>NW_027202893.1:2310000-2910000 GCF_024711535.1 Dipodomys merriami
AGTGGGCCAATATAGCCAGGTGCCCATGGCTTGTGCCTGTAATCCTAGTTCCTCAGGAAGCTGAAATCGGAGTTTAAAGCCAGCCTGGCAGAAAAGTCTGTGAGTCTCTTTCCTCCCATTAACCACCAGAAAACTGGAAGTTGTACTGTGGCTCAGACTGGGTAGACCACTAGCCTTGAGCATAAAATCTCAGGGACAGTGCCCAGGCCCTAAGTTCAAGCCCCACAACCACCACCACCACCAACAAAAACAACAATAAACAGCAGGGAGGGGGGAGAAGGGTGCAATAAAGATGGTGACTTAACTTTGCTACCTAGTGTATTATTTTATCATAGTAAATTAATTTCTGTAGGTCAGGAATCTAGGTGCAGCCTACCTGGATCTTCTGGCTCAAGGTTTCTCATGAGGTCGAGTTAAGTTGTTGCCAGGGCTAGACTCTTATCTAAAGTTTCCAATGGAAGGATTTGCTTCTAAGCCCATTTATATAGTTGCTGAAAGTCTTAATTCCTTGCTGGCTGGGGACTGGAAGCCTCCCTCAGTTCTTTGCTATATGAATCTCTCCACAGGGCAGCTCAAAGTATGGCAACTAGCTTCTCTCACAGTGCAAGAGAGCACATGCCTAATTGCAGATATGATAGCATATTATTACCTATGCTACATTCTACTCATTAATGCAACTCATACTCAAGAGGAAGGATTACACAGGCTGTCAGTACTAGCTCCAGGGGTCATTGGAAGCTGTCTTAGATCTGTCGTTCCCCCCCCCCCAACTTCCTATCACAGTCTGCCCCTAACCCGAAGCAACACACATCTCTTTGTGCAGAATATATATACTTCCTTCCAGACTCTGGAGAAAATACTATTCCATTATGGTACTGGGACCAGACCACATCCGGGTATTTTTTGTTTTTTTGTTTTTTTGCCAGTCCTGGGGCTTGAATTCAGGGCCTTAGCACTGCCTCAGAGCTTCTTTTGCTTCAGGCTAGCACTCTACCACTTGAGCCATAAGCACTACTTTTGGCTCTTTCTGTTTATGTGGTACTGAGGAATCGAACCCAGGGCTTCGTGCATGCTGGGCAAGCACTCTACCACTGTCACATTCCCAGCCACATCCAGGTTTTGAATGAGTTGTCCAAGTATATTCCTTAAGCACAGTTCCTCAAGTATAGTTCCTCTCAGTCTGTGGACCTTTGAAACTAAAAGACAAATCTTCCCAGGCACTTATCTTACTGTGGTAGAGCAGGCCTTAAATGACCACTATATACATTCTTATGTAAAAAGAGAATTCCAAGAATGAGGGTGTTGCTCAGTGGTAGAGCACTTGCCTAACATACCTACTGCCCATAGTCCTAGATACTCAGGAGGCTGAGATCTGAGGATCACAATTTGAAGCCAGCTTTGGCAGGAAAGTCTGAGACTCTGTCTCTGATTAACCACCATAAAACCAGAAGTAGTACTGTGGCTCAAGTAGTAGAGCAGTAGCCTTGAGGCCTTGAGCAAAAAAGGCTCAGGGACAGTGCCCAGGCCCTGAATGTGTGTTTGTGCACACACATACATCTGCTCATGCACGTGTGCGCACACACGTATCTTTTTAGGAAGTCCTAAACTTTTTGGAGACCCTATTTCTCAGAGGATCTATGTAATATATCTTTCACAACTTCAGATGACTTGTATTCCTTGACTTTTTTTCATTTTTCTTTTATTTGAGGGAGATGGGGATGGAATCCAGGACCTCATACCTGCTAAGCAAGCATTCTTTCACTGAGTTAATTCCACCCCCCTCCCCAGTCATTTTGAACAGTTTTTTGATATAACTAAATAGCATTCTAAAGCATCACCTTTTCTTTCTCTGAGGTCTTAATAGAGTGTTAAAACTCATAACTTGCTTCATCTTCAAACATTTTCTAGATTGGACCTTTGTTCAAAAGCCATTAGGGGCAGGTAGAGGAGTCAAATGATAGAGCACCAAAGCCCCTGGATTCATCCCCGGTGCTAAAAAGAAGAGGAAACCAGTTGTGATCTCGAGGACTTGCCTTGGCAATCTGGTTAGCTAGACCACCCACTGCATAAGGCAAATATTCCGCCTTTCACATGATTGCAGATGACATTGTTGCTAGTTTTTGTGCCACTAAGATTTTTCTCACTTAACCCTTAAGCCCTCCCTGGAAACCCTTTAAGTCCAAAATTCTACATATAGCATATTCAAGATACTTGAAGATGTCACTAAAGTTCTCAAAGCTCCTTCCCACTCCTCTCTTCAAAAGCTATTCCTACCTTTATTGAGGTGTCAGACATTGAATTCAGAACCTCCCACTTGTTAGACAAGTGTTCTACTACTGAGCTTCATCTTCTACCACCTACATTTTAGGTGTTTGTTATAGCAGTACCCCACTTTCACATACAAAAATTTATATTACTAAAAAGTTTTTTTTCTTTTTTTTTTTTTTGTATTGCTGCTGGGCATGTGGCTCATGCCCATAATCCTAGCTACTCAGGATGCTAAGATCTGAGGATCAATGTGTAAAGCCAGCCCAGACAGGAAAGTTCGTGAGACTCATCTCCAAAAAAGCTGGGAGATGGGGCTCGGAAGGTGGCTCAGTGGTAGAGCGCTTGCCTTGCATGCCTGAGGCCCTGGGTTCGATTCCTCAGCACCACATAAGCAAAAAGAAAAAAGCCGGAAGTGGCGCTGTAGCTCAAGTGGTAGAGCGCTAGCCTTGAGCTGAAGAGCTGAGGGACAGCGCCCAGGCCCAGAGTTCAGGCCCCACAACCGGACCCAAAAACAAACAAACAAAAAAGTTGGGAGCTGTGGCTCACATGGTAGAGTGCTAACCTTGAACAACAAAGCTCAGGGACAGTGCTCAGGACCTGAGTTCAATCCCCAGAACCAGTACCAAAAAAAAAAAATTTTTTTTTTATTGCCTAATAAGTTATTAGTAAGATATCATAAAATTCAGTAGTTGAAGTCGGGCACTGTGGCTCACACTTTAATCCTAGCTACTTAGGAGGCTGAGATCTGAGGTTCATGGTTCAAAGCTAGCCAGGGCAGGAAAGTCCGTGAAACTTATCTCCAATAAACCACTCAGAAAACCGGAAGTGGATCAGTGGCTCAAGTGTAGAGTGCTCGCCTTGAGCTGAAGAGCTGAGGGACAGTTTCTGGGCCCAGAGTTCAAGCCCCACAACCGACCAAAAAGAAAAAAAAATTGAGTAGTTGAAGATAACAAACACTATTTCCAGTTTTCTGTGGCTCAACAGTCCAAGAGTCTAGGGTAGCCAGGCGCTGGTGGCTCACGCCTTTAATCCTAGCTACTTAGGAGGCTGAGATCTGAGGATTGCGGTTCAAAGCCAGCCTGGGCAGGAAACTCTGTCAGACTCTTATCTCCAATAAACCACTAGAAAACCAGAAGTGGCCTTGTGGCTCAGGGACACAGTGCCCAAGCCCAGAGTTCAAGCCCCACAACTGACAAAAAAAAAGTCTAGGACATGGCTTCACTAGATGTTATTGTCTCAGGGTCTCTCCAGAAGATAGCAATTTTCCAGGGCAGTAGTCTCACTTGGAAATTTGCCTAGGGCTGGGGTGTTCAGTGTAACTAAGTGGTACAGGATGCCTGGTTGGCACTCAAGTGGCCCTGGGCTCCATCCCTGTGCCCACTGGAGGGAGTGGGGGGAGAGAGCAGAAGGGAAAGAGGAAAGTTTGGGAGAAGATGATCAGCTTCCAAGCTCACTTACATGATAAGTTGTCAGGATTCATTTCCATGAAGGCTGTTGGATTGAGGGCTCCGCTCCTCACTGGCTTGCTATTGGCCAGTGATACTCTCTCAGTTCCTTGTCATAGTGTCCTATCTGGAGGGCAGCTCACAACATGGCAGTAGCTTCTCTCAGCAAACAGGCAAAAAGAACATATGACCAAAGAGAAAGCTACAACCTTTTTGTAATCTTAACTTCAGAATTGACATTTCTGTTATCATTGAAAGCAAAGCCACTTTCGAAACTGCTTTCCACACCTGGGGATTGAAGACAGAATAGCAAAGCGCTAGCACTAACGAAAACACTTACTTGGCTCAAAGTGGTAGAACACTAGCCTTAAAAAGTGGTGCTGTGACTCAAGTAGTAGAATGTTAGCCTTGAGCTGAAGAGCTCAGGGATAGCGCCCAGGCCCAGAGTTCAAGACCCACAACTGACAAAAAAGAAAAGAAACCACTTACTCAAAATAATGCGCTTCTGATTCTAGTAACTTCTAAGCTGCTTCTTTCTGAATCTTGAGTTAATTCTGAAGTAAAATATAAAGAAGCATTCTGAGATTTGACCTCAAGTAGAGTCTTGTTATCTTCTAATCTTCTTCCTCTCTCCTTTTCTTCTGTTAGTACAACCTTGGAAAAGCTTGAAATTACAGAGCCAGAGTTGACCCATGTAAGTGTCTGGGACTTAGGGGAGGTGAATTCTTTGAAGGGTATAAAATGGATCACCAGTGGGATGGAGCAAGAAAGTAGAGCATTTAAGTGCCTCTTGAATCTTGCTTTTTAAAAATTGTGTTTTGGTGCTTCGTACTTAGAATCTGAGACGAAAATAAACAAAAAGTGTCTTAGCAGCCAGGTTGAAATTAACTTGAATTCTATTCCTGTCTCCTTATTTTATATTCTGCTTACTTAACTTTATACTCTTTCTCTTTTTAGTGAGCAGCAAACCTTGGAAGACCCAAAACAAGATTCTACTGTCTCTGTGATCCCAAGATGTCAGCCCTTGCCCCAGGAATGCTGAATTTTCTTCTTTTCTTGGTCATCAAAAAAAGGAGTAGAAATTGGAGGCTAAGGGAGCTTTCCATCTCCTTTTAAAAGAAGAGTCTCGTTCCCCCTCCCTTCCTCTGAGTGGGCAGTAGTGCCTTGGACAGCTGAGGACAGCGGCATCTCCCCCGCTCCAGAGTTGGGGGACACAAATTTTCAGATGGCTAGCCCTGGCTTCCACATTGATTTTTTTTTTTCAAGTCCCCATTTTTCACGTTGGAAGTGGGGTTGCTGGACTTTGATTCTACCAAGAGCTGGACTCTTAATTTCCTCAGGACAGACTGGCCACCACATTATTCCCACCCTTAGCTCTTCCTTTCTGATCCTTAGAGGAAGACCCCTGTAATTTTTGTAAATTTTTTT
This sequence comes from Dipodomys merriami, assembly GCF_024711535.1. Taxonomy (NCBI): domain Eukaryota; kingdom Metazoa; phylum Chordata; class Mammalia; order Rodentia; family Heteromyidae; genus Dipodomys; species Dipodomys merriami. The sequence continues at coordinate 2,315,142 of NW_027202893.1, forward strand.
GGGGGGAATTAATGGTATTTAAACCACCTCCCAACCTTTTTTAGTTTTCCTTAATAAAGGAAAAGAACAGCACACAGCACAATTTCAAGCCAGTTTCAGATAAAACTCCAGAAGTGTCAAAAGAGGTGCCTCTTGGTATGCAGAATTCCTACAGAGAAATGGAAGGCAGTGATTGTTCTGTCAGCAGCGGCTCCTTGTAACTTCTCTTTTGATGAGTTTTTAAGGCCGAAAGAATGGAGCAAAAGAGACATGAGTTTTCTCTCCCTTTGTATTAAAACAGTGGGGCAGCCATGGGGCTAGGAGATGAAAGCCCTTCTTAAGAAGAGCCCTCCTCACTGCCAGGCCATAATGATTAGTACTATTTTGCAGTTTGAAATGTATTCTGATTCTTTTTCTAAATATGAAGACCTAGCAAATGAATTTTTGACTATTCTCCAAAGGAGATTTCTTCTTTGTTCTTCCCGTTTTTTCCAACAGTGTTCCGTTCTCCATGGAGCTAAGGTGGAGGGAGACACGTGCGTCTGTTGAACAAGCAGTCTATATCTCTGAGGATAGAGAATATTCTCTTAAACTCATGGGGAGCAGCAGACTTTTGCCTTGGTGAGGTCATCACTGTGTCAAATGGCTGCCCCTCTTGTTGCAGGGAACTTGGAAACGGGGCTGATAAACCCTCCCCTCCCCATGTCTGAGAGTTGTGGTTGTCCATCTCTTGTTTGATCCGCCACTCTTGTCAGGGGAAGAAGGGGGCGTGGTGTCTCAGGCAGATTGTTGAAGTCACACACTACTATCTCTTCTCCATCCTACCCTACCTTGATAGTAGGCTAGCCCATACCCAAGTAACTGTCTATATTAGACACCCCCAGCCAGTTTTTGGCTGCCTGTCTTTGTTGCCATGTTCTTTTTTACAAGAAGGAAAGAAACAGTTCTTGCTATTTTTTTCATGATTTACTATTTATGATGTATTTATGTGTTTTATTCAGGACAGAGTTCTGTAAGGGGTGGGAGGGACTAAGTCTTAGGGAAAGGAATGGGGACTCGACATTTTTATGAAGTGTTACTATTTGCCTCTACTTTGTATTGTTCAGAAATGGCAAATGCAATATAAAAGTAATAAATATAAATATCTGGTTTTAATGTATACACTTTGATCTGTTATTTAGACCTTTTTTTAATTTATTTTTTAATGTTGGGGATTGAATCCAGTATCCAGCACATCTGCTCTATGGTGGAGGTATACCCCCCAGTTTTCTTTGGACCTTTTTCATATTGCGTCTGCTCCAGCGTTCTCCACCATCTAACCTTACTGTTATTCAAGTTGCTATAAACAGAATGCTTCATGTTTTCCAGTTCTTTCACTCCAGCTTCAGTCTAACTACAGCCAAGAGAAATGGCTTCATCCCTGTTTTCCAGCCACCTCACAAGTTAAATCTAACAAGGAAAAGCTGTTACAGCATAAATTGCAATCCAGTTTAACTGAAGGATCTGGAGATCTGAAGCTCAGCTTACTCAGGTGCATAGGAAAGAAGAGGAATTGAGGAGAGCAAGCCTCATGTCAGTTGACCCTAGGATTCCCTGCCTTCTGAGCAGGCCCTAGGGTGTCACTCAGAAAATCATCCATACTGCCTCCTCTCTTTGTTGTGTTTCGCTCTTGAGTCAGCAGGGCTGGAGGTAGTAGGGTTTGAACTCTGGGCCTGGGCACTGTCCCTCAGCTCTTCAGCTCAAGGTGAGCATTCTACCACTTGAGCCACAGGACTACTTCTGGTTTTCTGGTGGTTTATTGGAGATAAGAGTCTCGGCCTTTTCTGTTGGGGCTGGCTTTGAACAGTGATCCTCAGACCTGAGTCTCCTGAGTAGCTAGAATTACCGGCGTGAATCACCGGTTCCAGCCCTTTAGCTCTTTCATGAGGTTGCGTTTAGGTTCTTTTGTCAAAAACTAAACAAGCCAGGCGCTGGTGGCTCACGCCTGTAATCTGAGGGCCGCAGTTCAAAGCCAGCCTGGGCAGGAAGTCCGTGAGACTTTATCTCCAAATAACCACCAGAAAACCAGAAGTGGTGCTGTGACTCAAGTGATAGAGTGCTTGCATTGAGCCAAAGACCTGAGGGACAGTTCCCAGGCTTAGAGTCCAAGCCCCACACTGACAAAAAATAAATAAATATAACAAGCTTGTAGGTGGGAAAGCTTTAGAGAAAAGCAAACATTGTTATGGTTTCTTTGTTTTTTTCCAAATAAAGTCTATGTAGCACTGTTAACCTTGAACTGAACTTGCTCAGGAGGAGGTGGCCTTGGCTCCTGAGGACTGGGATTTTTGGCATGTGTCCCCATGCCTGTTTCGTATTGTTCTTTTTGTAGCATTGTTCCCTATCTGAGGATCAGCTTACAAATATTTATATAACAGCTAGTGAGCAATACCTAGGGTAGCTGGGAGGTCAAAAGAAGTAGCTGGGGCTGGCGCTGGCAGCTCACCCTGTAATCCTAGTTGTTCAGGAAGCTGAGATCTAAGGAGCACTGTTGGAAGCCAGCCTGAGCAGGAAAGTCTATGAGACTCTATTTCCAATTAATCACAAAAAAAAACTGCAAGTGAAGCCGTGGCTCAAGTGGTAGAGCACTAGACTTGAGCAAAAAAAGCTCAGGGACAGTGCCCAGACCCTGAATTCAAGCCACGACCAGCACACTAATTTGGAGCCAGTGGCTTTTGCCTATTAGCTACTTGGGAGAAAAGTCGAGCAGACCCCACATCTGGACATGGTTACATCAGCTATCATTGTAGCTACAATAGGAAGCCTAAAATAGGCAGATCATAGGCTAGATGCACACTTGGGCAGGAAGCAAGATCCTGTTTCAGAATATAGCCAGCAGTATTACAATGCCTATAGTAAGTGCCCTAGGTCAAATCCTAGTACTGCCAAAAAATAAAAGGGTGGACTTTTAAGAGTTTATAGTGCCTGAGTAAAACATATATAAGAATAACTTTAGATATGTTAACTAAAGATTTAAGTTCTCTTGAGTGATAGAAACCATCCAAGTGGAAGGAAACTAGACTTACTGTGGGCTGGAAATTTCACTTCAGCAGGGAACATAGAGGTATGAGAGATTTGTTTTTGAGATGATGGTGAGAATAGCCAAATACATATAGATACAACATTGGAAGCTGCTGGGGTGAGGAATTTTCACTTTAACTTGTAAACAAATGGGAATCATGAAATATTTTTAGATATGACCAAAATAACTTAGGGCTGGAGTATAATTCAGTGGTGGGCACTTGCCTAGTATGTGTGAAGCCCCATGTTTGATCCCCAACACTGCAAAAAGAAAAAAGTTCAGAGACCAATCTACTAACAAACATCTATCCAAATGGTTATAAGAAGAGTAAGAGCCGGGCGCCGGTGGCTCACGCCTGTAATCCTAGCTACTCAGGAGGCTGAGATCTGCGGATCACAGTTCAAAGCTAGCTCGGGCAGCAAAGTCTAAGAGCCTGGTGTTGGTGGCTCACACCTGTAATCTTAGCTACTAGGAGGCTGAGATCTGCGGATCGTGGTTCAAAGCCAGCTTGGGCAGGAAACTCCTTGAGACTCTTATCTCCAATAAACCACTCAGAAAACCGGAAGTGGTGCTGTGGCTCAAGTGGTAGAGCACTAGCCTTGAGCTGAAGAGCTGAGGGACAGTGCCCAGGCCCAGAGTTCAAGCTGACAAAAAAGGTGAGTTAGTATAATTCAAGTGGTAAGAGTGCCTAGCAAGTGAGCAGCTATCAGTTCAAATCCTAAGACCACAATTTAAAAAAAACTGGTAGAGAAGGCAAGACTGGTTACATTAATAAAATGTGAGGTGATAGGGTCTTGGGATAGTAGGGACAGCAATTGGAGAGAAAGGGGAACACAATGAATAAAAACTGGGCAGGGGCTGGGAAGGTGACTCAATGGTAGAGTACTAGCCTTGCATGCCAGAGGCCCTGGGTTTGATTCCTCAGCACCACATAAGCAAAAAGAAAAAAGCCGGAAGTGGCACTGTGGCTCAAGCAGTAGAGCGCTAGCCTTGAGCTAAAGAGCTGAGGGACAGTGCCAGGCCCAGAGTTCAGGCCCATGACTGACCAAAAAAAAAAAAGATTTTAGCCTGGGGCTGGTGGCTCATGCCTGTAATACTAGCTACTCAGGAGGCTGAGATCTAAGGATCATGGTTCAAAACTAGCCTAGGCAGGAAAGCTGAGACTCATCTCCAATAAACCACCAGAAAACTGGGAGTGGCACTGTGGATCAAGTGGTAGAGCACTAGCCTTGAGCTGAAGAGCAGCACAAGGACAGAGCCCAGGCCGAGTTCAAGCCCCACAGCCTACAAAAAAGAACCTGGGCCAGGCCCCAGTAGTTCACACCTGAAATCCTAACTACTCAGGAGGCTGAGATCTGAGGATCACAGTTCAAAGCCAGCTCAGGCAGGAAACTCCGTGAAACTCATCTCCCAATAAGCCACCAGAAAACAGGAAGTGGTGCTGTGGCTCAAGTGGTAGAGCGCTAGCCTTGAGCTGAAGAGCTGAGGGACATGTCATGCCCAGGCCCAGAGTTCAAGCCCAAGGACGGACAAAAAAAAAAAAAAACACAAAACTGGGCCCTTGCAGCTCATGATTGTAATCCTAGCTCAGGAGGTTGAAATCTGAAGTTTGAAGCCAGCCTGGGCAAGAAACTATGAGCCTCATCTCCATTTAACAACCAAAAAACCACAGGTGGCTGGGCACCAGTGGCTAACACCTGTAATTCTAGCTACTCAGGTGACTAAAATCTGAGGATTGCAGTTCAAAGTCAGCCTGGGCAGGAAAGTCCCTGAGACTTATCTCCAATCAACCACAGAAAGTGGTATTGTGGCTCAAAATGGTTGAGTGCTGCCAGGTGCCAGTGGCTCACGCCTGTAATCCTAGCTACTCAGGAGGCTGAGATCTGAGGATCACGGTTCAAAGCCAGCCCGGGGAAGGAAAGTCTGTGAGACTCTTACCTCCAATAAACCACTAGAAGACCGGAAGTGGTATTGTGGCTCAAGTGGTAGAGAGCTCGCCTTGAGCTGAAGAGTGCAGGCACCGCCCAAGGCCAGAGTTCAAGCCCCACGACAGACCAAAAAAAAAAAGGTAGAGTGCTATGCTTGAGAAAAATCTCAGGGATAGTGCCCAAACCCAGAGCTCAAGCCCCAGGACTAGTAAAAGGGAAAAAAAAAAAAAAAAAAAAAAACAAGTGGATCTGTGGCACAAGCAGTAGAGCACCAGCCTAAGCTAAGGTACAGTGCCCAGGCCCTGTGTTTAAACCACAATAGAAAGACAAAACAAAAAACATTTCAGAATTACATTTTTATTTGAGTTTAACCTACAGGTTCAATCCTCCTTTGGTAGGAGCCGGATCTGAATGTGTTCTAGACTTTGGGCTACTCTGACCTTTGTCACACACACCCTGTTCAGTGCACTATTAGATGCAGAGCAGGGATGGAGGCCACCTTCTGGTCAGAGGGTCCCCCTAGTGGTGAGTAGTAGCTAGTGTTGGTAGTTGTACACTAACCTACAGTCCTACAAATGTGGTCTTGGTGTAAAACTTCTATAACTAGCCCTGCGCCGGTGGCTCACGATAATCCTAGCTACTAAGGAGACTGAGATCTGAAGATTGCGGTTCAAAGCCAGCCTAGGCAGAAACGTCCCTGAGACTCTCATCTCCAGTAAACCACCAGAACACGGGAAATGGCGCTGTGGCTCACGAGATAGAGCACTTGCCTTGAGCTGAAGAGCTGAGGGACAGCGCCCAGGCCCAGAGTTCAAGCCCCATGACCAAATAATCATCATCATCCAAAGAAAATCCTGTAACTACGAAGAGATAAAATGATACGACAATAAAACTGAAAATCCTCCACTATCTTAATGTTTCAAATGTCCATTTTAGCTATTTTTAAAAGATATGTATCTGAGGGCTGGGATGTAGCTCAGTGGCAAAGCGCTTGGCTAGCAAGTGCAACGTCCTGGGTTCGATCCCCAGTACCAAAAAAGAAAAGACAAAAAAAAAAAATATGTATCTGTTGGAATGCTAGAACTGACCTAATCACAACTTCTGGTATCTCGCCTAGGAACTAGGATGGTTGGGAAGGTGGAGATAAAGTTCTCTTACTGTGCGAGTGTCACCACGTAACCTCCACCCACCTTCCCACTAGCTTGACAGCCCTGTTAGTGCGCCGCGCCTACAACTCCCAGAATGCCACGCGGGGAGGGAGGCGGGCCCAGAGTACACCACCGAGGTCTGTGATTGGTGACGTTCTCCGGCCAATTGAAGAAGCTGTTGTTCAGCAGTTCCCGAGAGCCGGTCGGAAAGGGAGCGAAGTGGCAAGATGGTGTTGGAGAGCACTATGGTTTGGTGAGGAGCTCCCTCCGGGTCTGTGGGGGCGGGCGTGGGTCCAGGGGCGCGCGCAGCCTGGGGGCCCGCGGGGCATGGGATATAGGTGGGGGACCGGCGAGCGAGCTGTGTTCTTGGGTGCCGGAGGCAAGGAGCCGGACGACTCCCTGAGTCATCCCAAGGCCCGGGAGACGACAGGCCTGGCCACTCCCGCAGCCCCTAGCCGGGGCAGCCACCGACCCCCGATCCCTGACTTCCTTTACTCTGCTGTTCGGACTTTGCCTTTCTCTCCTCTCCCCAAAATAATGGGTACTAGGAAGAGCGATTTTACACCCCCACCCCATGCCTCTTTTCTAATTGCCAGCGTCTTTCCCTGTATCATCTTCACAGTCAGCACTTAGAGATTGTTTTCTCTGTGTTGGGATTTTCATTACTTTATCTCACTTAGATCTTCTTACCATACTATTTAAAGTAGTTCTCCGGCTGGGAATGTGGCTCAGTGGCGATGAGCTTGCCTAGCATGCATGAAGCCCTGGATTCGATTCCTCAAAGTTCCCCATTTTACCAATGAGTCGTGGCTGTGTTAAGTCACACAGGTAAAAGTTTTTTTATTTGTGAGTAGTACTGGGAATTGAATTCAGGGCTTCATGGTAGACTAGTGATCTGCCACATGAGCCACTCCCCCAGTGCTTTTATTTTTGTCGGTTGTGGCGCTTAAACTCTGGGCCTGGGCACTGTTCTTCAGTTTTGTTTTGTTTTTTAATGTAGTAGATGGGGTCAGGTAGAATATTATGAACGTCAGGGCTGGGATTGTGGCTTAGTGGTAGAGTGCTTGCCTAGCTAGCATGCATGAAGTCCTGGGTTCAATTCCTCAGAACCACATAAACAGAAAAAGCCAAAAGTGGCATTGTTGCCGAAGTGGTAGAGTGCTAGCCTTGAGCAAAAGAAGCTCAGGGACAGTGCCCAGTGCCCAAGCCCCTGGACTGGCAAACAAAAATTAAAGAAGTATATACATGTGGGGTGTGTGTGTGTGTGTGTGTGTGTGTGTGTGTGTGTGTGTGTGTGTGTGTGTGTGTGTGTGTGTGTGTGTGTGTGTGTGTGTGTGTGTGTGTGTGTATGTGTGTGTGTGAAAGCTAAGGAGAGTGAATTGAATTTCGTACACTCCATCATTGAGAAGGTTCTGAGCATGGCAGATACAGAGCTGTATAAAAATTGTCATTCATTTAAGAATATTGATTTAGCCGGAAGTGGCACAGTGGCTCAAGTCGTAGAGCTCTAGCCTTGAGCTGAAGAGCTGAGGGACAGCGCCCGAGCCCAGAGTTGAGGCTCCACAACCGACAAAAAAAAAAAAATAAGTATTGATTTTACTAGGCATGGTGGCAGCGGATTTGTGAGTTTGGGGCCAACTTGAGATACATAGACCCTGTCTCAAAACCAAGCAAACAACAGAAGCTGGTCTGGATTGATTGTAAGAAAAGCTTAGAAAGCTGGGCGCTGAGGCTCATGCCTGTAATCCTAGCTACTCATTGCCTTATCCCTATAATTGGAGTCACTGAGATCTAGGATCTAGGCTAAGATCTATGATCAGTGTTTGAAGCCAGGTGGGGCAGATAAGTCTGTGAGGCTCTTAGTTACACTTAACCAGCAAAAAGCTGAAAGTAGAGGTGTGGCACTAGCCTGTGCAAAAAGGCTAAGGGAGGGCTGGGAAGGTGGCTCAGTGGTAGAGCGCTTGCCTTGTATGCCTGAGGCCCTGGGTTCGATTCCTCAGCACCACATAAACAAAAAGAAAAAAGCTGGAAGTGGCACTGTGGCTCAAGTGGTAGAGCGCTAGCCTTGAGCTGAAGAGCTGAGGGACAGCGCCCAGGCCCAGAGTTCAGGTCCCACGACTGGACCAAAAAAAAAAAAAAAAGGCTAAGGGACAATGTTTTCCCTCTCCCCTTTACTCCCTCTGTCAGTGTGGACAACAGTGAGTATATGCGGAACGGGGACTTCTTGCCAACCCGCCTGCAGGCCCAGCAGGATGCTGTCAACATAGTATGTCACTCAAAGACCCGCAGCAACCCCGAAAACAACGTGGGCCTCATCACACTGGCCAAGTAGGTGGGGCTGAGGAGGTGGAGGGCATGGAAATGGGTGTGGCCTTTCCCATATGTCACCATGACACCTGTAGGCTATTCTGTAGGGTCCCTGAGGCCTCTTTTGCCCATCACCTTTCTATAACTCTACTTCCTTCTTTTCAGTTCCAGTGTACGTAGTAGCACTCCTTCCCCATGAGAAAAATCTTAGGGTGTCGTACATGTATGCATGCTGTGCTACAGAGCTATACCCCCAGCTCCTGTGTTTAATGCTGATTCCATTTAATATAGTTATGAAGATAAATGTCTTGGGGTGAAATTTTATAATGTATTTTAAAGTTGATGAAAGGTGATTTTCAGCCAGAGCCCCTTGGCATGTATCAAATATTCTGGTACCCCAAAAGTCATTTGGGGCTAGGAAGGTGGCTCAGTGGTAGAGTGCTTGCCTTGCATCCATGAGGCCCTGGGTTCGATTCCTCAGCACCACATAAGCAGAAAAAGTTGGAAGTGGTGCTGTGGCTCAAGTAGTAGAGCGCTAGCCTTGAGCTGAAGAGCTGAGGAACAGCGCCCAGGCCCCAGAGTTCAGGCCCCACAACCAAAAAAAGAAAAAAGTCACTTGTTTAGGGCTGTTTTCTTTTGCTATAGATACTTTTAGCTGAAAAATAGGTCTCCAAATGGAGAAAGTGGGCTGCTATAAAGTAGGGTTCAGTTACTGTGGAATCTCATGCCCTAGAGCAGGACAGGATGAATGTTAGGAGGAAACATTGGGAAGTGGAGGACAGCTTTCCTATGGTGCATGGTATATACTAAACATGAGAGTTTAAAAGGTCTCTAAAAAGAAGACAGGCATGGTTGGGGGTGCCCATGCTCATGCACACTCACTGAAATGCTTTGCCCCATCCCAGTGACTGTGAAGTGCTGACCACGCTCACCCCTGACACTGGGCGAATCCTCTCCAAGCTCCACACAGTCCAGCCTAAGGGCAAGATCACCTTCTGTACTGGCATCCGCGTGGCCCACGTGAGTCCTCTTAGGTCCCCTCAGTTGTCCCTCCTGCCTGTGAAGCTTGCCTCCCCTGGGTTAGAACCAGAGCAGGGGGAGAGAGAGGGCCTAGAGGAAGCTAACTGGGGGGAAAGAATATGGTGGGATGAATCCCAGGATCCCTTTGTGAATCCACTGAAGGGCACAGCAAGACTCAAGGGGTTTATATCCTGTATGAGCAGAATGGTTAGACCTGAGATGCATAGAATCTGTAAAGATAAAACAGAACCAAAGGGGGCTGGGAAGGTGGCTCAGTGGTAGAGCGCTTGCCTTGTATGCATGAGGCCCTGGGTTCGATTCCCCAGCACCACATAAGGAAAAAAAAAAAAAAAAAAAGCAGTGAAGTTCTTAGCCGGGCGCTGGTGGCTCACGCCTGTAATCCTAGCTACTCAGGAGGCTGAGATCTGAGGATCGCGGTTCAAAGCCAGCCCGGGCAGGAGAAACCGTGAGACTCCTATCTCCAATAAACCACCAGAAAACCGGAAGTGGCGCTGTAGCTCAAGTGGTAGAGCGCTCGCCTTGAGCTGAAGAGCTGAGGGACAGCGCCCAGGCCCAGAGTTCAAGCCCCACGACCAACAAAAAAAAAAAAAAAAAAAAAAAAACAGAACCAAAGGAAAGAGCTAGGTGTTCTATGTTGATGTAATTTCCTGTTCTTTCCAAGCTGGCTCTGAAGCACCGGCAGGGCAAGAATCACAAGATGCGCATCATTGCCTTTGTGGGAAGCCCCGTGGAGGACAACGAGAAGGATGTGAGTTCACCGGACAGCATGCGTGACGCAGCCCACGTTAGGGAGTGAGGTTTTGCAGCACTAAGAACCTTACAGGGCACCAGGCTCCTTTTGTGGGGGGAGAATGGAGGGGCAGATTTCAGGGTGTCTGGGAGAGAAATGATTTTCTGTATGCTTTTGTGAGGTGAGTCCTTTTTCCTTATGGCATGGAGTAGATTGCTTGCTTTTTCTCCTCTTCCTAGCTGGTGAAACTAGCCAAACGCCTCAAGAAAGAGAAAGTGAATGTTGACATCATCAATTTTGGGGAAGAGGTGAGGTGGGCCATTGGGGCGCTGGTTTGATTTGGCTAGTTCTGATGGGACAGCCCTTTGCAGAGCAGGGTCCCCCCTGGGAGCGAAGCTGCAGGCAGGGCTGCGGCTCGAGCAGGAGGCGGGAGGTGTGAAGGAACATACCTGTGGCCTCCCTTCCCAGGAGGTGAACACGGAGAAGCTGACGGCCTTTGTGAACACATTGAATGGCAAAGATGGGACCGGCTCTCATCTCGTCACCGTGCCTCCGGGGCCTAGCTTGGCCGATGCCCTCATCAGTTCTCCGATTCTGGCTGGCGAAGGTGGTGCCATGCTGGGTCTTGGTGCCAGTGACTTTGAATTTGGAGTGGATCCCAGTGCTGACCCTGAGCTGGCCCTGGTGAGCAAATACTCTCCTGTGCTGATGCGCCAGGTGACAGCAGAGAATATTAAACACTCCCACAACCCTCATTCATTTCCTCAGTCCCGGGCTTATATCTAGGTCTGTCTGACCAGTGTCAGACTAGCTTGTTGACTTCTGACTAAACCCCAGGCTCTAGCTGTGTCGTCCTTCTGCTTTCCCATACCTTCCCTTAACCCTTCTAGCTTCTTCCCCATGTGATACACAGAAGTTGTCCTCATGCTCCTTCCCCACACTCCTGGCCTTCACCAGCCCCGAGTGGGATTGCAGCTGGGGAAATCTGACCTTGCTCTTCCCCTTGCCAGGCCCTTCGTGTTTCTATGGAGGAGCAGCGGCAGCGGCAGGAGGAGGAGGCGCGGCGGGCTGCTGCGGCCTCTGCAGCCGAAGCTGGAATTGCTGCTACTGGGGCTGAAGGTGAAAGAGGTGGAATCTGAAGTCCCAGGATGCAGGGTGCTAACCATCGGGGTGGCCTGGCAGGCCTTCGGGAGGCTAGCCTAAGGGAATGGCTTGGGGCTAGGGCTGTGTGGAATGTGGCCCCCATTCTATCCTGCCCGTTTTGCTTTTCCAGACTCAGATGATGCGCTGCTGAAGATGACCATCAACCAGCAGGAGTTTGGACGTCCAGGGCTTCCTGACCTAAGCAGCATGACTGAGGAGGAGCAGATCGCCTATGCCATGCAGATGTCCCTACAGGGAGCAGGTGGGCCTGAGCTGGAGTGGTAGTGCGTGGTCAGAGTTATAATGAGGAGCTTGAACTAAGTGACTGCCCTCCTTTCCCCAGAGTTTGGTCAGGCAGAATCAGCTGACATTGATGCCAACTCGGCCATGGACACATCAGAGCCAGCCAAGGTGAGGGCCAGCGATGACCTCCTGCCCCTGTCAGGTTTGCAAGCCTCTAGTCCGGGGACTAGACCATCCATCCCTTTCTCCAGGTGTCACAGATGAGTCTTGAGGAGCAGGAGGAAGTACAGAGCTGCTAAAGGAACAGAATGTTAGTGGTCAGTTGGAGAAATGGCCCACATTCTGAAATGTCTCTTTCTTGCTGTGGGAGCAGTCTAGGATACCTTCTTTCCCAGAATGGTGAAGAGAGTCTGGGAAAGAGAACACACGGAATGCGGGGTCTGGTAGCAGGAAAGCTCCTCTGAGTTCAGTTAGCCCCGTTCTCATGCGTCAGCAGAGCTGGGCTCAGGTGGCAGTGTGCTCTCAGCCAGCCCCTGGCAGCCTCCAAGCTAATGCTGCCTCTTTTCAGGAGGAGGATGATTATGATGTGATGCAGGACCCCGAGTTCCTTCAGAGCGTCCTAGAAAACCTGCCAGGTGTGGATCCCAACAATGAGGCCATCCGAAATGCCATGGGCTCCCTGGCCTCCCAGGCCACCAAGGATGGCAAGAAGGACAAGAAGGAGGAAGAGAAGAAATGAGACTGGAGGAGAATGGGCAGCCGAGACTGCCAGGGGACTGCGTAGTATGGGTGGATTATAGAGTTAGATATGCTATCTGCAACCTTTCCAACCTAAATAAAGCTTGGCAAGTTTGTTTTTTCCTTTTTGCTTCAAGTTGTGATGGCTTTGCTTGCAAAGAAGGAGCACAAGGCCGGAAGAAGTCCCTTCCCTTCTTTCCTTGGCTTCTGTTTTTGTCATTGGGACGTGTTGCTGAGCACCCTCTGTGTGTTAGGGCCATGGCCGAAGAGGTGAGTAGAAACAGCAGCGGCCCCTGGAAGAGCCAGCATGTAATGGAGTGACTCCATATATCTGATAGTTCAAAGGAGAATGAACTCAGCGCTGTGGAACTGTGAGGAGAAAGCCAACTGCTGGTAGCCTCTAGGTAGGCTCCTGGATGTACATTTGAGCCCAAGTTCAGTCAATAAAGAAGGTGGGATGTTTCTAGTCGCCAGGAGCAGTGGAGACATGTTGGAGGAATCTGGGGGCTCAGAGACCAGTTGGATGAATGGTTCAGGTCACTAAGGCCCAGGTACCCGTTGAGGCCTGATTTTCACAGGTGGCTTTAAATATCCACAGGATAAAATGTGCTGTCCCTTCATGGAGCACCAAGTTTAGGTCGGGGGGGGTGGGCAGGGGGAAGGGGGGTCCTTTAGGATTTGGTCTGGAATGCTAAATCGCCCTCCCTTTGCTTATTTTGTGTGTGTGTTGGTCATGGGCTTGAACTCTGGGCTTGGGCACTATCCCTGAGCTCTTCAGCTCAAGGTGAGCACTTTACTACTTGAGCCACAGCACCACTTCCAGTTTTCGGGTAGTTAATTGGAGTTAAAAGTCTATGGCCTTTCTTGCCCGGACTGGCTTTGAACCATGATCCTCAGATCTCAGCCTCCTGAAAAGCTAGGATCACAGGTGTGAGCCAAGGGTGCCAGGCAAGGTGTTTTTTTTCTTTTTTTTGTCGGTCATGGAGCCTGAACTCTGGGCCTGGACACCACTGTCCCTCAGCTCTTCAGCTCAAGGCTAATGCTTTACCACTTGAGCCACAGTGCCACTTTGGCTTCCTGGTGGTTTATTGGAGATAAGTCTCATGGACTTTCCTGCCTGGGCTGGAGCTGGCTTTGAACCATGATCCTCAGACCTCAGCCTCTGGAGTAGCCACCAAGAGATGGCATGAGCCACCAGCGCTGGCAGGTTTTTATTTTTAACACATGGTCTCACTGTGTAGTCCAGGCTGGCCTTGAACTAGTAATCTCTCTGTGTTGGCCTCCCAGTGTAAATTAACTGGGGCTTAAACTTGGCCTCATGTTCACTTGGCTTTTTTGCTCACTCACTCATGACTAGCACCGTACAACTTTGCACACCTCTATTTCCATATTTTTTGCTTATTGATTGGAGACAATGTCAGATTTGTCTGCCCAGGCTTCTCCAAACCTCAGTTCTCAGCTATTAGTCTACTGAGTAGCTAAGATTATAGGTATGGGCCACCAGTGTCCATCTTAATATTTTCTCTCAAGTTTTACTTTTTTTTTTTTGTACCAGTATTAGGGCTTGAACTAAGGGCCTGGGCACTGTCTTAGCTTTTTCCCCTCAAGACTGGCAGTCTACTACTGGAGTCACAGCTTTACTTCTCTCTTGCTGGTTAACTGGAGATAAGAGTCTCATGGACTCTTGAGCTATCAGCACTAGACAGATGTTGCTTTATAGTAGGATGTCATATTTGTAACTAATATTTCTTTTACTAATATTCCTGAGAATGGAACTCAGTTAATGCAGACAACACAAGGCCAGTGTATGATAAGTAAGGATAAAGAAATCAGAGCAGGGCTGGGAATGTGGATTAGTGGTAGAGTGCTTGCCTAGCATGCATAAAGCCCTGGGTTCTATTCCTCAGCACCACATAAACAGAAAAAGCTGGGAGTGGCGCTGTAGCTCAAGTGGTGGAGTGCTAGCCTTGAGCTGAAGAGCTGAGTTCAAGCCACACGAACAACAACAACAAAATCTGTTCTCAGCGAACAGATTTAATGTGATAATCAGTGATTATAATTCAAAATACCTGAAGAGTAATTCAGGATTTTTATTATTTTTAATTTTTTTTTATTTTTTTTTATTTTTTATTTATTTATTTATTTATTTTGGGTCCGGTCGTGGGCCTGAACTCTGGGCCTGGGCGCTGTCCCTCAGCTCTTCAGCTCAAGGCTAGCGCTCTACCACTTGAGCCACAGCACCACTTCCGGCTTTTTTCTTTTTGCTTATGTGGTGCTGAGGAATCGAACCCAGGGCCTCATGCATGCAAGGCAAGCGCTCTACCACTGAGCCACCTTCCCAGCCCCATTATTTTTATTTTTTTTGCCAGTTCTGGGGCTTGAACTCAGGGCCTGGGTACTGTCTCTGAGCTTCTTTTGCTCAAAGCCAGCACTACCACATGAGCCACAGTGCCACTTCTGACCATTTCTGTTTTTGTGGTACTAAGGAATCGAATCCAGGGCTGCATGCATGCTAGGCAAGCACTCTACCACTGATCCACATTCCCAGCCTCCAGGAGTATTTTTACTAGTACTAATTTCATTTGTATACCTGAAAGTCAGGGCATTCAGTCAAATGTGTCTCCTGCTTCTCAGTGCTGGACCCCCCAGCCCAGAATCTGCTTCCCCTTCTCCTCCCGTCACCCCTCCCCCCCACTACCCTGCTTTTCTGGTTCATAATCTGCATATTTGGCTTGCTTTCTATGCTGTTCTACTACTTCAGCCAGCCCAACTTTTTTTTTTTTTTTTTTTTTTGGTACTGGGGCTTGTACTCAGGACCTGGGCAGTCCCTGAGCTGCTTTTGCTCAAGGCTAGCACTCTACCACTTGAACCACAGCTCCATTTCTGGCTTTTTTGGGTCATTTATTGGAGCTAAAAGTCATGGACTTTTCTGGCTGAGCTGGCTTTGCACCTTGATCCTTGGATCTCTGCTTGCTAACTAGGATAACAGATGTGAGCCACCAGTGCCTGGCTTCCAGCCCAGCTTTGTGTTGGTTATTTTATTTGTCAAGTCATGGGGCTTGAACTCAGGGCCTGGGCACTGTCCCTGAGCTCTTTTTGCTCAAGGCTAAGGTTCTACTACTTGAGCCACAGCTCCACTTCCAGCTTTATCTGTGATCAGTTGGAGATAAGTATCTCAGACCTTCCCTGAGTGGCTTTTTTTTTGCCAGTCATGAGGCCTTAACTCTGGGCTTGGGTGCTGTCCCTCAGCTCAGCTCAAGGCTAGTGCTCTACCACTTGAGCCACAGCACCACTTCTGGCTTTTTCTGCCTATGTGGTGCTGAGGAATCGAACCCAGGGCCTCATGCATGCAAGGCAAGTGCTCTACCACTGAGCCACCTTCCCAGCCCCTCCCCCCCCAGTGGCTTTGAATGATGATCCTGAGTTCCCAGCCTCCTGAGTAGGATTACAGACAAGCATGGTAGGTCTTTAACAGTCACTGGATGCAGCTCATCAGGCAAGGCATAATTGTGGTGAGGGGCTGTCTAGCTGAGGCAATGCTGCCTAATTTAACTGGTGCGGATGATCTAGCCAGCCATTATCCAAGAGAGAAGGATATGCCCCACCAGTACCCACTATGCGCTGGGTACATGGGCACTGTCCCATTTCCTCCTCACATGACAAACCTGGAATTCCAAGCCATGTCCGCTCACCCAAGGAGGAGCCAGGCCTGGCAAGGTTTACAGTGTACTCAAGCAAACACAGGAAAAGCTAAGTGCCATATGTGGCCTGGGATTCAGGGCCCTGGTACAGAAGAGGCTCCAAGCATAAAGGAGGAAACAATGACCCTGTGAGTGTGGTTCATGAAGACTTTCTGGAGCCAACGCTTAGCCTGAACCTCAGCTGAAAGGTGGAAGAGGTGGCATGCTGGCACATGCCCTAGCGTCCTGTAGCTTATGCTCGGCATGTTCCTTGCTCTCACACACCTCCTCCACTTGGCCACAAGGGGGTCAGCCCCACCTAGAGTGCAAGTTTGGCTTAGCTACTGGGAAGCCCTCAGCAAATCATTTTCTTTTATTTAAACAAACGTACTTAGAAAGAGTTTATTTTCGCCGGGTGCCAGTGGCTCATGCCTGTAATCCTAGCTACTCAAGAGGCTGAGATCTGAGGATCATTGTTCAAAGCCAGCCTGGGCAGGAAAGTCTGTGTGACTCTTTATCTCCAATAAACCACCAGAAAAGCAGAAGTGGTGCTATGGCTCAAGTGGTAGAGTATTCACCTTGAGCTGAAGAGCTGAGGGACAGCGCCCAGGCCTGGAGTTCAAGCCCTATGACCAACAACAACAAAAAAATGTATTTTAGAAAAATAGATATAGCAAAAAGGCAGAAAGCAGATAGATAAGGAAATGTGTGTCCCTTCCCTCCTGTTTAGGTACTGCACTGTTGCCCTCCCTAGAGCTTATTCAGTTTCTTGTTTATCTTTCTCAAAATATCCTTGCTCAAAGGGTACATATCTGAAAGAAGGCCTGGACACTGGCCTAACAAGCCCTGTCTTGTCCTCTGCCATTTTCCCCCCTCTGAGTCTCTCAGTCACTGTGGAACTTCAGGAAGAATAAAGATCAAATAATGAACACCTGGGGCTTGGAAATAAAGCTTAGTGGTAGAGTGCTTGCCTAGCATGCATGAAACCCTGGGGTTTGATTCCTTAGTACCGCATACACAGAAAAAGCCGAAAGTGGTGCTGTGGCTCCAGTGATAGAGTGCTAGCCCTGGGTACAGAGAGGCTCAGGGACAGAGCCCAGGCCCTGAGTTCAAGCCCCAGGACTGGCAAAAAAAAAAAAAAAAAAAAAAAAAGATTAAACATCTGCTGCTAGCAGCTGGAACAGCTCCTCAGATAAGCCATGCTTTTTTTTTTTTTTTTTTGGGGGGGGGGTCCAGTCATGGGGCCTGAACTCTGGGCTTGGGCGCTGTCCCTCAGCTCTGCAGCTCAAGGCTAGCACTCTACCACTTGAGCCACAGCACTACTTCCGGCTTTTTTCTTTTTGTTTATGTGGAGCTGAGGAATCGAACCCAGAGCCTCAGGCATGCAAGGCAAGCGCTCTACCACTGAGCCACCTTCCTAGCCCCAAGCCATGGCTTCTTATGGTGACTGGACATCACACACCACCCTGGGATAACCATCAGCCTCAACTGGAGCACATCTAGACATGACAAAACTCTGACCCCTGGCCCAACTCTTCTCTTACTTAAACCTAAAGTCTATGCCAATCCCTTGAAGGCAGCTGCCTTCTGAGGTGCCACTGGGCCTCCTTGTCTTCCTAATCCAGCCACGTTCAATTAAATCTTTCTCTACCATTCCCAGTGCTTGTCTCTTTAATTGCCTGGTAGGATTTTTACCTAAAACTCCACATTCATATCCATTCTTTTTTCTTCTTCTTTCTTGTGCCACAGGTATTGAGGCTTGTTCTCAGGGCCTTGCACTTTTATTGACTTCTTTTGCTCAAGGCTGGCTGGCCCTCTACTATTAGAGCCACATCTCTACTTCTAGCTTTCTGCTGGTTAACTGCAGATAAGGAGTCTTAGGGACTTCCCTGCCTGGGCTGGCTTCCGAGTAGCTAGGATTACAGGTGTGAGCCATGGACACCCAGCTCCAACTTGAAAGTTGTGGTTGAGATGGAGTCTTGCTAATTTTGTCAGGGTTGGCCTGGAACTTTCAGTCCTCCTGCCTCTGACTCTTAGGACTTAGGGTTTAGTTTAGTTTTGTTTTTTCAGTACCACCTCAGCCACACCTCTGGCTCTATCCCTCTCCCTCTTAAGCAGCTGGGATTATAGATGTGCACCACCATGCCTGTCTCCTCCGAAAACATGGTCAATCTCACCTTCTCAAAGATACCTTTCCTGGAGCTGAGGACAGATCAGGGAAGGTGAGCCATGAGAAACAGCAGCCAGGAATTCAGAAATACACATTGGATTAGTTTTGCATAAAAGCTTATAGGCAATATTTCCTTGCTTTAAACTCCTCCCTTACTAAGCTAAAATGTTAAAAAACAAAACAGAACAGAACAAAAACAAAAAACTGGGCACCCGTGGCTCACGCCTGTATAATCCTAGCTATTCAAGAGGCTGAGATCTAAGTATCACAGTTCAAAGCCAGCCTAGGCAGGAAAGGCCGTGAGACTCATATCTCCAATAAACCACCAGAAAACCAGAAGTGGCACTGTGGCTCAAGTGGTAGAGCGCTATCCTTGAGCTGAAGAGCTGAGGGACAGAGCCCAGGCCCAGAGTTCAAGCCCCACGACCAACAAAAAAAAGAAAAAGAATGTACACACATATATATGCACATGTCACAATGAAATCCTCTTGTATAACTAATTGACACAAATAAAATGTAGAACAAAGAAGAGGAAGAAAAAAGGAAATAAAGCAGCTCTTTGACCTTGTGGGAATAAGTACCACACTTTGGGAAGGGAACAAGAAGATCTTAGAGAAGACACTTATTCTGGGTATTAGGGGGAAGGGAACACTTGGTAAAAAATAATTCCTTTGATCATAAAAGGGCTTGCAGGCAGATGAAAATGTTTACCTCAAGATGGACACCTGTTTTAAAGGGGAGTAAATTGTATGTTCCAATATCTATGCTGTCATAATTCAAATGTAATAAGCAGACAATTTGGTTATCTCTGGACTCACTGATAGAAACAGGGCAACAGTAAGAGTGACTGAATGAGCCAGGTGCTCATTTAAACAGCTTGCTTCTTGTTAATTTTGCATCTGGCTTTATCTGTATTTTTTTTTTAATCTCAACTTGATAAATGGCAGAGTAGAATTTTTCTTTCTCAGTCAAAGCTATATTTATTTTCTCAGGACACAATGTTTCTGAATCTTGGTGGGAGCCATAAAGTGGAAGACTCTAGGATGATCAGACCAGGGGGGAACCTCCACTCCCAGCACCCGTCAGTGTCCAGAGATCAAATTCTCCAAACACTTACTGTATCTCCTACCTGGACAGTATAATTCTTTTTCCCCTTCATATTCCTGGGGATGGAAGCTGGACCTCCCAAATGCTCTGAAAGTTCTCCACCAGTAATCTACATGAGTATAAATCTGATTGTTGTGTTCTGAGTGTTCAGTTAGTGAACAGGGGTGAGGGGTTCAGAATTTAGGATGTAAATATACTCCTTTTGTTTTTAGAATGATTTTCTTGCTTTCTCTAGAATATTAATTTTCACCTTTTTTGGGGGGGCGGTGTCAGTTGTGGGGCTTGAACTCAGGGCCTGGGTGCTATCCCTGAGCTTTTTTGCACAAGATTAGTGCTCTAGGGGCTGGGAAGGTGGCTCAGTGGTAGAGTGCTTGCCTTGCATGCATGAGGCCCTGGATTTGATTCCTTAGCACCACAAAAGCAGAAAAAGCTGGAAGTGGTGCTGTCGCTCAATTGGTAGAGCACTAGCCTTGAGCTGTAAAGCTGAGGGACAGCGCCTAAGCCCTGAGTTCAGGCCCCACAAATGACAAAAAAAAAAAAAAAAGAAAGAAAGACTAGTGCTCTAGCACTTTGAGCCATAGCACCATTTCTAGTTTTCTGGTAGTTGATTGGAAATAATAGTTTCATGGACTTTCCTTCTTAGGCTGGCTTTGAACCTTGATCCTCAGATCTGTCTCCTGAGTAGCTGGAATCACAGGCATGAGCTACTTGCACCCAGCACTTTTTTTTGTTGGTGTGTGTCCTGGAAATTGGGTCAAGTTGTTGTCCCTGAGAATTTTTTTTTCCTCTCAAGGCTAGTACTCTACTACATAAGCCACAGCTCCACTTCCAGCTTTTTGATGGTTAATTGGAAATAAGAGTTACAGGTTGGGCACTGGTGGCTCCTGCCTGAAATCTTAGCTACTCAGGAGGCTGAGATTCTGAGGACTGCAGTTCAAATACAGGGCTGGACAGGAAAGTCCATAAGACTCTTATCTCCAATTAGCCACTCAAAAACCAGAAATGGGTGCTGTGGCTCAAAGTGGTAGAGCACTAGCCTTGAGCAAAAAAGAGAGCTCAGGGACAGTGCCCAGGCCCAAAGGTAAAGCCCCATGACTGACAAAAAAAAAAAGTCTCACAGACTGTCCTGCCCAGGATGGCAGATGCTCAGATCTCAGCCTCATGAGTAGCCAGCATTACAGGTGTGAGCCACTGGTGCCAGGTTTTAACTTCTACTTTTCCTGCCATCATGAAGGATAAAAAAACTATATGAGGACAGGTTTGACATACTTGTCATCCCAGCACTTTTTTTTTGGTGGGAGCGGGGGGTGATACTGGGGTTTGAACCAAGGGCCTCACACTTCATTTGGTTTGCTTGCTAGACTGATGTTCTACCCTTGAGCCACACCTCCAGCCTAGCTTTTTGATGGTTATTTTCTTTGTTGTTTGTTTTTTTTTGGTCAGTCATGGGGCTTGACCTCTGAGCCTGGGCACTGTCCCTGAGCTCTTCAGCTCAAGGCAAGCACTCTAGCACTTGAACCACAGCAGGACTTCTGGTTTTCTGGTGGTTAATTGGAGATGAGTTTCATGGACTTTCCTGCCCAGGCTAGCTTTGAAAGGTGATCCTCAGATCTCAGCCTCCTGAGTAGCTAGGATTATAGGCATGAGCCACCAGCTTTGCTGGTTATTTTCGAGATGGAAGTTTTGTGGACTTTTCTGTCTTGTTTGGCCTTAAACATCAATCCTCCAGGTCTCAGCTTCCTGAGGGACTAGGATTACACGTGTGTACTACCAAGGTCTGGCTTCATCCTAATACTCTTTCTAAAAATGGCTGTGTGTGTGTGTGTGTTAAAATCCTGCACTCTAACACTTGAGATATGTCTCCAGAAATCTCGTGAGAGAGGCGGGAGGGTCATGAGTTTGAGAGGCCTTTCTAGACTACCAAGTGAGATTGCCTCAAAACCCCAAACAACAACAACAACCAAGACAACAAACGTTGCCTGAGTGAAGCATCTGGCTTATAACTCTCCTTATACATATTTGTACCCTGTCTTCTGGAAGGTGTTCCAGAAGCTTCTGATATTGTGATTTCTGTTTTCCAGGTTTTTTTTTTTTTTTTTTCTTTCACCAATTCTGGGGCTTGAACTCAGGGCCTGGGCGCTGTCCCTCAGATCTTCAGCTCAAGGCGAGCACTCTGCCACTTGAGCCACAGGGCCACTTCCGGTTTTCTGGTGGTTTATTGGAGATAAGAGTTTCACAGACTTTCCTGCCTGGGCTGGCTTTGAACCGCGATCCTCAGATCTCAGCCTCCTGAGTAGCTAGGATTACAGGCATGAGCCACCGGCGCCCAGCTACTTCTGGCTTTTTCTGTGTATGTGGTACTGAGGTAATCGAACCCAGGGCTTCATGCATGCTAGGCAAGCACTCTACCCCTGAGCCAACTTCCCAGCCCCCCTGTAGTCTTTTTTAATGGCAAGCTCTTCGTTTCTCAAGTGCTGTGGATGCAGCATGTGCTGAGCAAGTGCTGTCATTGAACCACATTCTTCCTGAGTACTGAGTTCATCTGTCTTTTTGATGGCTTCCTATCCCACTCTGAGAAAATGCCAAATACCTTCCAATAGCCCCCGATCACCCCGTGACCTGACTTTGCCGTCCTACCTGCTGATTTCTCTAGATCATACTGGCAGCTGGGAACCTTTGTAACTCTCCTTCCTTTCTATAATGTTTGTGACCCAGTGAGCATGGCTCACTCCCTCACCTCCTTTGGGTCTATTTATCACTATCATATCAGAAAGGCCTTCATTCATCCACCCTAGCTAACATTACAACCCTCCCAAAGTTCCTGTCTTCTTCCTGCTTTGAAATCCTGCTGTTAAAATAATATACTTTGCTTGTTGGAACCATTTAAGTTTATAGAAAAATTCTTGTCTGCTTTGTTCACTCCAATGTCTGAAATAGTGCTTAACTATTGCTAAATATTGGTAGCATTGAAGTATTTTTTCTTTTTTCTTTCGTTCTTTTTTTTTTTTTTTTGGCCAGTCGTGGGGCCTGAACTCTGAGCCTGGGCGCTGTCCCTCAGCTCTTCAGCTCAAGGCTAGCATTCTACCACTTGAGCCACAGTGCCACTTCCAGCTTTTTCTGCTTATGTGGTTCTGAGGAATCAAACCTAGGGCTTCATGCATGCAAGACAAGGACTCAAGGACTCTACCACTGCGCCACCTTCCCAACCCCTTTCTTTCTTTTCTTTTCTTCTTTTCTTTTCTTTTTTTTTTTTTGTTGGTCATGGGGCTTGAACTCTGGGCTTGGGCGCTGTCCCTCAGCTCTTCAGCTCAAGGCTAGCGCTCTACCACTTGGGCTATAGCGCCACTTCTGGTTTTCTGGTGGTTTATTGGAGATAAGAGTTTCACAGACTTTCTTCTCCCGGCTGCCTTTGAACCTTGATGCTCAGATCTCTGCCTCCTGAGTAGCTAGGATTACAGGCGTGAGCCACCAGGGCCTGGCTCCCTTTCTTTCTTTCTTTTTTTTTGGGTCCGGTCATGGGGCCTGAACTCTGGGCCTGGGTACTGTCCCTCAGCTCTTCAGCTCAAGGCTAGCGCTCTACCACTTGAGCCACAGCGCCACTTCCGGCTTTTTTCTTTTTGCTTATGTGGTGCTGAGGAATCGAACCCAGGGCCTCATGCATGCAAGGCAAGCGCTCTACCACTGAGCTACCTTCCCAGCCCCCTCTTTCTTTTCTCTTTCTTTTTGTCGGCCGTGGGACTTGAATTCAGGGCTTGGGTGCTGTCCCTGAGCTTTTTATTAATTTACTTATTTATTTTTGCCAGTCCTGTAGCTTATACTCAGGGCCTGGGCACTGTCCCTGAGCTTTTTTTTGCTCAAAGCTAGCACTCTACCTCTTGAGCCACAGTGCTAGTTCTGGCTTTTTCTGTGTATGTGGTATATGTGGTACTGAGTAATTGAACCCAGGACTTTATGCATGCTAGGCAAGAATTCTACCACTAAGCCACATTCTCAGCCCCAGTCCCTAAACTCTTTTGCTTAAGGCTAGCACTCTACCACTTGGAGCCATGGCCATTTGAGCCATTTTCAGTTTTATGGTGGTTAATTGGAGATAAGAATCTCATGGACTTTCCTACCTGGGCTGGTTTGAATCCCAAACCTCAGATCTCAGCTTCCTGAGTAGCTAGGATTACAGGCATGAACCACCAGTGCCCAGCTTAAAATATTTATTAAATGAATGAATAATGCATTTAATTAAAGATCAAACTTCTGTCTAAAACCCTCTTAGCAAGGGACCCTTAAAAAATTTAGTGTTTGGGGCTGGGAACGTAGCTTAGTGGTAGAGTGTTTGCCTAGCATGCATGAAACCCTGGGTTCAATTCCTCAGTACCACATAAATGGAAAAGGCTAGAAGTGGTGCTGTAGCTCAAGTCGTAGAGTGCTAGCCTTGAGCAAAAGCTCAGGGACAGTGTCCAGGCCCTGAATTCAAGTCCCAGGACTGGAAAAAAAAAATTCCTGTTTACCTTACTTTACTGCCTTTAACTAGGTCTAACCTTGCCTGCCTGTGCCTGTCTCCTTCTCAGTAAGATGGATATGCTAACAATGCCTCTGTAGGGGTTGTGGTAAGAATTAAATGAGTTAATATATACAATGTTCTAATCATAGATCCTTGCATATAGTACAGTGCTATATAGTAGAGTGCATATAGTAGAGTGCTAGCCTTGAGCTGAAGAGCTGAGGGACAGTGCCCAGGCCCAGAGTTCAAGCCCCACGACAAAAAAAAAAAAAAAAAAAATCTCACCAGGTGGATATTATAATCCCCATTTTATCCATGAGAATATAGGCTCCGGGAAGTCGAGTAACTTGCCCAAAATGGTCATATGGTAAATGATGTCCCCATCTAGCAGCCCTGTTACACAATTCCATGCACTTTTTTTCCCCCCAGTCCTGGGGCTTTGACCCTGGGCCTGGGCACTGACCCTGAGCTTCTTTTGTTCAAGGCTAGCACTCCACCACTTGAGCCACAGCACCATTCTGGCTTTTTTGTGCTTATGTGGCACTGAGGAATCGAACCCAGGACTCAAGCATACTAGGCAAGCACTCTACCGCTAGGCCCTCCGTGCAGCCATGTAAACTCCGTATGCCCCTGAGAATTCGGTCAAGCGTCCATGGACCCAGGGCACGTGACAGATCTCCTTAGACGACACCGTTCAGTGGTGGAGCGCCTGCTCTTGCGGGCTCTGGGCGGCGGATTCCAACCTTATCCCTGTAAAAGGCGAAAGAAAAAGTACAAACGTAAACCCTCACTCAGCCTGGCGAGCCGCGGCAGGGGCGGCGGGCTGCGGAGGAGCGGGTGAGTCCACGGCGAGCGCCAGGCGGCACGCTGGAACCGCAGACGGACCTGCGAATGCGTGCGGGCTAGGGGGCGGCGCTGGCCGGCGCGTCATCTTACGGTAGCCCCGCCCCCGCCCCGCCCCAGGGGGCGGGGCCACGCAGCGCGGGAAAGCTCAACGCGGATCGCAGCCTCTCATTCGTGCTGGAGGAGGGGGGTAAGAGAGCTCATAAATGGAAGTGCATGTGGGGTCCCAGCCTTCCCGGGCTTAGGAGGCGCATCGGTAAGCGTTCTCTAGATCCCTTTGGAAATGGTCCAGGCCACGTCACCTCCCCAACTTCCGGTCCGCAAAGCTGGTCCTCGCTCCAGATCCCGGTTCTTTCCACACTCCACCCCAAGCCCGGTCCAAGGTCTAAGGCAAAGGCAAGGAGCTGCCCTGCCGGAGGAGCTAACCTTCCCAGATTTTAAAACGATTCAGAGGGAAGGACGCGAGGCGTTGGTCAGCCGGATGACGTAATACTTGGGGTGGCGTCTCACTTAGGGACTACTGCACAGCTTCGCGGACATGGAGGCTTAGCTTGAGGAAAAAGGCATACACAGGCCCAAGCATCTAGGTTCCACCTGGAGTCGCTGAGGTTCTCAGAGCTCACCACCCAGAAGCGAAGAGTTCCTTAAATTTGCATAAGTGAACCACTGCTTCCAGCTTCGAGCGGCCAATAGGAGTCAGGCTCAGGAGGACACGCACCTGGCTAGTCACCCCTCCCGTCGGAAAGCCGAGAATCTGGCTGGCTTCTTCTTGAGCGACAGATCTGGCGCCCAATCGCTTTTGAGATGCTCAGAGAGGGCAGGTGGATTCTGGAGCAGCCAATGGGAAGAGGGTTCTTCAGAAGGCCTAGGCCTCTGGCCCAATGAGAATAGGAGGACTGTGCAGGGCTAGTTCCGAACGGCAGTACTTAAGACCAACCCAGCGCGGAGATGGGAAGGGCGTAGGAATGAGTGACGGAGATACTAGCCAATGGCGAGTATGAAAGCGGGCAGCACTGTCCAGGAGCGCGGAGGGAGCCGAGGGAGAGAGGAGGCCGAACCGGAGAGAAGCAGGAAGTAGCGGTGGCCGCGGGGAGGGCGGCGGCGACGGCAGTGGTGGCGGCTGCAGCAAGGTAGAAACCGTCGGGTCTCAGCCTGCACTGGGAACGGAGCAAGTAAGCGTGCCTGGGGTAAATACCCGCCCTTGGCTCCGCCCCCTGGGGGGGGCGGGTAAATGCCCCCGCCCCTCCCCCACTTGGCCCAACTACACCCCCCCCCTCCGCGCTGCCCCCCTGGGGCGTCTTCTAGGAAGGCCCCGACACCGCCTTCAGCACCTGGGGCGGATGGTCCAAACTCTCAGCTTGCTGCAAGCAGTCCCTAGCCAGGTAAATGTGGAAGGAGGGCCAGGGACCCCCAAGTCCCGGCGCCCCACAGTCGTAGAGGCAATGAAGTGCAGTCCGGGGACTGCGGGCTGCGGGATGTCGCGACCTAAAATGGTGTCCGTGCCCGGGGATGGGGGCGGGGGAGCCGCGCCGGGCTCGCGCCGAGCCTGCATCCCAACTGGGCGCGGGGGAGCGCCGGGCCCGGCCGCTCTCGGGCTCGCGCCGCGGGGAGGGGGGCCCGCCGCGCGCCGGCATCACTCCGCAGTTTCTAGAACCCCCGGGTGTCCGCGCTCGGAGGGGAGGGGACGCGGTCTGAGTTGGGACAGACCCCCGTCCGGAGAGCTGAGAGTCACGCAGGGACGGCCCCCTCCCCCTTTCCCACTTTCCCGGGTGTCCCTCCCCCCGACTCTCTCCCCCACCCCCCCAACTCTCAACTCCCGGGTAGTTGAGAGCCCGAGGTGCTGCGCCGCAGCTCCCGCAGGGCCTGGCCTGGCCGAGGCCCGGCTTTCACTTTGCGGCCAGTGGAAAAAGAAATGCCGCACGCCTCAGTTTCCCCGTTCGCTTTTATTCCCTCCCCCCCTCCGGTGCATCGCGTCCCCTCCTCACACCCCCAGACTTGCTCTTCGCGCCAGCCCTCGGCAGATGGCAGAGACTTAATTCCGCCCGCTGCCCAGCTTGGCCGCAGTAATCGCCCCCGGCCAGGCGCCCGCCCGGCCCCTTGCCCTTTGCGCAGCAGGCCTTGGCCCCGGGCAAAGGGCATCGGAGCCCCCACCCAACCCAACCCCCCGTCTGTTCACCCCTAACTCTTTAAGCCCCTTCTCCGTTGGCTTTTGAGGAACACCGGGAGAAGGGGGCGGGCGAGGCGGGAGCCCTGGAGACCAGCCACAGCAGCCGCAGAAAGGCCTGCGCTGTGGAGTTGGGGAGCCTCCGCTGGTTGGACGGCTGTTTGCTCCAGGTGGCGACGGGATGACCTCTAAGTCACTTGCACGCTAGAGAGGCAGATGGTTAGTAAAGGCAAGTTCGCAGGTGTTTTCTCATAGTGACCACTGGCCTGTGCTCCACCAACCCCCTTTGCTGGGGGCCAGAGTGGAAGATAGCTCAGGACTCTCCCTGGGGGGAGGGACCCAAGCAAAGGAGGGCCCTAGCCATTGATCAAGGCAAAAGCAAGCTCTTTGTTTAAACCCAGAGTCTGCAGAATTAAGTGTGTGTGTTTGGGGGGGGGGAGAGCAGGGGGGCAGGGTGCAAGGCACACTCCCCTTTCTTCCTGTAGTTGGTACCCATCTCCCCAACCCCCTCCTTGGTTTGAGCAATGCCAGTTGCCACCTGCTGGGACTATCTCCAGTTACAGTCTGAAGGCTGGAAAGAGGTGAGAAAATTGGCCCTGGGAAATGGCTCACACCCTGGACAAGGACTGTGTAAGGATGGACTTGTTCAGTTACTTCTTTCTAGATACAGAAACTCTTATGGGAGGAGGTACTCTGAGCTGGCCTCCTTGTTGATTAAGTGCCCCATAAGTTCGTGTGTGTGTGTGTGTGTGTGTGTGTGTGTGTTTACACTGGGCCAGGTAGGGAGTTGAGTTAGACTTCTTAGACTCTTGTTGCCAGTGGAAGATAAGAGTTTGATTTAGGAGGATAGACTTGGGGTAAGTAGTTCAGAGCAGAAATGACAGGGGAAGGGAACTAGCTTTCCCCATCATGGCAGTTGTGCTGGATATTCTTATACCCTGGAGTTTTAGCCCTGAGAGAGCAAGCTGGGGAGGAGAGAGGAGGCACTCTGGGGAAGGTAGGTGAGCAAGCAGCAGGTGTTTGTGACAGGAGAGGAGCCGGGGCCCTTTGTGACCAGGCTGCTGTCACCATTTCCCCCTCTCTGTCTTTCTTCTCTTTGTTTCTTTTTGTTCCTGTATAGCATTCTTTCTATCTTCATCTTCCTGGGTCTTTTTCTCCCTACTAAGATAAATCTTGGCATGGCTCTGGTGGCCACATGTGTCCACCCTTGACCTTACATGACCCTTGACTCTTGTCTCTGACCCCAGCCCTAGTGTGTCCAATGGGTGTTCCTTTCCAGCTCCTCTTTGGCCTCACATGTACTTGTTTGGCTCAGCTGTAATAATAGATTGTATCCTGATTTTCATATTCACAAGTTCATGTGCTTAGAATAACCTTGTGATATATCATTTGTCCCCTCTTTCAGACAGTACAAGTCAGACAGGGAAATAGCTTGCTTATGGAGTGGCCTTGTGAGAAAACTAAAGTGGAAAAATATCCCAGGTCTTGGCTTTAGTCACTGCATTTTGTATAGATGTCTTTTCAAATCTCTGTGAACACCAAATCCATGAAGAGAGTGCATTTATCCCTTGCTGATACAAATAAATCCTTAGACATCGAGCATCGTTTCCATCTTTCTCCTTAATAATACCGGTGACTAATGGTTTTCTGTGCTGAGCACAGGAGGGATGAGCTAGTTCAACCAAGTTGCTCACTGATCTCCCTCCACCCCTGTATCTTTCTTTCTTTCTTTTCTTTTCTTTTCTTTTGCCAGTTGTAGAGCTTAAACTCAGGGCCTGGGCACTATCCCTGAGCTATTTTGCTCAAAAGTGAGCACTCTATTACATTGAGCCACAACTTCACTTCCAGTGTTCTGGTGGTTTATTGGAGCTAAGAGTCTCATGGACTTTCCTGCCCACGCTGGCTTTGAACCTCTATTCTCAGGTCTCAGCCTCCTGCGTAGTTAGGATTACAGGTGTGAGCCACTTGTGCCTGGCATCTTCTATGTATTTCTGAGACTCTTCCTCTGTTTTCTCTGTTGGTCCTATGTGCCCACCCACTCACTTGATTTAGGGTTTGGCACCCAAAGCCCTCTAGGATCCTATGGTATGGTGAAGGTGTATCAAGAGGGAGGGGCTAAGTTTGGAGATCCTGAAGGCAGAGGTGTAAGGTCTCTATTCTAGGCATCTCAGTTTCTCCTTTCTCCTCTTGTTTTCATCAGGTCTGGGGCCTGACGATATGGGGGACATGAAGACCCCTGATTTTGATGACCTTCTTGCTGCCTTTGATATCCCTGATATTGATGCGAATGAAGCCATCCATTCTGGATCTGAAGAAAATGAGGGGCCGGGGGGCTCAGGGAAGCCAGGACCCAATGTAGGAAGTGAAGCTGAAGGTGCACCAGCAGCAGCTCTTGAAGATAACTCTGAAGTTCCAGCCTCTGACCACGGCCTGCCACCACAGGACACTTCTACCGTCAGCGTCATTGTCAAGAACACAGTGTGTCCTGAGCAGCCTGAGACTCTGGCTGGGGGTTCAGGAGAGGAAGAGATCCCACCTGGGGAGGCCACTAAGGAAGGGACTGTGGGGCCTTGTCTAATGCAAAATGGATTTGGTGGGCCTGAGCCATCCCTCCCAGAAACCCCCAACTCTCCAGCTCCTCCCACTGGGGATAGCTGGAAAGAAAAAACTTTGGAAGGCAAAGCTCCCTTGGATCTCTTTGCTCATTTTGGACCGGAACCAGGCGAGCACCCGGATCCCCTGCCTCCTGCACCTTCACCCTCTCAGGCTGGGGCCATGAGCCCACCTCCGTTCCCCTCTTCCTTTGAGCTAGCCCCAGAGAATAGCCCAGTCCTGGTGCCCCTTAATTCTTCCCCACCACCACTAGGGACCTTGAAACAGGAAAGCTGCAGCCCTAGTCATTCCCAGGGCCTAGCCCAGAGGGGCTATAGCGCCAAGGACACAGATGTCCCTTCCAGCACCTCACCTCCTCAGGTTGCTGGGGTGTCCTTCTTTAAGCAGTCTCCAGGGCATCAGAGCCCACCTGCTTCCCCTAAAGTTCCCAGCTGTAAGCTCTTGAAGGAAGAAGATGAGGAGCCAGTGGAAAAATCACCCCCAAGAAGTCCGCAGAGCCCCTCCAGCGGCGCTGATGCTGCAGACGAGGACAGCAATGACTCCCCTGCCTCCTCCAACTCTTCTAGGCCCCTTAAAGTGCGGATCAAGACCATTAAAACATCCTGTGGCAATATCACAAGAACCGTAACCAGGATCCCCTCAGACCCTGATCCTCCTGTCCCCTTGGCTGAAGGGGCCTTCCTGGCTGAAGCTAGCCTACTGAAGTTGTCCCCTGTAGCCCCAAACGCTGAGGGTCCAAAGGTGGTGAGTGTACAGTTGGGTGATGGCACTAGGCTAAAAGGCACTGTGTTGCCCGTGGCCACCATCCAGAACGCCAGCACTGCCATGCTCATGGCAGCTAGCGTGGCTCGAAAAGCTGTGGTTTTGCCTGGGGGGACTGCCACCAGCCCTAAGATGATTAAGAATGTGCTAGGCCTGGTGCCCCAAGCTCTGCCCAAGGTTGATTTGCGGGCAGGGCTGGGAACAGGGGGACAGAAGTTAAATGGTGCCTCTGTGATGATGGTGCAGCCTTCAAAGCCTGTTCCTGCTCCAGGCCCGGCAAGTGGCACGGTGATCTCACGGACTCAGTCCAGCCTAGTGGAAGCCTTCAACAAAATCCTCAACAGCAAGAACCTGCTGCCGGCCTACCGACCAAACCTGAGTCCACCAGCCGAGGCTGGACTGGCCTTGCCGCCGACAGGCTACCGCTGCCTCGAGTGTGGGGATGCCTTCTCATTGGAGAAGAGCCTGGCACGGCACTATGACCGCCGGAGCATGCGCATTGAGGTCACCTGCAACCACTGTGCCCGCCGTCTGGTCTTCTTCAACAAATGCAGCTTACTCTTACACGCACGCGAGCACAAGGACAAGGGGCTTGTCATGCAGTGCTCGCATTTAGTCATGAGGCCTGTAGCCCTCGATCAGATGGTGGGGCAGCCGGATATCACACCCCTGCTGCCTGTGGCTGTGCCGTCTGTCCCTGGACCTCTGGCCCTGCCCATCTTCGGCAAGGGTGAGGGGGCCATCACCGCCGCTGCCATTGCTGCCATTGCCACTGAAGCCCCTGTGCTGCCACTCTCCACAGAGCCGCCTGTTGTCCCTGCCACCTCCACTTACACATGCTTTCGCTGTCTGGAGTGCAAGGAGCAGTGCCGGGACAAGGCTGGCATGGCAGCCCATTTCCAGCAGCTGGGGCCCCCCGCCCCCGGGGCCACCAGCAACGTGAGTTGCCTTTCCCAGCCCTCCTCTGGGGTAGGGGACAGCCATACACCGAAGATAGGCTCTAGGAAGGCATTGGGGGCTTGGTCGGGAGACGTGACGGAGATTAGGGCACCCTTACCAATTTAACCTTGCTTAATCCCCTCCACAGGTGTGCCCCTCCTGCCCCATGATGCTCCCCAACCGCTGCAGCTTCAGTGCCCATCAACGCACGCATAAGAACCGGCCCCCCCACGTCTGTCCCGAGTGTGGAGGCAACTTCCTGCAAGCCAATTTTCAAACCCACCTGCAGGAGGCCTGTCTGCACTTTTCTCGCCGTGTCGGATACAGGTACCTTGTGCCCCTCGCCCCCCTGTACAGCTTCAGGGCCTCTTGTCTCAGCAGCAGCCTTTTAGATGACCTCAAGCAAAGTCCACCTCTCTATCCCTCCAGCTCTGCTAGCTGTCAGACTCAGCCCTGTGACATCATCGCCTGCCTTCAGGCATTCCCCTTGGGGATCCCCAGGGGAGAGCAGGGGACTGGGTCTCTAGCTCTTCCCTTTCTACTTTGTTCATGCTCCACTGCTGAGTCGAACCCTTTCTTGGAGTCCACCCCGGCCTAGGCGATTAAGTATGGGGTGGGGGTACGGGCTTCGGAGTGGCCCTGCCTCATCACGGCGCCTTCCGCTTCCTCCACCAGGTGCCCTAGCTGTGCAGTGGTGTTTGGAGGTGTGAACTCCATCAAGTCTCATGTCCAGGCATCGCACTGCGAAGTTTTCCACAAGTGCCCCATCTGCCCCATGGCCTTCAAGTCTGGACCCAGCGCCCATGCCCACCTTTACTCCCAGCATCCCAGCTTCCTCATGCAGCAAGCCAAGTGAGACCTGGGGAGAAAGCCTAGGGAAGAGGGGTGGGTGGGAGGGCGGGACGGGAGCAGAGCTCCCATCCTGATGTCTGCACTGTCCCTTCTGCCCCACAGGCTGATCTACAAGTGCGCCATGTGTGACACAGTCTTTACTCACAAACCCCTCCTTTCTGCCCACTTCGACCAGCACCTGATGCCCCAGCGCGTCAGTGTTTTTAAATGCCCATCTTGTCCACTGCTCTTTGCCCAAAAACGGACCATGCTGGACCATCTCAAGGTATAGGCTCCAAGAGCCAGGGGATAATGGATGCTTGGCCGGGTTGGTTGACATAGGCCATGTCTGCCATGTCTGCACAGCCTTCCAGCTGGCAAAGCCAGTCCCTCCTTTCCCATAACAGCCGCTTGCTTTGTGTCTTTCACAGAACACCCATCCGTCTGGACGGGGTGGGGAGGATACCGCTGGGAAAGGGGGTGGAGGTACCCTTCTCATTCCCAAGACTGAGCCCGAGGAGCTGGCTGTGACTGGGGAAGGGGCAGCCCCTGCTACTGAGGAATCTTCATCTTCCGAAGAAGAGCCGCCCAGCTCCCCCTCGCCCCCTCGCCCCACCAAACGGCCCAGGCGGGAACTGGGAAGCAAAGGTGTCAAAGGTGGGGGTGGGGGACCTGGAGGCTGGACCTGTGGCCTTTGTCACTCCTGGTTCCCTGAGCGTGACGAGTACGTGGCTCACATGAAGAAGGAGCATGGCAAGGTGAGTGGACCCCGGCTGGGCTGGGCTGGGCCAGGCAGCCCGTGGTTGGCTCCTGAAGCCTGGCTCTGAAATCTCTCACCCTCCGCTCTCCTAGTCAGTGAAAAAGTTCCCCTGTCGCCTGTGTGAGCGCTCCTTCTGCTCTGCCCCCAGCCTGAGGCGCCATGTCAGGGTCAATCACGAGGGAATCAAGCGAGTTTACCCATGCAGGTAACCTTTGCTTCCCACTCCTTTTCCAGCCCAAGAACCCAGAGTACCTTCCTGCCTGCCTCTTCCTTGAGGAGGCCCCCCTCAGGTGCTGGGCCTTGGCCTTCGAGCTGTACGTGTGGTGCTATCCTGTCCTCTCCCCTCGTTCTAGGTATTGCACAGAGGGAAAGCGCACCTTCAGCAGTCGCCTGATCCTGGAGAAACACGTCCAGGTCCGGCACGGCCTGCCCCTTGGGGTCCAGTCAGGGAGTACCATGGCTCGAGGTTCTGGTGCCAGAGCCCAGGTAGGCAGAGGCCCCGTATATATTGAGACCACGGAGTGGGAGACTGGCAGGTGCAGACCCTGGTCTCTGCAAGCCAGGGTGAGGGGACCAGAGAGAGTGAGGTTGGTGGTAACGCCCAGTGTCTCCCATTCTTCTCCAGGGACCAGGAAGGAAGCGCCGCCAGTCTTCTGACTCCTGCAGTGAGGAGCCTGACAGCACAACACCGCCAGCCAAGTCCCCCAGGGGTGGCCCCGCGTCAGGTGGCCACGGCCCACTCCGCTATAGGAGCAGCGGCTCAGTGGAGCAAAGCGTCGTGGTGGGATTGAGGGTGGATGGTGGAGCCCAGCAGTGCCTGGACTGTGGCTTGTGCTTTGCCTCCCCAGGCTCCCTGAGCCGGCATCGATTCATCAGCCACAAGAAGAAACGGGGTGTGGGTAGAGCCAGTGCCCTGGGGCTGGAGGATGGGGAGGAAGAGGCTGCTCCCCCAACAAGGTCTGACCTAGAGAGTGGAGACTCACTCCTGCCTGCTCCTGGAGGCCCACTCACCTGTAAGGTCTGTGGCAAGAGCTGTGATAGTCCGCTCAACCTCAAGACCCATTTCCGCACGCATGGCATGGCGTTCATCAGGGCTCGGCAGGGGGGCAGTGGGGAGAACTAGGCCCCAGGCTGGGACTGACCAGCCCTTCCCTCTCCTCCCCCCCCCCTCCCCCAGGCAAGGAGCCTGGGTTTCACTGCTGCTGCCACCCAGTCCCTGGGCTGGGGAATTTGTTTAACATTCACATTTTGTTCAGTTTCTCCAAATCCTGAAGGAAAAAAGCTTTTGAGGATTATAGTGATTTATAACCTCCCCTCCCTCGGGTTTGGCCCTGGGGTCCTAGTCAAATGAGCCTTCCATTCCTCCTTTCTGAACTCAACACTAATTATGTTCCTGCTGCAGACCCTCAGTGTGTGGCTGAGGATGGGGGATGGGACCTTGGTAAAGTCTGCGATCAGGCACAGGAAGGACTGATGCGGGGGGCTGGGGGCGGGGTGGGGGCTGGCCACAGCCTTCCACCATTCCTTCAGGGCAGACTAGGATCTTGCTCTCCTGGCCAGGTCCTGCCCCAGCACCCTGGCACTCACGCCCCCACCCTGCAGTGCCTTTTACTTCTTTTTTCCCCCAGAAGTTCAGCGGGGAGGTTGGTGGGGATGAGTCCTGTCAAAGGGGGCCCAGGGAGAGGAGGAGACAGGCTCTCAGGAATCCTTTATTCTTGTAATAATACTAACAGTGGGAGAAAACAGGAGGGAGAAAACCAGACCATTAAAACTGCTCGTGGTTTAATCCCCACTCAGGTTGCTCTTTGTATATGACTTGGACAATGGACTTGACCGGGAGGGGGTGAGAGAGGCGGAGCGGGGCAGTCCCTCCTCCCTCCTCCCTCCTCCGCAGGGAAGAGCAAGCGTTCCACCTGCGCTGTGCTGTGTGCCGCCTTTTGTATCTTGGATGTAGTCCCCACCCCCCCAAGAAGAGAACAACTCAGATAGGACACAGGTGGCTAACTAAGGACTTTATTTCAGACAAAAATTAAAAATAAAAAATCGAGAGCCATTTCCCTGGTGTAAGGAAGGTATGAGGGGAAGGAATTCCTCATGGCTAGGCCAATCCCCTCAATATGCTGGAGGGATTGTGGTAATTCCCTTCCTCGCCGCCATGACAGGGAAGCTCAGCAACTTCAGGAACCTATGTCAGAGCCCACCTACCAAGGGGAACTCTGGCTGGGGGTCAAGTCCCTGAAGAGGAGAGTTGGGCAGCAGCATGGCCAAAGGCCAACTATAGGATCAAATCCTAAGTACCAAGAACCCACTCTTCTCCCTTTGCTGGGGCCCAGAAAAGATTAAAGATGGCCTGTGGAAAAGAGCCTCAGATCCTATCCTGGTGAGAAGAAAGGCCCTGGCGCCCCTCATTCGTCCTCTGTTCTCTGGAGGGCAGTGATCCTGGAGTCTTGTCAGGTGGTAATACTGACACCGCAGGGCGCATAGGAACCCCGGCAGGTCTGGACCCCTTGGCTGGCTCTCCCACCCCTTGGCAAGCTCTCACGGTTACCACATGATCCTTTGTATTTCTTGCCTTCTATTTCCCTTGGGTGGATGGTTGGGTAGGTGGGATTTCATGGTTTGGGGTTTCTTCGACAAGGGCCCTCCCGGGGAGGGCGCCATAGATGCCCCCCACTACTGCTGGGCCTGAGAAGGAGAGTGTCACATGATGCCGTTGGTGAGGTACTGGAAGCCATCATAGAGTTTGGTGGTGATAGACCGCATACTGCCATCCACCATCTGCTCTACCAACAGCTGGAGCTGCTCCTCAGTCATGCTCATGTGGAATCTCTCTTTAAGGTTGCGAATGGTGCTGGAGCCGTGGAAGCAAGGCAGCTGAGAGCCTGGGGGTCGGGGGACAGGGATCACAGATGGATAGAGGGAAAGTCAAGAGCGGCCACCACCAGGAATGCAGTCAGGGGTATCTTGAAGTACCTCTGCCCTCCCTTTCCCAAAGGTCCGCGGTGTGGGTGCTACTGCACTGGTGCAGAGAGCAGCAGTTGGTGGGCGCCCTTGTCTGGAGCCCATCCTCACCCCATACTCCTTAGCCCCTCTGCATGTGAGGGCATATGGGCAGAGGAGGGATGGGAGCCCACACCATCTCTCCCCCAGTAAGGAGAGTTGAGGGAGCAGAGGCTTAGGGCCCATGGGGAAGGAAGGCTGGGAAGAGGCTCTGGAAATGGGCCCTGCACACTTATCTGGTTGCAGGACTCTGTCTACGCTACGTCTGACACTCACAGATGACCTGGGCCACCGTCATCACGGGGCCAGACGGGGATGCTCCTGAGCAACGGCGACAACCTGTGGGGTAGGGGTGTGGAGGGGAGGAGACTGGCAGTTCAGATCTGGTGTACATCTGAAGCCTTGGGAGGAAGAGGAGGAGGGCCTAGAGAAGCGGGTAGAAGAGGGCATCCTGATCAAACAACTACAGGTGTGAAGGCAACCAGGAAGTTGAATCATAAAGATGAAAAGGAGAAACTCGGGGCAGGACAGGTGAGTAGTATGAAAAGGCAGGTTGCATACCAGGGTGGCTGGGCTAGGGCAATGAGAGGTCAAAGTAGAATGGGAGGAATCTGAATTGGCAAAATGATGCAGGAGCGGGAGCCAAATGTCCAGTGCTAGACAGGGTGGTCAGAAGGACCAGAAACTCGGACTGCTCTCCCTGAGGGTGCCTAAGAAGTCCTTTCTGCTGTCTCCTTCCTCCCACCCGAGACCCAGCTCTGCCAAGGTTCTAAAGGAAAAACAGAGCACTGGATCAGAGCCAGAAATCCTCCGGTTAACCTTGAATTTTACAGTGGAATCAACTTTCTGGAAGTCCTAAACTTCAAGGGCCCCAACCTGAGTGGAATCCTGAGGCGCCCTGGGACCTGAGCCCTCCCTAGCCGCACCTTGTTGCATGATCTCCACGATCTGCACCACCTTATCCATGTGTTTGCGAGCGGCGATCAGCCCTTGCAGCATCAGCATCTTGTAGTAGTTGAACATGTCACCATTCGGGCCACCCATTACCTGGGAAGGGAAAGTCGTGTGAACAAACATGCTTCTGGTAGGTATGGACCTTGTCCCAAGGGCCTTCAGCACTACTTCCTCAGCTAGGTGCTGGCGGCTCACGCCTGTAATCCTAGCTACCCAGGAGGCTGAGATCTGAGAATTGCAAAGCCAGTCCAGGCAGGAGAGTCCATGAGACTCTTATTTGTAATTCACCACCAGAAAACCAGAAGTGGAACTGTGGTTCAAAGTGGTAGAGTGCTAGCCTTGAGCAGAAAAGCTCAGGGAGAGAGCCCAAGCCCTGAGTTCAAGCCTCATGATGGACCAAAAAATATAGAACTAGTTCTCGGAGCAACCATGCCAACTCTTATTTCCTCATTCCCCTACAAGGGCAGGAAGCTCCCAGGAAATCTTGCCTCATCCTGACTTACTGTCATTTCTGTTCTGTTCCTCCCAAATCTCAGGGAGATCCACCAGTTCTCTTCCCATGAGAGAGAAAGACAGTGATCCTGGAGGCACAGCCTCCTTTCTGACTCACATCCACAAACTCTGTGGTCAGCTTAAAGGCTGATGTTTCAAAGCCCAGGTTTCGGGGTGAGCTGGACAGGATGAAGCCAAAGTCGATGTGGATGATGTGGCCTTCTGCATCAAGAAGGATGTTCCCATTGTGCCTGAGGAAGGAGAGGAGACACAGTAAACCTAAGGCTGGGACTTTAAGATGCAATACACTGGCCATGGGCTAACAGGCAGGGGAGTACTCATCCATGTTACCTTCCTGCCTGTAACTGGCTCCAAAGTTAGTGGTGGAAAGAAAGGAAGTGTAAAAAGAACCACTAAAGGCGGTGGGATCTGAAATTGGGATTAATAAAAAATAGTTTAAGATTATCCCAGTTTCCCAGAAATCATATATCTAGCACCCTGACTGAACCAGATCTAGTAGCAAGTCCTGAAGCAAAGGCCTCTGAGTTCCAGCCAGCTATCACAGACATTACTTTGCTAAGTGTGTGGCCTCCACACAGGACAGATTTACCTATGTTTTGTTTGTAATCCCTATCAGCCTACTGCAGAAGAAGCTCCATCAAAAGGGACCAATAATTAGAGGCAAGGAGGCTCAGTGTGTTTAAATGTAAAACAGTATAGGCATTTCAAGCAGTAAGCTCTAAATCACTTAGGTTAAAAACTCAGGAGCCAAGCCTTACAGGCCATCTGTAGGGAAAGAAGAGTTAAAGGGAGATAAATCCCAGGTCTTTGTGATTCCCACATGAACGGCCAGTGGAAAGAACAATTAACATGCTAAGCATGTAAGGCCTGGCCTATTCAGTATAACCAATCTCCTCACTGTCAATAGAGGCTTTGTTAGTCTGAGAGCTGTGTCAGAAGGCTACCTTCTGGAGTTGATCTGCCAAAAGAGGAGGGGGGTGGTAGAAGGAGAACAAGGCCTACCTGAGTCCTTCCCCCCGCAAGTTAATTTTTTTGTCCAAGGTTCCAAGACTAAGGAGAGACAGAAGATTGACACTCTACCACTTATCTATCTGTGTGTGTGTGTGTGTGTGTTCCAAGACTAAGGAGAGACAGAAGATTGACACTCTACCACGTGTGTGTGTGTGTGTGTGTGTGTGTGTGTGTGTGTGTGTGTGTGTGTGTGTGTGTGTGTGTGTGTGTGTGTGTGTGTGTGTGTGTGTGTGTGTGTGTGTGTGTGTGTGTGTGTGTGTGTGTGTGTGTGGTGTGTATAGCTAATTGGAGATAAGTCTCACAGACTTTCCTGCCCAGGCTGGCTTCAAACCATGATCCTCAGATCTCAGCCTCCTCAGATGCTAGGATTACAGGTGTGATTCAGTGGTATATGCTTGCTAGGCAGATGCTCTACCTCTTGAGCTGTGCATCCAGCTTTTTTGTTTTTTTGGCCAGTCCTGGGGCTTCAACTTAGGGCCTTGGCTCTGTCTCCGAGTGTCTCTATGCTCAAGGCTGGGACTCTACCACTTGAGCCACAGTGCCACTTCCAGCCCTTTCTATTTAGGTGAATACTGAGGACTTGAACCCAGGGCTTCATGCATGCTAGACAAGCACTCTACCACTAAGTCACACTCTCAGCACTTGCATAGGTTATTTTTGAGATGGGTCTTACTTTGAGCTTGGACTTAGTCGCCTAGGTTGTGATCCTCCTACTTGTGCCTTCACATCCATTGGTTTAGATGAGTCTTGCGAACTTTTATGCTCAGGTTAGCCTCAAACCATGACCCTCCCACCTCTATTTCAAATAGCTAGGATTATAGGTTTGTACCACCATACCTGGCTGGTCTCTCAGCATGTATTTTTCACAAATTGAAGCCTAGAGTTGATCAACTCCAATAATTTTTTTCCTCAGCTTTGTGGTGCCTAACCAAGAATAGTCCTACGCGTGTGTGTATGTGTGTGTGTTGGTTCTGGGGCATGAACTCATGGCCTGGGAGCTGCCCTTGAACTTTTGTGCTCAAGGCTAGCGCTCTACTACTTGAGCCATCGCTCCACTCCTTCCTTTTTGGTATTTAATTGGAGATAAGTCTCTTGGGTTTGTCTGCGCAGGCTTACTTCAAACTGTGATCCTCAGATCTCAGCCTCCTAAGTTGCTAGGGTTAATTATAGTTATGAGCCACTAGCACCCAGCTTGCTTTTTTTTTTTTTTTGCTAGTCCTGGGGCTTGAACTCAGGGCTTGGGTACTATGCCTGAGCTCTTCAGCTCAAAGCAAGTACTCTACCATTTGAGCCACAGGGCCATTTCTGGTTTTCTGGTGGTTAATTGGAGATAAAAGAGTCTCATGGACTTTCCTGCCCAGGCAGTCTTTGAACTGCGATCCTCAGCTCGTAGGCTCCTGAGTAGCTAGGATTACAGGTGTGAGCCACCAGCGCCCGGCTCCTCAGCTTGCTTATTGAGCTAGGGGCTCAAGACATAACACTAAGCTGCCGTGAAGTCAGCCTAGGCAAGAAAGTCTGTGAAACTCTTATCTCCAGTAAACTCAAAAAAGCTAGAAATGGCACTGTGGTTCCAGTGGTAGAGTACATGCCTTGAACAAAAGCAACAGCACCCAGGCCCTGAGTTCAAGCCCCAGGCTCAGAAAAAGAAAAAAATAAAAAAAGGACATAGTCCTATTATTGAGTTGGTGGCTCAGGACATAACCCTAGCTACCCAGGAGGCTGAGACCTAAGGACTGTTGTTCAAAGCCAACATGCATGGAAAAACGTATGCGATTCCATCTCCACTTAACCAGCAAAAAAAGCCAGAGTTAGAGTCATGGCTTAAGTGGTAGAATACCAATTGTGAGCAAATGAGCCGAACAAGAGCATAAAGTACTAAGTTCAAGATTGGGAATCTGCTAAATAAAAAAAAGTTATTGAGTTTACTCAGTTGCCTGGCTCTTCTTCCCCAAAGGATAGACTTTCACCTTCCAAACACTTAAGAAAATCCCTTGAGGCCTGACTAATGCCAGTTTCTTTGACTCCATTTACTCAACCCTGGTGCTAAGTCCTAGGCTCTCTAGGCACTGGGTTCAAAATCCTGACATTTCAGGGTCAGTCTAAAACTGAAATTGGATCTGGATCCCTGTCATCTTAGACTAATAACAACTCAAAATGGATCAAAGACCTCAATGTAAGACCTGAAACCTTGAAACTAGTATAGGAAGGAGCAGGAGAAACATTAGAATTTACTGGCATAGATAGGAACTTCTTTAGTAGAATTCCAGGGACTCAGAAAATTGGAGAGAATTGACATTGCATTAGGCTAAAGTTTCTGTACAGCAAAGGACATAGTAACTAAGCTAAAAAGACAAACTACACAATGGGCTATACATCTGACAAGGGCCTGATATCCAGAATATACAAAGAGCTCCAGGAACTAAATTCCCTCAAAATCAAAACTCCAACTAATGGGCAAGGTGCTAAATACACACTGTCAGAAGTAAGAATGGTCAATACACAGGAGGAAATGTTTATAATGTCTGGCCATAAAGGAAATGAAGACAGGCGTCAGTGGCTTACACTTGTAATCCCAGCTACAGGACGCTGAGATCGCGGTTCAAAACCAGCCTGGGGGGGCTGGGATGTAGCTCAGTGGCAAAGCGCTTGCCTAGCAAGTGCAACGTCCTGGGTTCGATCCCCAGTACCAAAAAAAGAAAAGACAAAAAAAAAAAAAACAAAAAAAAAAAACCAGCCTGGGGAGGAAAGTCTGTGAGACTCTTCTCTAATTAACCACCAGAAAATGGGAAGTGGCACTGTAGCTCAAAGTGGCGGAGCACTGGCCTTGACTGAAAGAGATCAGGGACAATGCCCAGGCCCTGAGTTCAAGCCCCACAAGTGACAAAAACAGAATATGTGAATAGCAACAAATACTAGTGGGATATGGGGGAAAAGGGAAACGAAACCCTAATATCCTGGGCTGGGAAGGTGGCTCACTGGTAGAGTGCTTGCCTTACATACATGAAGGCCTTGGTTCAATTCCTCAGTACCACATAAGCAGAAAAAGCGGGAAGTGGCACTGTGGCTCAAGTGGAAGGGTACTAGCCTTGAGCTGAAGAGCTGAAGGGGGCAGTACCCAGGCCCAGAGTTCAGGCCCCACGACTGACCAAAAAGAAAAAGAAACCCTAATATCCTGTTGGGAATATAAACTACTGCAACTACTTTACAGCGATTTGGAGGGTCCTCAAAAATAAATAAATAACTAAATATAGAACTATTCTATGATCCAGCAATACCACTCTAGGGTATCTACTCAGTATTAGAAGTCAAGGTTTCATAAAGACACTTGCATATTCGTGTTTATTGCTATACTATAGCCAAATTATGGAGACAACCCTGATGTCTGACAATGGATGAGAGGATTAAGAAAATGTGGTATATATACACAGCAGAATTTTTCTTTTTCCTTTTTGGCAGTCATGGGCCTTGAACTCTGGGTCTGGGCGCTGTCTCTCAGCTCTTCAGCTCAAGGCTAGTGCTCTACTGCTTGAGCTGCAGCGCGACTTCCAGCTTTTTCTGCTTATATGGTGCTGAGGAATTGAGCCCAGGGCCTCATGCATGCAAGGCAAGCACTCTACCACTGAGCCACCTTCCCAGCCCCATACAGTAAAATTTATAACATCTATTAGGAATGAAATTGATTTATAAAATGCTTTGTTAAATGGCAACTCCTT
The DNA here is from genome assembly GCF_024711535.1 of Dipodomys merriami. Lineage (NCBI taxonomy): Eukaryota > Metazoa > Chordata > Mammalia > Rodentia > Heteromyidae > Dipodomys > Dipodomys merriami. The sequence continues at coordinate 2,357,015 of NW_027202893.1, forward strand.
TGTACAACTACTTTTAAAGATGATAATTTATTTTAAAAGAAAAGATAATACTGCGTCATTCACAGGGAAATGGATAGCCCTCAAAAAAAAAAATATGTAAAGTGAAATAAGTTAGGCTCCGAGAGATAAATGGTACAAATGGTACATGTTTTCTTTCACTTGAGGAGGTGAGATCTAAATTATAAACAAATGAAAACTTATGCTAGTTACACACACACACACACACACACACACACACACACACACACACACACACACACACACACACACACACACACACACACACACACACACACACACACACACACACACACACACACACACACAAAAGGTTATACTCAGGAAGATTCTAATGGTATGACTCTTCTGAACAATTAACAAATGGTTTAACAAATGAATACCAGGAACCTTAAACATGTTTTGTTGGGAAGTAGGACAGATAAATAGAGAAAGGAAAGGTGGGCAGATGGTCATTATATTCAATATACACATGTAAAATGGAATTACATAATTTAAGGTATAGGTGGGATTGGAAGGGGGGGGGAGAACAATGGAATGGGGACATTGACCAAGATGCACTATATTCATAATCTGACTTGTTGAAATTAAACTCCTTTGTACAATTTCTTGAAAAAAAAAGAAAGAAAATACATTTGTCTCTCTAAAAAAAAAAAAAAAAATTTTTTTTCAGCCAGTAGCCGGGCACTTGGTGGCTCACGCCTGTAATTCTAACTAATCAGGAGGCTGAGATCTGAGGATCATGATTCAAAGCCAGCCAGGGCAGAAAAGTCTGTGAGACTTTTTATCTCCAATAAACCACTAGAAAACCAGAAGTGGCGCTGTGGCTCAAGCGGTAGAGCGCTCGCCTTGAGCTGAAGAGTGCAGGAACAGTGTCCAAGCCAAGTTTAAGCCCCACGACCGACAAAAACAAAAAAAAGTTTGTTCATCAATTGTTGACTGCAATTGAAGGGACAGAGGGGTCCCAGGAAAGATTAAGATGAAGGGAGAAGCCACTCACCTGTCTTTGACTTGCAGCAGGTAGCAGACCAAGCAGTAGCCAGCACAACTTTGCACAAAATTGCGCTGGGCACTGAGGAACGCCTCAGTGGTGTAACTGCCATGCTCTTGTAGGAAGTAATCAAGCAAGGAAAGCTGGGACTGTTTTTTCACTTGGTGGATGGAAACAGCATTGACCACTGGTTCAATCATGCCACTGTCGGCCGAAATCACAAGAATCTTGTATGGCTTGATCCAAAGGGGCACTCGCTCCTGTTCCCAAATGGACTGTGAGGAGACACAAAAGTACCGAGACTCTCAGCTCTCTCTAAGCCAGAAAAGCAAGCTGTATCTCCCTCCCCTCTTTCCTAACTTTCTTTCCTTTGTCACTTTGGATTCTAGGCCATCAAGTGAGTGGTCTACTGAGGGCCGGAAGCTTCGAAAGAAAGACAAGGGCTTCTCAAAGGCAGGAAACTACATGTAGAGAAATGCAAGAAAAGCTTTCATATAGATAGAAAGTCCAGAAAATACCTATCATCTTATACACAGGGAGGTTGGTACTATCATTAAACAAAACAGGAACCAGATATGGTAGGACATGCCTGTAATCCAGCATTTGGGAGGAAGAGGCAGGAAAATACTCAGTTTGAGGTCAATCTAGACCAAATGATTAGAGCTTGAATAAATAAACAAAATAAAAATCCAGCCAGTCGTCAGTGGCTCATGCCTGTAATCCTAGCTACTCAGGAGGCTGAGATCTGAGGATCGCGGTTCAAAGCCAGCCCAGGCAGGAAAGTCTGTGAGACTCTTATCTCCAATAACCACTAGAAAACCGGAAGTGATGATGTGGCTCATGCGGTAGAGCACTAGCCTTGAGCTGAAGAGCTGAGGGACAGCGCCCAAGCCCAGAGTTCAAGCCCCATGACTTCCAAAAAGAAAAAAAAAAAAAATCCAGGTATGGTGCCTCCCAGCTTCTTGGGAGGTAGAGATCAGGAGGATGGTAGACTAAAACCAGCCCAGGCAAAATGTTAGTGAGACCCCATTTCAACAAAAAAGTTGAAGGGACGTGAAGGGAAGGGACGTGAAGGGTAAACAAAAGGAGGAGGCTGCAATGCTTGGTAAGAAATGTACACATTATCCTGCCCATGTAATTGTAACCCCTCTGTACAGTATGTTCACAAATAAAATAAAATTAAAAAAAAAAAAAGTTGGACATGGTGGAATGTGGATGTCATCCCAGCTATAAAGGAAGCTATTGGTATGAGGATTAAGGTTAAAGGCCAGCTTTGGGTGAAACCTAAAAGGTACTTGGGGGGGTTGGGGGGGGAGGAAGGCAACTCAGGTCTCAAACTCTTGCTTTGCTTTTTTCACTTAAGGCTGGTGTTCTACCACTTGAACCATACCTCCACTTGTGGCTTTGTGCTGGTTAATTGGAGATAAGAGTCTCAATTACTTTTCTGACCTGGCTGGCTTTGAACTGTCATCTTCAGATCTCAGCCTCCTGAGCTATATATTTACCCTGGGCTCCAGGAAGAACAATAAGCATCTTGTGATAAAAAGCAAAGTGCCTCTCAAGCAGGCAATGCCGGCTTCTAATCATCTTTTTTTTTTTTTTTTTTTTTTTGGGGGGTCCGGTCTTGGGGCCTGAACTCTGGGCCTGGGCGCTGTCCCTCAGCTCTTCAGCTCAAGGCTAGCACTCTGCCACATGAGCCACAGTGCCACTTCCAGCTTTTTTCTTTTTGCTTATGTGGTGCTGAGAAATCGAACCCAGGGCCTCATGTATGCAAGGCAAGCACTCTACCACTGAGCCACCTTCCCAGCCCTCTTCTAATCATCTTGAAGAGAGAAGACAGACTACTAGACTTTAGAGAAAAATACTAAACTAATGGTTAATCAAATACCTGTGACTTGGTTCTGCTTTAACTATGCTGACCTTTTTACTCCCTGCTCCAATTCTTCCTATTTAACATGAGATAACAATCTCTGCATGTGTGCATGTGTACACACGCGCACACACACACACACACCAAGACAGATGAAGATATACTAAGTGCTGTCTTCCTCTGTCTCTCATGTAATACATCTCTGCTCTCTATCTCTTTATAATAGCTCTCTATCTCATGTTTGGTATATGTCTCTTTATTTGGTGTATGAGGGTAAGTGGCTGGACTTAATGTGGGACTCCGTGACTCTAGGCATGGAGTTCAAAACACTTGGTTTCAAAACCTCTTGAGACCCTGTCTAAAAACTTACTAAAGCAAAAAGGGATGAAGGAGTGGCAGAGCAACCACTTAAGAAGTATGATGTTCTCGGGCTGGGAAGGTGGATCAGTGGTAGAGTGCTTGCCTTGCATGCATGAGGCCCTCATGCATCCTCAGCACCACATAAGCAAAAAGAAAAAAGCCAGAAGTGGTGCTGTGGCTCAAGTGGTAGAGCTCTAGCCTTGAGCTGAAGAGCTGAGGGACAGCGCCCAGGCCCAGAGTTCAGGCCCCAAGACTGTAACCCCCCCCCTTAAAAAAAAGAAGTATGATGTTCTGAGATCAAAACTACAGGATCATAAAAGACAGAAAAGGATTTAGGGTTAGAAAATGAACATGTTTAAGCTTGGCATAATAACACATGCCTAAGAGCCCAGCCCTAAGTAGGCTGAGGCAGGAGAATCTCAAGTTTTAGGCCGGCCTGGGTTATATAGCAAGAGTCTTTCTCAACAGAAAAAGAAGAAAAAAAGATAATAATTTAAAGAACTATATTAAACAGGTGAATCTGCTTGTAAGTGACCAAGTGATTCATGGGAATCAGGAAATCAATTTCTCCACACTGGAACCCACCACCCATTTCAGAAGTTCTGATTTTAAGGGCAAAGCCCCTGTCTTCAGTGGTCAGAAAAGGGTAGTGCAATTTACAAAAGCACCAGGAGAGGCCGCCATAGAACTATTATGGTTTCTCAGGAAACTGACCTAGGAGAAAGACAATTTGCTTTTTAGTCTGTTTCTAGTTGAGACCTGGGCAGAAGCTGGTCCCCAGTAAATGTGGGGACTAGAAGTTTGTCAAGTGCCAAGGCTTTGAGTTTAATCCTCAGTATAAGAAGAAAAAAAGAGTTGGGCGAGCTGGGCACCGGTGGCTCACGCCTAGCTACTCAGGAGGCTGAGATCTGAGGATCACAGTTCAAAGCCAGCCCGGGCAGGAAACTCCATGAGACTCTTATCTCCAATAAGCCTCTAGAAAACCGGAAGTGGCACTGTGGCTTAAGCAGTAGAGCGCTTGCCTTGAGCTGAAGAGCGCAGGGACAGTGCCCAGGCCCAGAGTTCAACCCCCACGACTGACCAAAAAAAAAAAAAAAAAGAATTGGGCGCTGGTGGCTCACACCTGTAATCCTAGCTACTCAGGAGGCTGAGATCTGAGAATCGTGGTTCAAAATCAGCCATGCAGGAAAGTCCCTGAGACTCTTATCTCCAATAAACCACTCAGAAAACCAGAAGTGGCGCAGTAGCTAAAGTGGCAGAGCACTAGCCTTGAGCTGAAGAGTTGAAGGACAGTGTTCAAGCCTAGAGTTCAAGCCCCATGACTGACAAGAAGAAGAAGAGGAGGAGGGGGTGGGGGGAAAGAGGATCTATGTGGTCATTCAGGTGGGCTCGAGTTGGGCTGAGGCCCTTCTTTTCCTTACCTGCAGTTGCTTCAACACCTGGAAGGCCAGCAGTTCCTGCCGAAGGTCATCCCCACACTTGACAATGACTGACAGGAGCCGCCAATTGGGGAGATGGCCATAGGGGGAGCCTTCTCTGATCCGCCTGTGAAGAAAGAAGAAAGAAAGTATCACTGGATAGAGTGAGGACTCAGGCTGCCTGGAAGTCTGATGGACCTTTTGGAGGCTGATAGGTTCCTGAAACCGCTTAGGAATTCTGAGAGTAGAGAGACCACTCCTTACTCCCACTCACCGTACTTTTTCCTGCCAAGGCTCTTTGAGGGCAACGGCAGAAGGGTCTTCTGGGTCTCGTTTGAAGGCTGTGGGGGTATGAGCTAGCTGTTCTGAAAGGCGCCGTCTAGTAGGAAGAAAACACATTTGTTTAGAGAAGTTACCCCAGAGCTTCAGGCCCTGTCTACGCTGGCATTCTCTGCACTAGTCCTGGACTCTAAGCACATAGATAGAAACCTATGCTGAGAGAGAGAGAGATGCATGGAAGGAAAAGCTTAATCTGCAGCACCATTTTGCTAACTTGGGCACTAGTGGCTCATGCTGGTAATCTTAGCTATTCAGGAGGCTGAGACCTGGAGGATCATGATTTGAAACTAGCCAAGGCAGAAAAATCTGTGAGATTCCATCTCTACTTGACCAGAGACCCTGAGTTGAAACACAGTTACTGGAAATAAAATAAAAATTTGGGGTATCTGGTCCTCTCTATTCCCCTACCCAAATATTGATTTAGAATGGATGTGACTCCAGAATCTCCTCCCTCCCACCTGATTCTGAGGTCCCACTTTGGGACCTCACTTTTTTTGTGTGTTGTTGGCTTCATTTACTTTTGGTGGTGGTGTTAAAGACAAACCTGGGGCCTTGCACATGTTAGACAAGCAGTCTATCACTGTGCCAGACTCCCACTTTGAGAAACACTGCTTGAATTCCTTTCTTGGCTATTCCCGCCCTTTAGAGTCCCTCTTAACATTTCATTTCTTCCTGTAGCTGTTTCAGTACTGTCTCAGCCTTCTTCAGTAATGTCTTCGCTGCCCTAAGTCAGGTGGCCTCAGGACAAGGACAAAGTAGAGAAAAGAGAAAGACAGGCTGAAAGACAAGAGAGGAAGGGGACGAAGCGGTGGCTTAGGAAGGGATAAAAAAGGAGGCGCGATGTGATCTGGCCATACCGGATATCCCCTGCTGCAATGAACACAGGTTCCTTGCTCTCCTGGCTGGTGATGCTGTCCACGGAGAACTGGGAGATGTTGTCACAGCTGTTGGTGTGCACTTCAGGGAGCTGGGGAGAGCAGGGGAGTGCTGGTCAGAGGTACTAAGCATAGAGCTCTGTCACTCTGCCTGCCATCACCACGGCATGTTCACCCCTCCCTTCCAGACTGTTGAGTAAGCCTCCCATGGTTCCGTGCCATTCTAACCACTTGCAGCTTGAGCTGCCTGGGCATGCTCATGGACCCCACAGCAGTGTTTCTCAAAGTGTGAACTACCTGTCTCAGAACTGACAGAGCAGCTTGCTGGAATGCATAATTCTAGGTCCTGCCATCCATCTGAATTAGCATGACTGAGAATGAAAATTGGAAGTCTGAATTTTTCAAAAGTTCTCCAGAGACTCCCAACATACTAAAGTTTGCAAACCACTGCCAAAGATCATAACCTGAATTCTCAGCCTCATCTTGAGTGAGAGGCCCTCAAGGTTAAGGGTTCATTCTTCCCTGTGGTTTAGAATTCTTCTAGACTAGGTTTCTCTGAGCAGTTCAATCTAAACCGATCTTATCCCCTCACTTCTCTCTTTACTCCACTGTTACCTAATGTACACCACCTTATACATATATCTTCTGTAATTTTTCTTCTTAAATATCTATGTCTAATTTCTCTACCTGAATTGAAAACTCAAACACAGAGATTTAGAGATTCGTGTGTGTATGTATGTGCACTGGTCCTAAGGTCTGAATTCAGGGCCTGGGCACTGTCCCTGAACTTTTTTGCTCAAGGCTGGTGCTCTACCACTTAAGCCACAGTTGCACTTCTGGCTTTTTGCTGGTTAATTGGAGATAAGCTTTTCATGGATTTTCCTGCCCAGGATGGCTTCCAAGCATGATCTGCAGATCTCAGCTTCTGGAGTAGCAAGGATTAGAGCCACTGGCAACCAGCTAAGGCCCTGTATAAAATCCTGCTCTGGTTCCCTATAATCCAGAATAAAATTTAAGTTTCCACAGCTAACAAGATCCTCCCTATACCATGACTCATGGCAACCTTCCTACACCATGATTCACAGCAACCTCTCCAGCCTCCTTACTCAGGGATTCTCACCTCACTCCCACAGCATGCAAATTTTCTTTCAGTTTTTTTTTTTTTGGTCGGCCGTGGGGCTCGAACTCTGGGCCTGGGCACTGTCCCTCGGCTCTTCAGTTCAAGGCGAGCGCTCTACCACTTGAGCTACAGCGCCACTTCCGGTTTTCTGGTGGTTTATTAGAGATAGGAGTCTCACGGTCTCTCCTGCCCGGGCTGGCTTTGAACCGCGATCCTCAGATCTCAGCCTCCTGAGTAGCTAGGATTACAGGTATGAGCCACCAGCGCCCGGCTTCTTTCAGTTCTTATCAGGGGCCAGGTACTGTCTTATCTTCCAGTCTTTGTATACAGGTCCTTTGTCCCAAAGCTTTTTTTTTGTCTGTAGTGGGGCCTGAACTCTCTACCACTTGAGCCACAGCACCACTTCCCGCGTTTTCTGCTTATGTGTGCTGAGGAATTGAACCCAGGGTCTCATGCATACAAGGCGAGCACTCTACCACTGAGCCACCTTCCCAGCCCCATGCCCCAAAGCTTTGTCCAGCTAATTCCTACCATGCTTCATGCATCACCAAGAGATCACTTCCTCTAGCTAATTTTTTTTGTTGTTGCTGGTGGTGGTCATGGGGCTTGAACTCAGGGCCTCTGCACTGTCCTTGAGCTCTTTTGCTAAAAGCTAGCGTTCTACCACTTGAGCCACAGTACCAGTTCTAGTTTTCTGGTTAGTTAACTGGAGATAAGAGTCTCATGGACTTTCCTGCCCAGGCTATCTTTCAACTATGATCCTCAGATCTCAGCCTCCTGAGTGGCTAGGAATACAGGTATGAGCCACTAGCGCTAAGTCTTCTAGGAAATCTTTTGACTCCAAATAAAGGACTATCTTCACCCTTGGATGGTCCTGTAATGTCCCATCTTCTGCACTGTCTTGTTCTCTCTCCTACTAGGTCATAAACTTCTTGAAGGTAGAGACCAAGTCTTTTTTTTTTTTTTGCCAGTCCTGAGGTTTAATTCTGGGCCTGGGTGCTGTCCCTGAGCTTCTTTGTGCTCAAGGCTAGAGCTCTGCCACTTGAGCCATAGCACCACTTCCAGCTTTTTCTAAGTAGTTTACTGGAGGTAAGAGTCTTACGGATATTACTGCCCAGGCTGGCTTCAAACTGCAATCCTCAGATCTCAGCCTCCTGAGTAGCTAGCATTACAGGCGTGAGCCACCAACTTACTTAGCAGAGGCCAAGTCTTATTCACTGGCACATAGCACTCAGGTGTGGCACACAGAAATTCCTTCAGTATTTTTTTTTTTTTTGAGACAAAGTGGTCTTGCTATGAAGCCCAAACTGGCCTTAAATTCATGATCTTCCTGCCTCAGCTTTCTGCATGCTGGGATTACAGGCATGTGCCACCATGTCCAATATAAAAAATACTTTGTGAAAGAAAGCATGGCTTGCCAGTATTTGCTAGCTTAAAACAGCTTTATTTAGCAAGTGTTCAATAAATAAGTTCATGAAATTTCTCACTCTCCTGAGTCTACAAGTTCTTCCTTATCTTTAACTTGAATTCTTTCTTCAGGAGAACAAGCTCCACATGAATCTAACCCAGATCAGCTGCTCAGAGATTGTCCCTCTCACATCTATACCACTCATTTGGGCTCTTGGCTCCCCCACCAGGGAGGAGACTGTCTGATCTCCAATGTCTTGAAAGCTCCTGAAGAACAGGGGATGTGCCCTGGTATCACCACCGTGGAGCTCCCTCACCTCGACTTGTAGCTCGCCTATGTCATCCACTGACCAGGCTTCGTCGTCATTGTCATAGTTGGGCACGGTGCTGAAGCTGCCAGCCCGCTGCTCATGGGTGATACCACATTCAGGCAGATTCTCTACAGATCGTGTGCTCCGAATTCTGTTCTCGGGGATCCGGGCAGGGACACTGGTAGTGTCGAAGTTTTCACATTCAAGGACTTCCACATAGATCAGGTAGGGAGCCTAGTGGAGGAGGTAAGAACAGTATTTGCAACTTACCTCTACCACCACTTTTCTTTTTTTTTTTTTTGTCAGTTGTGGAGCCTGAACTCTGGGTCTGGGCACGGTCCCTCAGCTCTTCAGCTCAAGGCTAGCACTCTACCACTTGAGCCACAGTGCCACTTCCAGCTTTTTTTCTTATGTGGTGCTGAGGAATTGAACCCAGGGCCTCATGCATGCAAGGCAAACACTACCACTGAGCCACCTTCCCAGCCCTCTTTCTTTTTTTGTTGGTCATGGGGCCTGGGTGCTGTCGCTGAGCTCTTTTGCTCAAGGCTAGTGCTCTATCACTTTAAGCCACAGCTTATTTAGTGGTTATTTAGTGGTTAACTGGAGATAAGACTCTCACACACTTTCCTGCCTGGGCTGGCTTCGAACCCGTGTCCTCAGATCTCAGCCCCCAGAGTTGCTTGGATTACAGGTGTGAGCTACCAGCACCATTAATGCCTGGCTTCTATCACCACGTCCTAAATCTCAATTCTGTTAACACAGTTCTTCCCATTGCCCCTTCCTAACTCTAAGCCTCATCTACCTTCATACATGAACACCATAGTAAGGCAGGAACTTGTCATATATGATCACCTATATAAAGTATTTGGGTGATGCTGGGAAGGTGGCTCAGTGGTAGAGCGCTTGCCTTGCATGCCTGAGGCCCTGGGTTCGATTCCTCAGCACCACATAAGCAAAAAGAAATAAAGTATTTGGGTGAGAGGAAAAAAAAAAAAACAAGCTTTCCAGCTGGGCTTCAAATGACCTGATTTTGCAATTGGACCAAACTATTCCAACTAGAAATTACAACTGTGGGCCTGTCCTAAAGACAGGGCCCTAGAAGCTGCTGGGGACGTAAAGATGGGACAAAACTTGGCACAGTCCCAAGAAGGACTCTAATCTTTAATACTACCTATGAAAGAAGAATTGGAATGATGTAGTCATTCTAATCAGCACATTCAGTTACTTTTCTCCAGTGATGGGCATCCTTTTTTCCTCTCTGCCTACACTGTTCAGAAAACGTCTTAGAAACAAAACATTTCTCTACCTTCATAGTAGCTGTATCTAGATAGCCTGAGAGCTTCAGAAGAACTGAGGAAGAACTATCAAAATGAAGGTAAGGAAAGGGTGGAGAGTGCTTCTTCTAAGATATAGTTAAGAGGGAAGCTGAAAGATTAGGCTTGATGGCTCAGAAAAGCAAAGTCTAAGAAATAAGGAAGGAGGGCTCTCAGCATCACAACAGTGACGGAATACAGTCATGGTTGACACATGTACCATGAACTATGAAGGGCATCTAAGATGTTGGTAGGCCATTCTTGGGGCATATACATAAACTTTAGCAATCATGGGTGAACAGTGAAATCAGTGATAAGGTCTGAGTCAGAATCTACCTACCTTGTCCTTGGAATTGAGGACAACAGCCTGTGTGTGGGGCACGCGGACCACGTGGTGGTCAAAGCCAGCGGTGGGTAGCCAGACTCGGGCAGGGAGCTTATGGTTGAGCAGGGAGAGCTCTGAGATCAGCCGCTGGGTTTTCTGCTCTTTGGTGGGGAGAGTGGCCAGCCGTTTGCCAATTGCCATTAGGGACTTGATGAATTCTCGCTCAGGAGCCAGTCGGACAGGCTATTGAGAAGATTAAGACAAAAAAAAAAAAAAAAAGATGGGTTAAAACAACAACAACAACAACAAACCCAACAGATATTGAAAAAAGTAGCCCACCCTCTTCAATGACTCCTGGCCAAGTAGACCAGGGCCTCTAGTATCTAGAGAATTCTGGGGAAGGAGCTAACCCAACCCTCTCGGCTTGAATTGAGAACAAGTAGAGCATTCCTTCTTTGCAGTTTTACTCCTTGGAAAATCCAAGGGATATACACTCCTTGTCTGTTAAACTTGAGGTCCTCAAGGACTGTCCTAAGGCTTTAAGACAGGCAAGGGGACAACAGGTCCTCAGAGAGAAGTACGCCTTCACTCGTCTCAGGATAGGATTGTCTCCTCATCTGAGTCCTTGGTCTGGATCCCTGTTGAAGGGCTTTGTCAGGGCCCACAAATTAGGAAAGAAAGCTCCACATCTATATTCTCCTTCCAAAGAAGGAAGGTGACTTTAGGTGCCTTCCATGGTACTCCACAACCATCCCACATTCTCTTAACACGAGATCAATGCACATGCACAGGATGAGAAAACTACATTAATGAGGGAATGGTGAAGGAGAAAAGAAAAAGCAGAGGGAGGGAGGAATGGATAAATGAATGGAGAAAACAGTGGCCTATTTTTAGTCTTGATGGCCCTGAAGACTGTCTCTAGTAATTCCTCCTTGGGTCCTCCTCCCCTACCTCTCAGCAACTAGGCTCCCATTTTAGCTCCCTATTGTGAGGCTGCTTATGCTAAGCACTTCAGTCATCCCCCGAAAGGGCAAAGTCAGTCTGAGAAGACAGGATGGGGAAAAAGTTGGACTTAGCTAGACATGAAGAAGGGCTCTGTAGTCCAAGTTCTTCTATTCCAAGGGGCATTTTATCAAGATAGCCACTCAACTTCCCAACCTATCTCCCCTCAGCTACATAAGCAAAATATCTCCTCCTTTTACAGGAATAGCATTGTACTCACCAGACTTTTCTTTCTCTTTCTGGATGTGCCTTGCTTACTTTTCTGATAGAGATTTTCTACCTTAACTGCGGGGCGGGTAAGGGACTTCTTTTGAAAACTGAGCAGTATACCATGTCCACTTGTGTATATAGGACAGAGCCAGGGTAGTGGAAAGAAACAGCAACTCTGTCAGCCTCTCATGACAGGAAAAGAGGGGCTGGCAGTAAGCAATGAAAGAGTGTCAGAATTAGAAATTTAGGGGATAGGGAGAAGAGAGATAAAGAAAGATAATAGTAGTGGACTTCTTTGAACCCTGGAAATATCCTGGGGGCTTAGTAGAAAAGACTGAAGCCTTGGGTTCAAGCCTCACACAAAGACAGAAAGAGACAGAGAGCAAGAGAGGGAAGGAGAAAGAGAGAGAACTATCTGAAATATCTGAGCCTTCATCCATCCATTCAGGTGGCAACCAGTCACCATCCCAAGGACCTTCCAGCCCAACTAATTCATAGCCATCTCATATTATAAAGGGCAGAATTCCTTTCCATTCTCAAATCAGCATTTGAGATGGGGGCCTCTATGTTACATGAGTATGTCAGAAATGTGACCCCTAAGTTACAGCAACATGTTTGGAAATGTGACCCCTAAGTTACAGGACAACGTTGGAAATGTGACCCCAGGCCTCTAGAGAGAGGCTCTGCCACATGGGAGGAGATAACAATCATGACTGAAAGGGGAGCAGCACAGAACATTGAAAACTGATTGGGTAGACAAATAAAATAGAAAAAAAAATAGAAAAATAAAATAGAAAAAAAAATTTTTTTAAATAGAAAAAAATCATTTAAACTCCCAGAGGGTCCAGCATTTCCTCTCACGTCTTTATCCAGCAATAAGGTCCAAGACACTGTGGGTCTAGAGGGTCAGGAGTTAGTCCAGAGGGAATAAGAAAGGAGAATGGGGATTAAAGAATACCCTGGGCAGTAAACTGGGAAAAGGGAAGAATTCAGACCTGGAAGAAATGTGGTGAAAGTTAAAAAGGAACACCAGTTGTGGGGAAGTAAAAAAAACAAAAAACAAAAACAAAACCTTCTTCCGGTCAGGTCCTGTTTGCTTTTGGAGTTGCTCCCAAGCAGCACAGGGTCTACCATTTAGAAGACTGGCTGAATACTCTGTGGTCCAATGACGGAAGCCATGGGGAAGAGTTCTGGGTGGGAGCAATAAGACCCAGGGGGTTCTGCCAAGCAGTCTTTGGCTCTAATCCAGGAGTGATTTCTACCTCTTTCCCAGCTGTTTGTTCCCGAGACCCAGGAGCTGGCATGGAACAGCACAGCATCCAGCCCAGCTGTCTCTGAGAGAAGGATCAACCCAGCCTGTCTGCCTGGGCTCCTGTAGATGCCTACAGGTCTGGGAGGGCTGAAAGGGAGAAGCCTATCTCCCAGGAATTAAAGGGGTCTTTGAACTCTAGCCTCTGCCTGGAGGCTCAGAAGACCTGGGACGGAGAGGAAATGCGGCCATGGGGGGAGCCTGCCACCCCAGTCCCAGTCTGGCCCCACTTACGGAACTGAATGAATTATCAATACTCTCGGTGCTGGAGGAGAGCTCCTGGGAAAGGGCCAGAGGGCAAAGGGAGGAAGAGGGGGCAGGGAGGGAAGGGAAAGAGACAAAGGCAAAGAATTTAGCTCCAACTTGGACCATAACTACTTCTCTTGTGCTGTTCTAATTTAGTGAAAGACACATAAACCCAGAAATCCCACTTGCCCAATTCCAGACATTTGTGGGATGTTGAAAGGACAGTTCAGAACTCCAGTCAAAAAGGCCGAAGAGACAAGGCAGCCTCTCCTTTTTACTTTATTCTTATCTATTCTTGCCTAAATGAGTCTTATTTTGGGGACTAAACCCTAAAGTCAGGCCCTTTTGGCAGTAACTATACTGCTAAGCTTCCCTGTTCTTCCTCTATAGTTACTCACGTGCTCTCAGCCAACCCCTTCTTCATGAAGATCACTGAGAGGAGACTGGACTCCATAAGCAGCATGACCCCATACTAGAATTCTTTTGAAATCTCAGGAAGAGCTAAACTTTCTTTGCCAAGTACATTTACCTCTTCTCCAATCAGCTTCTGGATCACCCTGGGAAGCCTAATCCCAACTTGAGCCTATGTGCCAAGGGCATACAAGACCCATGAACATAGAGGCTCTGGGTTGGATGCTAGAGGAAGTAAGACTAGCTCAATTTTACATCCATCAAACCTTCTAAAGCTTCCTGACAGGCTATTTCACTTGACATTGGGCATATTACAAGTTTTTCTTACTTAAATTGGACACTTTTACCTAAATTCACTGGAGAAAGCTGATTATTAGCTGGGCAGTAGCTGTCCTAGTCCTAGCCCAGGGGTACAATCTAAGCATCACCCCATTCCTGTTTCTTAGCTGGTATCAGTGAACAAAACTGAGGACAGGGATGGTACGTGAACTCTCATTCAGTAGTTCTGCAGTAGCACTCAAAGTGCAGGGCCATCTTGGGTTCTGTCCAACAAGGTCTACCAGGGAAGGGTGCAGGGGTAGTACATGCACACAAACGGCAGGAGGAGGGGGGCCTGGACAGAAAAGGCAAAGTCCTGAAAGCTCCCAGGGCAAGAAACCCATGGACACTGAGATTTAGTCTACAACCAGCATCTCAAGTATCAGCTTAATTCAGGTTCATGTTTTAAATTCTATTCTAACTGGAGGTCCTATAGTTGGGATTTGACTTGGAAAATTTGGGTTGAAGAGCGTTTGTAGGGAAAAGCCACACCTGGAAACACTCTCCTAAGGCAACAACTCTTCTACTTCAGTAGAAGTGTGAGAGAGCATGCAGGCAGTGAAGGTACCAGAATTGATGACAACATAGTAGTTCAATTTCTACACTTGATCTGTCTAGAGAAGGAACAGCAGGCAGGACATTGGCTCTATGAGCAATGCTCTGGCCGATTCTCTCACAGAAAGGTCTCAGTGGACTCATTAATAGCCTTACGGGGAAGGAGGTATAGTATGAGCTGGCCCTCTCCTCCTACTCCCTAGGCTTGAGTCACTCATACTGAGTCAGCTGCAGGGAATAAAGCTGAGGCCAAGAAGCTGACATCACACCATATCAGGCTGGAAGGCCCACTGGGCCTCTAGTGTGACATGCAGCAGATTTCTCTGTACAAAGGTTGCACTCCTGAAAAGACAAAATTGATCTGGTGTCCTTATGCGGGAAAGGGCGGAGGTGGTGCCTAAACCACTCCCTGCATCCCCACTTTATGCCAAAATATTTGTCATTTGGCTACAAATGGAAAGGAAGGCTGCCTGAACAGAGAGCCCCGAAGTGGCTGATTAAAAAAACTGCTTTAAAGAGGCAAGTTTGAAGGAGAATAGTGGGAAATGGGAGAGCTCAGTACTAGAGACGTCTCATCGTGTGTGGGAAGAGTGTAATCAAAGATTCCTCAGGAAGGAAAGAAAATGGAACCCTCTGTGAGATCTAGGCAGAAAAGAGCTGAGCAGGGAGACTCCAGCCTAGAAGAAAAGTAGAGCAGCTCTTCCCTCTTCACTGTGCTGCCACCCGAGTCGCAGGAGCAACCTACTGTGGTAGAAGCACAGGATGAAACTCAGGACCCAAAAGGAGAGCAGACATGGAGAGCATGGCACCAGGGCTCACAGAGAGACTCTACTTTCCTGAAAGTCTACTCAGGCTTCAGAAAATTCTATGCTTTGTGGGCTGGGAAGGTGGCTCAGTGGTAGAGCATTTGCCTTGCATGCATGAAGCTCTGGGTTCGATTCCTCAGCACCACATAAGCAGAAAAAAACAAAAGCCGGAAGTGGCGCTGTGGCTCAAGTAGTAGAGTGCTAGCCTTGAGCTGAAGAGCTAAGGGACAGCGCCCATGCCCAGAGTTCAGGCCCCATGACAGGACCAAAAAAAAAAAAGAAAACCAACAAAAAAAGGAAATTCTATGCTTTGTGTTTGTAATGGCTATGAGCAGAAAACTTTTCAAGAGTCACAAACTAACCTCCCTATATCCATGGTTTTCATATCACCTTATCAGTTACTACAGGGAGGAACAGTATTTTGTCCTCTATTTTCTGCTGTCTTTTCAACAGGGTTTGTTTTTGTACACTGTACAAGGTCAGTTGTTGGTGAATGAATGTTGCATGACAGGGGAGAAAAGTAAAAGAAGGAAAACCAGTTCTTTGGTATCTAGAGGACAAAGGTCTTGGTATAGATATCCTCAAAATGGAAAAAGGGTTTGGGAGAGACCCCAAAGGAAGACTCCAGTGCTTACAAGCCTGGTGATATTCACATTTCTGTCTCTCTTATACTCTCCTATTTCCTGAAGAGCCATAGTGGATTCAGGTGTCTCATTCTGCCAATATCAGACAATCCAGGAGGGCCTAGAGACTTGTAATCTTCATCTTTTCCTGGACAAGGAGCTGGGTTGGGGAAGAGTGGCAGCCAGTTGCAGAACCCTCCCCTAGAGCTTTTTTTTTTTTTGCTGGTCCTGGGGCTTGAACCCAGGGCCTGGGTGCTGTCCCAGAGCCTCTTTGTGCTCAAGGCTAATGCTTTACCATTTGAGCCACAGTGCCACTTCTGGCTTTTTCTGAGTAGTTTCTTGGAGATCAGAGTCTCATGGACTTTTCTGCCAGGCAGACTTTGAACCGTGATCCTCAGATCTCCACCTCCTGAGTAGCTAGGATTACAGATGTGAGCCACTAGCACCTGGCTGGCCCCAGAGCTTTAAATACTCAGAGAATACCTGCCTGTCATCCATAATCCTGGAGCAGACGTTAGAGGTAAAGAAGAGGAACCCCAGCCCAGCAGAGGGCAAGAGAAAGCCTATGGCCTAAAGGTTTCTTAAGATTTCTGGTCCTAAAATGAGGACTAAAAAATGGATATAGCAAAAAGTCACACCTGACAAGAGGCACCAAGGAACTCACTTCTAGTTGCTCACATTCATTCTGCCACAGGCTTAAAATCTTGGATGAGACAGTTATCAAACACTATGTGCTATTAGATCCACCAGAATCTAGATTTTTCTTGCTCTGCAACATTCTTCCTTCATGGATCCTGGATTCAGCTGCTAATCTCAAACAGAAATGAAAAAGAGCCACCCATTGTGGTTCCTGAAACAGCTTGGGCTTTGTCTGTGCATGGATATGAAAGGGTAGATAGCTATAGCCGGGTCTTTCTTCCCCAATGGCCTCTGACAGCTGGGATCTAAGCAAGTAGATGGTGAGAAATAATGAAGGCAGCTCAGTTGAATGATTATGAAGACAAGATGTGGGTTTGGGTCCTGGTCTGATATTTACCAGTTGAGACACATTGGGGAAATTAACCTCAATGTGTCTTAGTTTCTTCACTGGTAAAATATATATTAAGGTTATAAGGATTAAATGTAAGGCACTTGACATAATGCCTGACACCTAGTAAGTGCTCAATAAAAATGAACACTTTACCATTATTCAATTACAATACTAAAACACATTTCTAGGCCAGGCAAGGTAGCTCAAGCCTGTAATCTTAGCCACTTGAGAGGTGGAGATCAAGGCATCATGGACTAGTCTGGACAAAAAGAAAAGTTATTGAGACTTCATGTGGACACACAATGGTGTGTACCTGTCATCCCCATTAACTTAGGAGAGCCCAGATAAGAAGCCTGAATTTGGGCCTAGGCATAAGAAGTTACTATCTGGAAAGTAACCAATGTAAAAGGGGGCTGGTGGCTTGGCTCAAGGGGTATAGCCCTTGCTCAGCAAGCATGAGGCCCTGAGTTTCACTCTGACTTCCCTCTACTTGAAAGAAATCCCATTATATCAAAAATGTGGATGGGTTGTGTCCCAGAGGCTGAGGCCAGGACCATGGCCATACACATTTTCGAACAGTGCAAGTTTCTCGTTTTTTTTCTCCCTTCTTTTCTAAGTTGGGCTGATAAGCCTGGTCAATGGAGAATCAAGAGAAGAGAAACAGCACCACTGTCTGGCTGGGATACCAGGTTACCAAACTTGCCTGTCCATTGGGCCATTTTCCCTGCTGTCTAGATATGGAGGAAGGTGGCTATAACCTATAGATGTGCTTATTTCCCTAACTGCTGCTGCAGTGTCCTGTTCCTCAGCCTTAGATCCTTCACCAGGCACTAGCTTTACTCTGCTAAGACTGCTTGTTCCTTCCCTTTGTGCTTCTCCCAAATGAAGGCAGGCAGGTAGAATATTCTGCAGATGCTTCGGTGACAAGGTATGAACCTTACTCTATGTTAACAAGAAGTATTCAGGGAAAAGGAAAAGGATTATGAGGAGTGACCAGGAAAATGATGCTGACATTCTATTTAACATCTCCCCTCCTGCAGTACACACAAACACCACAGCCCCTTTCCCCTCCCGCTGATGGCTGCCCTAATAGCTATCCTGAGTCTTAAGCCATGGTGGAAACCCTCTCCTACCATTCTCAGCAAGTAGTTAATGGAATGACAGTGAAGTTTAGTGAAAACAACTCTGGACAGAATCAGAAGGATCAACCTTCCATTAGCTATATGACCTGAGGCAAGTCACTTTATCCCTGCAGGTCTTGATTCTGCCTCTGTAAAATGAGGCAGTTGGAATACATGAATTCTAAGGTCTTTTTCCATTCTATCATTCCATGCGTTCATCAGTGAAATGAAACAGAGGAAAGGACAGAAAGGACAGAATAACCCTACATAAGACATCCTGTCTTCATGCAGTCCTCTCACGCTGCCTCTCCGTCCCATCCCCGAATTTTACCTCATCCTCATTTTCCACCTTAGGGTTGCTGGCTGTTCGTTTCAGGTTGCTGCTGAGACTTATGCTGGCAGTGGCATCTGACTTAGACCGCTGGTGAGTCCTTTTGGAGGGAGACAGCCCTGTATCAGGAGCTGGGCTCAAGGAGGGCAGCTCCCTCTTTCGGTGAGCTGGCTTCAGCTCATCTGAGAGGATCAGCTTCCGTAACTTGGTCCCACGGGAGTGTCGTTGAGTGGAAATGTGCATGTCTGAAGAGTAGGCCCCAAGCAATAGGGCACACTGGAGGGAAAAGTTAATGCTCTGGCGACAACGGTGGACAATGTAGGGCTTAATGGCATCACCCACATCCTCATCCATGTGGATGTACATGTTAAGCAGCTGGGGCAGATAGAAGTCCACATCTTCATTGCGAAAGCAAAAAAGCCGGTTGCCAATGTAGGCTTGCACTCCAGGCTCCTTGGAGTTATACAAGTATGAAATGGCCATAGAGATGTCAAACAGTTTTGACTCAAACAGCCTCAGCAGCCAAGACTGTTTGGCTGAGTTGTTCTGCCGACGCCTTCTTGCTCCTTTGGCTGTTCCCGAGGCCACAGCAGCTTCCATCTCATCTTCCTCTTCCCTGATCTGGGCAGGTGGATCATCCAGGCAACGGATCTCACTGTCCACACCATCTCCATTGACCAACTCCAGTGGGGTGCCTCTGCTGGAGATGGCCACACCTCCGTGCAAAAGCTTGACTTTTTCCAGCACCTCTTGGCAGGCCTTCTGGGCCACCTCAGGGTCAATCACTGATAGTTCCCCGACCCCCTCCGTGATGACGCTTAGCAAGGAGCCCCCATTATTCCCTGGTGGGCTAGAAGTAGGCTCAGAAGTTGGCTTCAGGGGGGCAGGCTCCACTACCATGTCTCCCATGGCTACAGCCAGACTTCGAGCTTCCAAGCTATAGCAGGATGGAGGGAGAAAGGAACAGAAAGGGAAACATACACATACTGGTTAATGGTGTCATCCACAGGTCTTCCCTTTGTCATGAAACCTTACCCAGCATCTCCTCTTTCTGTCTTCCTGGACTCCTTCAAAATCATAGGAAAAGTCATCTCCTCCCAGGAGCTTGTATCACTATATCCACTTCCAATCACCCTATTATTTTTTTCTCTCTGCATTAATTACTCACCTTGGCCCCACTTCTCAGCTTGTACTTGCAAAATGTTATGTTAGGTTTTTACAAACATAAATATCACAGGTATACTGGGAAGCAATTCTTCTCTTATTCCCTGTCTTTAACTCTGTAAATTCTTTTTTTCTTTTTATTTCTTTTTTTTTTTTTTTTGGTAGGTTGTAGGGCCTGAACTCTGGGTCTGGGCGCTGTCCCTCAGCTCTTCAGCTCAAGGCTAGCGCTCTACCACTTGAGGCACAGCGCCACTTCCGGCTTTTTCTGCTTATGTGGTGCTGAGGAATCGAACCCAGGGCCTCAGTGCTGCACGCAAGGCAAGCACTCTACCACTGAGCCACCTTTCCAACCCCTCTGTAAATTTCTTTATACCTCTTCCTCATCATGTATCTCCCTTCAAATGTTTGCATTAACCCTTTTCATTTTTTATTCAAATTTAATTTCCTATTCATATACATTCCACACTCAGGTCCTAGGCATCTCATCTTTACTTAGAATTAAAGTCTTGATATATTTTTCTAGTTAGATACTCTTACCTTTTGTCTTTAAACTCAAAGTTCCCAGTAAATAAGGGCCAACAAATACTATACTAGACTTTGCTTATAAGAAAACAGCTCTGCTGGGCGCTGGTGGCTTATAGCTGTAATCTTAGCTATCAGGAGGCTGAGATCTGAGGATCACAGTTCAAAGCCATCCTGGGCAGGAAAGTCCATGAGACTCTTTTTTTTTTTTTTGTGGGGGGGTCCGGTTGTGGGGCCTGAACTCTTGGCCTGGGCGCTGTCCCTCAGCTCTTCAGCTCAAGGCTAGCTTTCTACCACTTGTGCCACTTCCGGCTTTTTCCCTTTTTTTGCTTATGTGGTGCTGAGGAATCGAACCCAGGGCCTCAGGCATGCAAGGCAAGAGTTCTACCACTGAGCCACCTTCCCACCCCCCTCCTATCTTCAATAAAAACCACAAAAAACTGAAAGTGGAGCTGTGGCTCAAGCGGTAGAGAACTTGCTTTGAGCTGAAGAGCACAGGGACAGCGCTCAGGCCTAGAGTTCAATTCCCATGACTGACAAAAAAAAAAAAAAGAAAGAAAGAAAAAGGAAGGGCTGGGAAGGTGGCTCAGTGGTAGAGCGCTTGCCTTGCATGCCTGAGGCCCTGGGTTTGATTCTTCAGCACCACATAAGAAAAAAGCCGAAAGTGGCACTGTGGCTCAAGTGGTAGAAAGCTAGCCTTGAGCTGAAGAGCTGAGGGACAGCGCCCAGGCCAGAGTTCAGGCCCCACAACCGGACCCCCCCCCCCCCAAAAAAAAAAAGAAAAGAAAAAGGAAAAGAAAACAGCTCTAAAGCCACCATCCCCAATCCTTCAAAAGCTGTATAAGCCAGGCGTGTGTGGCTCACGCCTGTAATCCTAGCTACTCAGGAAGCTGAGATCTGAGGATCAAGGTTCAAAGACAGCTGGGAAGGAAAGTCTGTAAGACTCTTATTTCTAATTAATCACAGAAAAAGCTGAAAGTAGCGCCGTGGCTAGAGTGGTAGAGTGTTAGCCTTGAGCAAAAAGAGCTCAGGGACAGTGCCCAGGCCCAGAGTGTAAGCCCCAGGAGGGGGGAAAAAGCTGTACAAATTCTGTCTGGCTTCATAGCTCTTCTTCAGTGTGGTGACAACTGAAGGATGGTGCAAAGAACCCTGGACTTGGTAACAACTATGCTAGGGTTCAAAATCCTTTCTATAATATGTAAAGTTATGCAAGCCATGTGTCTTCTGAGTTTCCATTTGCTCAACTGCCAACAGGGAAAATAAACTACTTCTCACTGTTACTGTGTAAAAGCAATAAGTTCATGTCACTGCAAGGATTTAGCACAGTCCCTGGCACACAGTGGAACGCAAATGCTAGTTGAAGCCTGGCATATACCTGTACCAGATGTTCAAGAGGCAGTGATTAGGAGAAAAACAATTTGAAGCCAGAAAAAAACAACAAAGTTGGTGAGACCCTCATCTCAATAAATAGGCCAGACATGGTCATTCAAAACTGTGATCCCAGGTATAGGAGGCAAAGGTAGGAGGACTATGGTCCCAGGCTGGCTTCAGGCAAAGATGCAGCCAATGCTACCCCAAAATAGCTAAAGCAAAAAAGGGCTAGTAGTATAGCTCATGTGGTACAGTACTTGTCTAGCAGGCATGTAGACCTGAGTTTCAATCCCAATAACACACACACACACACACACACACACACACACACACACACACACACACACACACACACACACACACACACACACACACACACACACACACACACACACACACACACACACACACACACACACTGCTAGTTGAATCCTAACTACCCACAAGGTCAGTCAACAGTAAATGTGTGTGTGCACATGCTTATATTATTTTATAAGAGAAGTGAATTATTCCAGGTGCCAGTAACTCATGCACATAATCCTATCTATTTAGAAGCCTAAATTCTGAAAATTGCAGTTCAGAACCAGCCCGGGCAGACAAATCTGCAATACTCTTATCTCCAATAACCCTCAAAAAGAGTGGAAGTGAGCTGGGCGCTGGTGGCTCATGCCTGTAATCCTAGCTACTCAGGAGGCTGAGATCTGAGGATCGCGGTTCAAAGCCAGCCCGGGCAGGAGAGACCGTGAGACTCTTATCTCCAATAAACCACCAGAAAACCGGAAGTGGCGCTGTAGCTCAAGTGGTAGAGCGCTCGCTTTGAGCTGAAGAGCTGAGGGACAGCGCCCAGGCCCAGAGTTCAAGCCCCACGACCGAAAAAAAAAAAAAAAAGAGTGGAAGTGGCGGCATGGCTCAAGTGGTGGAGTGGCTCAAATTTTTGTGAGTCAAAAAGCCAAGTGGGCTGGACCCTGGTGGCTCACACCTGTAATCCTAGCTACTCAGGAGGCAGAGATCTGAGGATTGAGGTTCAAAGCCAGTCTGGGAAGGAAGGCCATGGCACTCTTGTCTCCAATAAACCACCAGAACACCAGAAGTGGCGCTGTGGCTCAAGTGGTAGAGCACTAGCCTTGAGCTGAAGAGCTGAGGGACAGCGCCCAGGCCCAGAGTTCAAGCCCCAGGACTGACAAAAAAAAAAAAAAAAAGCCAAGTGGGAGCAAGGCCCTGAGTTCAAAACTTAGTATCAGATTTAGGGGGAATAAGCTAGCAAGCAAGAAAGAAAAGAGGGGCTGGGAAGGTGGCTCAGTGGTAGAGTGCTTGCCTTGCATGCCTGAGGCCCTGGGTTTGATTCCACAGCACCACATAAGCAAAAAGAAAAAAGCCGGAAGTGGTGCTGTGGCTCAAGTGGTAGAGCGCTAGCCTTGAGCTGAAGAGCTAAGGGACAGCGCCCAGACCCAGACCGGACCCCCCCCAAAAAAATTAAAAAAAAAAAAAAAGAAAGAAAAGAGAAGCTAGTTACTTATAACTCTTTTAAAATAATTTTTTAGCTGGGCGCTGGTGCCTCACATCTATAATCCTAGCTACTCAGGAGGCTGAGATCTGAGAATTGTGGTTCAAAGCCAGCCTGGGCAGGAAAGTCCCTGAGATTCTTTTTTCGTTGTTGTTGTTGTTGGTCGTGGGGCTTGAATTCTGGGCCTGGACACTGTCCTTCAGCTCTTCAGCTCAAGGCTAGTGCTCTACCACTTGAGCCACAGAGCCACTTCCAGTTTTCTGAGTAGAGATGAGTCTCACAGACTTTCCTGCTTAAGTTGGCTTTGAACTGTGATCCTCAGATCTTATCCTCCTGAGCAGCTAGGATTACAGGCTTGAGACACCAGCGTCCTGCTTTTTTTTTTTTTTTTTGTCATGGGGCTTGAACTCTGGGTCTGGGTGCTGTCCCTTAGCTCTTCACATCAAAGCAAGTGCTCTACCACAATAAGCCACAGCACCACTTCGGTTTTCTGGTGATTAACTGGAGATAAGAGTCTAAGGAGTCTAGTGGCGCCAGGCCTCCAGGAGACTCTTTTTTTTTTTTTTTTTTTTGGGGGGGGGTCTGGTTGTGGGGCCTGAACTCTGGGCCTGGGCACTGTCCCTCAGCTCTTCAGCTCAAGGCTAGCGCTCTACCACTTGAGCCACAGCACCACTTATGTTTTTTTTTTTTCTTTTTGCTTATGTGGTGCTGAGGAATCCAACCCAGAGCCTCAGGCATACAAGGCAAGTGCTCTACCACTGAGCCACCTTCCCAGCCCTCCAGGAAACTCTTATCTCCAATTAACCACTCAAAAACCAGAAGTGGGTGCTGTGGCTCAAAGTGATATAGCAGTAGCCTTGAACAAAAGTACTTAGGGACAGCGCCTAGGCCCTGAATTCAAGGCCCAAGACCAACAAAAAATAAATAAATAAAAAATGTACCATAAAGGTAATGTACAGAGAGGTTATAGTTACTTAAGTCAGGTAAAGAAGCCAGGCGCTGGTGGCTCACGCCTGTAATCCTAGCTACTCAGGAGGCTGAGATCTGAGGATCGCGGTTCAAAGCCAACCCGGGCAGGAGAGACCGTGAGACTCCTATCTCCAATAAACCACAGAAAACCGGAAGTGGCGCTGTAGCTCAAGTGGTAGAGCGCTTGCCTTGAGCTGAAGAGCTGAGGGACAGTGCCCAGGCCCAGAGTTCGAGCCCCACAGCCGACCAAAAAAAAAAAAAAAAAGTCAGGTAAAGAGTATTTCCTTTTTTTTTTTTTTTGGTCAGTCATTGGGCTTGAACTCAGGGTCTGGGCACTATTCCTGAGCCTCTTTGTGCTCAAGGCTAGCACTGTATTATTTTGAGTCACTGCGCCACTTCCAATTTTCTGGTGGTTAATTGCAGATAAGAGTCTCAGTACTTTCCTGGCCAGGCTGGCTTTGAACTGTAATACTCAGATCTCAGACCCCTGAGGAGCTAGGACAATAGGTGTAAGCTACCAGTCCCTGGCAAAAGTGTATTGATTTTTGGACAATGTCGCCCCTTCCCTCACTCTCTCCCACTTGTACCTTTTTTTTGGTCAGTCATGGGACTTGAACTCAGGGCCTGGGTGCTGTCCCTGAGCTTTTCTGCTCAAAGCTAGAGCTCTACTAATTTGAACTACAGCTCCATTTCCAGTTTTCTAGTGGTTTGTTGGAGATAAGAGCCTCACAGACTTTCCTGCCCAGGCTGGCTTTGAATCATAATCCTCATATCTCAGCCTCCTGAGTAGGCAGGACTACAGGCATCAGCTACCAGAGCCTGGCACCACTTATAACTCTTTTAGTTTTTTTTTTTGTTTTGATTTTGGTCATGGGGCTTGAACTCTGGGCCTGGGTGCTGTCCCTCAGCTCTTAGCTCAAGGCTAGTACTCTACCACTTGAGCCACAGCACCAGTTTTGGTTTTCTGGTGGTTTATTAAGAGATAAAAGAGTCTCATGGACTTTCCTGCCTGGACTTTCCTGCCCGGGTTGGCTTTGAACAGCAATTCTCAGATCTCTGCCTCCAGAGTAGCTAGGATTACAGGTGTGAGTCACTGACACCCAGCCAACTCTTTTAAAACATTTATGATGATAGCTTTCTCCTGACCCAATGTCATCACATACTCCACGTACTAGAGGCAAAAAGAAATCAGGTTAAGACTTGTAAATCTAGAAGTTCTGTTTGTTTTTGTGTGTAGGATGGACCTGGGGCTTGAACTCAGGGCCCAGGCACTGTCCCAGAGCTTCTTTTGCTCAAGGATAGGATTCTACCACTTGAGCCACAGCGCCACTTCTGGCTTTTTTCTTTTTGCTTATGTGGTGCTAAGGAATCGCACCCAGGGCCTCAGGCATGCAAGGCAAGCGCTCTACCACTGAGCCACTTTCCCAGCCCCTAGTCCTAGAATTTTTAAAGACAAGGAGGCACAAAAAATCATTACTCAGAACTCTCTAGAGGGACTCACAACCAGACCCCCCCCCAAAAAAAAAAAAGATACACGGGTGAATCATAACTGTAATCACTACTCAAGAAGCTGAAATAAAAAATAAAATAAAAATAAGATTCACTTCAGAACGTGACCAAGGGGAGATAAGCAAGATAAAGCTGGAATGTAGGTGATTTCCAAGATCAGTGACACCACTTTTGGTGCTGGTGACTCAGGATGCCTATACTTTGAGTAGGCACATAGATTCTTTGCGTTACTCTGGAAACCCCTATTTTCTACCACTACCCTTCTAGTGTCTCTTTCTCAAAAAATGGAAATGTTAGGTATCAAGATGATTACTTCATAGAAAAAAAAGATGGAAAACTCTTATGTTCCTCAGAGATGAACAAAACAGTCTATTAAAAAACAAAACAAGGGGCTGAGAAGATGGCTCAGTGGTAGAACGCTTGCCTTGCATGCATGAGGCCCTGGGTTCGATTCCTCAGCACCACATAAGCAAAAAGAAAAAAAAAGCCAGAAGTAGCACTGTGGCTCAAGTGGTAGAGCACTAGCCTTGAGCTGAAGAGCT
The DNA here is from genome assembly GCF_024711535.1 of Dipodomys merriami. Classification (NCBI taxonomy): domain Eukaryota; kingdom Metazoa; phylum Chordata; class Mammalia; order Rodentia; family Heteromyidae; genus Dipodomys; species Dipodomys merriami. Next base: position 2,382,905 of record NW_027202893.1, read on the forward strand.
GAGGGACAGCGCCCAGGCCCAGAGTTCAAGCTCCACGACCGGATCCAAAAAAAAAAAAACAAAACAAAACAACAAGCTGGGCACTGGTAGCTCACACCTGTAATCCAAGCTACTCAGGAAGCTGAGATCTGAGGATCGCAGTTCAAAGCAAACCCAGGCAGAAAAGTCTGTGAGACTCATCTCCAATTAACCACAAGAAAATTGGAAGTGGCACTATGGCTCAAGTGGTAGAGAGTTAGCCTTGAGCTGAAGAGCTCAGGGACAGAGTTCAATCCTCAAGACCCACAAAAAAAAAAAAAAAAAAAAAAGTTTGGGGCTGGGATGGGGTGTGGCTTAAGTAGTAGAGTATATGCTCAGTAAGCATGATACTACTTTCAGTTCAAACCCAACTACCACCAATCAATTCTTTTTTAAGTTTACATGTTTAGCAAGAAGTTCATTCCTCACTCACAGTGAGACCAAAGGAGGATACTCTTCCTCTTAGGAGAGGAACACAAAGGCGAAATGTCTATGTGCATCTGATCATATAAAATAATATTTATCAAAATGAACTTTAGGAAATGAAAACAAGAGGAGTTTGTTCTTTGTTGTTGTTTTTGTTTTCTTTCTGTCTTGTTTGTCTTTGAGGGGGCAAAGGAGGGGACACAGAAATGGAGGAATAAAGGGTGAACAAATGCAGCAGTGGTACTCACTAGACACTATGTTGAAAATGAACTACACAACTCGTGGGTGGGGATTAGAGGGGAAAACTGGGAAAGAGTGAGGGAAGGGGTGACATGGTCCAAAAAGAAATGCACTCTTAATCTGACTTCTGTAACTGTAACCTCTCTGGCACATGATCTTCATGATAATAACTTTTTTAATTGGAAAAAAAAAGTTCATTCCTGGATTTAATTTCTCTGATGCAGTTTGGGCTTGGTATTAGCAAGAAGGTAACAACTCTTTTACTATGTTCTCCTAAAATTAGGTAGTGTCCTCTGAGCGGTAGAACCAGCATGGCTGCCTCTGTGAATCTGTCTCTACTCACAACTATGTGTTGCACAGGAATAAGAAGAAGGAAGCTTTAATCATTCCCAGCCACACCTTTCTTTGTAGGGCACTCTCCTCAGAGGGCCACTTTAATTCAACTGGGACCTTTACCTTTTAGGTCTGCTTAGAAACTCATATGCTAGCTGTAATCATCCTATATAAACAACTCTTTTTCTCAGTATCTCTATACTTGGCACATCCTTCTCTTTTTCTCTACTTCAGAGACTGGTAGGTCAACAAAAACTTCAAGATGTCCACTGTTCAAAACTTAAAAGTTTGCTTAGCCTTAGATTTGATCCTCAGCACCACAAAAGAAAAACAACAAATATGCCAGTGGTGGCTCACTCCTTTAATTCTAGCTGCTCAGAAGGCTGAGATCTAAGGATTGCAGTTCAAATCCAAATCAAAGACAGGGATGTCTATAAGACTCTTATCTCCAATTAACCACCAAAAAGCAAGAACTGGAGCTGTGACTCACGTGGTAGAGTGCCAGCCTTGAGCGAAAGAGCTAAGGGACAGTGCCTTGGCCCTGAGTTCAAATCCTGGTACTGGCACAAAAACAAACCAAAAAACTTAGACATGGTCCTCAGCATCAATTCATTTATTGTTAAGAATAAGAGAAGGGCACCAGTGTATCATGTTTGTAATTCTAGATACTCAGAAGTCTGGGATCTAAGGATTGCAGTTTCAAGCCAGCCCCAGCAGGAAAGTCCATGAGACTTTTAGCCTCAATAAACCACTAAAATGCTGGAAGTGGAGCGCTGTGGCTTAAGTGGTAGAGCACTGGCCTTGAGCTGAAAAGCTGAAAAGCAGAGCCCAGACCGAGTTTAAGTTTAAGCCCTAGTACTCGTACATGTGTACACGTGTACACACACACACACACACACACACACATGCAAACACAAAGTAAAGGAAAATTCAAACCATTAGCATGAAGCAACTTCTATAGTCCTCAAGGACCAAACAACTCCACACTTAACTGGGAAGCCTGGGGGAACTCTCCTTCTACATGGCATGAGAGGGGGAGCTGGGGGTGGGGGGTGGGGGGAAGGGAGCCTCCTTTGACTTAGCCTAACAGCTGGCTCCTAAGAAGGGTAAAATAAGAAGCCGGGCGCCAGTGGCTCACGCCTGTAATCCTAGCTACTCAGGAGGCTGAGATCTGAGGATCGCAGCCAGCCTGGGCAGGAAAGTCCATGAGCCTCTTATCTTCAATAAACCACTAGAAAACCGGAAGTGGCACTGTGGCTCAAGCAGTAGAGCACTCGCCTTGAGCTGAAGAGAACAGGGACAGTGCCCAAGCCCAGAGTTCAAGCCCCATGACCGACCAAAAAAAAAAAGAAACAAGGGAGTGTTCACAACTATGCCTTGTGGCTTAGGTCTAGGCAAGGTAGGAAATCCAGTCTCAGCACCAGGGATTATTATAGAGCAGAGAGAGAGCAGCAGCTAGAGACTGAACATATGTATTCTGTGGGACTGAGCAGTTAAGTACATGTCTGCAAAAGGGAATTCTACCACTTAACCTAACTTCCTGATCCTCATCCTCAAAAGACTCTAGGCAAATAACCTTCTACTGCCTTCTACTAAACAACTTACTGAACTGGTCTTTCTCAAGACAAGATGGCAAAGAGTCCCAAATCAAACCCCTGCCTTAGTTAATCACCATTCTTCTCTTCAAATTTTATTCTATGGACTTGATAAATATGAATTGTTTTAGATCAGTCTCAATGTTTTTATACATTCCTATATTTTCACACAGTGGTCTCTCCCCCTCTCTGTTCATTACTATGTAATCAAGGCTAACCTCAAACTCACCATGTAGCCCAGGCTGGCCTTGAACTCCTAAGTCTCCTGCCTCAGACTCCAGAGTGTACTACTACAGCTGGCTCATAGAATGACCTTTAAGAGATCATCCTGAGCCAGGCATGATGGCATTTTCCTGTGATCCAAGCACTCTGGAGGCTGAGGGAGAATAGCAGACCGCCATATGGCCTCACCTAGGCTATCTAGTGAGTTCAAGGCCAATTTGGGCTATGTAGTTAAATTCTCTTCTATTTAAAAAGTCCTTTGAGATGGATCATGAAAGGTGAAAAAAAAAAAGGGGGGGGAAGGTACAAATATCTTTATCCTATTAGGTGGGTACTGACTAGATGGTTAGCCAGGTGTGTAGCAATGCATAGCTGTAAACCCAGTTAAGGTAGAGTTCAAGGTCAATCTGGGCTATAGAGGAAGACCCTATTTCCCAGGGGAGAGGGGTGGAGAGAAAGGAGAGAGAGGAAAGAGAGGACAGAGAGGAAAGAGAGGAGAGAGAACATGAGAGGATTTGAGACTGTTTAAAGTTAATGAAAAAGATGGGGCTTGGAAGGTGGCTCAGTGGTAGAGTGCTTACTTCGCATGCATGAGGCCCTGGGTTCGATTCCTCAGCACCACATAAACAGAAAAGGCTGGAAGTGGTGCTGTGGCTCAAGTGGTAGAGTGCTATCCTTGATCTGAAGAAGTTCAGGGACAGTGCCCAGGCCTAGAGTTCAAGCCCCACAACCGACAAAAAGAACAAAAACAAAAAATAAAGTTAATGAAAAAGAGGACTGGGACAGAAGGTAAATGTAGAGCAATCGCCTACCATGAATGAGGCTCTGGGTTCTAATCCTCAGTCGTTGTTCCCCACCCACCACCACACAGTACAGTTAATAGAAAAGAAAGTTCAGGGGCTGGGAAGGTAGCTCAGCAGTAGAGTGCATGCCTTGCAAGCATGAGGCCCTGGGTTCGATTCCTCAGCACCACATAAACAGAAAAAGCCAGTAGTGGCGCTGTGGCTCCAGTGGTAGAGTGCTAGCCTTGAGCTGAAGAGCTGAGGGACAGCGCCCAGGCCCAGAGTTCAGGCCCCATGACCGGAAAAAAAAAAAAAAAAAGAAAAGAAAGTTCAAATATATTATTTAAATTTACACAAGTGTCTAAAAGAAGAAATAACATGATTGCATAAATAACAGGTATAAAACCTCTAAAGTTAAATCCACTTTTGTACCAATGAGTCAAGAAATCTCAAACACTGGGCTGGGAATGGGGCTTAGTGGTAGAGTACTTGCCTAGTACACATGAAGCCCTGTGTTCAATTTCTCAGTAGCACATAAATGGAAAAAGCCAGAAATAGTGCTGTAGCTCAAGTGGTAGAGTGCTAGCCTTGAGCAAAGAAGAAAAGAAGGTCAGGGACAGTGCCTAAGAGTTCAAGGCCCAGGACAGAGGGCGGGGGGGGGGGGGGGGCGAGGCCGGGGGCAGAGAGGGAGGTGAGAGGAGAGAGGGAAGAGAGGAGAGAGAGAAAGAGAGAGAGAGAGAGAGAGAGAGATTCCATATCACCTTAGGCTGTTTGTTTGGCTATTGAGAAGTTCCTCTCATTTCTTAATGTTTTAATGTCTAATTAAAACCTTCTCTCGCTCTCTCTGCCAGTATATTGGTTTGTTGTTGTTTTTTGGTCATGGGGCTTGAACTCAGGGCCTGGGTGCTGTCCCTGAATTTTTTTGCTCAAGGCGAGTGTTCTACCACTTGGAGCCACAGCACCACTTTCAATTTTCTGGTGGTTAATTGGAGATAAGAGTCTTATAGGGACTTTTCTGCCTGGGCTGGCTTTGAACTGCAATCCTCAGATCTCAGCCTCCTGAGTAGCTAGGATTTCAGGCATGAGCCACCAGCACCTAGCTTCAGTATGGTATTTTCAACTAAGTGTCTCACGCTTGCTCAGCTTGCTTGAGCCATAACTCTACCCTGGCTTTTTGCTGGTCTCTATCTGAGATCCTCTGGACCTCAGCATTTTAAGTAGTTAAGATTACAGCATGAGCTACAAGTGCTCTGCTTCAAAACTTTCTTTAAAGAGGTCTCAATCATCTTTCCTTTTTGGCTTCAATGGTAAATGTGGAGAAAAAAAAATCCTCCATTTTCCTTATAGTTACTCAAAGCTAAGCAGTCAAGCAGGCTCAAGCCCCACCAGGAAGCAGACAAAGGCTTACCCAAGGCCCCAAAAAGTGCTAGCATTAGGGGAGAGGGCATTCCCAAGCTACAGTAGGTAGGGAGGCAGTGGTCTCAAGGTAGTAAAGTCAATATTGAATCAGGTTAAGGACTCTGTGCAGGGCTGTGAAGCTTGTATAAGTAGATTCCAGCCAGACAGCCCAAGCCAGCTCTTAGAACCCCTGATGAAACTGACAGATGGCAACGGAAGCAACCTATATGCTCACCTTTCTCTGAACTGTTCCTCCCTTTTGCAAGTTCCAAATGTGCTTAGACTAGGCCTTCTCTTATCCTATGCTAATTACTGAAGGATCCTCCCAAACCTCTTCCCCAAATGAAAGAAAATCTCAGTTTGTTCCTTTGGATAGTGTTCAACGAACATATTCTCATGTGGTGTGAACCTAGCTGAGAAGGAAGCAGAGACACTAGGGGAAATATTTCTGGTTACGATGCTTCTAAGGAGTAAAGCTTCTTCTATAAAGGGTATGATGAGCAGACTGCACTCTGGCTAACTAGGGCATAGAAAAAGGAGAAGTGAGATGAAGTGGCATAACTACTTTCAGATGGGACTAGAATTGGAAGATGAGTGGAACTTCATGTGTCCTCTTCACAATCACAGGCCAAGAGAGATGGAATACAACTAGTTTCCAATCCCAAGTTCTCTTTCCTAGCCAGTTTCTTCAAAAAGCTTTTCCACAAACACTTTCTACCCCCAAAGAATCTGGATTTATGAGCAAGAGGAATGGCACAGGTGGTCAGCAGCTTAATGCACAGGGTTGACGAAAGAAGCAAGTCAGGAGCTTGTGTTTCAAACTTTCACTCATGGTTATAAACTGGAAAGACTGAGATGAAGGAAAATTCTCAGGATGACAAAACCACTAGCAATAAATGTCTTTTGTCTGAGAACCCAGAATGTTTTATAAACAAATAAACCAAGCCGAATTCTTCTCCCAACCCACATCCTGCTATTAGCCTATTACTGCATTGATGCTTATTGAGTGGGCCATTTTTACAAAAAGACCATTCTAGAAGTTAAGTGAGGAAGTTATATGCTGAACCCAGGAGTTCTGATTCTGAATGTACAAGCTCTTTCCATTGTCTGATTTTTTTTGGTCCCATTTACCCCCATCTACCCCACCCTAAACTTGAGCTCTTATGAAATCAACCAAAACTATTCTAGTAAGCCTCAATCAGTAAACTGATTCCCCTTGCATCTTGAAAGGGGGTGGGAAGACACTCTATTCTGGGATTTATTTAACACAACCCCGAAATAATCCAAAACAAAATTTCTCACAACCTCATTCAGTTTCCATGCAGGCCTGTTCATCCCTCCTAGTGGCTGCTCCTGAGTAGTCAACAAAGTGTAATCTGATAGGGACTTCTTCAAAACTTGCTCCATCCTCCAGAAACACCCTTTTGTCCAGAAAAGCCTGAGACAGCTGAGGCTCCCCCTCCTCCCAACACATTTTCTTCTTAGTTCAAGGTTTAGCTGATCCTGAAATAAGTGGTATTTGGAGATAAAGAGTGTGACAAAGAACACATAAAAGCCACAGGAAAAACAGAACCAATTGACACAAAGATCAGCAAAATCCTTGAAACTACGGGGAGGTGTCAAAGTTGGAAATGGGAAGGATCCAAAGTCGGATCTTTCTCTTAGGGGAAGGAACCCTCAGAGGGCTGGGATTGAGAAGGGGGAAAAGGAAGCTAGATGGCTCCAGGGATCATAAAACCCTCTACAGAAGGTGAGGGTTAAGGTCAAAGTAGAATGTAAATGGTACTTTGGAAATGATGACAAGGGCCTGAGATCAATGAAGGAGAGAGGCATGGGCAATTCTTGGAAGCCAGGAGCTGGGTGGGTGGGAGACGGTGAGGTAATGACATCAGAAGCAGCCTAGGATAAGGGGGCTACAAGCTTTTAGTTCCAGAAAACGGGAACTCCGTGCAGAGGGCGCACAGATTTTGGTGGAGTGGGGCAAAATAGAAAAAGCGATAAAGGCGGAGTCTATGGAAAATGTTTGGGGCAGAAGCACAGATGACGGAAAAGGACAAACAAAGATGGACCTTCTGGAAGGGATCTAAGGTGGGAAGGGTTCACGACGGGAAAAATAATTAGGGACGGAGGCAATGAGGGTAAGAAGGTGCGGGGGGGGGGGGTGGACGGGAATCCTCGGGGCCGAAGGAGGGGCTAAACAGACGAGGAATCCAAAAAGCAGAGGAGGACCCCCGCCCCGAGAGCAAAGGGTGGAGGGCAGGGTGCAGCTGCCACCCCCAGGGCAGTTTTGTGGTCGAACCCAGGTGGAGGGAGGCTTTGCGGGACAGGGTGAGAGCGCCCCACCACCACCACCACACGGGGCAAAGGTGACTCAAGGGGCAGGAGTCGCTTACCTCCTGGGGACCCCTGCGGAGGGGGTGCAGGCGGTCGGGGTCGGGCTGCCGACACCGCCGCCTCAGCAGCAGCGGCCGCTCCCGGGTTCCATTGGCCGCCTGCGCTTCCCTGACAGCGGCCGCGGCGGCTGCACCAGGCCCCGGCTGCGGGGCTGCCCACGGCGCTGCCTGAAGGGGCCTTGATGCTGCCTGAAGTTGAACCCTGCTCCACAGTCAGGATCAAAAGAATATGTACTGATAATAATAATAATCACAATAGTATTTCTCCAGCAGGTCTTGATGTAAGGTTTTCCGGAACTCAAGCCTTTCTTCCCGGGATTTGCTTTCTTACTTCCCCGACGCTCAGGACCCCCACCGATCCTATAGTAATCTGAGTCAAATGAGCTGCCCAGAATGTGCCTGTTCAAAAATAGAAAAGGGGGCGGGGAAAGGATAGTTGGAATCTCGGGAGGGAGAGGGAAGGGCGGGGCTTACGGGGAGTGGGCGGGGCCAATGTTTGAGAGGCGGACCTGAGGCGGGGGAGGATTTGCTCGACTAAGGAAGCCGAGAAGGTGGTTCTGCGAAAGGAACTGGATTAGGTGGCCGGGTATGGGCGCCCTCTTAGGAAAGAGGGTCTATAAATACAGAAACATGTAAATACTGTGTAAAGGAGGCTTTTGAGTCAGCTACAGTTACAGGCTACTGTAATTGAAACCGGGGACTTTCCCTCCTCCCTAATCCTACTTCACTTCCTTAGTAAACCGGACTCTGGGATCCATGCCGGAGGGGCCAAAAAGGAGACGGGAAAGACCAGGGTGGGTGAGGAAGACCGTCACCCTTACTGCTCTTTCCTTATTCATCTTTAAGGGCAATGCCACGATTGTGTTACTTCTCGCTTCCGGAATGTTACAATTTCAGCGGCCGTGGTTCTGCCTCCGAAGTCACTCCCTGGCTGGGAGAGGTGAGTGAAATGATAAGGACGGAAATCCCTTCTTTCTAACGAAAGCCACCACGGCAAAAGACTAAATAAATAGACAGACTGAACTTCTGGTTTTGATTTTGCGTATTTGTTGATTCGCACTGATAATTGAGAGACTTCTTCCTCCTCAGAACCTCTATCCCAGTGTCTTTGCTAAGGGATTTAAGTAACATCTATTCCCCCCCCCCCCCCCAGAATCTTATCTGATGATATTTTACACTGAGGGTAGTTATTTGGCATCCAGATCTTGGATGCCATCATCTTCTTTGCCACTGCCAACCTGATAACTGATATAACCTCTTAAACTCAAGTTGTTTTTTTCCTTTCCGTTTAGAGGCCAGGCTGGTCTAGAACTCCTGGACTTAACCGATTCCCTTACCTTAACCTACTTAGTAGCTGATGCTACCACCACATATCATCCACCCCAGGCTTGAACGTCAGTTTCTGTGTTTGCAAAGTGGATGCAGTAATATTAACAGCTCACAAAGTTTTGTGAGCGTCAAGAGAATACAGATCAAAGCCAGGTGCCAGGGGGTTCATGCCCGTAATCCTACCTACTCAGGAGGCTAAGATTTGAAGATCACAGTTCAAGTTTAACCCAGATTTGGCTAGCCAATTAATCAGTAAAAATGTGGAAGTAGATCTATGAGTCAAATGATGGAGCACCAGCCTTGATCAACCAGTACTGGTTAAAAAAAAAAAAAAGAATACTGTGGCTACCGTGACTTAGATTGTAGATATTAAATATTGGATATTACACAATAAAAAAAAAAGAACCTTGGGGAAGGGAGGGAGGGAGGGGATGGTAGGGGGAAAACAATGGAGGGGCTAACAATGTTCAAGAGGAAGTGTACTCATTACCTCACTCATGTAACTGTAACCCTCTGTATAGTATCTTTACAATAAAAAAAAAAGATGAGTTAAAAAAATATTGGATATTATACAGCAGAATAATAAAAGAGGAGAGCACATTCTGAAGGCCAAAAAGATTGTAGAAGAATAGAACTGGAAGTTTATTCAAATCATAAGTACAGGCCGGGCGCCGGTGGCTCACGCCTGTAATCCTAGCTACTCAGGAGGCTGAGATCTGAGAATCTCGGTTCAAAGCCAGCCCGGGCAGGAAAGACCGTGAGACTCCTATCTCCAATAAACCACTACAAAACTGGAAGTGGTGCTGTAGCTCAAGTGGTAGAGCGCTCGCCTTGAGCTGAAGAGCTGAGGGACAGCGCCCAAGCCCAGAGTTCAAGCCCCATGACCGACAAAAAAAAAAAAAAAAAAAAAACAAATCATAAGTACAGGGCAAAAAGGTACACTAGGTTGAAGCAGGAGTATAGTAGTGAAAGACAAGCAGAGAACAGGTGCCAGAGACAGTTTCAGTTTGTCATCACATCTGCAGTGAGGCATCACCAGTCCACCTGTTAGGATCAGCAGCTCTTGGCCAGTTTCCAACTAGTTGTTCCATGAGTATCAAGGCAAAAATGTTTGCTTTAGCCTAAAATGCCTCATATCCCCTTAAGGGGTAGAATTCACAAAGGCCACAAGACTAACCTTTTTTTTTGGGGGGGGGGACTCAGTCATGGGGCTTGAACTCTGGGCTTGGGCGCTGTCCCTGTGCTCTTCAGCTCAAGGTGAGCGCTGTACTGCTTGAGCCACAGCTCCACTTCTGGTTTTCTAGTGGTTTATTGGAGATAAGAGTCTCACAGACTTTCCTGCCTGGGTTGGCTTTGAACCGTGATTCTCAGATCTCAGCCTCCTGAGTAGCCAGAATTACAGGCGTGAGCCACTGGTACCTGGCTAAGACTAACCTTTTAAGACATTGTAGAAAGAGATGGGACCACCTTTCAATAGTAGGTAGATATTGTTGTTTTTTTCAGTACTGGGAATTGAACACAGGACATTGAACACAGGGTCTATTCATACCAGGCAAGTGCTCTAACACTTGAACTACACTCCCCAAATCCCCTTTTTTTAGACATTTATTATTTTTTTAAATTTTTTTGTTGGTCATGGGGCCTGAACTCTGGGCCTGGGCGCTGTCCCTCAGCTCTTCAGCTCAAGGCTAGTGCTCTACCACTTGAGCCACAGCACCACTTCTGGCTTTTTCTGCTTATGTGGTGCTGAGGTATCTAACCCAGGGCCCCATGTATGCAAGACAAGCACTCTACCACTGAGACACCTTCCCGGGCCCACCCCGACCCCCAATCCCCTTTTTGATGGCATTGGGATTGGGATTTAAAACTCAGGTTTTGTGCTTGTTAAACTTGAATCATGCCTCCAGCTCTATTTTTCATTGATTATATTAGGATAGACCTGAGTCACAATCCACTTACTTTAGAGTTCCCATCATCTCTGAGATCACAGATTTATGCCACTACATGCAGCTTTCCTCTGTGGAAACATTGTCTTGATTACTTTTCTGCCCCAGCTTGCCTGGCCCTGCAGCCTGCCAAGTTTCAGTCTTTCATATAGTTTTATGTGACAGGTGTGTGTGCCCAGCTATGAACTGAAAGGGGTCTTATGAACTTTTCTTCCCCTGCTGGTCTTAAACCATGATTCTCTTGGTTCTCAGCCTCCCATGTAGCTTCTTTTAGGTTTATTTTATGTTTTTTTTGGGGGGGTGGGGGAGTGTGGGGAGCAGTCCTGGGGCTTGAACTCAGGACCCGGGCACTGTCCCTGAGCTTCTCTGTGCTCAAGGCTAGTGCTCTACCACTTGAGCCACAGCGCCACTTCTGGCTTTTTCTGCTTCTGAGGAATCAAACCCAGGACTTCATGCATGCCAGGCAAGCACTCTATCACTAAGCCACATTCCCAGCCCAGTTTATTTATTTTATTTTATTTTCCAGTTTATTTTGTTTTTGAAATAGGGTCTTACTGACTTTGCCTGGGCTGGCTTTGAACTCTTTTTTTTTTTTTTGGTCCAGTTGTGGGGCCTGAACTCTAGGCCTGGGCACTGTCCCTCAGCTCTTTAGCTCAAGGCTAGCGCTCTACCACTTGAGCCACAGCACCACTTCCGGCTTTTTTCTTTTTGCTTATGTGGTGCTGAGGAATTGAACCAGGGCCTCAGGCATGCAAGGCAAGCGCTCTACCACTGAGCCACCTTCCCAGCCCAGCTTTGAACTCTTGATCCTATTGCCTTTGCTTCTTAAGTAGCATAATCCCATTATAGGTGTGCTCAGGGTTTGTTTTAAATGGTATTGATTTGAACTGAGAGCTTTGCACTTAGGCAGGTGCTCTACCACTAGAGCCCTTTTTTTTTTTTTGCCAGTTGTGGGGCCTGAACTCTGGGCCTGGGTGCTGTCCCTCAGCTCTTCAGCTCAAGGCTAGCACTCTACCACTTGAGCTACAGCGCCACTTCCGGCTTTTTCTGCTTATGTGATACTGAGGAATTGAACCGAGGGCCTCATGCATGCAAGCACTCTACCACTGAGCCACCTTCCCAGCTCACTAGAGCCCTTTTTGCTCTGTTTTTTTTTTTTTTTTTCCTGGTCATGAGGTTTGAACTCAGGGTCTGGGTGTTACCCCTGAGCTCTTTTGCTCACAGCTAGGACTCTACCACTTTGAGCCACAGCTCCACTTCTGGTTTCTGGTGGTTAATTGGAGATGTCTCATGGACTTTTCTGCCCAGGCTGGCTTCCAACCATGGTCCTCAGATCTCAGCCTCTTGGATAGCTAGGACCCCAGCATGAACCACAAGTGTTTGGCTAAAATGGAATACTATTATTTTTCCCATATTATGTATAAAAATAGAACATGTGTTATATGAAAGTCTTCAACCCATGAACTTATTTTTTTTTATTTTTTCCAGTCCTGGGGCTTGAACTCAGGGACTGGGTACTGTCCCTGAGCCTGTCTGTTGCTCAATGCTAGTGCTCTACCACTTGAGCCACAGCCTCACTTCTGGCTTTTTCTGTGTAAGTGGTACTGAGGAATCAAACCCAGGGCTTCATGCATGCTAGGCATGCTAGGCTACTACTAAGCCATATTCCCAGCATATATGCCTGTGAAGAAGCCTCTTGTCTTGGTGGAAAAGTATGTATGTGTGTGTCACATTGATTGTGAGGAGGGCAGGAAAGTACAAACAGGATAAGATAATGACATTTGTCTTATTTAAATTTCATCAAAGGGCTAGGAATGTGGCCTAGTGGTAGAGTGCTTGCCTAGCATGCCTGAAATCCTGAGTTCAATTCCTTAGTACCACATAAACAGAAAAAAGCCAGAAGTGGGCACTGTGGCTTAAGTGGTAGAGTTCTAGCCATAAGCAAAAAAAAGCTCAGGAACAGTGCCTAAAGCCCTGAGTTCAAGCCCCAGGACTGGCCCAAAAAATAATTTCATTAAATATGGGAAAGAAATTGGCTTACTGGAAGACTAATAAAATTATAGGACTTATATCATGCCATAACTACAATTATATGTTAAACACCTTTGTGGCCAAATAAAAGCCAGACATGGTTGTACACATCTGTGATACTGCACCTATAATCACAGCTACTAAAGAGGCTGAGGCAGGAGTTACATGTTTAAGGCCAGCCTGAGCAGCTTAATGGGACCCTGTAATAAGAGTAAAATGAAAAACAAAGGGCTGGTGGTATGTGTCGGTGGCCCGGTGGCAGAGTGCTTGTCTATTATGCAAGGCCCTGAGTTCAATTTACAAAACTAAAACAAAACAACAAAAAATAAATAAAGTCCTAGCCGGGCGCTGGTGGCTCACGCCTGTAATCCTAGCTACTCAGGAGGCTGAGATCTGAGGATCGCGGTTCAAAGCCAGCCCGGGCAGGAGAGACCGTGAGACTCCTATCTCCAATAAACCACCAGAAAACCGGAAGTGGCGCTGTAGCTGAAGTGGTAGAGCGCTCGCCTTGAGCTGAAGAGCTGAGGGACAGCGCCCAGGCCCAGAGTTCAAGCCCCACCACCGACAAAAAATAAATAAATAAATAAAGTCCTTCCCTAACCATAGATATTACAAGCTTTTTTCCCCAGTGAAATGAAAAGAGAGTTAGCAGTTTTTTCCTTACAAGTCCATGAAAGAAACTTTAGCCCATTTAATAGAAAGTGAGCTTCAGAATGGTTAGTAATTGCTTTTCCATATTGTTTTACTTCAGCCCACAGTAAGAGATATATTTTATATCATGACCACTGAAGTGATACATAAACATGTCTTAATGAATTTTATGAAATACTCTATGTGTGATGCACTTTGATATTTTAGATTATTATTAATTAATTTATTTATTTTGTCAGTTGTGGGGCCTGAACTCTGGGCCTGGGAACTGTCCCTCAGCTCTTCGGCTCAAGGCTAGCGCTCTACCACTTTGAGCTACAGCACCACTTCCGGCATTTTCTGCTTATGTGGTGCTGAGGAATCAAACTCAGGGCCTCATGCATTCAAGGCAAGCACTCTACCACTGAGCCACCTTCCCAGCCTGATATTTTAGATTCTTTTTTTGGGGTCCGGTCGTGGGGCCTGAACTCTGGGCCTGGGCACTATCCCTTAGCTCTTCAGCTCAAGGCTAGCGCTCTACCACCTGAGCCACAGCGCCACTTCCGGCATTTTTTCTTTTTGCTTATGTGGTGCTGAGGAATCGAACCCAGGGCCTCAGGCATGCAAGGCAAGTGCTCTACCACTGAGCCACCTTCCCAGCCCAGATATTTTAGATTCTTATTTCACTTTTTAAAAATGCTGTTTTGCAACTTTGCTAAACTGGCTAATGTTCACAATCATATGGTAATGGTAAAACTAACGTTTGAATTCATGCTCTTAACTGTAAGAAAATCTCCCTTCAGCTATTTCTTTCTTTGTTATATCACAAGCTGCTGTGAGCATGTATTTAAAAATCCTGTGAGTGGGGCTGGGAAGGTGGCTCAGTAGTAGAGCACTTGCCTTGCATGCCTGAGGCCCTGGGTTCGATTCCTCAGCACCACATAAGCAAAAAGAAAAAAGCTGAAACTGGCGCTGTGGCTCAAGTGGTAGAGTGCTAGCCTTGAGTTGAAGAGCTGAGGGACAGCGCCCAGGCCCAGAGTTCAGGCCCTATGACTGGACCCCCCCCACACACACACAAAAAAAAGAAAGCTAGCCTTGAGCTGTAGAGCTCAGGGAAAGCACCAGGCCCAGAGTTCAAGCCCTATGAGACACACACACACACACACACACACACACACACACACACACACACACACACACACACACACACACACACACACACACACACACACACACACACACACACACACACACACACACACACACACACACACACACACACACACACACACACGTACTTAATGCCTTACCTATGTAACTGTAACCCCCCAGCTCATCACTCTTTCAATTAAAAAAGACCCTATGGAAGGCAGTAGGGACCTGGGGATTGTGAAGGGGCAAAAGTCAGGAATGTGGGAGGGGAAGCAGTAGGTACTCCTCCACAATCTTAAATTCAGCTATTCATCTAATAAACTGAAGGTTGTTTCAACTATGCAGAAGTAACCTGTTTCGTCTTCCATTTTAACAATAGGGTGCATGAGACTACTTTAAATTCCACACAAATCTCAAAATCATCCAATGGTCTGGTATTCCAGTGAATAGAGATGTCCCATCCCCAGTCATGGTGAGGATATTTCCTAGGTAGCTTCTATATATCTTATTACCAGTGATTTCTTTTTCCCTATGCTGATCATTTCTAATGTCAGCATCAGGGTCAGTCCCTCATCTGCTCCTACATGGATAATGTCAACAGCTCTAGACTCCAGTTCTCCATACACTAATACCAACTTCTCACTTTTTAAAAAAAATTCAGTTTCTTTCAGACAACAAATAACTATAATGCTAGGTGCTCTTCCAGTTTCTCACTATTGTCTGTTTGGGTTTTTTGGTCGGTCGTGGGGATTGAAGTTGGTATGGATGCTGTCCTTATGCTCTTCAGCTCAAGGCTAGAGCTATACCTCTTGAGCCACAGCGCCCCTTCCGGTTTTCTGATGGTTAATTGGAGATAAGAGTCTCTTGGGCTTTCCTGCTCAGACTGGCTTTGAACAGCCATCCTTAGATCTCAGCCTCCTGAGTATTTAGGGTTACAGGTGTGAGCCACCAGTGCTCTGCTTGAGCTTCCTTTGCTCAAGGCTAGCATAGCACTCTACCACTTGAGCCACAGCGCCACTTCCAGCTTTTTCTGTGTATGTGGTAGTGAGGAATCAAACCCAGGGCATCATGCATGCTAGGGCAAGCACTCTACCACATTCCTAGCCCTCACTATTGTGCTTATATATCTCTCCTAATCATGTCTCTCCTAGGTTACCATACCATGCCACATCCCCACCGTTTTCTAAAAAGCTCTACTAGATTTCACTTTACCTCCAAGCCTTAAGTTTTCCACAAAGCCTTCCCAGATTTCTCAGCTCAAATTGATGTCCCTGCATTTACAGTTCTCTGAGAGTCTCAAAACAGTAGCTCTTACTTTTTTTCACCATATGCCTATGTTATTTTTGCTTTTCGGGGCTTTAGTGCAGTCTGAGCTTCTTTTTACCTTTTTTTTTTTTTTTTTTTTTTGGGAGTTGTGGGCCTTGAACTCAGGGCCTGGGCTCTGTCCCTGAGCTCTTTAACTCAAAGCTAGCGTTCTACCACTTGAACCACAGCACCAGTTCTGGTTTTCCAGTGGCTAATTAGAGATAAGACTCTCACAGGGACTTTTCTGCCTGAGCTGGCTTTGAACTGTGATTCTCAGATTTCAGCCTCCTGAGTCGCTAGAATTATAGGCATGAGCCACCTGCTTTCTGAGCTTCTTTTTGCTCCAGGCTAGCTCTCTACCACGTGAGCCACAGCTTCACTTCTGGCTTTTTGATGATTAATTGGAGATGAGAGTCTCACAAACTTCCCTACCTGGGCTGGCTTGGAACTGTAATCCTCAGATCTCAGCCTCTGAGTAGGTAAGTTTAGGCATGAGTCACAAGCACTGGGCTTATCTTTGCCTTTGCTTTATGAACTAGACTTGACCTTCTAACTCCTATTTACCTCTACCAGCAAGATACCTTTTTCACCTGAGTGCTATTCCTCTGCCCTACACAGCCCTGGGTGCATGGAACTCATACTCTGTGTGATCATCATTAACTTCTCTACCTTCCCACCTAGAATGTTTGAAGACAGAATCTCAGGAAGCTGCTGCTGTAAAGCAAGTGCCAAACATTTAGAAAAACAAAGGAGAAAATGTTACAACTTTGTTAATAGATTCCTAGCAGCATGAATAATATGGAGCACTCTCCCGTTAAAATACAAGTACCTTCTGGGTCAATTATAGCAATTGCATAATTGTTACCACTTTGCTGAGCTAGTTAAAAAAGGGAAAATACTAACAGAGAAAAAAATATGTATCATTAAGCTGAAGCCTTCACAAAAGATGAGCAACATGTGGTAGAACCAGGTTTGCCTTGAGGACAAATGCCTAAATCAATGTTGTGAATTCTGTAAACCATGGATCAGCTAAGTAAAAGGTTAAAAACTTGGGACTCCTAAATTAAATCTGGACTTTCACCCTCACCTCCAACCCAGAGCCACAGACATGCTGGACAAACACTCTGCCAGTGAGCTATACCCTCAGCCTTCTAAACCTGGACTGTATTTTTTTTTTCCTTAGTGGTACTGGGGTTTGAACTCAGTCCCTTACGATTTCCAGGATGGTACTCTACTATTTGAGCTATGCCTCCAGCCCTGTTTTTGCTGGTTATTTTGGAGATAGTGTCTAGCAAACTTCTAGGGTAGCTGGCCAGATTTCAGCCTCCTGAATAACTAGGAGAGCTAGTGCCTGGCTTAACCCTGTACTCTAGGAAGAGGCTGAAACAATCCCAAGTAAGGGGCACAACCTGGTGAAACTTAAGTACAAATTCTTTCTAGAGGAAAACACCCTAATTTGGGCCCTTGGGTTCCCACAACATTAAACAAAGTATGTGTTCAAAACCCTAAGATAAAATGTAGGTAGGCACTGGTGGCTCACTCCTGGCATCCTAGCTACTCAGGAGGCTGTGATCTGAGGATCACAGTTTGAAACCAGCTCAGACAGGAAAGTCTATGAGACTCATATCTCTGATTAACCACCAACAAGCCTAAAGTGGAGCTGTGGCTTAAGTGATAGAGTGCTAACTTTGAGCAAAAATACTCAGGGACAGCACCCTGGCCTTAAATTCAAGTCCCAGGAGTGGCACACACACACACATGCACGCACGCACGCACACACACAGAAGACAACAAACAAGGAAACAAGTTACTATAGGCAAACGTCAGCAGAAAGCATTAAAACAGATTTAGACTTCCAAAATAACTTACAGAATATAAAATAATCCCAACAAATTAAAAAAATTTTTTTTGGTCAGTCATGGTGCTTGAACTCTGGGCCTAGGTGCTGTCCCTCAGCTCTTCAGCTCAAGGCTAGCGCTCTTACCACTTGAACCACCTTCCCAGCCCCCCGCCAAAACATGCCACTAACAGCTTTTTTCTTTTTGCTTATGTGGTACTGAGGAATCGAACCCAGGGCCTCATGCATGCAAGGAAAGCGCTCTACCACTGAGCCACCTTCCCAGCCCCCCACCAAAACATTTTTAACAAGATAAAAGCCTAAGTCTCCAAGCCATGTGCTGGTGGCTCACCCCTGTTATCCTAGCTACTCAGGAGGCTGGGATCTGAGGGTCACACTTTGAAGCCCACGGGGCAGAAAACTCCAATTGAGACTCTTATCTCCAATTAACCAATCAAAAACTGGCTCAAGGCCAGGTGCCAGTGGCTCAGGAACGTCTATGAGACTCTTATCTCCAATAAACCACCAGAAAACTGGAAGTGGCTCTGTGACTCAAGTGGTAGACCACTCACCTTGAGCTGAAGAGCTGATGGACAGTGCCTAGGCCCAGAGTTCAAGCCCTACAACTGACAACAAACAAAACTCCCCACAAATTTCTAGCAAATTGATTAAGGGGAAAAGGCGGCACAGGTTAAACAATAGAAATGAAAAGGATCTGACTACTAGAATATTAGAACTTCCTGTTAAATTTTTTAAAAGACATGAAAAGCACAAGAATATTAGAAAAATCACTATCTAAACTGACTCAAGTTTAGACTCAAGTCTAAACTATCTTTAGTTACTAAAGAAATTGTACCAATTATTCCCACAAAGAAACCTAAGACTCGCATAGCTTTACAAGGTTTTACCAAAAGTTCAAGAATAGTTCATTTCAGTCTGTTGTAAACTTTACTAGAGAATAAGACAAAATTTGACAGTCCCCAACTTAGAGGTTTACAGACCAAAAGGACCATCTTAGAACTCTTTAGAAATTCTGCTACAAAGGCACTAACATGTACAAGAATGTTCATAGCAGCATTATATAATAGCACAAAGTAGAAACAGCTCAAATATCCATTGACAGGTATGGTAAAGTTGTGCTTTATGTACTTAATGGAATATTATACAGATGAAAATGAATCACAATTTTGCAACAGGGATGAATTTTAGAAACAATGTTAAGTGCATGAAAGCAAATGTCAAAGGATGAAATGTAACACTTGTAAAGCTAAAAAACTAAATACATTCTTAAAAAAATATTATACATATGGTTGAAATACATATAACAAGTGATTTATAAACATAAATTAAGGACAGTGGTTACCTCTAAAAGGGGGGTCTAGGGTGGGGCAGGGATATAAACATAGTATTTCTAATGCTTATATATATAAATATATATATATGAGTGATGGGTCATAGGTACTCATTTTATTGTTACATATCATAATTTATTCATGTTACATATATTCTTTATAGATATCAAATATCACGTTATAATTTTTTTAAAAATCTGGGGATTTTATGGTGGAAACACAAATGAATGCCATCTCCCTGAAAGAAAGAAAAATCTGTATTTCTTGGGAAGAGCCGAAACTCCCTGACAGATGCTCTCTTACTTAGAGGACAAAGGAGGTCCTTAATAAATAAGGGCTGGTTTACTGCTTTTCCCATGGACATACCCAGAGGATCTGGATCTCCTTCCCACCTGAGCTCCCTGACATGAAGGACCACCTCTTTCTGTACAAGCAGCCTAAACCCCACAGATTCAGCCTGACACATGGATGACAAGAGACTGACACCTGGTGGATACAGAATGAATTTAATGAAATAACTAGGAAGTAATCTCACTCTACTTGGTGAAAGGGGCAACAGACTGGGGGATAGGGAGTGAGAAGAATGTGTAAGTTCAGAAAAAGAGAAGAAAAAAAAGGTCTGTTTCTGAGATGTAGGTGGGAAAAAAAAGTATGTGTCTAATAGGTGAGGATGAAGAAAGTCTCCAAAGGAGAATGACTTCCTTCTCTCTCTTCTGAGGCCAGATCAAGTGGAAAGAAGCTATAGCTGCGTTAAGGGAAATGCCAAGACTGAAGGGAAAGGGCTGTAGGTCTAGCTGATCTAGACTTACCAAGCTTAAAATGCATGCACCTGGTAGTTGTTGAAGGCTGTTAGCTGCCTCCCAGAAACCCCTGGCCCAGTTTTCATCTGTGGAATCTGATCTCAAGGAGGCTGATTCTACCCTTTTCCCCTGAAGGTGTGGCATAAGCATAGCTGCTTACCATCCTCCTTGCCACACTAATTGGTCAGGGGTGGACATGTGACCAGGCTGGCTTAATCAGAGTGAGTCTTTTGCTAGGATATCTGGCACAATGATACCCTCTCTTTCCAATTGGTCATAAATGGGCAAACATGTAATCTTAGGCATGCTGGCAGCTATGAGGTGACCAGGGCTTAAGATGGTTTACATTAGGTGGAGCAGTGAGACCAAAAATCAGGTTTTTGGAAGGAAACATACTGATTTTGCCAGGTCTAATTTCGCCTAGAGCCAGCACTACCTCTAGACTTTCAGTTACATGAGCCGATAAATGAGTCTGAGTTAGGTTATGGTTGAAAATCAGGAGATCCTTAGCTATACATTCATCATACTTACCCTTGCCTTCCCAGAGGAGAGCAAAGGGATCCAGACCAGAAGGCCACTACAGATTTGTGTTATATGAAAGTCAAAGTATTGAGCTAGAAAGGTTAAAAGCAGCCACCAGGCTCTATGTAACACTGGGTGACTCAGCTGTCTATGCAGAGGACAATGGATTCCCTTAGGGAAATAGCCAAGTAAGAAGCAAGTGCAGAGAAAGGCCTCTAGCAGGCGATCAGGTAGTTAATATGTGGATCTAGCCACTCTTCCCCACAGGTCTATCAGGGGGGTGTTGCTTTAGGATCTTTCCGCTCATGGGTTAAGGATCTTTGAAGGACATGCCCCTTGAAGCCTTTTCCCTGCACTGCAGTGTCTGCCTCTCCTTTTACAAACTGAAGAGCCTCCTTGTGGCTTCTGCTGCCCTTGATTACACTCACTTTTGGGGGAACAAGAGCAATTTTATCTTCTGTTTCTTTGGCTTGCTGCAAACTGGGGGCCCTTCCTCCTTTGGAACCAGCAACATCTTCCTGACCAAGGGCAAGCGCTGCCCCTTGCTCAGCCTCTCCTGCTGGCCCTGGCATCTCTGACTCTCCAGCTGAGTTGCTTTTCCCTCCTGAACTCCACTTCTCCCATGATAACCTTGAGGCCTGGGCAGAGTCCATGGCAGCTGCTGACTTCTCAGGGGTGGAATGTCTTTCCCCACTTCCACCAGACTTCTTTCGAGGGCGCCCACGTTTTCTTTTGGCATCACTTACTGTATCCTCTGTATCCTGCTTTGCTGCTTTAACTGCTGGGTCCTGCCCACTGGCCTCACTTACTGGTACTTCAGCTGTCCTCTTGACAGCCTTGTCATGGGGTCGTGGGTTACCACCTATGCCTACCTCTCTGTTCTCTGTTCCCTGAGACTGAGTAAGTCCCCCAGCTGGGGCTCGCCCTGGGCCTGGCCCAGACTGAGGTCCAGGTCCAGGCCCAGGCAAAGCAGGAACAGTTGGTAAGAACATGTTAATGATGGGTACCGCTGCTTGGGGTCCTCCAGCCCTACTGGGCAGAGGTAATGTAGCCACTTTCAGTGTGCTTGAAGAAATCTTGGGGGCCAGGATGGGTGAAGAGACTTGAATTGGTGGAATCAGTGCTCGAGGGGCCCGGGGAAGGAGCAGAGGCAGCCGGGCTACTAGGGCATTGACCTGTGGGTTACTGGGTGCTGAGGCCGAGCTCTCAATTACACTCTTCTTCCGATCACCACGCACTGGAGGGCTAGCCCCTGCCCGGGCTTCCAGTTCCTTAGGAGGCTAAAAAGCAAAAGAGATGATCACAGTAGGGTTCAAAGAATGAACGTGGAGGCTGGGAACATGGCTTGGTGGTAGAGTGCTTTGCCTAGCATGCATGAAGCCCTGGGTTCAATTCCTCAGTACCACATAAACAGAAAAAGCTGGAAGTGGTGGTGTGGCTCAAGTGGTAGAGTGCTAGCCTACAGCAAAAGAAGCTCAAGGGCAGCATCCAGGCCCTGAGTTCAAGCCCCAGGACTGGCAAAAAAAAAAAAAAAAAAAAAAAGGAATGAATGTGGAAAGAAATGTAGGCATTTGAGGCACCAGAAGAGAAAAAGTAGGGGGCTCACCAGGGAAAAAGTTAGAGGCATCAAGTTCCTTACCTGCGCTGGCCTTTCAGGTTTCTTATGGACTCCACCTTCCAGATTCTCTGCTCCATTCTTGGATTTAGAATACCTTTCCCTAGGGGCGGGTTCATCCTCTTCTGCCAGAGGTGTAGAAAAGGTAATAGAATGAGGGTGAGAATAATACTGAAGAATGAGAAGAAGACTTTGCCCTGAGGAGACAGGGCAAAGCAGGTGGTCAAAGCATGTCTACAAAGGGACTCTAGGAATAGAAGGCAATCTGAAGTGTCCATTCTGATATACAAGATGGACTTTAAAACTGAAGTGTCGGGGAGGCCCTGGGTTCAATTCCTCAGCACCACATAAGCAAAAAGAAAAAAGCCGGAAGTGGCGCTGTGGCTCAAGTGGAAGAGTGCTAGCCTTGAGCTGAAGAGCTGAGGGACAGCACCCAGGCCCAGAGTTCAGGCCCCATGACCGGACGCCCCCTCCCCCCCCCGCCAAAAAAAAAAAGCTGAAGTGTCCATTCTGGTATACAAGAATGTGAAACCAGGCATGTCATGGTGCCTGCCTGTAGTCCTAGCTTCTTTTTTTTTTTGGTCGGTCGTGGGGCTTGAACTCTGAGCCTGGGCGCTGTCCCTCAGCTCTTCAGCTCAAGGCGAGCACTCTACCACTTGAGCTACAGCGCCACTTCCGGTTTTTTTTCTGGTGGTTTATTGGAGATAGGAGTTTCACGGTCTTTCCTGCCCGGGCTGGCTTTGAACCGCGATCCTCAGATCTCAGCCTCCTGAGTAGCTAGGATTACAGGCGTGAGCCACCAGCGCCCGGCTAGTCCTAGCTTCTTAAGGGGGCTGAGGTGGGAGGATCAATTGAGTGCAGGAGTTGGAGAGTAGCCTGGGCAACATAATAAGACTCATTAAAAAAAAAAAAAAAAGTTGTGCCAAATGCTGGTGGCTCATGCCTGTAATCCTAGCCACTTCGAGGCCAAGATCTGAGGATCACAGTTTGAAGCCAGCCAGGGCAGAAAAGTCCCAGTGAGACTCTAATCTCCAATTAACCACCCAAAACCGGAAGTGGCACTGTGGGTCAAGTGGTAGAGCACTAGCCTTGAGTACAAAGAGGCTCAGGGAAAGCGCTCAGGCCCTGAGTTCAAGCCCCACAACCAGAAAAAAAAAAAAAAGTTGCAAGTGGTTGAGAATTTCACATACATGAGAAGGTCCACTCACCAGTCAGCCCCATGGCCTTAAGCACATGGGCATGTACAGATCGGGCAGAGATGAGGTGCTGCTGGAGCAGGTAGCGGGCGACTTCAACAATGGAACTGAAGGACCGTTTCAGGATCCGCTCTGCCCAGTCACAGGTCAGGGCGCAGGCGGCCTCTACCAACTCATCCGGAGGTGCTGGCGTTACTTCTGGGCCCATTTCTGGCTGTAGTGGCAAAAGATGCCCAATCACATTACAAACGACAGAACCCTTCCCCTGACGCTTCTACTGACCAAAGCTGAGACCAGACTGAGACCATCCCAACCCAGAAATCCACAAACTCTTTTTCCCTTTCCTTCAGCTATAGAGGAATCAGAAGGATACCCAGAAGCAATGTACAAATGACCTAGACTTTGTCAGCCCTCCATACATGTTCTAAAGCCAGGTATCATGGTGTATACCTGTAATCTCAAGTTACCCAGGAGGCAGAGGCAAGAGGATCTTGAATTTGAAGCCTGCCTAGGCAAAAGTAGCAAGACCTTGTCTCAAAGACAAAAACAAAAGGGCTGAGAGCCCAAGTGGAGTGTACTTGCTTAGCATGTGCAAGGCCCCGGGTTCAATTCCCAGCATTCTACAAAGCCTAGAAAGAAGAATGGAGTTGTTACTTACACTTTCTGAACCCTTTAGGTCAAGTCCAGGCAAGGGTGGCATAGACACCAAGGTTTTCCTTCGTATACCACTGTAGCAATATCTGATGCCAAGTTAAGGAGCAGCTAACACTGGGGCACTCCAGGCCCCTTAAAGGACAAATTAAGCCATTTTCACCTGGCCCTCCACATCCTATGATTTCCTCCCCAGGTCTTCAGGTCCCAACCTCTTCAGTCAAGGATATTTAGATTGGCCCCGGCCACCAAGTCTTCGGGCCTTGATGTCAGGAAAGATCTCTCTGATGATTTTGCCGAAGTTGGCTGTGCTGAGTGGGCGGCAACAGGCAAGACTCTCACAATACTTCCTGAGTGAGTGAGGGGCAGATTGCAAGATACTCAGAGGAGGAGGCTATGGGTGGGTTATGAGAGTCCCTAGAGATCAAGTGTAGGGGAATCATTCAAGAAGTCAGACTCTAGCAAGGTAGGGGGCTTTGCAGGAGTGTGGGATTAGTCCTATGCCCACCCCCTCCACCCACCGATAAGCATCATAAACGCTCTGTTTTGGCAGACAGGTGTCCGTGTGCTCTTCCAGGTGGTTGCGGATCCACCTGTAGGCATACATATACTCTTCATTGCTGAGTGTACTTGGCTCTGAGCTGCAAGAGAAGTTATAGAGACAAGCATTAGCAAAAGGCCAACAGTTGTCCTGGTTCTTCCCCAACTACTATTTCAGTAATACTGAACCAAATTAGTCCACCTGGAATCCATCTTTCCCTGCTGGGCAAGGGTAGTGGATCTTGAACTCAGGATCTGTGTGTTGTCCTTTAGCTATTTCACTCAAGGCTGCCACTCTCCCACTTAAGCCACAGCTCCACTTCTGGTGGTTAATTAGAGATAAGCATCTTCTAGATTTTTCTTGACCCGGCTGGCTTTGAACAGAGATCCTTAGCTCTCAGCCTCCTATGTAGTTAAGATTAGAGGTGTGAACTACCAGCGCTCAGCTAGGGGCCTTTTTCTTGGTCATAGATAGCAGCTATGTGTTTTCCTACTCTTCCTGCCCCTTCACAATGGGACTGTCTCTAAGAATCAGAGCCTCTGACTTTTAAAACTCTGCCACCAAACCAACCTTTTGTCTCCAGTGCTGGGCCCTGAAGGTAGCTGAAGGTAGAGATAGAGCTTGTCATTGTCCGAGAATTTCTGTACATCTTGCTGAGGTAAGAAGGAAGAGGAGAGAAATAATAAGATGCAGAAAGACCAAATCCATGTTTTCTTGATCCTTATCATCTACCTCCTGATGATTCATAGGTTGTCAGACTATGTCAGAGGGAACTCAAATGACTTGAGGCAAAGTGCTCACTGTGGCTTATGGAACCCTTATGGACTATCATGGAAAGAAAGGGAACAGCTCTGATTTTCTCTCTTCAGGCCTTCTAAATGAGAGGTCAGAGAAGGATGACAGATGATGTGAGATGCTCACTGTCAAACTGGCAGCAATGTGCAAAGCCAATTACACTGGCTCTCCTACATGAACCTTTCATTTACCCATCCCATCCCACTGCCCTCATCCCACCAATGATCTCTCTAGATAGCCCTCATCCCAATGTGCTTACCAGAATTCCCTCTACTTTGTTCTGCACGGCTTTGCTGTAGAGAAGAAGAGAAAGCTAGAGGTCATGAGGTTTTCCCATCCCTGTATCTGTTTTCTGTTTGTTGGTTTTTTTTTTTTCCCTCCCAACTTGGGGAAAGGACTTAAGTGCCTAGAGGAGCTCAAGAATTGCCAGCATAGCAGAGTGTTCTCGTACCCCAATGTACTTACCTGATGGGAGGCAATCTGTCTCCAGAGGGGTCTGGAATAGGATTTGGAGATGGGAATGAATACTTACGAAATAGTACCCCGGAGCCTTTGAAGAAGTGTGGTAGGTTCCCCAGCATCTGTACCACCTTGGGGGGGCCTTGCCCCAGTCTTAGGGCTCTTAGCATCAGGCTCATCTTCTGCCATTCCTATATGAAAGCTACAGCTGAGAGGGGAGAGGGTATTAAGATTTAACTCACATCAGCTGTCCCTTCCTCTGAAGACCCCAAGAAAGGCAAAAAACAGAAGTAAAACTGCCAGATTTCCCTAGTGGGGTTTCCCTCCTCACTTACTCTTTGCCTTCTCCAAAACTTAGAAATTAGCCCACTACTTTGCCAGGCCCATGTAAACCCAAAGCCATCTCTGCCCTCTCTTTTCTACCTGTCCCCTTTCTGTAGTCTTCCAAAGGAAGAAATAAGGGGGTTGGGGAATCTACATTAGAAAGAAATTTCCCCTTCCTTGACCCTGTCCTTCTCTACCAGACAAAATAAAGTTCTCCAATTCTCTTAATATACTCCTTAACCGTAGATTATTTATTTATTTTGGCCTGGGAGGTCAGAAGGGATATGAACATATTCGGTACACACACACACACACACACACACACACACACACACACACAGAGCCACCTCCACACAGAGCCACCTCCACACAGCCACCACACACACACACACACACACACACACACACACACACACACACACACACACACACACACACACACACACACACAGAGCCACCTCCAAACTGGGCCCAAGTTCTGCGCGACTGCTCCTACGTCATCACCCCAACATCCCATCTTGATGTGCGCCCTGACCTCCCTCCTTGGCCCCCTTCCCCATTCAATCACCACCACCCCCGTTGCTGCAAAGTGGAGGGGGAGGAAGCGCAGAGCGCCTGGAATGAGGTGTAGGAATCTCGGTAGGGGAATGGGGAGGGGGAGGCACGTGCACACGGGTGAAGAAGCTGTTGAAAATACAGCCCAAATCTATTATTATTATTAATAATTTATTTTCTTGCTCTCCTCCCAACTCCTGTGTGCCCCCCCACCCCCACCCCTACCTCTGGACAACCGACTTCCGACAAGAGCAACAATCAAGGAGAAGGGAGAAAAAGAGAAACTACCTCGCAGCCACCTTCACTCCAGCCCAGCCCTGCCGTCCGGGCTCGGCGGCGGGCTCGTGCGTTGCTTTATTTTCCTTTTTCTGAATGGTTGTGAGAGCCAGGGTCTGCCCGGATACACGGCCGGCCTGCTCGCTCATTGGTCGTTGCAGCCACCCGGAGATGAGAAGGCGCGGGAGACTCGCACGGGCGGCCGCTAAAGTCTGCCTGGCAACAGCAGCTGATTGGTCAGCACGGGAGGGAAAATCCAAAGTTGGTCTTCTTGGAGTCAAGAGGGGGAAGTCGGGCTAGGGCTTCGGTTAGAGCTGGGGTCCGTGTGGGACTGACGACGGTCCCCCGAGAGGTTCTTAAAGGGACCGCGGGAGGACGAGGGCCCAGGGGTGCTGGGCTCGGCTTCCCTGGGGAGCTTTCTCGCCTTTTTTGTTGTCGTTTCCGGTTTTTGTTTTTGTTTTTGCCTTCGGATGTCAGACCTGCTGAAAGAAACAATAGACAATCACGGGCCGGAATGATGGACGTTCATTATGAACTAAAACTCTTCGGAGGTAAAACAAGTGAACCATGCCGGGTCCCCCCACTCTGCCCCCCCTCTGCTCCCCCCTTCTGCCCCCTCCACGCGCGGTCTGCAAATGCCTTCACTGGCCCAGCCCTCCAAGAGGGGAGGCCTCCGACCTCCGCAGTTGTACTGCATTAAGCTAAAGTGCCCCCCCCCCCAGAATTGGTTTCCGGGTGTACTTTATTTCCTCCCAAAGAGTTGCTAACATATTGTCACCCCACATTTCTGCCTTGTTTCTGAATCTTGGAATTTTGGGGGTCTCCCATGGAGGGGGGGGCACGTGCTGGAAGTGCCCTTGAACTTGTCACGGGGGGGGGGGGGGGCGATGGGGCATGGGGGTGGTGTTCCCTGAGCTTCTCAGTTTCCAAGCAAAAGATGCTTGCATGGAGATGCAGGCATGATAAGAATTTCAGGGAGGCTGACCAAAAGGAAGATCTCAAGGTGGAAGCTTTAGCAAAATCACCTACCCCTAGAAGGTCCTTCAGCTATCACCTGGCCAGGCCATGAGTTCTTAACCTTCTTAGTTAAGACTTTTATTTTTAAAGGTCATAAAGTAGGTGAAAACGATGGATCTCTTCTGTGAAAACTGAACAAGAAGAGCACATTTTGTGTGTGATTTCAGAGTGGTCGTGGACTCCAGGTTGACAGGCTCTTGAACCATGAACCACACTCACTATATGGGAGTTTGATCTTGTACTAGCAAGATCAAAGGTCTATAACTTGAGCAAGATTACTAAACTGTTAGAAATGCACTACCCTCCAGTGTCAGAAATGAAGAGGCACACAAGAGATGTAGGCAATTTCCTTTTGCACAAAATGGTGCAATGCCATTACTCTACCTAGAGCTAGGCAGGCACACTGTGCAGGGCAGTTTCCTAGGCTTTTATGCCAATCCAAACTCCCTCCTTGTCAAGAAGTTAGGCTCACAGTCTAAGTACAATTGATTACCAAGGTTAGAAAGGGAGCCATTCTTTAATTTCTGTCAAAGGTTTACTTCTTTTTTTCCCCCCACTTAGCAATTATAGTGTATTATTTTAACTTTTTCAACACAAGATTTAGCTCCCTAACATGGCCAGCTTGTAACAATCAGTACAGATAACAGATACAATTGAAGTAAATAAAGGGAATAGTTCCAGGAAATATCTGTCACAATACCAAATTCACTTTAGTTTGACAGAAAAGAATACTTTTTCTTACAAAATGAATGGTTCTGTGTGTGTGTATGTGTGTGTGTTTGTGTGTGCATGCACGCATGTGCACACGTGCACACGCACCCATACTAAGGCTTGAACTCAGGCCTTCAAATTCTAGCTTGGTATCTTCAGCTCACCATTTGAGCCACACCTCTACTTCCTACTTGTTGCTGGTTAAATCTCACAGAGCCAGGTGCTGATGGTTTATGTCCTGTCATCCTAGCTGCTCAAGAGGCTGAGATCTAGCTATCCAGGATCAAAGCCATCCCAGACAGGGAAGTTGGTGATACTTTTATCCCTAATTAAACTGCAAAAAGCTAAGTTAGTCCCTGAGTCCAGTGACAGAATTCAAGCAAGACACAAAATATAATGAAAGTGATAGGAAAATTTATTTGGAAAGGAATATGACAGAGAATGGAGATTTTTACATGGCATGATGCCACCAGAACACAACAGTTCATCATCAGCTATCTTCATGAGTGGTAGTTTTAGATACAGGAAGAATTAGGGGAAGGGAACAAAAGTATGCATAGTTTAAGAATCCCAGTTACAGGTGGGTGTTATAATCCTACTTATTCAGGAGGAGGCTAAGATCTAGGATCGTGGTTTGAAGAGAGCCCTGGCAGGAAAGTCCAAAAGACTCATCTCCAATTAACCACCAAAAAGCTAGAAGTAGAGCTATGTGTCAAGTGGTAGAGTGCTAGCCTTGAGCAAAAAAGCTAAGGGACAGCATCTAGGCCCTAAGTTCAACCCCCAGGACTGGTATTTAAAAAAAAAGTCCCAGTTACCAATATGTCCTGGTTGGTCTTTATCTCAGCTCTGGTTCTCCAGGGTTTCATAGGAGTTGTTACATAGAAGTTGTTACCGCTGTCATCACTTGAGGGCTGTAGTCTGATTCCTGTAAGATGATTCCTCCCCCTCCATAGTTGTCATTCAGTCTGGGATGATCTGTCTTACAAGGGTCTACCGTTCCTTACTATCGGTCAGTCCTGTCTTTCTTGGAGCCCCAAAGGTGATTGCAAAGTGACTATAGAAAGAATAGATTAGAATAATGGAGGCAGAGATGCCAGGCTTTTCTCTTGCTTTTAGTTAGTTCCTAACAACTGAAACATTTTAAGTGCCTCTTATAAATACATTCTCCATAGACTGAAAGCAGTTGTCTCTGGAGAACATCAGCATTCACCTTTGCAGTTGTGAGCACTTATTGAGATTATCTGTGAGGAATGCCTTTCCCTAGGTCCAGTCTATAGGGCTGAGGTCACCTGTGGGTTGACAAGTTGTAATTACAGGTCAGTGTTTTCTCTCAGAAGACTTGTGATCCCATCCTCCAGTTGAAGTTTTCTTTGTATCTCACCATCACTCCTGGTTAGCTGCTTCCTATCTTTGAACACCTATGTCATGCTCACAGCAACTTTCTGAAGTAGGTAACATTACTGTCTCCATGGTACAAATAGGTAAGCTAAGATTCAGAGAGAAAGGGCCTTGTGTCCTGTGACATAAGTAGTAGATGACTATGTAGAAGGTGCCAGAGTCAGGAATTCAAGACAGGTAGTTTCCAGAGACTGTTCTTTCCAACATGTCCTAGACTGCATGTAGATGCATTTGGATGGCTTATGTACAAATATGGGGAGAAAGTAATGGAAAATTTACACCAATGTTTGGTGTAAATGGGAATATCGAACACTTTGCAAATAGAGTTTTGGGTAAGTTTTTCTGCTGAAAGATTTGCAAGGAACAAATGGCTCCTTTGGTGGCTTACACTATAATCCTAGTAATTCTGGAGGCTGAGATCTGGAGGATCATGGTTCAAAGCCAGCCCAGGTAGAAAAGCCCACTGGATTCTATCTTCCAAATAACCAACAAAAACACAGGGCTGGGACTGGAGGTATAGTTCGAGTGATAGAGTGCTAGTTCAATGAGAGAGGCTTTGAGTTCAATTCCACTAAAAAATAATAGTAATAATAATAAAACCAGATTTCTAGGGAACAGGGAATGATTCAAAGTTTTATTAAGAGGAGAGAGTATCACAGATTATTTTGGCAACACTCTAGAAGTAAAAGTTGAATGGGGAAAGGCTATCATTGATGCCAGGTATCATACCACAAACTGAGAGACATAAAAATAAATAAGTTGCGCATAACCCTAAGAATTGAAAAGAAAATATGGCCAAGTGCTGGGCTGGCTTGTGTCTGTAATCTGAGCTACATGGAAGGCTGAGACTGGGAGAATTGTAGTTCAAGCCCTGCCTGGAAGAAAATTCAGCAGACCCCTTTCCCAATAGAGAACTGGATACAGTGGTACACCCATGCCATCCCAGCAGTGACAGGAAGACTGAAATAGGTAGATCTTGCCAGGTGAGCACCTGGGTAGGAAGCTACTCTGTCTAGCATAAAAAAGGGCTGTGTGGCTAAAGTGGTATAGCACCTGTCTAGCAAGCGTGAGGTTCTGGGTTCAAACTCTAGTACCATCATAAATAAATAAAAAATAAATGAATAAAGCTGGGTGCCAGTGGCTCATGCCTGTAATCCTAGCTACTTGGAGGCTGAGATTTGAGAATTGTTCGGAGCCAGCCCAGGCAAGAAAACCTGTGTCTTTTATCTCCAATAAACTACTCAGAATAGGCAAGAGGTGGCGCTGTGGCTCAAGTGGTAGGGTGCTAGCCTAGAGCAAAAGAAGCTCAGGGACAGCTCACAAGCTTTGAGTTCAAGTCCTAGGACCAGCCAGGAAAAAAAAAAAAAAAAGAATAAATGAATACATCATCACAATAATGACAAATATTTTATGTAGCACTTCCTATGTTCTGAGAATGGGCAGAGGGCTCATGGGTATTACCTATTATCTCATGGCAACTGTATCAGAGGCATGCTATGATTACCCCCATTTTACAGATGCAGAGATAGAGGCATTGAGGTTGATAATTAGCCCAAGGCTACACAATGAGTAGGCCATGGAGCTGGAATCATAATTTAGGCCATCTAGATTCAGAATTTTTTCCTTGGCACTACTGTACAATGCCTTCTTATATTGACAAGTTATTGAACAAAAATGAAGGAAAATATTGATGAACTTAGAGATATTATTAGGAACACATGACAGAGAGCAGAAAGAAGGGGCCAAACAGGGAGTAATGACCTACCTCCCAAAGCTAGGCCCCAAGGTTTCTAGAATCTTCCCCAAAGTGCCACCAGCTGGAAACCAAATGGGAGGCAATTTCCTATTCAAGACATTGCATGCCTCTGTGAATGGAATGTCTGAGAATGATTCTGCAAGTCTGGGTGAAAATGTCAATAAAACTTCCTCTTTGCTCTGGGTGAGTAAACTAGCCCCTTTGGAGCCCGGCCACGATGGTGTGAGGGAGCCAAGCTGTCACATGAAAAGGCCATGTGTCCATGTTCTGACCATAGTCCCAGCGGAGGCTGCACGTGACAGGCAGCAGGGGTGGGCAGACATGTGAGCGAGAGAGCCAGCAGACAGTTACTCCTCTAGCCTTTACACTGCCCCACGGCGAGCTGAACAAAGGCCAGCTGGTCCCACTGAACCCTGTCCAACCTACAGATGTATGAGCTAAAAAGAATGTCATTGCTTTAAGTGAGTCAATTTTTTTTTTTTTTTTTGCCAGTCCTGGGGCTTGAACTCAGGGCCTGGGCACTGTCCCTGAGCCTCTCTATGCTTAAGGCTAGCACTCTACCACTTGAGCCACAGTACCACTTCCAGCTTTTTCCATTTATGTGGTTCTGAGGAATGAAACCCAGGGCTTCATGCCTGCTAGGCAAGCATTCTACCACTAAGCCACATTTCCAGCCTAAGGGAGGCAATTTTGAGGTGGCTTTGTGACACAGCACTAGATCGTTGGAACTCTATGAATTTACATTTTCACATTGCTTTTAGAACAATTGATAAAGTTTCAACAGAAACTCCTAACTCTGCAGAGATAAAATTTTGTTTTGTTTTGTTTTTTGTTTTTTGCCAGTCCTGTGGCTTGAACTCTAGGCCTGGGCACTGTCCCTCAGCTCTTCAGCTCAAGGCTAGCGCTCTGCCACTTGAGCCATAGCACCACTTCTAGCTTTTATCTTTTTGCTTATGTGATGCTGAGGAATCGAACCCAGGGCCTCATGCATGCAAGGCAAGTGCTCTACCACTGAGCCATCTTCCCAGCCCTGTTTCTTTTTTCTTTTCTTCTTCTTTTTTTTTGGCCGGTTGTGGAGCCTGAACTCTGGGTCTGGGCACTGTTCCTAGTATTCTACCACTTGAGCCACAGTTCCACTTCCGGCTTTTTCTGCTTGTGTGGTGCTGAGGAATCAAACCCAGGGCCTCATGCATGCAAGGCAAGCACTCTACCACTGAGCCACCTTCCCAGCCTTCCCTGAGCTTCTTTTATTCAAGGCTAGCACTCTACCACTTGAACCATAGTACCACTTCCAGCTTTATCTATTTCTGTGGTACTGAGGAATTGAACCCAGGACTTAAGCCACATTCTCAGCCCTTCAGAGATAATATGTTTAGGAAATTATCCTCCTATACTCATTTCCATGTTCTTACAAACACAAGATTTTTGTTGCCGTGGTGGTTGAGTTTAATCCTAAAATGGAGCTGGGCACCAGTGGCACATGCCTGTAATCCTTCCTTCTCGGAAGCTTGAGATCTGAGAATTGTGATCTGAAGCCAGTCTGTGAGACAATTCTGAAAGACTCATCTCTAATCCACAAGTGGAGGTGTGATTCAAGTGGCAGAGCACAACTTGGAGCAAAAAAGGCTAGTGAGAGCATGTAATCCCGAGTTCAAGCCCCGGTACTTGTGCACACTCTCACTCACATGTGCACACCCACACCTACACACCAGTGGGGGCAAGGGATAGGGAATTATCTCAATGCTAGAACACTTGCCTAGCATGTATGCAGCCCTGGGTTTGATCTCCAGTATCCTACTCTATCATACATATAGTTACACCTAACAGTACACAGGATAATTTGTATGTGTTCCTGAAGGTCAGGTAGTGTTCAGAGTAGAGACTGCTAGCCATTAAAACCAGTGGATCAGGGTCAAGATTCCTAATAGCATTCCAGAAAGATGGCCAGGAGAGGATAGTTAGAGCATGCAGCTGGTCAAACGAATACTTGGAAGATGCAAAGTAGGGAGGAAGGGAGGCAGGTTTGCAAAGAGGAGGAAGGAGTTCGTCATCCCCAGGATGAACAGTTACCTAAAGCCTTCTTTCTTTCAATACTAGCTGGATGACAGCATGTAAGAGGGCCATTCATGATTACAGGACCACTGCTGGATGGGCTGCAGTTCTCCAAATTCTCTCTCAAGTTCTTAGGATGATCCTAAACTTGGCACACTCTAGAACCTTCCCCATGGCTTCACAGGCCAACTTGTAGAGCTGGCCATGGTGCTAACAGGAGAGTCTTTGTTAGTAGCAGGATCAGCTCTGTTACTCTTGTTTGTCTAGCCTGGTGCTGGTATATTGAGGGTGTTGTTTGTGGTGCAGCAGAAAGAGATGGTGGGGTGGGCAAAGCAGACCTTACATAGATTGTGGATGACTACAGTGAGGAGAGCATCTCTTGGTTTTGGAGTGTCTGTCTTTATGATGTAGGCCGGACAGAGATGAGACCAGGATCTGCATGAAGGTGAACAGAGTTTCTGTTTGAAGTTTTTATTATGGATTTTTTTGGGGGGTCCGGTCATGGGGCCTGAATTCTGGGCCTGGGCGCTGTTCCTCAGCTCTTCAGCTCAAGGCTAGCCCTCTACCACTTGAGACACAGCACCACTTCTGGCTTTTTTCTTTTTGCTTATGTGGTGCTGAGGGATCAAACCCAGGGCCTCATGTGTGCAAGGCAAGCGCTCTACCATTGAACCACTTTCCCAGCCCTGGATTTTTTTCTTGTTGTTGTTGGTTGTAAGGCTTGAACTCAGGGCCTGGTCTCTGTCCCTGAGCCTGCTCAGGACTAGCACTCTACCACTTGAGCCACAGTGCTATTTCTGGCTTTTTAGTTTTGTTTATTGGAGATAAGAGTCTCATGGACTTTCCTGTCTGGGCTGGCTTTGAATCATGATCCTCAGATCTTAAACTCCTGAGTAGCTGAGATTTTAGGCATGAGCCACCAGTGCCTGGCATTACGGAGTTGTTTTTTTGTTTGTTTGTTTGTTTGTTTTTTGGGTCCAGTCGTGGGGCCTGAACTCTGGGCCTGGGCATTGTCCTTCAGCTCTTCAGCTCAAGGCTAGCGCTTTACCACTTGAGCCACAATACCACTTCTGGCTTTTTTCTTTTTTCTTTCTTTTTGCTTATGTGGTGCTGAGGAATCGAATCCAGGGCCTCATTCATGCAAGGCAAGCGCTCTACCACTGAGCCACCTTCCCAGCCCCATTACGGAGTTTTTTTAAAAGTATAAATTTTATTGTATACATTTAAGATATACATGCTATGGGATATATAGAGACAGTTTTTTACTTATTTTATTTTTTAAAAAGGTTTAAAATCTAGGCATTTGGCTCTCTGTTTAAATCCCAGCTTTCGAGGAGTATGGCCCTAGACTAAAACATGAGACTCTATCTGAAAAATAATCAAGACAAAAGGGTTGGAGGTGTGGCTTAAGTGTTACAGTGCTTGCCTAGCAAACTTGAGAGCCTGAGTTCAAAATCCCAGTACTGCCAAAGTTTAAAAAAGCTCTCTTTTAGCCGGGCGCTGGTGGCTCACGCCTGTAATCCTAGCTACTCAGGAGGCTGAGATCTGAGGATCACGGTTCAAAGCCAGCCCGGGCAGGAGAGACAGTGAGACTCCTATCTCAAATAAACCACCAGAAAACCGGAAGTGGCGCTGTAGCTCAAGTGGTAGAGCGCTCGCCTTGAGCTGAAGAGCTGAAGGACAGCGCCCAGGCCCGGAGTTCAAGCCCCACGACCGACAAAAAAAAAAAAAAAAAAAAAAAAGCTCTCTTTTTATATAACCCTATGTGATTATCACACTTAAATATATTAAAAATAAAATCTTAATATCATCCTACATACAGTGTTCAATTTTTCCCGCTTTTCTTGAAAGATGAATTTCTTTTCCAGTAATTTGAAATTGGGATCAACAAAGTTTACATGTTGCATTTAGGTTTTGTTCATCTGTTTCTTAAATCTTTCAAATCTGTAATCTGACTTTCTCTATTTATATGTTCAGAAAACAGATGATTTGCTCCATGGAATTTCCTACATTCTGTATTTTTATTATCATATCTGGCAATGTAAAATAATGGCTGTTTTATGGATTTTTAAGGAAAAATTAGAAGTTTATTCTGAGTCATTCATCAGTGGAATCTTGGCCTGGGAACAAAGATTTAAATTGACCTTCAATGACAGGCTCCAATATAGAAGAGGTGGCTTGAACTTTTGTAGTTACAGAACAAAAGGAAGTCCTAAATCAATTCTATGGGCCAGAGCATGAGGTAGGCAGGCTAATCTATAGGTTTTAGTTGTTATGGCATTCTTTGTTGTTTGTTCCAATATCAGGGCTTGAACTCAGTGCCCTGCCCTCTCATCTAGCCTTTTCCTTCAGGGCTGGTGCTCTGTCCCTTGAGCCAAACCTCCACTTCTGGTTTTTTGCTTGTTAATTGGAGATAAGGATCTCTCAGATTTGTCTGCCTGTGCTTTGAACCATGATCCTGAGATTTCAGTCTCTTGAGGATTACAGGCCCTAGCTACCAGCATCTGGCCAAAGGCAAACTTTTTTTTTTTTTTTTTTGGTCATGGGGCTTGAACTCTGGGACTGGGTGCTGTCCCTCAGCTCTTTAGCTCAAGGCGAGCACTCTACCACATGAACCACAGCTTCAATGCTGGCTTCTTTTGGTGGTTAGTTGGAGATAAGAGCCTCACAGAGTGGATCTGGGAAGGTGGCTCAGTGGTAGAGCGCTTGCCTTGCACGCTTGAGGCCCTGGGTTCGATTCCTCAGCACCACATAAGCAGAAAACAAACAAACAAAAAAACTGGTAGAGTGCTAGCCTTGAGCTGAAGAGCTGAGGGACAGTGCCCAGGCCCAGAGTTCAGCCGGCGACCAGACCCAAAAAAAAAAAAGAGTTTCACAGAGTTTCCTGCATTAGCTTTGAACTGCAATCCTCAGATCTCAGCCTCCTGAGTAGTTAGGATTACAGGTGTGAGCCACCAGCACCTGGCCTTGAGTTTTTTTCTTTTTTTTTTTTTTTTTTTTTTGGGTCTGGTCGTGGGGCCTGAACTCTGGGCCTGGGCGCTGTCCCTCAGCTCTTCAGCTCAAGGCTAGCACTCTACCACTTGAGCCACAGCGCCACTTCCGGCTTTTTCTTTTTGCTTACGTGGTACTGAGGAATCGAACCCAGGGCCTTGAGCATGCAAGGCAAGCGCTCTACCACTGAGCCACCTTCCCAGCCCGAGTTTTTTTCTTTATGTTCTATTTTTTTCAGAATAATGAGATGATATCCTAACATCTTCCAAAGATGATTAATGAGAGTTCTGTGTGAGTGTTATCACAGTTTAGGATTTTAACATATTTATGTATTGCAATCTCTTTGTATATTACTCTTTTTTATATCTAGTTGTTCCATTTTTGGCCAATGGATACTTCTTCTAATTGTCATATGTGTTACTTTATATTTGGAGATAATAGACTCATATACAGTTGCAGGAATTTATACAGAGTGATCTCATGTGCCTTTTACCCTGTTTCTACCAGTGGTACATATTATGTAACCTTAGTATAATAGTACAATCAGGAAGTTGATTTAGTCTACTGAACTTAGATTTTACCACTTTTATAAGCTCTCATTGTGGGTATATGTATTTAATCCTGTGTAATTCTATTGTAGACTTGTGTAACCAACTCTTTAGTTATCACACAGAAGTTTCCCCTCTGCTATCCTTTAAAAGACTTATTCACGTCCCACACCACTCCCATCCTGAGCTCCTGACAACCACTACCCTTGTTCTCTTATTCTATGACTCTCTCGTTTCAAGGGTATTATAAAAATGGGCCTGGGGGTATGGCTTCAATGGTAGAGCACTTGTGTAGCAAGTACAAGGCCCTGAGTTTAAACCCTAGTACCTTAAATAAAAAAGCTTTATAAATGGTATGGTAGTTTTGGGGTTTTTTTGGGGCCGGTCATGGGGCCTGAACTCTGGGCCTGGGTGCTGTCCCTCAGCTCTTCAGCTCAAGGCTAGCGCTCTACCACTTGAGCCACAGTGCCACTTCCAGCTTTTTTCTTTTTTCTTTTTTTGTTTATGTGGTGCTGAGGAATTGAACCCAGGGCCTCATGCATGCAAGGCAAGCGCTCTACCACTGAGCCACCTTCCCAGCTCTAGTATGGTAGTTTTTTTTTTTTTTTTTTTTTTTTTTTGGGTCCGGTCGTGGGGCTTGAACTCTGGGCCTGGGCGCTGTCCCTCAGCTCTTCAGCTCAAGGCTAGCGCTCTACCACTTGAGCCATAGCTCCACTTCCGGCTTTTTTCTTTTTGCTTATGTGGTGCTGGGGAATTGAACCCAGGGCCTCAGGCATGCAAGGCAAGCGCTCTACCACTGAGCCACCTTCCCAGCCCCTAGTATGGTAGTTTTTATATGAACTTTACCACTAAGCCACATTCCTAGCCCTTTCATTGCTATTATAAAGGTGATATAGAGAGGGTCACAGTTATATAAGTTAGGTAATGAGTATATTTCTTTTTGGACAACGTCACCCTTTCACTCTCTCTCAGTTCAAATCAATTTTTAGGTTTGGGAATATGGCTTAGTGGTAGAGTGCTTGCCTAGCATGCATGAAGCCCTGAGTTTGATTCTTCAGTACCACATAAACAGAAAAAGCTGGAGATGGCACTGTGGCTCAAGTGGTAGATGCCAGCCTTTAGCAAAAGAAGCTCAGAGACAGTGTCCAGGCCCTGAGTTCAAGCCCCAGAACTGGCAAAAAAAAAAATCCCTACTTTTTAGAGTGATTGTTTCTTTTTAACATTTTCACCAACAATGTATGAATGATCTCATTTCTATACATTGTTGCTATTTCATATCATCATCATCATCATCATCATTATCATCATCATCATCATCTCTTTGATGCTAGGGGGATTGGACCCAGAGCTGTACACATGCTAAGCATGTGCTGGACCAGAGATATAAGTACAGCCCCTCTCTCTCTCTCTCTCTCTCTCTCTCTCTCTCTCTCTCCCTCCCTCTCTGTAATCCTCCCTCCTCCCCCCCCCCCCCCCAGCATGGAATATTGCCTAACATGCTCTCCCTCCTTCTGTTTTGTTTTTGTTTTTTGGCCAGTCCTGGGACTTGAACTTTGGACCTGGGCACTGTCCTTGAGCTTCTTTTGCTCAAGGCTAGCACTCTACCACTTTAGCCACAGAGCCACTTCCAGCATTTTCTGTTTATGTGGTACTGAGGAACTGAACCCAGGGCTTCGTGAATGCTGGGTAAGCACTCTACCACTAAGCCACATTTTCAGCCCACTAGTGTTTAATTTTCTGCTGTTGAGTTTTGAGAGTTTTCCATGCATTCTGGAAGCAGAATATGTATCTTTTGTCAGATATATCATGTGTTTTTAGCTGTAACCCAATTGTCTCCAATAGTTTCCCTGAGCTGAGTGCTGGAGCTCATTCTTTTTTTTTTTTGGGGGGGGGGGGGTCCGGTCGTGGGGCCTGAACTCTGGGCCTAGGCGCTGTCCCTCAACTCTTCAGCTCAAGGCTAGCACTCTACCACTTGAGCCACAGCGCCACTTCTGACTTTTTTTCTTTTTGCTTATGTGGTGCTGAGGAATCGAATCCAGGGCCTCATGCATGCAAAGCAAGCACTCTACCACTGAGCCACCTTCCCAGCCCCTGGAGCTTATTCTTGTAATCCTAGATACTCAGGAGGCTAAGATCTGAGGATCACAATTTGAAGACAGCTTGGGCATAAAAGTCCATAAGACTCTTATCTTCAGAATAAACAGCACAAGGCTGCAAGTGGAGGTATGAGTCAAGTGGTAGAGTGTCAGCCTTGAATGAAAAAGGCAAGTGAGAGAAAGGCTCTGAGTTCAAATGTCAATACTGGCAGGTACCTACTCACTCCTCTA
Source organism: Dipodomys merriami (assembly GCF_024711535.1). Lineage (NCBI taxonomy): Eukaryota > Metazoa > Chordata > Mammalia > Rodentia > Heteromyidae > Dipodomys > Dipodomys merriami. The sequence continues at coordinate 2,422,428 of NW_027202893.1, forward strand.
TGCCCAGGGGCATAGGGAAGACTCTATCTCAATAAAATAACCAACATATAAAGAAAGGTACAAATGGAGCAGTTCACTCTAGTGCCTGTCTAACAGATGTAAGGCCTTTAGTTCAAACTCCAGTACTGCTAAAAAGAAAAAAAGTGAGGAGAGAGAAAGAGAGAAAGAAAGAAAGGAAAGAAAAAAGAAAGATAGAGATAGAGAGAAAGAAGAGGATAGCAGAGAGAACAGAGTTGTGTTTAGTTGGTTTTTTGTTTTGTTTTGGATTTGGTTTTTTTCTGAGATTTCTCTCATTGGCCGGCACTCTACCACCTGAACCGCACCTCCATACCCCAGAGTCAAGTTTGAATGCCTGATTTAGGCAAGGTTCTAAAGCACTGTACAGGTGAAGGCAAAACTACCATGTCCATGTTAGGCTGTTTACCTTGGTGTTCCCAGACCTCCTGCAGGGTCATGTTCCTGTATTCCAAGTGGGAGATAGAAACAATAGAAAGTTCTCCCAGCAGTCTCACTCATGGTAGAAATCATTTAAACTACCTACATGAGAGGTCCAGGGTGTGTGTGAAGATTCACATTGTATTCCTTTAGAGGTGTTAAGATTTTAGTTCCATTAAAAGAATGCATGCACAGAAATGGAGGGACAAAGGGCCAACAAATGCAGCAGTGGTGCTCACTAGACACTATGTTGAAAATGAGCTATACAACTTGTGAGTGAGCTAGGAGGGAAAAACAGGGAGAGAGCAAGGGAAGGGGTGACAATTGTCCAAAAAGAAGTGTAGTCGGGGCTGGGAAGGTGGCTCAGTGGTAGAGTGCTTGCCTTGCATGCATGAGGCCCTGGGTTCGATTCCTCAGCACCACATAAGCAAAAAGAAAAAAGCCAGAAGTGGCGCTGTGGCTCAAGTGGTAGAGCGCTAGCCTTGAGCTGAAGAGCTGAGGGACAGCACCCAGGCCCAGCGTTCAGACCCCACAACTGGACCTCCCCCCCCCCAAAAAAAAGAAAATGTAGTCATAGCTGGGTGCTGATGGCTCACGCCTGTAATCCTAGCTACTCAGGAGGCTGAGATCTGAGGATTGCAGTTCAAAGCCACCCTGGGCAGGAAAGTTCATGAGACTCTTATCTCCAAGTGGTAGAGTGCTCTCCTTGAGCTGAAGAGCTCAGGGACAGTGCCCAGGCCCAGAGTTCAAGTCCCACGACCGACCAAAAAAAAAAAAAAAAAAAAAAAGAAGAAGAAGAAATGTACTCACTATCTGATTTATGTAATTGTAAAACCTCTGTACATCACCTTTATAATAATAAGCATGAGTTTTAAAATAGGGTAGAAATACTAATTGACATTCTCTGTCCTCAGGTCTCCTTGTGGCAATCACACTTCAAATTATTAAGTTCTATATGATCCCCAATCTTAATTGAGGTGTCATTAGCATCCCTGGTGTGAAGTAATCATCACTGACTCCCTTGGAATCCTCTCCAGGTCCCTCCATTCAGGAAAGGATGGGTGAGCAGAAGAGGAGTCAGGTGTCCCCAGAGACAAGACAATCTGAGAGTAGTTTATTTCCCAGTGCTTCTGAGAGCTTGTGTAAAAACAGCACAGTGAGCAATGAGCAACAGTGGTCAGGAAGGGAGATGGCATTTGACATGTTTGGAACGTCTCTGTTGGCTTTGGTGGGGCACACTGCCCCAGGTCAGGTTCAAGAGCAAGCAGAGTGAAGCCAAGCTCATCCTCCAGTGGAGGCTGAGGATGTAGAAGAAGAGGCTCCAAGGTCAGACTTCAGATCCAAATGTCAGAGGTGCAGTCACCACCTGGGTAGCGGAGTTCATGGGCTAAGGCTGGGCCCAGGGGCTCCTTCCCAAAGTCCACCAGGAAATTGGGGTTCAGCTTCAGGCCTCCATTTACTGTGTCTACATCAATCTGCAGCATCACAGAGCCTTCCCTGGTAGAAAAAGGAAGGGGGTAAAGGATGCTGAGTTATACAGGGTGGGTTCCTGGAGACAGGAGTCTTCAGGAAGCCTCTGGGAAAGGACGGTGGGAGAGGTGAACCTCTCACCTGATGAGGTCGGGGTAAAACTGCTTGTCCCACGCACTGTACAGGGATGTGGTGAGGTAGAGACGCTTGCCGTCCAGGCTAAGCTGGATCATCTGAGGGCCTCCAGGCACCCGTTTTCCCTGGGCGAAACCAAGGGTTAGACCACAAGGTAGCACCCAGATCTGAGGAGGGAACTGCAAGCAGCACCCACATCCCCAACACATGCTCCCAGGTGCCCTACTTCCTCCTGGAGCAGTGGAGGCAAGGGGGGCCTGCAAAGGGGACAGTCCTCACCTTGACCACCAGTGGCTCTGGCTGGCACTTCAGTTCCGGATCCTCTAGCACTTGCACAGGGCCTCCCTTAACAATGCTGCCCCCAAGGAAGATCTGGATGTGGGGGGGGTTGCAAGGGACAAAGTGGGGGACCATCATGAGAGGCACAGACATGGTAGGAAGCAGCTTGCCTCTGGGAGGGCCCTTCACTCTTACACACATCCCTTTGTCCCCCCTGGCTTCCACCATCCTGAGCCTGGTTCTTCCCTTGGCCTACAGTTATGCTTTACATGTTCCTCCCTCATCCTCCTCCAGCTCCTTCACAGCCCTCTTTCCATCGCAGACTCCTCCCTCCTCCCCTTTTCTGGCTCAGTCCCTACCTGTCCCGCGAGGCGGGGCTGGCGGGGGTTGGAGATGTCATACTGCCGCACATCCCCGTGCAGCCAGTTGCTGAAGTAGAGGAAGCGGTCATCCAGTGACACCAAGATGTCGGTAATCAAGCCTGGGAAAGTGGGTTCAGGTGCTTAAAGACCTCTTGCTTCCCAGGCTGGAATCAAGCTTCTGATTCCACCCCTCCTAAGCACTCACCTGGCATTTCTGGCAGCAGCCAGCCCTTCACTTTCTTGGGCGGCACCTGAATCACCTTCTCCACTGACCAAGTACCTCCCTACAGCAGAGAGTGGAGGGTGGGGTTAGGAGGCAGAGAGCAGCACCCATCAGTCAGGAGCTAGGAAGAAGCCTGTAGAAGCAGGGTCTTCTTGCCAGTAGGGTCTCCTTCCTTAAGGCAGGAAAGTGACTGCTTCCCCATGACATGCCTGGCGCTTCTTGTCAGAAGTACCTGACATACAAGATCACTAAATTGTTTGTGAATCAGCCTAATAATATGGTCAGTTGGGCTTCAAGTGTGCTTTTCTTGTGTGACAGTATTAGACTCAGGGCTTCATGCCATCACCTGGCTTTTTTGCTCAAACCTGGCTTCAAGTGTACTCATGTTGAAATGTAATCCTCATTGCAAGGCCATATAAGCCCCTCCAAAGCATTTGGTCCACTAGGTAGACATGTAAGGTTTCTCCTGTGCTTGTTGGCTGTCTTCCTGTATTGATCATTATAAGTATCCAAATGGCCTTTGGCAGAGAGATGGTCCCCCATCTCTGGGGGATGGTTAATGGGTTATTTCCTGCATGGGTTTGTTATAAAGGCTAATTTTTCTTTTATACATGCCACTGTCACCAGGTGGTGTTCTATGCTGTCTCAGGACTAGCCCAAGTGCTGGTGGCTCACATCTGTAATCCTAGCTACTCAAAAGGCTGAGATCTGAGGATCACGGTTCAAAGCCAGCCCAAGGAAAAAAAGTCTATGAGACTCTTTCCAAAAATGGAGCTGTACCTCAAGTGGTCGAGTACTGTCCTTGAGCACAAAAGCTCAGGGATGGAGTTCAGACCCTGAGTTCAAGCCTCAGGATCATGTGCCTGTGTGTATGTGCATGCAGATGTATGCATGTGCACGTATACACACACATAAACACACACACACACACAAATCACCACTAGTAAGAAAGCTCTTACCAGATACCCCTCCTCAACCTTGGATTTTTCAACCTCTAGACTCATGAGCCTCTATTCTTTATTCCCACGTCTGTGATATTTCATTGTGGCAACAAAAAACAGACTCAGATGAGTCTGGCACCAAGAGAAGGGCATGTGGCCTTGTTTTTGTTCCTGGAGAAGCCTGAGCTGGTAGAACCAGGGAGCATGGGCCCTGAAGCCTGGGCACAGGTGCTGAGCCTGCTGGGAGGGGCATAAGTCACCTCATTCTTGTAGAAGTGCTGGATGGTGGAGCTGAGGGCACAGCCCACAAAACCCTGGGCAGCGTCTGGGTTGTGCAGGAAGCGGACCTCCAGGGGAATGAGCCCATCCTTCATAGGCAGGGTCTGGATGATCTCATGGCGCTGCCAGTCCCACACGTGGATGCTGCTTCCATATAGTCCTGGAGTGAGGATGAGACCCAAGACTAGTCTCAGAATCAGGGCCAGAGGGCAAAGACTAGGGCAGAGGGTTGGAAAATGGGTTCAGAGGACACAACCAAATCTACCATTACTCCAACAGTCTGTATCCATAGGAGGGGGGAAAGAAGGCTGTAGGTCTAGAGGGGTATTTGGGAAAAGAAACAGAGGACATGGGCCCAAGGCTCCTGCCAGACCCTGGGGTGGTTCTCACCTGCCTCCACATGAGCTGGATTGAAGCCATCTTTTAAGACATTAGGAGGTGCCCATTCGGTGCTGATCATGACATTGTGTCGAGGCTGGTACCAGAAGTCATAGCCCATGGGTGCGGCACCCCCAGGCCTCTCCCACGTCCCCTTCACCTCAAAGGTCTCCCCGTCCAGGAGCACAAAACCCCCTGTGCAGGGAAGAAGGAGGCCAGTAAGGTCGAGGGCTTTTCTTGCCCAGTTTCCCCCAGCCACAGCAGAGTTTCTCCTAGAGTCTAAACTGCCCTCGGCTCCCTGCATTTCCCGCCCCCCCCCCATAGAGCAAATATTTCTTTGTTGCTCAAAAATATGTTGCTCCTTTGCTGAGTATGTTATGGTTCCTTGATACATCTTTGCAAATACAACCAGCTGTCTATTTGTAGGCTTACTAAGTTACTCCTAGCTTACTAAGGTTGTATCTTTTCCATCTGGACAAGGTAGTCAGGTGACATCTAGTGCAGAGCCATTAGCTGGAATGGAGGTCTCTGGTGAAATCTGAGAGAGGCAATACACAGTGGCAATTAGGACATAGACTCTGAAGCCAGAAGTGAAGTGTGATGGTGCGTGCCTGTGATTCTGACACTCAGGATGATCTTACAGTTTGAGGATAGCATGGCTCTCAACAAAAGAATAAAGGAAAAGCTGGGGGTGTGGTCTCCTGTTGAGCCAGGAAACCTTGTATTGAAAACCACAGTACTACCAACAAAGGAGTGATTCGGGAGCCAAATTGCTGGATTTGAGTTCCAGCTCTGTAATTTATTGGCTGGGTGACCTTGGGTAAGTCACTTAACCAGCCCATGACTTCATTTTCTCACCTGCAAAATGAATTTTAATGGCACCTACCTCATAGGTTCTAGCTGGTACACAATAGACATTTTATAAGTGTCAGTTTTGATCGTGACCATAAATGAGATAAAGATTCTCAAGGACTGAGAAACTTGCCTATAACCCACAAAGGTTGGTATTAAGTGTCTGTATTTTCTGGGGCCATGTCTCCATGTATATTTCTCATAACAGAACTTTTTTTGTGTGTGGTAGTACTAGCTAGGGTTTGAACTCAGGACTTTGTGCTTGCTAGGCAGTTCTGAATCACTGGAGCTACTCTTCCCATCCTCTTTTGCACTAGTTATTTTATTTCATTTTTTTGTCAGTCATAGGGCTTGAACTCTGGGCCTGAGCACTGTCCCTCAGCTCTTCAACTCAAGGTGAGCACTCTACCACTTGAACTACAATGCCACTTCTGGTTTTCTGGTGGTTAATTGGAGATAAGAGTCTCATGGACTTTCCTGCCTGAGCTGGCTTTGAACCATGATTCTCAGATCTCAGCCTCCTGCGTAGCTAGGATTACAGGTGTGAGCTACCAGCGCCTGGCTACACTGGTTATTTTTGAGACAGGGTCTTACTTCCTGCCCGGGTATGACAGGTGAGTGTTAACACATCTAGCTGTGTTTGTGATGGAGTATCACAGACTTTTCTACCAAGGTTGGCCTACCCATAACCATCTGATCTTAGCTTTCCTTGTAGCTTAGGATAATAGACATGTGTCTTTGTGCCCAGCTGTTGATTGAGAAGGTGTTTTTCAAACTTTTCTACCAAAGGTGGTCTTGAACTGTGACCCTCTAATCTCAGCCTCCTGAGTAGTTAGGCTGGCAGGTGTAAGCCATCTGCATCCAGCCCATTCTGGCTATACTTCTAACTGAACCCATCAGTCAAAGTACATCTTTGTAGGAATAACAGATACAACTTATAAAACATTGGATGGGCCTCGCCAGCTGGCTCTCCTCCAATCTCTATCCCATGGCTCCCCAACCTTGGGAACTATTTCCCACATACAAACAACCCCCCCCCCCACCTTCATAGCTGCAGACGTTTTCACAGGCTCACAGTGCCAGCAGATACCTTTGCCATTGCCGTTGGGATCTCCCAAGGTGCTGATCATCACTTCCCCACTGGCCAGGCAGTGGCTGGTGTGCAGGTAGCTCAGGTCACATTTAGCTTGTACCTCCTTGGCCTCGACAACCTAGACAGGGATGTAGAATGGGGTCAGAACATTACCTAGCCTGGAGTCCCCATTCTTTATCCCCATACATCCCTATTTTGTTGGCACTTTTCCTTTAAAAAAAAATCAAAGGAGCCATGTGCCAGTGGCTCACACCTGTAATCCTAGCTACCCAGGAGGCTGAGATATGGAGCTTCCCAGTTCAAAGCCAGCCCAGGCTGGAAAGTCTGTGAGACTCTTATCTCCAATTAACCACCAAAAAGTCAGAAGTGGAACTGTGGCTCATATGATAGAATTCTAGCCTTAATCAAAAAAATTCTCAGTGCCCAGGCCCTGAGTTCAAGCCCCGGGACTGGTACATGTACGCGCGCGCGCACACACACACACACGCAAATAGAAGGAAATTTCAACAACAACAAAAAGGAAAAAAATTGAAGGAAATTTCAACAACTCTGTTCCTACAGGTACATGGTACAGATTCAGTCTGGTAACTTCTATAACAGCAAGGGAAAGTCAGACTGCTAAAGATGTCCTCCCAATGGGGTAGATGCCAGTGTTAGCTTTGTGTTAAGAGGAAGGTCTGGGGGCTGGAAATGTGGCTCAGTGGTAGAGTGCTTGCCTAGCATGCATGAAGCCCTGGGTTCAATTCCTCAGTACCACATAAACAGAAAAAGCCGAAAGTGGAGCTGTGGCTCAAGTGGTAGAGTGCTAGCCTTGAGCACAGAGAGGCTCAAGGACAGTGCCCAGGCCATGAGTTTAAGGTCCAGGATGGGCAAAAAGAAAAAAGAAAAAAAAGAGGAAGGTCTGAAGGCTCCAGCTCAGGGAAACTCTGAGCTCTTAATTGGGTGTGTGGGGGGTGAGGGCCAGGGAGAGACGACAAACTGGATCTCTTCTTTCTCTGTAAAAGAAGCCTCTTCCTTCTGGCATTCTGGCTGAACAACTGGGTGATGCGAGATCAATGCGCCTAGGTAACTCTTCTCCAGACTGCCCTCCCCCTCCCTGCTGCTGAGCAAGACCCTGTGCCAGAGTGAGCAGCAGCCTGGTTAGGGGTGACTTCCCGCCCTGGGTGGTTAGGGTCTCCCAGATGGAAGAGCAGAGGACATGCCTTGTGCAGCTTCGGGGCGCGGGGCTCAGAGCCCACATCCACCACGTAGATGCGGGAGGAGATGAGGCAGGGCAGCACCAGTTTGTTGCGGGACTTGGTGCTGTCCCCGAAGCAGCTGCTGCAGGTGTTCCATCCTGAGTGATGCAGCTCGTCGTTCAGGTGGGGCATGGGGAGCCGGTGGATGACCTAGGATGGAGGGGGCATGGAGGGGGTGCTCTTTTGGAAAAGGTGCCCCCCCCACAGGCTGGATTTCAGCACTCCCCTTGTCCCATGGCAGGGGTGGGGTGGGGTGGGGGCAACCTTGTGCAGTGAATGCCGAGAACAAAGAAGGATCTAGTTAAGGGAGGGAAGTCTGCTGGCACCAGGCCTAGGGGTGGAGTCTCACAGATGCCAACATCCCCACCCTGCCTCACCTGGCTATACTGGGGAGACATGGGGTCCACATCCACTGTAGCCAGATAGTCCGGAGCCTTGGTGCCCGTGTTTCGGTAAATACAGGGTAGGTAGATAATCTCCTCACGGGGTCCTGGGGTAGAAAGCAGCCAGTAGGGATGGTAGGATAGGAAAGGATGGCAGTCTTGTGTGGGTCAAGGGAGGGAAGCCAGGCCTGAGGTTTTCCAACCGTAGCAACCATGGGGTCAGTGGAGGGTCAGTGGTGCTCAGACATTGGGCAGTTACCTTTCATGGCCTCCAGAGGAGTGGGGTAGCCAGGGCCACACTTGGAACATTTGGTAGCTGTGGAAACAATGGGACATATTGGCAGGGGGCCTGCTCAGGAGGATGAAGGCTCTCTTTCCTACATACCTGGCAGGCTTGGGCAGACCCAATGCTGCCCAGGTCCCCACTCCAGCCCCCCTTCCTGCCCTTCCCTACCCTGTGAGGGTGTGGCAGAAGAGCTGGAAGGTCCAGACCTGAAGGTGGATAAATACTCTGGTAGGGCCTAGGAGGCAAGCCCAGCCAAGCACAGTAGGGCTGTGCTTATGCCTACTATTATGTGCTATAGTTACAGCCACAACTCATGTCCTAACAGCCTATTACTGCCTAGCCATAGGAACTTGGGCAAGTTACCTAATCCCTGGCCTCAATTGCCACTTCACCTATGGAAAGAGAATAATGAGACTAGCACATGATATACTAGGTGTAGTAGTGCTCTCCAATAAACCCAGCACCCGGGAGGCTGAGGCAAGAGGATGGAGAATTCAAGGCTAGCCTGGGCCACATAGCAAGACCTAGTCTCAAAAACATAAGGATTAGAGATATAGCTTAGGGACAGAGCACTTATCTGCCATATGCAAGACTCTAGACTAATCCCTAGCACCATAAAACAAAACAGGGCTGGGAAGGTGGCTCATTGGTAGAGTGCTTGCCTTGCATGCATGGGGCTCTGGGTTCGATTCCACAGCACCACATAAGCAGAAAAAACCGGAAATGGTGCTGTGGCTCAAGTTGTAGAGTGCTAGCCTTGAGCTGAAGAGCTGAGGGACAGCGCCCAGGCCCAGAGTTCAGAGTTCAGGCCCCACAACTGACCAAAAAAAAAAAAAAAAAGCAAAAAACCCACAAAGAGTTCTAGAAGGCTTTAGACAAGGTGGGGTAGTCACGTATGTAGCCTCCTGCAGCCTGCTTGGAGCTGTTCTTAGGGAGCAGTATTTAGGGAGAAAGGAGCATGTTGAGCTTGGGCAGGGCAGGGCAGGGCAGGGCACCCCTGGCTCACATCTGTAATCCTAGCTTCACCTGAAGTAGAAGTATGGCTCAAAGGGGTAGAGCACTAGGCTTGAGTAAAAGGGCTCAAGGGACAGCACCCATGACCTGAGTTCAAGCCCCACAACAGCAGGGGGGCGGGGGGGGGGAGCTCAGGGACAGCAGCCAGACCCCCAGTGCAAGCCCCATGACAGACAAAAAGGAAAGAAAAGAAAGTAGGATGGTAGGGTGTTGGAAGGTGTTGGGCTCAACACCCTCTACCAATACACTTCCACTGCAGGGCCTGGCATACTTCCTGCTTCTCTCTCTCTCTCTGGTCTTGAGCCAGGCTCCTGACCACATCCTGGATTATATAACTGATGGGGGACAGGGTGGGGGGCGGTCAAGGCTAGGTGTCCTCAGTCCACTTTCTCTCCCCTCCCCTCCACCTGTAGGGGAACAGCCCACTCAGAACCTGGAGTCTGGGAAGAAAGGTCATGTTGACCCACTGGACCAAAGTTGCCTCTGAAGGACAGTGGCCAGGACCCTAAGCTGGGAAGTTTAGGACCTGCCAGGAGGAGGAGCTGAAGGACACACTGGGGAGACTGTTTACTGCAGGCCAAAAGAAATCCAGGAGTGGAGTTCACAGGATTTGGCACCAGCTCGTGCCAGGTCTCATGGCCACAAGTGAGAATCCAGGAGTAGCCAGAGTGGAGCCTTTACTGGTGCCTGAGAGCCAAATAACTTCGGAGACCAGGAGGCAGCAACAGCATCCGATTCCAGAAGCCTGGCTTCCAGTTCCACTTTCTTTCATTTCCCCAAAGGAGAAGATAATATAACCAACCAACTTATCCAGATGGATTTTTACCAAACATAATCACAGCACTTTTCTAAGTAAGAAAATACAAAAAAGAAATGTGTAGAAATATGAATTACAATGTAAGCAAAAGTTTTTCATGTGGCTGAAATAAAGATTGTAAAAATATGAGTAGGTTGCCAGAGGAGGGAGAGTGTATTAGGCAATATTCCATGCTGGGGGGAGGGCAGCGGGGAGGGAGGGAGGGAAGGAGGGAGGGAGGATGAGAGAGGGGGGGAGAGGGAGGGAAGGAGGGAGGGAGAGAGCAAGCAAATACACCAGTCCCAAGAATTAGGGATTTGGGAGGCTTGTTGCTATAGCAGGGCTTGGCATGTAATTCCAGGAGGAGGGGAAAGAAGTTGCTGGAAACAGGAGGGAGATTTATAAACAAACACTATAACGAGAGTGAGAGAAAAGTAAAGGTGCCATGAAAGCTCTTTTCACAGCATCTCCCCAGCAGCTCCGTCCCTCATCCCTCTCAATCTTCCTTAAGGTTAGACCCTAAGGCTACTCAATTGCAGGGAGTATCTTCATCTCTTCAGTTTCTGGGGGTTACAACTGCCCCCCCCAGCATCTCAAGCAAGGTCTTTGCGTATTTTGACTTCACAATAAACCCAGGGAAAGCTCAGTGGGTTTTCTATGCCAGCCCAGAGAAAAGCCAGCTCCAAGGGGATAAAGAAACAGGTCCCCAGGGAGCAAGCGAGGGTGGAGGTTGGGGGACTCACTTTGTTCCCAGTGGGGACTGGTAGTATGAAGCAGCTAGAGACCCAAACCCCAAAGGCTGGCATTCCCTACAACCCTCCCAGCCAGAAGCCAGCGTAAGGCTAAAACCAGGACTGTCTATGAATCCCCCCCTCATTTGCTCTAGGAAGCCCCTCTTCCTGCTGAATGAGCAGGAGAAGCCCAGGACCACCCTTCCCAGCCATCCCTCTGCCCTTCTTCAGAACTTGGGCTAAGCTGGTGTGTGTGAGCTGTCTAGGTTCGATGAGTGATGAGTTGTGCTTTGTGTAAGCATGCATACATATGCAGATGCACCTGTGTGTGTCTGTGGTACAAAGATAAGTCCAGCTCTTTCTCCTCTAACTGCTCCCTCCCCGGTTTGGGGTCATTTCCATAGGGAAGACCCTTCAAACTAGGGGCGGGCACAGGGTGGGCAATGCACAGTCTTACCCATGCTGCTGCTGGCTGATCCAATTTGGTCCTGATGAGTTTGCCAGGAGTGGGCAGAAGCCAGGTGAGGTGAGGCAAGCTGTCCGGGTGTCACAGCTGGGCTGTGTTGTGGAAGGGGCAAAGGGAGGGAATTTATACAAGCAGTTAGGGAGGTGGGGTGAGGCGAGGGGAGGGACTGGGCTGCAGTCCAGGATGAACTTCCCAGGGCAGCTGGCCAGAGTGAGCTCAAGCAGCCTGGCCACTAGTGTTTGAGTTCAAGGGTGTGTGTTTGTGCGTTATGTGTGGGAACCTGGGCACATGCATCTAGGTCTGTGCCTTCAGTGGGTACCTGGGCATTGCATTTGGCATTTGTGTGTGTGTGTGTGTGTGTGTGTGTGTGTGTGTGTGTGTGTGTGTGTGAGTGCGTGCGCGCACATGCGCACTCAGGCGCACGCATGCTCCTAGGTACCTATGTGTTCCTGTGCATGTGCATTTGTGTAGATACCTACATGAATTCTATCTGTGCTTGCATGTGAACTTGTGCTTATGAGTGACTGTATGTCTGTGTGAACATACCTACGTCTGGATTTGTTGTTTGTGTGTGACTGTATGCTTGTCAGGTATTAATGCTTGTGTAAGCATATACACACGTTTGTGTGTCTCCAAATGATCATCTACGTATTTGGTCGGGTCTCTTGGCACTGTGGGGAATTCAGGACTGTGAGCCCAATTGTCCCTCTTTCACAGCCAGGGTCTGTTCTGCCTTATTGTCCTATTTCAGACACTGATGCTCCAGAAGACATAGTCTTTCTTAGCCAGGACTGTCTTCCTCAACTTTCTTCCTGCCCCAGCTGTCCCAACAGAGCCAGGCTTGAGGGTGGATTCAGGTTCTGCTTTTCCCAGAACCATTCAGTTTGTTTGCCCCGAGCTGAGCTTTGAAGTACAAGAAAGGAGGCAGTGGCCATTATTATCTTCGATTACCCTCGTAAAGCTCGGGAAGTGAAAGTGGAGTGCCTCCCCCTCATCTCCCAGTCCAGTGCCTCAACAGGCCCCAGGGGCTGGAGGGCAGAGTCTGAGGAAAGATTAACACATGCCACCGTTCCTAGCCCAGAAGCTGTGACAGTTAGAAAACCCTCAGGGTCTTTGTCTATCTTGGAAAAGTTCAGCTACTTCAGCCAGAAGACTCAAAGAGTCGAAGAGTCCGTGACTATCCAGATTGCATACCCTCCTGGAGACAGCCCGTGACCACTGCTTGCAGAACAGCTGGGTACAAGGCAGGTGTGAGGCCTGATCCCGTTAACTTCCTCTGAGGCTGCCCTTCCTGAGAAGCCAGTGGTGGAAGGTTTGGACCAGAGATAGGACAAGAGAATCCTCCCAAACTAGTTTCCACCTTAGACCCAGGGGCCCCTTTCCTCAGCACTGGCTGCTTGCCCAGGGAAACCCCTGTCCCCACTCTGGAGGAAATCTGCTGACGCCGTGTCTGCAGAAGCTGCTTTCATCTCCTTGGATGAAAGCTCTAATATGAGGCTTTTATTGGATAGGGAAAAGGGTACAGTTTGGGCTTGAGAGCATTGCCAGGAGAAAGGGCGAGAGGCCTTCAAGGGGACAAATGCAGCTTATAGAATGCTTTGTGAACCACTTGTTGTTCTGGTGCAAGAAGTTAGAGTTCCACTAACAAGCCTAGACCTTTCTCTGTCTGTCTCTGTCTGTCTTTCTTTCTCTCTCTGTCAGATAACTCAGGCCTAGGCACTGTTCTTAAGCTTTTTTGCTTAAGGCTAGCACTCTACCACTTGAGTCACAGCTCCACTTCTGGATTTTTGGTAGTTAATTGGAGATCAAAGTCTCACAGACTTCCTGCCTAAGTTGGCTTCAAACCTTGATACTCAGATCTCAGCCTTCTGACTAGCTAGGATTACAGGTATGAACCACCAGTGCCCAGTGAGGAATCTCTTTGAACTAAAAACTGTATGGGGGCTGGGAAGGTGGCCCAGTGGTAGAGTGCTTGCCTTGCATGCATGAGGCCCTGGGTTCGATTCCTCAGCACCACATAAGCAGAAAAAAAAACAAAAAACGGAAGTGGCGCTGTGGCTCAAGTGGTAGAGTGCTAGCCTTGAGCTGAAGAGCTGAGGGACAGCGCCCAGGCCCAGAGTTCAGGGCCCATGACCGACCAAAAAAACAAAAACAAAAACAAAAACAAACTGTATGGATCACTAATATAAATTTATTGTGTCCAAAAAGGAAGGAAAAAGCCAGATGCTGGTGGCTCATGCCTATAATCCTAGCTCTCTCAGGAGGCTGAGATTTAAGGATCACAGTTCAAAGCCAGCTGGGGCAGAAAGTCTGTGAGACTCTTACCTCTAATAAACTATTCAGAAAAGGCCAGAAGTGGTTCTGTGGCTCAAGTAGTAGAACACCAGCCTTGAGTATCTAGGCCTTGAGTTCAAGCCTCAGGACCGGCATAAAAAAAATAAAGAAGGAAGGAAAGAAAGAAAAGGAAGGAAGAAAGAAAGAGAAGGAAAGAAAGAAAGATGGGTTATAGTATTTCCAAACTATAGTGAGGCTCATACTCAGGGGCTAAGATATGAGGATGGCAGTTGGAAGTCAGCCAGAGCAGGAAAGTCTGTGAGATTCTTATTTCCAACTAACCACCAAAAAGGAAGACGTGGAGCTGTGGCTTAAGTGGTAGAGTGCTAGTCTTGAGCAAAAAAGCTCAGGGATAGTGCCCAAACTCTGAGTTCAAGTGCTAGTACTGGCACAAAAACAAAACAGAGAAACCAAGGCCTTGGTGCCTGGTGTCAATCTTCTTGATTCCTCTCAGTATATGATCATGTACTCATCAAGGCGGCTGGAAATGTGGCTTAGTGGTAGAGTGCTTGCCTAGCATGACTGAAACCCTGGGTGATTCCTCAGTACCACATAAACAGAAAAAGCCAGAAGTGGCACTGTGGCTTAAGTGGTAGAGTGCTAGCCTTGAGCAAAGAAGCTTAAGGACAGGCCCTGAGGTCAAGCCCCAGGAAAAAAAAAGGAAGACTGTGGTGGCCTGAGCAGAACGCTTCCCTTATTCCCAATGTCCCTCAATTCCTCTTGGTTCTGCCCTCTGTCATCAGTGTGTGTGTGTGTGGGGGGGGGCCCACGGGCTTATATTGGGGCTTGAACTAGGACTTTGTGCTCATGATTGGCATTTTTACTCACAGCTGGAGCTCTACCACTTCTAGCCAACCTCCACTTCTAGCTTTTTTTCTGGTTAATTGGAGATAGGAGTCTCAGATTTGTCTGCCTAGGCTGGCTTTGAACTGTCACCCTCGAATTTGAGGTTCTTTTTTTTCTTTTTTTAAATTTGAGGCTCTTGAGTAGCTAGAATAATAGGTGTGATCCACCAGGGCCAACTTCTTATCTATCATTTTTACCATGCAAGGTCATAATGATGCCATCAAAGTCAGTCTTATAGCTGGGTGCGGTAATACATCTGTGATACCTGCTACACTGGGGCACAGGGCCCATCAGTCAAAGTACATCTCCCCCCTCCCCCCCCCCCCCAGTCCTGTGGCTTGAACTCAGGGCCTGGGCACTGTCCCTAAGCTTCTTTAGCTCAAGGCTAGCACTCTACCACTTGAGCCACAGTACCACTTCTGACTTTTTCTGTTTATGTGGTACTGAGGAATCGAACCCAGGGTTTCAGGCATGCTAAGCAAGCATTCTACCCCTAAGTCACATTCCTAGCTCCCAAAGTACATCTTAGTAGGAATAACTTATACAACTAAAGTTATTTGCTAATTTTTTAAAAATATTGGATGGAGCCAGGTGCTGGTGGCTCACGCCTATAATCCTAGCTATTCAGGGGGCTAAGATCTGAAAATTGGGGTTCAAAGCCAGCCTGGGCAGAGAAGTCTGTGAGACAGAAGACCAGAAGTGGCACTGTGGCTGAAAGTCGTAGAACACCAGCCTTGAGCAGAAAAGTTCAGGGACAGTGCCCAGGCCCTGTGTTCAAGCTCCATGACTGACAAAAACAAAACAAATCAAAACAAAACACATATGAGATGCTATTTGAAAAATAAAATAAAAAGGCCTAAGAAAAGGAAAAAAAAGCGGGGGCCTGGATGTGTGTCTTAAGTGGTAGAATACTTGTTCAGCAAGTTAAAGGTTCTGAGTTCAAACTTCAGTACTAAAAAATAGAAAAGAAATCAATTTCTCACATGCAGTTGACCTAGAGGGGAAGCCTTGTGGAGATGACTCCTCGCATATACCATCTCTCTGGTCTCCTGGCTATTTTCACTCATCCAGAATCTCTGGCCTTCCTCCTCTCCTAAGGTCTTCATCTCCTACCTTCTCTCTCCTGTTTTTGGCTTGAGGTAGCTCATCATGTAAGATCTGCAAGGGAAAGAAATCCCATTCCCATGCTCTTAACACAAGTTCTTTTTTTGGGGGGTCCGGTCGTGGGGCCTGAACTCTGGGCCTGGGCGCTTTCCCTCAGCTCTTCAGCTCAAGGCTAGCGCTCTACCATTTGAGCCACAGTGCCACTTCCGGCTTTTTTCTTTTTGCTTATGTGGTGCTGAGGAATCGAACCCAGGGCCTCATGCATGCAAGGCAAGCACTCTACCACTGAGCCACCTTCCCAGCCCTTCCTCAGCTCTTCAGCTCAAGGCTAGCGCTCTACCACTTGAGCCACAGCGCCACTTCCGGCTTTTTTCCTTTTTGCTTATGTGGTGCTGAGGAATCGAACCCAGGGCCTCACGCATGCAAGGCAAGCGCTCTACCACTGAGCCACCTTCCCAGCCCCATTAACACAAGTTCTTGAGCAAGGCACTGGTGCCTCACACCTGTCATCCCAGCTACTCAAGAGGTTGAGATCTAGGGGCTGGGAAGGTGGCTCAGTGGTAGAGTGCTTGTCTTGTATGCATGAGGCCTTCCTTGGGTTTGATTCTTCAGCACTACATAAGCAAAAAGAAAAAAAGCCGGAAGTGGCGCTATGGTTCATGTGGTAGAGCACTAGCCTTGAGCTGAAGAGCTGAGGGACAGTGCCCAGGCCCAGAGTTCAGGCCCCACGACTGGACCCCCCTCCCCCGCAAAAAAAGAGGTTGAGATCTGAAGATCACAGTTCAAAGCCAACTCGGGCAGGAAAATCTATGCAACTCTTCTCTCTAATTAACTACCAAAAAGTTGGAAGTAGAGGTGTGGCTCAAGTGCTAGAGTGCTAGCCTTGAGCTGAAGTGCTGACACACACACGCACAGAGTTGGGCAGCAGCTGCTAAATCCTGAGTTTGTTTGGCAGGGTTGAAGGACTTCCTCTCCAATCTGATTTGCCTTTCCCTAGCAGAAGAAGCGGAGCAAACTGACTCAGGATTCACAAATAGGAGGCAGTGGCCAGGGAACATTCCATGACCTTTGTGTGCCACCACCAGGCTGGCACCCTTTCCCTCAGAGCAGTGTGTGCAGAAGGCTGGGCTAGGTGAGGCTCATGGGCATTTTTGTAGTTCAGTCTCAAGAAAGCATTAGAGGAGGCTGGTTATTAGGCTGGTGATTGTGTAACTGCTGCTCATGAACTTTGGCCCTGTCCTTTCCTTCAACAGAAAGTGGAATGTGGACTATGGTGTGTGTGTGTGTGTGTGTGTGTGTGTGTGGTGGGAGGAGGGAACACTCCATTGGAAGTCAGGCTTCTGGGGGTGCCTCTCCTTTTTACTCACCCTTAGCCAGATTTTGGGGGCTTCTTTCAACAGATCTCAAATCTGTTAACAGAGATGGTGGAAAAGTGAGGAAAAACATGAAATCCAGTGAAGAGAAAGGAAGGAGATGATGAAGTTACTTTCCACTGGATACTTTGTGGCTCACATCAGTAATCCTAGCCAGCTTTGAGCATAAAAGGTAATGGACAGTGCTCAGGCCTTTAGCTGAAGCCCCAGTACTGGCACAAAATAGGAAGAGGGGTGAGAGGAAGGAAGGAAGAAAAGAAGGTAAGAAGGAAAAAAAGGAAGGAAGGAAAGAAGGAAGCAAGGAAGGAAGAAAGGAAGGAAGGTAGAAAGAAGGAATGAATGTAGGTAAGAAGGAAGGAAGGAGGTAAAGAAGGAAGGAAGGAAGGAAGGAAAGAAGGAAAAACCAGTTGAGGCTAGCACTACTGAGTTGAGTACTAAGTTGGGTTGAGTATCAGAGGATCATATTTCCAAGCAAGCCTGGGCAGGAAAGACTTTGAGACTTTTAAAAAAAAATTATTATTGTGAAAATACCGTACAGTGGGGTTACAATTACATGGGCAAGATAATGAGTACATTTCTTTTTTTTTTAATTTTTTTTTGAACTCTGGGCCTGGGCGCTGTCCCTCAGCTCTTCAGCTCAAGGCTAGCGCTCTACCACTTGAGCCACGGCGCCACTCTGGCTTTTTTCTTTTTGCTTATGTGGTGCTGAGGAATTGAACCCAGGGCCTCAGGCATGCAAGGCAAGCGCTCTACCACTGAGCCATCTTCCCAGCCCCAATGAGTACATTTCTTATCAAGCATTGTTGCCTCTTCCTTTGTTTCACCTTCCCATCCCTTCCCATCCCCCCCCACCCCCCCACCCCCCCCAAGACTTTTTTTTTGTCATTCCTGGAGCTTGAACTCTGGGTCTCTGTGCTGTTCCTGTGCTCTTCAGTTCAAGGCAAGCACTCTACCACTTGAGCCACAGCGCCACACTTGGTTTTCTGGTGGTTAATTGGAGGTAAGGGTCTCACAGGGACTTTCCTGCCCAGGTTGGCTTTGAAATTCGATCCTCAGATCTTAGCCTCCTGAGTAGCTAGGATTCTAGGCATGAGCCACTGGCACCTAGCTAACCTTGAGACTCTTATCTCCAATTAACTACCAAAAGCTGGCAATGGAGCTGTGACTCAAGTGGTAGAGTACTGGTCCTGAGCAAAAAAAAGTTAAAGAACAGCTCCTAAGCTCTGAGTTCAAGCCCCAGTAATGGCACAAAAGGAAAAACAAAATAAGAAACAGGTAGAGAAAGGCATCAGACTTATCCCTCAAACTGTCAATGCCTTCTTATCATCTTAAAAGAAACAGTCGAAAAGTCAGGAGACCACAGGCCAGGCAACTTACTTCTGTTCCCATTGCAGTGATAAAACGCTAACTACTCCAGAACTCCTTCAAGGAGATAATGGTCAACCAGGTCTAACTGCGCATATTCTTCTCACCCTGCACCTCCAATTCTCCCTATTTAACTAGAAGCCAGTGTCTATACTCCTGAAGATGGCTGAAGATGTACTATAGTGCTGTCTACCCTTTGCTGCTATGTAATAAATCTCCTTTCTCTGCTTTCCACTGTGCATCTTTATGGGAATGAGTGGCAGGACCTAACTTAGAATGCCTGAGCTTTGGGCCTGGAATCTCAAATCTCAGTTTCAAAATCTGGGGAAACTGAGTCTGAGAAGGGCCCAAACTGCTGACAGATGGCAGAGCTGGATTCTCAGCTCTGGATTCTCCCCCGACACTAGAGCTCAGAGTTTTGTTTTGTTTTGTTTTGTTTTGTTTTGCAGGCAATGCAGGCTGTTTTGGGTTTTGCTTTGATTTGTTTGGTTTGGGGGGAAAGGAAAGAAAGGAGGTGGAAGGACTGGAAGGAATGACAAAAGCCATGGATTTTGTTTCTGGGAAGTCCCAGGACAGAGAGGGGGAGAAAATGAAGGAGTTGTGGCTGAACTCAACAGTGAGATCTTCATGGAGGAGGCAGGGAGGAAGGAGAGACCCGAGGCTACAGAAAAGGGGCTGATGAGTTCAAGCCCCACGACTGACAAAAAAAAAAAAAAAGAAAAGGGGCTGAAAGGATATACACACCAAGTGCTAGTCACCTTAAGAGAGGGTAACAGAAAGGGGATGATTT
This sequence comes from Dipodomys merriami, assembly GCF_024711535.1. Lineage (NCBI taxonomy): Eukaryota > Metazoa > Chordata > Mammalia > Rodentia > Heteromyidae > Dipodomys > Dipodomys merriami. Next base: position 2,441,601 of record NW_027202893.1, read on the forward strand.
TCCATTAGGTAGGTAGGTAGGTAGATAGATAGATAGATAGATAGATAGATAGATAGATAGATGTAGTGTGTGTGTGTGTGTGTGTGTGTGTGTGTGTGTGTGTATCCTGAAGCTTGAACTCAGGGCCTGGGAACTGTCCCTAAGCTTTTTTTTTTTTTAATGTCGGTCGTGGGGCTTGAACTCTGGGCCTGGGCGCTGTCCCTCAGCTCTTCAGCTCAAGGCGAGCGCTCTACCACTTGAGCTACAGCGCCACTTCCGGTTTTCTGGTGGTTTATTGGAGATAGGAGTCTCACGGTCTCTCCTGCCTGGGCTGGCTTTGAACCGCGATCCTCAGATCTCAGCCTCCTGAGTAGCTAGGATTACAGGCGTGAGCCACCAGCTCCCGGCCTGTCCCTAAGCATTTTTTGCTCAAGGCTGGTGCTTTACCACTTGAGCCATAGCTCCATATCCAGCTTTTTCTGAGTAGTTTATTGGAGATAAGAGTCTCATGGAGTTTTCAAGCTACAATCCTCAGATCTCAGCCTCCTGAGTAGCTAGGATTGCAGGTATGCACCACTGGTACCTGGCTCATTATGTTTATTTCTTTGTGGCTTCTTCTTATCTCTGGGTTGCAGGACTATCTTTGGGGTAGTCTGACTTTCAATTCCTAAGAGCATGGCTTGGTTTTATCAGAAGCATACCTCCCAGTGGGTAGCACTGAGATGAGCCAATGGCCTAATGATAAAGGAAGATATTTTAAAACCTAACTGTTGGCTGACGTGGTGGTGGTGGTGGTGGTGGTGGTGGTGGTATAGCTCAGTGGTAGAGCACTTCATGCGTGAGACCTGAGCTCAATTACCTGTATCACAGTAAGAGAAAAATCAACTGCATTCTTCTTGACTACTTTACCTTTTTTTTTTTTTTTTTTTTTTTTTTTGGGTCCGGTCATGGGACCTGAACTCTGGGCCTGGGCACTGTCCCTCAGCTCTTCAGCTCAAGGCTAGCGCTCTACCACTTGAGCCACAGCGCCACTTCCGGCTTTTTTCTTTTTGCTTATGTGGTGCTGAGGAATCAAACCCAGGGCCTCATGCATGCAAAGCAAGCGCTTTAACCACTGAGCCACCTTCTCAGCCCTACTTTACCTTTTTATTTTCCCCCAGTGTTGTGGATCAAACTTAGGGCCTTTCCCATGCTAGGCACACATTCTACTACTGAGCAACACTCTCATGGATTCTACTTCTTAAAAAGAGAAGAAAATAATAGAGAAAAAGAGAGGTAACTCTCTTTTTGTAAAAAAAAATAAAAAAAAAAAAAAAAAAATATATATATATATATATATATATATATATATATATATATATAAATATGCCAGATACCTCCTCTGGCTTATGCTTGTCATCCTACCTACTTAGGAGACTGAGATCTGATGATTGAGGTTCTAAGCAAGCTTGAGCAGAAAGGTTCATGAGACTCTTATCTTCAATTAACCACCAAAAAGCTGGAAATAGAGCTGTGGCTTAAGTGGTAGAGTACCAGCCTTGAGAGAAAAAGCTAAGGGACAGTGCCCAGGCCCTGAGTTCAAGCCCCACTTCTGGCACACACACAGACACAGACAAAGACACAGACACAGACACAGACACAGACACAGACACACAAATAAGGATATAATGAACTCTCTGTCACATTATCATATCTTCAATAAAAAAAATCACCATGGGGCTGGGAATGTGGCTTATTGATAGTGTGCTTGCCTACCATGCACAAGGCCCCAAGTTCGAGTCTTCAGTTCCACATAAACAGAAAAAGCCAGAAGTGGAGCCGTCACTCAAGTGGTAGAGTGCTAAACTCGAGCAAAAGAAGCTCAGGGGCAGCACCCGGGCCCTGAGTTTAAGCCCCAGAACCGGAAAAAGAAAGCCGGGCACTGGTGGTTCACGCCTGTAATCCTAGCTACTCAGGAGGCTGAGATCTGAGGATCATGGTTCAAAGCCAGCTCAGGCAGAAAAAGCTGTGAAACACTTATCTCTAATAAACCACCAGAGAACCAGAAGTGGAACTGTGGCTCAAGTGGTAGGATGCTAGCCATGCGCTGAGGAGCTGAGGGACAGTGCTCAGGTCCAGAGTTTAAGCCCCACCAAAAAAGAAAAAAAACAAAAACAAAACAATATTCCTCAGTGGTGGAGTGCTTGCCTAGCATGCATGAAGCTCTGGGTTTGATTCTCAGTACCACATAAACAGAAAAGGCTGGAAGTGGTGCTATGGCTAGCCTTGAGCAAAAGTTGCTTAGGGACAATGCCCAGGCCCTGAGTTCAAGCCCCAGGACCAGCACCAAAACAACAAAAAAAAAATATCAAAACAAAAACCAGTTCACCTATCTTGTTCCATTTGGATCTCATAGACTTCCTCCATCCTGAATTTTTCAAAACAAGTCCTAAAACTTATTTTCTGCATTAATATTTTATTTTATTTATTTATTTATTTATTTATTTATTTATTTATTTATTTTGGGTCCGGTCATGGGGCCTGAACTCTGGGCCTGGGCGCTGTCCCTCAGCTCTTCAGCTCAAGGCTAGCGCTCTACCACTTGAGCCACAGCGCCACTTCCGGCTTTTTTTTTTCTTTTTGCTTACGTGGTGCTGAGGAATCGAACCCAGGGCCTCATTCATGCAAGGCAAGCGCTCTACCACTGAGCCACCTTCCCAGCCCTGCGTTAATATTTTAGTATTCGATTGTACCTATCTCTTCAGAAGATAATTCTTTTTAAAACACAGTGATTATACCTAAACTAATTAATAAGTCTTTACTATAGTCAGATAGTCAGGGTCAAATTTCCCCTGTTGTCTCATAATATTTTGTCTTAGTTGTTTATTTGAATCCAGTGTAAAGAGATCTATAACTTTCTCTTATCTTTTCTGACAAATCTTGTATATATCTTTAGAGTACTGGTAGGAAAGGGAGGATTCCCTAAATATTGATTTTTCTGTGTAAAGAAGGGCCAGTCTCTTGTTATACATACAATGGATGGGCAGAGAAGGTGCAGTGGGTTAGAGTGCACAGGTAGCCAGTAACTTTGGTTACAGGGGCAAACACAGGTAAAAAGTTTGCCATTACCAACATCCTCCCTCCAGCCTTCCTCCTGTGCCAAGCCTGGCTCCAGAAGAACTGGAACAAAAGCCATAAAATGGCTTTTATGCAATAGTCTGCACCTTTGCAGAGCCCTACTTGGCTGGCACTCTCTCAGTGAAGAGCCCTGGCAAGAAAGAATTACATCAGTCTTGGTTAATGGCCCAAATTAAACCATCAACCCTCCTAATAAAGTTTCCATTTTGAACATGTTACAAAACTGAAAATATCCAAAGGGAAAAAAAAGAGCTCTTCACTCTGGTGCTGGGATGGGCCTTTGGTCCCTGGAGTCATTTCCTGAGTTACAGTTTCTCTTATGAAGGCTCAGTATGGACAGAAACGAATCCTCTACTTCTCAAGGGGATCCCAGGACCACCACTTTCTCATCTCAGCAGCCGGATGCTACCTGTGAAGAAAGTAGAGGTCCTTCTTCCAGTGTGTTGAAAACATAGGACTCTAGAGACCTTGGGGACTTGTCCTCAAGTCTACATGGAATCAGGAGGTTGCTGGGAATCTTATTGCCAACCTCGATTTGTTCAGCATTCACTATGCCATTTTAGTAGCTGGCTTCCACTAAGATCTCTCCAAGATTGCTGTTGACTCAGAAATACTAAAAATGCTCATGGAATGGGGTAAGGAATGTGGTTTAGTGATAAAGTGCTTGCTTAGCATGCACCTGGGTTCGATTCCTTGGCACCATGTAAACATAAAAAATAAAGTTACCCATGTAATTGTAACTCCTCTGTATGGTATTTTCACAATAAAAAATTAAAAAAATTTTTCACAAAAAAGCCAGGCTCCGGTGGCTCACACCTGTAATCCTAGCTACTCAGGAGGCTGAGATCTGAGGATCCCGGTTCAAAGCCAGCTTGGGCAGGAAGGTCTGTGAGACTCGTAGCTCCAATAAACCACCAGAAAACTGGAGGTGGCGCTGTGGCTCAAGTGGTAGAGTGCTCTCCTTGAGCTGAAGAGCCCTGGGTTCAAGCCCCACAATCAACCCCTCCCCCCCCAAAATTCACAAAACTTTAAAAAATATGCTCATGGGAAATGAATAGTGTGGTGAATAGTGTGGGACATGGGAGCCCTGAGATTTCTATTTCTTTCTTCCTTTTTTTTTTTTTTTGCCAGTCCTGAGGCTTGTACTCATGGCCTGGGCACTGTCCCTGAGATTCTTTTGCTCAAGGCTAGCACACTACCACTTGAGCCACGATGCCATTTCCAGCTTTTTTTTTTTTTTTTTTTCTGTTTATGTGGTACTGAGGAATCAAACCCAGGGCTTCATGCATGCTAGGCAAATTCTCTACCACTAAGCCACATTCCCATCCTGAAGCCCAAGATTTCTTGTCCCTACTGTGAAAAACCAAAGTTTAAAAGGTCACACATGTGATCCTAGCTACTCAGGTGGCTGAGATATGAGAATTGTGCTTCAAAGTCATCCCAGGCAGAAAAGTCTGTGAGAGGGTTAGGATGTAGCTCAGTGGCAAAGCATTTGCTTAGCAAATGCAACATACTGGGCCTGAACCCCAGTGTGGCCAAGCTGAGCAAGCAGGAGGCTCCAACAACAACAACAAAAGTATATATAGATATAGATATAGATATAGATATATAGATATATAGATTGATTGATTTATATGTTCATGGAAAAGAATTTGTAGATATTCCTTTATACAAATGTAACTAACAGACATTACTTTGGAAGATTTGTATTGTAAGGAGCAATTTTCATTTCTCTTATTTTCATAACCAGTTATATACTCAAATTTTATATTAAGTTTGACATGCATGCATAATTTGAGAATTGAAATAGTGAAATAACACAAAAAATAATACAAAAAATGTTGTTTATTAAATTTAATAGTTAAGATCTAGTGGTAGGCCAGGTGCTGGTGGCTCATGACTGTAATTCTAGCTACTCAGGAGGCTGAGATCTGAGAATTGCCTAGTTCAGAGCCAGCCTGGACAGACAAATCTGAGATTCTTATCTCAACCAGCAAAAACTCAAAGTGGAGGAATGGCTCAAGTGGTAGAGCTCCAGCCAGGAGCAAAAAAAGCCAAGCAAGAAAATGGAGTTCAGAGTTCAAGCCCCACTATTAAGCATACATGCACATGTGCATCTGTGTGTACACACACACACATACACACACAATCCTGGTGTTGGTAAGAATATGAAGGACAGACAAACTTTTAGGACTGATAAGATGTCAATTTATGCCCTACTAATAAGGACAATTTGCCAATACTCTCTTGGAAATTTAAACCAGGAATACTATTTTGCTAGGAATTCTAGGATACAATCCTACAGAAGTACCTACACAAGCCGGCAAGAAATAGGTAACATAGTAACAACTATTACTTGTTAAATGCTTATGTCCTAGTGCTGTTCTAAGCACTTAGGGACAAAAAGAGAAATGAACCACACCTGTCTCATGACAGCTGAGTAGGTACTTAGTGTGTTCAGGTACTAAGTATTTAGGTATTAACAGCTCTAAATTCTTTAGAGATGTTTGCCCCTCTTAATCTTTATGAGTTTGAACAATTCTATGAAGTAAGCACTCTCTTTAAGTCCAATTTCCAAATAAGGAAGTTACTGCATAGTAACTCAAAATCACACAGCTGGTAAACAGCAAAGTTCAGGATTTGAATCTAGGCAGTCAGGTGTTTTTTTGTTTTGTTTTTTGCCAGTTCTGGGGCTTGAGCTCAGAGCCTAGGCACTGTCCCTGAGCTTCTTTTGCTCAAGGCTAGCACTCTACCACTTGAACCACAGTGCTACTTCCAGCTTTTCTGTTTATGTGGTTCTGAGGAATCGAAACCAGGGCTTCATGCATGATAGGTAAGCACTTTACCACTAAGCCACATCAAGCACTTTACCACTAAGCCACATTCCCAGCTGCTGTTTTGTTTTTGTTTTTTTGTCAGTTGTGGGGCTTGAACTCAGGGCCTAGGTGCTATTCCTGAACTTTTTCACTCAAGGCTAGCACTCTACCATTTTGAACCACAGTGCCACATCTAGTTTTCTGGTGGTTAATCCAAGGCAAGAGTGTCACAGACTTTTCTGCCTGGGCTGGCTTTGAACTGTGATCCTCAGATCTCAGTTTCCTGAGTAGCTAGGATTACAGGCATGAGCCACCCGGCTTTCAGGCAATCAGTCTTAAACTGTGAGTCTATTACCCCTGCAATAAGTTGTATTATCTTCACAACAGCCCTTGACCCAGATGTTTTCTTTCTCTCATTGTTCTTGTTTATTGTTTTTATAGTGTTTGCTGGGAGGCAAAAAGCCAAATACACTTCCCTTCTCTGGAGTCTTTGCAGAAAACAGCCAGCTGTGACTGTCCTTGGACATCTCCAGCTGTGTCCCCTGAGGACTCTGACCCAGAGAAGGAGGGGAGGTGGGGAACGGGCTTTGGCTGATGGTGGCAGGGGCCTGGCAGTGTTGCAGAAGCCCAGCCTGCCAGTTGGGGCTGGAGGAGGGGAGAGGCACCCTTGGACTGTGAGGGGCACAGTGTCCTCTGAGCGAGATCTTGCATCTGGAGAAACTCTCCGGCTGTTTCCAGCTGCATTCCAACCACATCTGCCTCTGGGGTCTTATGACTCAGCCAGATCCAATAGTGCCTAGCAAACTGAGGTGATCTATGAGACTATGGCAAGCAAGCCCCAGAGAAAGAGAGTGGCCAAGGAATTGTGAAGCAGATCAAAGCCTAACCCACATAGCAAGAAAAAAAAAGTAGCCAGCCTTCAGGCTGGTAGCTCATACCTAATGTCAACCTGCTTAGGAGGCTGAGATTTGAGGATCCCAGTTTAAAGCCAGCTGGGGCAGGAAAGTTCATGAGACTCATCTCAAATTAACCATCAAAAGGCTGGAAGTGGAGCTGTGGCTCAAGTGGTACAGTACTTAGCCTTGAGCAAAAAAGCTAAGGGAAAGTAAAAGAAGGAGTGACATTGTCCAAAAGAGAAATGCACATATTACCTGAATCACTAAACGGTGGACCCCTTCTGTACAACACTATAAAATAACAATAAAATCATGTTAAAAAAAAAAAAAGCTAAGGAACAGTGCTCAGGCCTAGAGTTCAAGGCCCAGAGAAAATAAAAATATAAATTAGCCATTTGAATGCTTCTAGGTTCCAACAAGAATCTAAGCAGAGGGCTGGGAAGGTGGTTCAGTGGTAGAGCGCTTGCCTTGCATGCCTGAGGCCCTGGGTTCGATTCCGCAGCACCACATAAGTCAAAAAGAAAAAAAAAGCCAGAAGTGGCGCTGTGGCTCAAGTGGTAGAGCGCTAGCCTTGAGCTGAAGGGCTGAGGGACAGCGCCCAGGCCCAGAGTTCAGGCCCCACAACCGGACCCCCCCCCCCAAAAAAAAAGAATCCAAGCAGAGGACTATGGGATGGGGCACCAGGTGACAGTGAAACTGAGACCTTTTCCCAAATCAGGGATAATTTGATCCACCTGGAAAACCCAGGGACGCACCAGTCCGAGAGTAGGTCATCTTCTGGTAAACTGGACTGAGCCTGGGAACAGGCTGAGGGCAGGAGGAAGCTGCCAATCTTCCCATAAGCAAGGTGGCTTGTCCCCACTTTGCCTTGGTTTACCAACAACCTCTCCTTCCTCCATCTACTGCAAAGAGATTGAGAAGCGGTCATGCATGAAAGAGATCAAGAAGGAAAAAAAAAATCATTCTATTCTGGCTTTCTGGTGATTAGCTTTGCACCATGATTAACCAGCCTTCTCTTGTTTGAGTTCCAGTTCCACCAGTTACTAGCTAGATGAATGTGGGCAAATGATTCCACTCTCTGCACCTCAGCTCCCTCCTCTCCACAAGAAAAACAAAGAAAATGCCTACCTTTGTAGCTTGTCTCCACAAAGAGAGGATAAGGTTGCTTCACTGAGCTGGAATTAGAGGGACAAGTAGCTGGCTAGTTTTTTCTCGTCAAAGCATGGGATGAACAGGTAGAAAGGAGGGGGAGAGATATTAGCTAACAGCTCCATGACTTAGAAGAAGTGGTATCACTGTTACACAGCGGGGTCCAGGAGTTGGATGGGGATAACCCAGGGCAATCCCCAGGGACACTACCTATGTCCAGTAGTTAAAGCTAACAGGAGATCAAAGTAGCCAAAATAAGAAATCTAAGAGTTTAGAGCCTCCTACAGGAATAAAGGCTTAGCTTAGTCCACAGGAAAGACCCCTGGCTGCCTGAAGTCCTGGTCTTGTAACCCATAGTTTAAGAGGTAGCCCAAATTACCTGGGCTCAACCCTAAGGGTTAATAAATGCTGGCTGTGTACCTCTCTCTTCATTAGTTCCCACATTCATTAAGTGGGGGAGGGCAATAATAATTCATACCTCAAATGGTAATTGTGAGAATTAAGTGGTACTTTTAATGCACTTTGTACAGGGTCTGGCATGTAATAAACACTATATAAATGTAAGTTATTAGTAAGGTATGGAAATCAGAAGTAAAAGAGGAAATACCAACTGTATACAGCCTCACGGCCAATTGTGAAAATGAGAGCCGTGAGCGCAAACCTGAACAGAAATGCCTGTGCTAGTTCTATTTGTAACAGCCAAAACTGGACATAAACCAACCCCGATTCCTCTCAACATGTCATCGAGGAAACCAACTGTCTGTAATACATCTACATGGCTGTTACATGGCTATAGAAAAGGACAAATACCCAGATGAGTCTCCAGATTGGCATGTTGCATGACGAAAGCCTAGTGTCGTATGATTCTCAAAGTGACCAAATTACAGTACTAAGAACAGATTAGAAGTTGACAAGGGGATATAAGGGAGGGAAGGAAGCAAATCTGGTCATAAAAGGCAAAATGAGAGATCCTTGTGATTAAAATGTCTACCTTGTGCTAAGTGTGTGCGTTTGTAATTCCAGCCCTTGGGCAGCTGATGTAGGAGGGTAGAGTTTGAGGATAGCTTGGACTACCTAAAGTCAAAAAGAAGGAAGGAAGGAAAGAAGGAAGTTAGGGAAGAAGGAAAGAAGGAAGGGAGAGAGGGAGAGAAAAGGGAGGGAGGAAGGAAACAAGGGAAGAAGAAAAGAAGGAGAAAGGGAGGGAGAAAATAATGATATAAGAAAAAAGAAAAGGCCTGGGAAGGTGGCTCAGTGGTAGAGCGCTTGCCCTGCATGCATGAGGCCCTGGGTTCGATTCCTCAGTACCACATAAACAGAAAAAACCGGAAGTGGTGCTGTGGCTCAAGTGGTAGAGCACTAGCCTTGAGCTGAAGAGCTGAGAGACAGTGCCCAGGCCCAGAGTTCAGGCCCCACCAAAAAAAAAAAAAAAAGATAAAAGAAAAGAAAGAAAGAAAGAAAGAAAGAAAGAAAGAAAGAAATAGAAAGAGTTTGTCTCTTGGCTAGATTGATGACAAAAATCTCAGTTGTAACATTGTACCAGAATTCTGCAAGATGTTACCACTAGAAGAATCTGTAAAGTGTACGTTGGCTCTTTCTATATTAATATTTATTTTATTTTATTTTATTTTTCAGTCCTGAGGCTTGAACTCAGGGCCTGCACACTATTCCTGAGCTTCTTTTGCTCAAAGCTAGCACTCTATCACTTGAGCCACAACGCCATTTCCAGCTTTTTCTGTTTATGTCGTGCTGAGGAATCGAACCCAGGGCTTCATGCATGCTAGGCAAGCATTCTACCACTAGGCCACATTCCTACTCCCTATAGCATCATCATCATCATCATCATCATCATCATCATCATCATGATTTTGTGCCAGTCTTGGGACTTGAACTCAGGGCTGGGCACTGTTCTGAGCTTCTTTTGATCAAGGCTAACCCTGTGCCACTTCAGCCACAGCTCCACTTCTGGCTTTTTTTGGGGGAGGGGGTCTGGTTGTGGGGCCTGGGCGCTGTCCCTCAGCTCTTCAGCTCAAGGCTAGCGCTCTACCACTTGAGCCACAGCGCCACTTCCGGCTTTTTTCTTTTTGCTTATGTGGTGCTGAGGAATCGAACCCAGGGCCTCATGTATGCAAGGCAAGTGCTCTACCACTGAGCCACCTTCCCAGTCCCCCCCCTCCTTTTTTTTTTTTGATGGTTAATTGTAGATGAAAGTCTCATGGACTTTCCTGCTTTCAGGCCAGGTTTGAATCATGATCCTCAGATCTCAGCCATCTGGCTAACTAGGATTATAGGCATGAGCCACTGGTGCCTACCTTGTATCATTTCTTACAACTGCCTGTGAATCTATAATTATCACAGCATTTAGAAACAAAGGACTTGGGATGTAGTTCAGTGGTAGAATGCTGGCCTGGTATATGTGAGACTCTGAGACTCTGGGTTCTATCCTCAGGACTGGAAGAAGGAGAAGGAGGAGGCGGAGGAGGAGGAAGGAGAAGAAGAAGAAGAAGAAGAGGAGGAGGAGGAGGACGAAGAGGAGGAGGAGGAGGAAAGGAACCGGCTAGGTCTTAGGTCAGCAGTAGAGCTTAGCAGCTGTGACGCCCTGCTTTAAAGGGCTAGCACTTCTGGGAAAAAAGAGGAACCGTGATTTCTGCCTTATTTTCTTTCTTACTGTGTTTTAAGTTTGTGCACATGTGAATTTTAATAGAATTTGCTAAGTTCTATGGTATAACTCCTCCCATGGCTAGTTTCCAGCTAATATAATAGCACGATACCGTGAACACAGGATTGGGAGGACCGATGCACAATTAGGAGCTATAAACTGGTACAGGGCAGCAAAACTTTGTTACGCTAATGGTTGGTTGGTCACAAGTTAGAAAAGGTAAGCAGGATATGGTTGGTGCATGCTTATGATCCAGCTACTTGGGGAACAGCGGCAAGAAGACTATGAGTTCAAACCCAGCCTGCTAAATAACCTAGAGGCAGCAAAAATCCTATCTCAAAAGCAAGATAAAGACTGAGAATCATGGCAGGGTGCTGGTGGCTCACATCTATACTCCTAACTACTTAGGAGGCTGAGATTGGAGGATCAGGATTCAATGAAGCCAGCCCTGGAAAAGTCTGTGAGATTCCTATCTCCAATGAACCAGCAAAAGCCTAAACTGGATATGTGGCTCAAGTGGTAGAGACTTGAGTGAAAAAGCCAAGCCAAAGTGTGAGGTTTTGACTTCAAACCCCAGTACTGATACACACACACACACACACACACACACACACACACACACACACACACACACACACACACACACACACACACACACACACACACACACACACACACACACTGAGGGATAGGGTAGAGAAGTTGAATAGTAAGCATGAGATCATGAGTTCAAACCCTAGTACCACAAAAATAAGTAAATAAATAAACATAAGAAGACTGGGAGCGTCGTATTTGAGGGATATTTTGGTTTGTTTGTTTCCTGTTTGTTTTTAGGGAGGAGGGGTAGCTTGATCTCAGGATCCCCCTTAGCTTTTTCACTCAAGGCTAGTGCTCTACCACTGGAGCCAAGCTCTACTAGCTTTTTGGTGGTTAATCGGGGGTGAGAGTCTCACTGACTTTCCTACTGGGATGGCTTCACATTGTAACTCTCAGATCTCAGCCTCCTGAGTAATTAGGATTAGAGGTATGAGCCACTGGCACCCTGATTCAGTCTACTCCAGTTTTGCAAAAAGTTTTATATTCCCCTAAAAGTCTTAAATTTTATCAAATTCTCTTTCTGTTCCCATTAAAAGAATTTTCTTGGGGTGACATTGTCCAAAAAGAAATGTACTCATTACCTGACTTATGTAACTGTAACCTCTTTGTTTTTTTGTTTTTTGTTTTGTTTTGTTTGTTTTTGGGTCTGGTTGTGGGGCCTGAACTCTGGGCCTGGGCGCTGTCCCTCAGCTCTTCAGCTCAAGGCTAGCGCTCTACCACTTGAGCCACAGCACCACTTCTGGCTTTTTTCCTTTTGCTTATGTGGTGCTGAGGAATCGAACCCAGGGCCTCATGCATGCAAGGCAAGCGCTCTACCACTGAGCCACTTTCCCAGCCCACTGTAACCTCTTTGTATATCACCTTTATAATAACAAATTAAAAATTAAATTCAAAAATTCTTTTTTAGTTGGGTGAATTATAGGACAAATTACTATTTAATACGCTATTGGATTCAACTTGTTAGAATTTCGTTGCTTTTGTAACCTAAGCATTTCTTTTTTTCTTTCTTTCTTTCTTTCTTTCTTTCTTTCTTTCTTTCTTTCTTTCTTTCTTTCTTTCTTCCTTTCTTCCTTTCTTTCTTTTCAGTCTTGGGGCTTGAACTCTGGGCCAGGGCACTGTCTCTGAGCCCTTCAGCTCAAGGCTACTGCTTTACCACTTGAGCCATAGCACCACTTCTGGTTTTCAGGTGGTTAATTGGAGAAAAAAGTCTCATGGACTTTCCTGCCCAGGCTGGCTTTGAACTGTGATCCTCAGATCTCAGCCTCTTGAGTAGCTAGGATTACAGGCGTGAGCCACCAGTGTCCCATCCTAAGCTTTTCTTAAACTTTCCTTACTCAAACCTTGGTGACTGTTTCTTGATTAAGAGCCATGTGATGTTAAGGAAGCCAAAATATAATAAGATAACTTGAGAAAACTGGACATCCATATTCAGATTTCTAAAGCCAATCCCTGTCTGTCATCTTGTACTAATATCAATTCAAAGTGGATCAAAGATCTCATGTTAAGACTGTGACACCTTGAAACTACCACATGAAGGAGTCCGGTGGCATTAGACCTTATTGACGTAGGCAGGAATGTACTCTTAATGTGTTAATTGAAACCCCTTTGTCCAACTATTTCAATATAATTTTTGTTTTAAAGAAAACTTGACTGTCACCAACGCTGAGTCTCAAGTAGATCTCTTGGTAGGCGGCATGTTGTAACTGCCCTTCTCCTCTCCAATCTTTGCTTTCCTTGTTTGATTTTGAAGGAATTTGGGAAAAATCTGAAAATTCCTTACCACACAGGGATACTGAGGCTGGACACGGAGTTTCCTCTACCCCTTCCAGAGCCTGGAGTTCAGGAGTTCATGAACACTTGAAAGTGGGACACAGAGGAACAGAGGAAAGAGCTGGATGTGTAAACTATTTGTTTTCTTCCTGGCACTCCTGGCAGCTGAGGTGCTCAGAGGTGGGTGGGTAAGGCCACTGGTCAGAGAGAGCATGTGTTAAGAACATGTGCCTGGGCTGGGAAGGTGGCTCAGTGGTAGCGTGCTTGCCTTGAATGCATGAGGCCCTGGGTTCGATTCTTCAACACCACATAAGCAGAAAAATCCAGAAGTGGCGCTGTGGCTCAAGTGGTAGAGTGCTAGCCTTGAGCTGAAGAGCTGAGGGACGACAGCGCCCAGGCCCAGAGTTCAGGCCTCATGACTGACCAAAAAAAAAAAAAAACCACACAAAAAAAACATATGCCTGCTTTTCAGAACAATAAAGTGAGTCTGGGTATGTGCATTTCAAACAGGTTATTGATGCTATTAAAAATGTTAGTTGGAGCCAGGCGCTGGTGGCTCACGCCTGTAATCCTAGCTACTCAGGAGGCTGAGATCTGAGGATCGAGGTTCAAAGCCAGCCCGGGCAGGAGAGACCGTGAGACTCCTATCTCCAATAAACCACCAGAAAACCGGAAGTGGCGCTGTAGCTCAAGTGGTAGAGCGCTTGCCTTGAGCTGAAGAGCTGAGGGACAGCGCCCAGGCCCGGAGTTCAAGCCCCATGACCGACAAAAAAAAAAAAAAACGTTAGTTGGAGCTGGGCACTGGTGGCTAATCCTACCTACTCAGAGATCTGGGTTGGGAAGGTGGCTCAGTGATAGAGTGCTTGCCTTGCATGCATGAGGCCCTGGGTTCTATTCTTCAGCATGATATAAACAGAAAAAGCTGAAGTGGCACTGTGGTTCAAATGGTAGAGCACTAGCCTTGAGCTGAAGAGCTGAGGGACAGCACCCAGGCCCAGAGTTCAGGCCCCACAACCGACAAAAGAAAGAAAGAAAGAAAGAAAGAAACATATGTTCTGAGGATTATGGTTTGCCAGCTCAGGCAGGAAACATCTGAGAGACCCTTATTTCCACTTAACTACAAAAAAAAAAAGAAAGAAAGAAAAAGAAAAGATGGAAACAGCTGTGGCTCAAGTGGTAGACTGCTGGCTTTGAGCAAAATTGCTCAGGAGCAGTACCCAGCCCAGCCCAGCATGCATCTCTGCATCTCTCCCTCCCTCCCTCCCTCCTTCCCTCCCTCCCTCTCTCTCTCTCTCTCTCTCTCTCTCTCTCTCTCTCTCTCTCTCTCTCTCTCTCTCTCTCTCTCTCTCTCTCTCTCTCTCACATACACACACAAACAAAACAAAACAAAAATATGTGTGTGTGAGCCAGATGCCAGTGGCTCATGTCTGTAATCCTAGCTACTCAGGAGGCTGAGATCTAAGGATCATGGTTTTTAAAGCCAGATTGGGCAGGAAAGCCCATGAGATTCATATCTCCAAATAAGTGGTAGAGCACTAGCCTTAACCTAAAAAGCTCAGAGACAGAACCCAGTCCAGAGTTCTAGCCCTAGGACTGACATATACATACATACATACAAAAAAAAAAGTTTGGAGCTGTAGGTATAAACCCAGTGGTAGAGTGCTTGCCAAAAGTAGCCCAGGCTCTGGATTTCATCTCTAGCACCACATAAAGTATGTTTACAAGTGTGTGTGTGTGTGTGTGTGTGTGTCTGTGTCTGTGTCTGTGTTTGTGCGTTGCTGGAGATGGAACTCAGGACCCTCTGAATACTACTGAATTATATCCCCAGTCCTTAGGTATATTTACCTACCAGATATTTTACTAAATTCTACGTTCTTATGGTTTAGTCCTTTAGGATTTCTAGAACTACAGTAATATCTGAATGTAAACCTGATTTTTTTTTTCAAAAAAAATTTTTTTTTTGGTCATAGGGCTTGAACTCAGGGCCTGGGCTCTGTCCCTGAGCTCATTTGCTCAAGGCTAGAACTCTATCACTTGAGCCACAGCTCCACTTCAGGTTTTCTGGTGGTTAATTGGAGATAAGAATCTCACAGACTTTCCTGCCTGGGCTGGCTTCAAACCCTGATCCTCAGAATTCAGCCTCCTGAGTGGCTAAGATTACAGCATGAGCCACTGATGCCTGGCCCTTTCCTCAAATTTTTATGCCACTTTTGGGGCTGGGAAGGTGGCTCAGTGGTAGAGCGCTAGCCTTGCATGCATGAGGCCCTGGGTTTGATTCCCCAGCACCACATAAGCAAAAAAAAAAAAAAAAAAAAAAAGAAAGAAAAAGAAATTTATGCCACTTTTTCACTTTCTTGTCTTCTTTCAGCTCCATAGAGGCAAGAATGTTATGATGATGATGATGATGATGATGATGATGGTGATTACTATTAAGTCATTGCACAAAGAAGTTACAATTCTATATGTTGGGTTTGAGTACAATGCATCTTGATCAATTTTACCCCTTCCATTTTTCTCTCCTTGTTATTTGCTCTCCCATCCTTACCTTCAAGTAAAGTGTTGTAGTTCAATTTTTTTTGGGGGGGGTCCGGTTGTGGGGCCTGAACTCTGGGCTTGGGCGCTGTCCCTCAGCTCTTCAGCTCAAGGCTAGCGCTCTACCACTTGAACCACAGCGCCACTTCCGTTTTTTTTCTTTTTGCTTATGTGGTGCTGAGGAATCGAACCCAGGGCCTCATGCATGCAAGGCAAGTGCTCTACCACTGAGCCACCTTCCCCAGCCCCTGTAGTTCAATTTTTACATTATGTGCAATGAATATGAGTTCATTTGCTCAACCTTCCTCACTCCAATCCTATGCCCACTTTCTCATTGTTCTTCTCCTCAAACAAGTTACTGCTTCCTGTTTTTGTTTTTTGTTTTTTTGCCAGTCCTGGGGCTTGAACTCAGGGACTGGGCACTGTCCCTGAGCTTCCTTTTGCTCAAGGCTAGCACTCTACCACTTGAGCCACAGTGATACTTCCGGCTTTTTCTGTTTATGTGGTACTGAGGAATTGAACCTAGGGCTTCATGCATGCTAGGCAAGCATTCTACCACTGAGCCACATTCCCAGCCCCTGCTTCCTGTTTTTTATTAAGCTGTTCATTAGTTGTTCAGAATTACACCTTTGGATTCCTTCCCTAGATGTACCATCCTTTAGTCAGTTTGTTTGTGTGTGTATGCAGAAAACCCCTACATATGTTACCATGTGTGCTTGTATTTTACTGGGTCATTTTGTTTTGTGTGTTTACACGTATTTGTAAACATACTTTATGTGGTGCTAGAGATGAATTCCAGAGCCTGGGCTACTTTTGGCAATCACTCTACCACTGGGTTTATACCTCCAGCTCTACAAGCTTTTTTTGTTTTTGTATGTGTGTGTCAGTCCTAGGGCTTAAACACTGAACTTGGGTTCTGTCTCTTGAGCTTTTTTGGTTAAGGCTAGTGCTCTACCACTTGAGCCACAGCTTCACCTCAGCCTCTTTTTTGGTGGTTATTTGGAGATAAGAATGGCATGGGATGGGGCTGGGAAGGTGGCTCAGTGGTAGAGTGCTTGCCTTGCATGCATGAGGCCCTGGGTTCGATTCCTCAGCACCACATAAGCAAAAAGAAAAAAAAGCTGGAAGTGGCGCTGTGGCTCAAGTGGTAGAGCGCTAGCCTTGAGCCTTGAGCTGAGGGACAGCGCCCAGGCCCAGAGTTCAGGCCCCATGACTGGACCCAAAAAAAAAAAAAAAAAAAGAATGGCATGGGCTTTCCTGCCCAGGCTGGCTTCAAACTAAGATCCTTTAGATCTCAAGGCTTGAACTCAGGGCCTAGGTACTGTCCCTGAGTTTTTTTGTTTTGCTTTGTTTTGATTTTTGCTTAAGGCTAGTGCTCTGCCACTTGAACCACAGCTCTAATTCTTGCTTTTTTTTTTTTTTGGTGTTTAATCGGAGACAAGAGTTTTTGTTTTGTTTTGTTTTGTTTTGTCAGTCATGGGGCTTGAACTCTGAGCCTGGTTGCTGTCCCTCAGCTCTTCAGCTCAAGGAGAATGCTCTACTACTTGAGCTACAGCGCCACCTCTGGCTTTTTCTGTGTATGTGGTGCTGAGGAATTGAACCCAGGGCCTCATGCATGCAAGGCAAGCACTCTACCACTAAGCCACCTTCCCAGCACCGAGACAAGAGTTTTATGGACTTTTCTATCCTGGCTGGCTTTGCACTGCGATCCTCAGATCTTAATCTCCTAACTAGGATTATAGACAAGAGCCTCCGGCAACCAACAATGCTTATATATTTTAGACCTAGCTTCCTATATGAGAAAAAACATGTGAGACACAAGAACTTTTTTTTTAACACTTACCAATCACAAACACCATTTTCCCTTGTACATAGCAAGACAGTTTCAAATAGCTGAGCTAATAGGACTGTCAATTGCTATAAAATTAAAAATGATTCTACATATCAAACTGAAATGGAAAGTATTGTCAATATATAAACCACTAGCAGACCTCTGACACAGCCAGCAAATTTATTGTTTATTAAAGTCATATAAAAGGTTTGACAAGGTGCACAATGGAATGACACCATTGGCTTATTATAAATCACAGTAAACTACTAGAATATAACAATATGGTTCCTCTCTGGGGAGGATTATAAAGGACAGGATCTTTTCAATAGGTTAGGCTGGTTAGAGAGGCAAGAATTTTTATTCACTGTCATATCTTTATATATAAAACAGCTGAGAGAGAGGAAGCACTCAATCAATAGCTAAAGTCTTCAAAATGGCACTGAACAATTATGATGATTGTGAACTTACTTGGTCCTTTACAGAACCCCAGGCCATTTACTGAAAAGGCCCAGTTATTGGGGAACAAGTTATGGAGGCAACATCCTTGAACATGCATGAGGCCCCCAAATTCAATCTGCAATACTGCAATAAATAGAAATGACTACAGAAAATTACATTCCTGGGTGGAAATTTTTAATATAAAATGCCAATCCTTTCAAATGGATAAGTAATTCATTTCTATTGAGTATGAGAAATTATTTTATAGTTCATATGGGAAAATACATGCATGAAAATTGTCAAGAAAATGATAAAAACATACTAATATTTGGCATTATTGTTTTACTTTACATTAAAATCTATTACAGTCAGCAACAGTAGTGCACAGCCATAATCCTAGCACTTGAGGCTGGGACAGGAGGATGGAGTATTTGAGGCCAGCCTGGATACAGTGAGACCCAGTCTTAAAATAAACAAGCAAACCAACCACAAAAACACCTATTATAAAGTAACTGTGAAACAGAGCTGTGGAGTAGATCCTACAAACAGATTTTAAGTATATACAAGATCTATTTGACTACAATGGGCAAAAGAAAAGGTGGTTTAGTAACACAGTATTGGAATAACTGTGTATTGCTTTGGAAAAAAATTAGATTCAGACTCTCAGAGGATACACAAACATTAAAAGAGAACAAATATCCAAAATTTCAAAGTAAATCGAATAAAGTATAAAAATTGCCAGGAAGCAATCTATAGGCTATATGAAGGTATCTTATGCTTCATCAGAAAACTGGAAATGAAAATACACAGAGAAGGCTGGGAATGTGGCTTAGTGGTAGAGTGCTTGCCTAGCATGCATGAAGCCCAGGGTTTGATTCCTCAGTACCACATAAACAGACAAAAGCCAGAAATGGCGCTGTGACTCAAGTGGTAGAGTGCTAGCCTTGAGCAAAAGAAGCTCAGTGACAGTGCCCAGGCCCTGAGTTCAAGTCCCTGGCCTGGCAAAAAAAAAAAAAATACAGAGATGTTTTTTACTATAAGATTGGCAAGAGGCGGGGGGGGGGGGGGGGGCGGGGAGGATTTGGTGGAGGGCCAGGGGAGGATGGGAAGGGATGGGAAGGGATGGGAAGGGGAAACAAAGGAGGAGGCTACAATGCTTGATAAGAAATGTACTCATTATCTTGCCCATGTAATTGTAACTCCTCTGTACAGTATTTTCACAATTAAAAAAAAAAGATTGGCAAGAATTGCAAGGCTGATAATATGCAGTTGACTTGAGAGTATGGGGAAAACTGGATGCTCTGTGCACGATCATGCCCCATAGATGAATATAAATTTGATTTCATCTTTCTTAGTTTGCTTGGACTGCCAAAACAAAATACTACAAACTGAGTGGCTTGAACAACATGTTCTTTTCTCAATATGTTTATTGAATTCTGGAAGTCAGAAATCCAAGGTCAAGTCCAGTGAATTGGCTCTTGGTGAGGTTTCTTTTTCTGGCTTGTAAATAGCTGCCTTCTTTCTGTGTACTCACATATTTGACTATTCAGGGTCTATTGTGGTTTCATATTAATTTTAGGATTTTTCCCCTATTTTTGTGAAGAATGCCATTGGCATTCTAATTGGAATTGCCTTAAATGTACAGATTACATTGGGTACTGCAGATATTTTAGCAATATTATTTCTCCCAGTCGATGAACATGGGATATCTTTCTACTTTTTTATATCCTCTTCAGTTTTGTTCACCAAGGTTTTATAGGTTTTTGGTTTGTTTTTGGTGTCAGTCTTAGGGATTGAACTCAGGGCTTGGGTGGTGCAGTCCCTGAGCTTCTTTTTGTTTATAGCTAGGGCTCAACCACTTGAACCACAGCACTACTTTCAGCTTTTTCTTTTCTTTTTTATTTTATTTTATTTGTGAACATACTGTACAGAGGGGTTACAATTACATGGGACTTTCAGCTTTTTCTGAGTCTGGGCTTAGCTTGAAGCAATGGTCTTCAGATCTCAGCCTCCTGTGTAGCTAGGATTACAACCGTGAGCCATTGGCACCTGGCTATAATTTTTGTTGAAGAGATTTATTCATTTCCTTAAGCTTATTCTTACGTAATTTTATTTTTATTATTATAATGAAATTACTTTCTTGATTTCTTTTTTCAAACAGTTTGCTCTTGGCATATACAAACATTTTTTTTCCCCTTTTTTTGCCAGTCCTGGGGCTTAAACTCAGGGCCTCGGTACTGTCCCTGAGCTTCCTTTGCTCAAGGCTAGCACTCTACCACTTGATCCAAAGTGCCACTTTTGGCTTTTTTCTGTTTATGTGATATTAAGGAATCAAACCCAGGGCTTCATGAATGCTAGGCCAGCCCTCTACCACTAAGCCACATTACCAGCTCACACTACTGATTTTTGTCTGTTGGACTGTTCTATGGTAGATCCAGGTATGAGAACAGAGAAGCCACCACTTAAAAGGCTGAATTTAGAGTCTTTATTGGAGCACTAGCTGACAGCAGGGGGACTCCTGTCACAAAGCTATTGCCCTGAATACAACTAACACATGGCTTATATAGCCCACAAGGTGCATGGAATTAATCTTTTTTCTTTTTTTGTCAGTCGTGGGGGTTGAACTCTGGGCCTGGGCGCTGTCCCCGAGCTCTTTAGGCTCAAGGCGAGGGCTTCATGCCTGCTTTGAGAAAGAGTACAGATAAAGATAATCTTGGATTTGTTGATGTATATCTTGATATGGATTTATTTTTTTTCCCCCTGATACTATAGTTTGAACTCAGGGCTTCATGTTTCCTAGAAGCCCAGAGCTCTGCTACTTGAGCTGTGCTCTTAGCCCCTCCCGCCACCCCCTCCCCGCAGCGAGAGCTCCGTGTGTGTGGTGTGTGTGTGTTTATTATATACGGCTGTATATATACCGGGCTGATGGAGGTATTTTGACAATGATCTAACAGGAGGTGGCTCCTTCACACCTGTCCTTCTTGGAATCAAGTGTTAGAATCCTCAGATCGCCAGGCGCTGGTGGCTCACGCCTGTAATCCTAGCTACTCAGGAGGGTGAGATCTGAGGATCCCGGTTCGAAGCCAGCCCTGGCAGGAAAGTCCGTGAGACACAGGTCCAATTAACCAAACACCGGAAGTGGCGCTGTGGCTCGAGTGGTAGAGCGCCCGCTCTGAGTTCAAGCCCCAGGACCGGCAAAAAAAAAAAAAACCCCATAAACCCAAACAAACGAATCCTCCCTCAGACCGACTCCCAACACCCTGCGTGGAGACGCGACCGTGTGGCGGCGCGACCGCGCGACTGGCGGCGGAGGGCGTGACCTCAGCAACATGGCGGCGGGAAGTGGCTTACCGGAAGGAGAAGCATCCCTTCCGCTTCCGCCGGCGCACGCGCTGTCATTCTCCCCCGCGACCGTGACTAAGATGGAAGCGCTCTGGGAGTCTCGGTGTGGCCATTGGGCCGGGGGTCCGGCCCCGGGACAATTTTACCGCGTCCCGTCTGCCCCCGGCCCCCTGCTGGATCCGGCCTCGGCGCACGGCCACTCCCCCCTCACGCGGACTCAGTAAGTTCTGCGCCCTGGCCCGAGGGGCGCGGCCGGGCCTCGGCCTCCGGCGGCCCCGGGGACGCGCGCGCCGCCCCGCGGCCTGGGGCTGCCCGGCGGAGCCCCCCGCGCCGCCTGTCCCCAGCTGCGTGTCTCCTCCTCCAGGAACCCCATGGTGACCGGGACCTCGGTGCTGGGCGTTAAGTTCGAGGGCGGGGTGGTGATCGCCGCGGACATGCTGGGCTCCTACGGCTCCCTGGCTCGTTTCCGCAACATCTCGCGCATTATGCGAGTCAACAACAGCACCATGCTCGGTGCCTCCGGAGATTACGCCGATTTTCAGTATTTGAAGCAAGTTCTCGGCCAGATGGTGTAAGTCGTCTGGAGGACTCGGAGTGGGGACACCCCCCCCCCCCCCCCCCCGCGGGCCTTCGCAGTTGAGAGGATCGCTAGGGTTAAGAAAGCAACAGAGGAGCTGGGTTTTGTTTCTGTCGGTCGTGGGGCGGAAACCCCACACTGAAAGAAATCCCTTTGTAAAATTAAAGCCAGTACGTTTTGAAACGCGTGAATGTGTTTTGGCATTCAGGCGTAGCCAAGGAGATTGACGGGAGCAATTTCTTTTGGAGGTGGGTGGAGATCCCAGCCGTTTTCTCACTCTTACAATCAATTCCTTGAAGGATCGATGAAGAGCTGTTGGGAGATGGACACAGCTATAGTCCTAGAGCTATTCATTCGTGGCTGACCAGGGCCATGTACAGCCGCCGCTCCAAGATGAACCCTCTGTGGAATACCATGGTCATTGGAGGCTACGCTGATGGAGAAAGGTTGATTTGAATTCAAATAGCTTCCCTGAGCTCCCAACCTGACCCACCTGTGTGTGGCCCTTTGTTTGTTTTTCCCTCCCCTAGTCAACCCCTCTTTCAACTCATACCACACATACACAGCTAAAAAAGAACACAAAACTCTTTAAGATTACATGAGTTATTTGATCTCTTTTGCCCTGCTAGCTTCCTTGGTTATGTGGACA
Organism: Dipodomys merriami; assembly: GCF_024711535.1. Taxonomy (NCBI): domain Eukaryota; kingdom Metazoa; phylum Chordata; class Mammalia; order Rodentia; family Heteromyidae; genus Dipodomys; species Dipodomys merriami. The sequence continues at coordinate 2,463,950 of NW_027202893.1, forward strand.
TGCTTGGTGTGGCCTATGAAGCCCCTTCACTGGCCACTGGTTATGGTGCATACTTGGCTCAGGTAAGTAGCAGGTCTAGAGGTGAGGGGGAAAGGGAGAAAAAAGGAGGTTTCTTGGTATCTGAACACAGTAGATACTTTGGTTCCAGTGACAAGGTGAGGTAAATAAGTCAGTTGATTGATACACAGACCAAATGTTCTAAAACTTCCCTGGTGGCTCACGCCTGTAATCCTAGCTACTCAGGAGGCTGAGATCTGAGGATCTCGTTCAAAGCCAGCCCGGGCAGGAGAGACCGTGAGACTCCTATCTCCAATAAACCACCAGAAAACCGGAAGTGGCGCTGTAGCTCAAGTGGTAGAGCGCTATCCTTGAGCTGAAGAGCTGAGGGACAGTGCCCAGGCCCAGAGTTCAAGACCCACGACCGACCAAAAAAAAAAAAAAAAAAAGTGTCTTAGTAGCCAACTTCATTTTGGTGAGACAGTAAGTAGGGAAGCTGTCTTTCCATTTAATGTACTTGTTTACACAGATGTTGGTGACAAATAGCCTATAACTTAATCTGTGATATCTCCTGTGTTTATCCCACCATCTCCCTAGCCTCTGCTTCGAGAAGTTCTGGAGAAGCAGCCTGTGTTGACTCAGACCGAGGCCCGAGAGCTCGTGGAACGCTGCATGCGAGTGCTGTACTATCGTGATGCGCGTTCTTATAACCGGGTGAGGAGTGGTATGCAAAAGTTCTGGGAATCTAATTGTTAGGCTGTGGATATATACATATTTTTTCTTGCTAGTCCTGGGGCTTGAACTCGGGGGCCTGGGCAGTGTGGTCCCTGAGCTTCTTTTGCTCAAGGCTAGTACTCTACCACTTGAGCTGTAGTGCCACTTCCAGCTTTTTCTGTTTATGTGGTACTAAGGAATTGAACCCAGGGCTTCGTGCATGCTAGGCACTCTACCACTAGGCCACATTCCTAGTCCCAGGCTGTGGATTCTTGAATTCCTAGGTCTCTCCTCTGTGACTGGAAGATCCTCTATTTAACCAGGCCTAAGTGACTTCATTTAAGGAAAAACATTTCATTGGATGTTTTCTTTTCAGTTTCAAATTGCCACTGTAACTGAAAAAGGTGTTGAAATTGAGGGACCCCTATCTGCAGAGACCAACTGGGATATTGCCCACATGATCAGGTGAGTCCCTTGGTTTGCATTAAGCTGACCTTTTTTTTTTAAAGGGTTCAAGCAGAAAAATTCTCTGGCTGGGAGGGTAGAGCTTTTAGGAATTGAACCTTTTATGTTTCACAACTGTGTTTTGCTTTTTCTTTGTAGTGGTTTTGAATGAAATACACTTGCCTTATCCAGAGTTGAAGTTTTGCTTTTCTTTTCCCTTTGGACTGGGCTAGTTCAAAGGTAGACTTTCCTTCTGTAAAATAAATCAGTCTTGTAAAGTTTTTGCTGAGTGGTTTTATTCTCTCTGGATCACACCAAGACCACACTACCCAGTACAGCCATGTGCCAACTTTCTTGGTTAGAGAACCCTTAGATTCCTTCACCTAATATAGAACTCTTTCTACATGAAAATATAGGCGAGGACAGTCTTCATGACACTATACTATAGGCAGTTTTTTTGGGTTTTTTTTTTGGGGGGCCTGAACTCTGGGTCTGGGTGCTGTCCCTCAGCTCTTCAGCTCAAGGCTAGTGCTCTACCACTTGAGCCACAGTGCCACTTCCGGCTTTTTCTGCTTATGTGGTGCTGAGGAATCGAACCCAGGGCCTCAGACATGCAAGGCAAGCGCTTTACCACTGAGCCACCTTCCCAGCCTACAGAGGCAGTTTCTTATAGAAGCCAGACAAATTTGTATGGGTAACTTTTTTTTTGTTAGTCGTGGGGCCTGAACTCTGGGCTTGGGCGCTGTCCCTCAGCTCTTGATCTCAAGGTGAATGCTCTACCACTTGAGTCACAGCGCCACCTCCAGTTTTTCTGCTTATGTGGTGCTGAGGAACTGAACCAGGTCCTCATGCATGCAAGGCAAGCACTCTACCACTGAGCCACTTTCCCAGCCCCGGTAATACAATTTTATTATACCAGTTCTGAGGCTTGAACTCAGAGCATGGGCATTCTTCGTTTTCTTGCTCAAGGCTAGTGCTTAATCACTTGAGCCACAGCGCCACTTCTGGCTTTTTTCTTTTTGCTTATGTGGTGCTGAGGAATCAAACCCAGGGCCTGAGGCATGCAAGGCAAGCGCTGTACCACTGAGCCACCTTCCCAGCCCCTAGCTCCACTTCTTGCTTTTTGTTGGCTAGTTGGAAATGAGTTTCATGAATTTTTCTGCCTGGGCTGGCTTTGAACTGTGATCCTCAGATCTCAGCCTCCTTAGTTGCTAGGATTACAGGTGTGACATACCAGTGCCCAGCTCATAACTTTTTTTTTCATCAGTCCTGGGGCTTGAACTCAGCCTGGGTGCTGTCCCTGAGCTCTTCAGCTAAAGGCTAGCGCTCTACCACTGTTTTCTGGTGGTTAATTGGAGATAAGGGTCTCATAGACTTTCCTGCCCAGGCTGGCTTAGAACCAAGATCCTCAGATCTCAGCCTCCTGAGTAGCTAGGATGACAGGCACAAGCCACCAGTGCTGGGCCATGGTAACTAGCTTTTGTGTTTAGAAATTATTTTCCCTTTGCTGCATCATAAAGGAATGCAGACCTCCCGGCGAATGCTGGCTGCAGACTTAATTTTTTTTAAAAAATCATAACAATGTCAAAGACACAGGGTGTGTCTAAGTAGAGCTGCTCTTTACAAGGAGACTGCCTAGAAGTGGCACTCCAACCCACACCAAGTCCAGACTCACTCTTCATACAGGGAATATGAAGCAGTATATAAACATTTAACCTAAATGTCTATAGCTTGAATTTAAACTTCTAGCACTGTAGAAAATTTTGAAGTATTGCATCAGGGAAACTTAAACTAAAAATTATCCTTCACCCTCATTAGAATGTCTACTATAAGAACACACATAGTGGGCTGGGAAGGTGGCTCAGTGGTAGAGCGCTTGCCTTGCATGCCTGAGGCCCTGGGTTCGATTCCTCAGCACCACATAAGCAAAAAGAAAAAACCCGGAAGTGGCGCTGTGGCTCAAGTGGTAGAGTGCTAGCCTTGAGCTGAAGAGCTGAAGGACAGCACCCAGGCCCAGAGTTCAGGCACCACGACCGGACCAAAAAAAAAATTAAAAAAAAAAAAACAAAAAAAACCACAGTTTTAACTTGTATAATTTTAGAGCTTTGCTATTTATGAGAAACACTGATGCAGAATCACCTAACTCTACTGCCTGCTTGTTTTAAGGGAGGAAAAGGTATGTGTTCATTAGAAAGTGGAAAATACAGCTGTAGGGTAAGTCATCTGCATGTCAGCCACATGCCTTTGCTGGAATGGTTTTAAAAATGAGCACCTCGATGCTTTTTGTGAGGATGGGGTGGGGATTTGCTGGTACTGGGGCTTGAACTCCCATCTCACACCCATAGCTTTTTCACTCAAGGTTGGCATTCTTACCACTTGAGCCACACCATCATTTCTGGCTTCTGTTTAATTGATGCTAAGAGTCTCTCTGATAGCCGGGCACCAGTGGCTTATGCCTGTAATCCTAGCTACTCAGGAGGCTGAGATCTGAGGATCGGGGTTCAAAGCCAGCCTAGATCTCCAATAAACCACCAGAAAATTGGAAGTGGTGCTGTAGCTCAAATGGTAGAGTGCTCACCTAGAGTTGAAGAGCTGAGGGACAGTGCTCAGCCAGAGTTCAAGCCCCATGATGGACAAAAAAAAAAAAGAAAAAAGAAAAAAAAGTCTGATATGTCTTCCTAGGCTGACTCTGACCCTTGACTCTCAGATCTCGGCCTCCTGAGTGGCTAGGATTATGTGGGTGTGCCATCCCTGCTTAGCCATTAAGTAAGTTCTGTCCAAACCTTTTAAGAAATGGGTATAGGCAACAGCAAACAAGTGAACTAGTAAATTTAAGCAAGTAACTGAACTTTCAATTGAAAATCACACATTTAGTCAACACAGAAAGTAGTCAATAAATACGTGTTTATTGATTAAACTGAATTATAAAAAAACAGAACAAAACAAAAAACTTCCTTCTACCACTAAGCCATGCAGGCGGAGTCCACAAAGACAACTTCCCTGGCCAAAACCCAGTTGATCCATTGCTGATGATCTTAGAAAAATTTACCCATCCAGAAAGTCAGAGTGCAGAGACAAGGAACCCAGCTCTGCTAAGGCTGTGGCTGCTGCAGAGACTACCAAAGAGGAGGATTAGGGTGTAGACAGAAGTGACCAATCAGTTCTCCAAATTTCTCAAAAGCAGAGGGTTGACTTGAAAGTTCAGTCCATTAAAATGGCATTGGGCAAAAAGCTGGGAAAGAGAAGCCCAGATGGATCCTTCGTTCAGTTTTCGGATGCCACGGGTTGAAAGCTGGCCAAGCTGTTCTGGAAGGGAATGCTCCAGTTCACTATATTATAGTGTGCTGGGTGTTAAAAAACAAAAACAAAAAACCAGCAGGGAGAGGATCTGGTGGTAAATGTCACACCTACCACCAGTGTGACATCTTGAGCATCTCCCAGGCTGAAAGCCTACAGGGTCACCCTAGGGTTTGGGGGAATTTATAAAATTTTTCCGCTCATTAAATGTTCCACTTATGTACATTTTAAAGATGAACCATTTACACGCTTGTGCAGGTTGCCTCCTTGGCTCACAGGAGGAAAACACTGTTGAAAGCCTCAGGATGGACAGAAGAATGGTGTAGCTGTGGGAAAGGTAGACTTGGTTATTTTGCTCCTTTTCTCTGTATGGTACAGTACATTTGGCTTATAACTGAATTTTTTTTGTTTTTTTTTTTAAAAAAAAGTCCCTCATGCAAATTGTAGAAAAAATTTTCCTTCAAGCTGGCAGTGAAAAATAAAGATTCATATTTTTTTTTCTTTGTGCACACTCCCATGTTCTTCTTTGCATCAAATTCTTCTCTAAGCATTAAGAGAAATAGGGGAAAGCCACAGGTAATAAACAATTTGAATAGGTTACCTGTCTTTTTAAAGTTCAGCACTTCAAGTTTATGCAATTAGTTCGTGGCTGTAGGATCTGTGATCCCTTGAACAGGCATGCTGTCCACTGAACAGGATGGAGTTCAGAAAGCAGGGACTGCTCAAGGGCTTTGCAGGGTGAAGACACAAACTCTGGAAGCGGCTTCCACCCTCACGCTCTGATGACCTCGGTGCCTCGGCTAAGGATATGTGTGCTCCTTTGTCCAGAGGGATGGGCAGTGTAAGAATGGGGCAAGGAAGGGTTCAAGGATCTCCAAGAGCAAAAAATAGTTTTGTTGGACGGAGGATGGTGAAGAAAGGACAAATCTATTCATTCTGGATGATTAAGGGTGGTTTCATGCATTTTTAAAGCCACAATTTCAGATCTAGAGCTGTTGAAACCAACATCTCGACAGGGAAATTAAGAAAAAGAGAAGGAAGAAGAGTTCAGTGGTTTTTTTTTTCCTTGCATTTTCATTTTTATATAAAAGTGTTAAGACCACAATGAAAAAGTTTATCCATATATATAATAAACCAGTTTGAACTACATATTTTTGTCTTTCCCATCTTCAGAAATGTTCTCACATTAACAATGGTTATTAGATAGTATCATGCCCAAAGACTGGCCACACAGTTAAACGAACAAAAAACCTGGAAGTACTATGATACAGTTGAGGTAAAGGGGGAAACAAAACAACATTCACCCACAAAGGGTTTTTTTTTTTTCCCTTGATTTTTGTCAGAAAAATACTGAACACAGTGATTTAAATTTAGAAACGTCACAAAAGCCTGTTTTTAGCAGAAGTGAATGACCAATGGGGTCAGATCCTCGGCTCAGAAATGATCACTATTGATTTCCTAATCACAAATTCACAGGGAAGTGTAAGTCAACATCAGGGGAAATGACATAAAATTAAAAATATAAACCAAGTACCCCGCCTGGTATGCCCCTTTTCCCCTAAATCCCTCTACCCTCCCTCACTTTCCCAACCTGACTCCACACTCATGATCCCACACTCAGATTTCCATGAGGTCTAAGTCAGCCTCCTCAAAGCCATAGAAAGACTCTGTTTCACTCTCCCCCTCAAACAGCTGGTGAAGGCTTTCAGGCTCAACTGTCTCTTCAGGAGATGATCTGAGTCGGGGAGTAGAAGCTGAGGGTTCCTCAGACTGTTCCCCACTCAGCTTTAGCTGCTCCTCTAGGGAGGCAATGAGCTCCTCCTGCATGTCAGCATTGCGAGTAGGTGAGTTAATGTTGCCATCAGGGCCCGGCAGAACACTAGCCACAAGGAAAGACCGCTGAACTAGCTCTGGGCAGTCTCCAATGACGCCCAGTACCTCACTCAGCCAGACTAGCACTAGCTGAAGCAGGACATCAGAATCACAAGCAGTGTCTGCCATTTCCCGAGCCTGCTCCTTCCACTTTTTGTGCAGAAAGTTCTTAACAGTCCGTTTGATGCATACATCTAATGGTTGGATTTTGGAGCTGCAACCTGCTGGGACCACTGCAGGCAAAGTGCTAGAGGCACTCAGCAGAGCCAGTACCTCTTCAGACAAGTGAGTGCGATGACAGTCCATCACTAGCATTCCCTTGCTGCGCTGGCAAGCTGTGTGCTTCCTCCACACGCGAGTTGACCACAGCTCCATGATCTCATCGTCACTGTAGCCACTTTCCTTCACTTCTAGCAATATAGAGTCTGGCACGTTAGCAGGCTGATCTATGTGTCCTCGATAGAAAACCAGCGTGGGGAGGATCGTGCCGTCTGCCAGAATGGCTAGCACTACATCACACCAAGGTTCCCCGGTGCCTACTGTCTGCAGGGCATTCTCCTTGCGGTCATCACTGCTCAGCACCTCTGTATCCAGGAACAAGGAGATCTCATCGATAGCTACAATCATAGACAGGGGTAAGTCCTGGTTGTGAATTTGCCTCTGTACAAATTCAATGAAGAGTCCTGCATTTTCTGCTACATCCTTTGGTAGGGTGTGAGCCACAGCTCGCCGGGCATGGGGAGTCAGATGGTGCCGCAACATGAAGCGCACAGCCCATTCATAGGAGATCTTAAACCCCCCCTCCAAAGAACGTCCTATTTTGGTGGCCTTCTGGAATAAGGTCTCCTCATTCACAGGGAGCTGCTGTTCCCTTTGGGTCAGCACCCACTCAGCCAGTTTCTCCTCTGCCTCAAAGCTGAGGTATTTGCCCTCTAGATTCTCCCCCTGGGAGGCCTGGAATCGGCGAAGCCAACGCCGAATACGTCGCTGGGGGTTTCGGAAGTGTTCAGCTGCCTGTTCTGTATTGCAGCATAGGGCAAACAGTACTACTCGAAGTTTCTTCACTGATAGCTGCTCTTTCTTGCCAATTCCACCATTACCTCCACCCCCTGATGCTGCCTCAGGTTCCTGGGTGACTGGGCTGCCTTCATCCTGGTCATCAACATTCAGACACTTGGTCCCCTCTGGGGCCAAGGGTGGAAGGGCTAAAGGCTGCGAGTGAGTGGGGGTTGGTGGCGGGGTTGCAGTTGAGGCTGGTGATGGGAGCGCTTGAGCCACAGGCAATGGGAGCTCTTCAGGCTCAGCTGGCATGGCTCCCGCAGATTTCACAGTGGCAGCTTTGTTAGGTGGGAAAGAAAGAGGAGGGTACATATTCTTCAAGTTCCGGTCGTGCACTCGGTCACGTGTCTGACCATGCCTAAAGGGTAGGTAGGAGAGCAAAGAAGAAAGAAAGATAAGTTAAACTAGGAAATTTAAATAGTAGTAAAAGAAAGAGCAAACACACTGAAAAACAGCAATTAAATCATTAAATGAGAACTTGTTACCTTGAGTGAGATAGCCAATTGAGTCCTAGGGAAAAGGAAAGAAAAAAAAAAAAAGGTTAGATCAGCGAAGAGTCCTCCGAAAGATGGTCCTAGTATACTCCGCAGAGTGCCTGCTAGTCCTATATACACTGTGTCTAATTTAGTGCAGTATATCTAAATAGTGAATGGGTGACATTGGAGAAGAATGCTCCTGCTTATAAAGAATGTCAGGTATCTTTTTGTTGTTGTCGGTCTTGGTGCCTGAACTCTGGGCCTGAGCACTGTCCGTCAGCTCTTCAGCACAAGGTGAGCACTCTACCACTTGAGCCACAGAGCCACTTCCGGCTTTTCTGCTTATGTGGTGTTGAGGAATCAAACCCAGGGCCTCAAGCGTGCAAGGCAAGCACTCTACAACTGAGCCACCTTCCACAGCCTCCTTTTCTTTCTTTTTTTTTTTGGACAAGTATCTTTTTTGCCCATCTCTCCTACTTACCCCGCGGCAGGATACTGCTGGATCTGTGGGAGGGGTTGAAAACCAAATGCTTGGCCATGGCATCTCCCACAGAGGTAGTAAAGGTACATGAAGTGCAGGCCAGCTTGATTCCACTGGAAAGAGTTAAAGTGGACATAAGACAAATATGGCAATGACACCAGAGAAACACCAGAGAAAGTTAAAATTTGAGGCTTTGTTTTTTTGTTTTTGTTTTTTTTTTGGTCGGTCGTGGGGCTTGAACTCTGGGCCTGGGCGCTGTCCTTCAGTTCTTCAGCTCAAGGCGAGTGCTCTACCACTTGAGCTACAGTGCCACTTCCGGTTTTCTGGTGGTTTATTGGAGATGGGAGTCTCACAGTCTCTCCTGCCCGGGCTGGCTTTGAACAGTGATCCTCAGATCTCAGCCTCCTGAGTAGCAAGGATTACAGGCGTGAGCCACCAGCGCCCGGCTCAAATTTGAGGCTTTGTAAAGGAGAAGTCGAGTACCACTGGCACATGCCTGTAATTCTAGCTACCCAGGAGGCTGAGATCAGAGGACTGTGGTTTAAAGCCAACCTGGGCAGGAAAATACCTAAGTCTTATCTCCAATTAATGGGACACCAAAAAACTAGAAGTGAAGCTGTGGCTCACCAAAAAACTAGAAGTGAAGCTGTGGCTCAAGTGGTAAATCACTAACATCTTCAAGTTGAAAAAGCTAAAGGAAAGTGCCCAGACCCTGAGTTCAAGCCCAAGACTAGCCAAAATGAAAAAAGAAAAAAACCCATAATATTTTTTTTCCCTCAAATTAATCCATACTACCAACCACCCCACAAAAAAACTAAAAGCATATAAATATTTAGAAAATTAGGTGTACCATAAGCTTTTCCTTACCTCACAGAGTTTTTAAACAAAGCCAGATACTTGGGGCTTTTCCGTGGAACATGATTGCTGAGAAAGACATAATGTGAAATGAGTCATGAGGTTCTGCCGGCCGGCTAAGCTAGAGATCACCAGCCAATGACAATGTGCAATGTAAGATGCTTCCTATCATCATGCTTCTTTTTTTTTTTTTTTTTTTTTTGTCGGTCATGGGGCTTGAACTCCGGGCCTGGGCGCTGTCCCTCAGCTCTTCAGCTCAAGGCGAGCGCTCTACCACTTGAGCTACAGCGCCACTTCCGGTTTTCTGGTGGTTTATTGGAGATAGGAGTCTCATGGTCTCTCCTGCCCGGGCTGGCTTTGAACCGCGATCCTCAGATCTCAGCCTCCTGAGTAGCTAGGATTACAGGCGTGAGCCACCAGCGCCCGGCTTCATCATGCTTCTTAAAGTTTAATACAAATATGAAATCACCTCAGGGTTGACTGATCCAGATTAGATGGGGCTCAGAAATTGTTTCTATCAAGCTCCCATCTAATGCTGGTGTTTGGGCCATAGTTTTGAGTAGAAAGATCCCACACAATCAGGAATACAGACCATTAAAGCCAAATGAACACGGCTTTAGTCTCTTACCTTGCCTGAAGAATTCTGTAAGAGTTCAAGAAAGAAACAAACTAGGAACAGGGAAGGGAATGAAATGATTCTGGAGAATAGGAACTCATAACAACTTACTTGATCATGTGGTTGGCATAAGCTCGGGAGCAGCAGGTACTGTAGCGACAGAGAGAGCAGTGGACATATGTAGGGAAATGATTAGGGAAATCTGGGATCTCAAAGCTACATTCTAGACATGTCTGCCGGCCCATGACACTCCTGTCAAAAAAAAAAAAGAAGTTTCATTACTGTTGCAAGTATCCTCAAATTGTAAGATTTTAGATGACCGACCCTGCTGAGGTGCTTACACTGTGTATCAGAAATAACCCTGCCCCCACAGTCCCCTCCCACCCGGCATTTAGCAAGCACTGACATTTTCCTAACGGCTCTCTTCTGGACGTTGCGTTGGACAGGGGGATAAAGGAAAACAGGCAGGGGATCCGCTGAGGTCAGTGGTGCTGCCTCCTGCAAGGTGCTGGGAAGTGTATCACTGGAGGATATTGGAACAGTTCGTGGCTGCCCTCGGGAGGCCCGGATTGTCACCTGAGAGTTGAGGGAATAAAGAGTGAGATTCTACCCACAAAAACCTTGGAACACTGAAAATCTCTTTTCTCCCCCTTTCTGACTCTGTAAAAGAAACTTTGACAAACCCTTTACCTTGGTGCCTGGTTTCAAGCCCTCTAGCTGCTTGGGTTTACGGAAGGTTTTATGATGCTGAAGCTTGTGTTCAATTTTATCCTTGGCAAAAAGAAACTGCAGCCGGCACTTGTTGCAGTGATAAACATTTCTCTTCTGAAGGGGAAAGAAAAACAAAAATTCCTTAAAGGTTCCCAATGACTTTTCTTCTCTGAGAAGGTTGATCAGTGTTTCTCGCATCATTCTTCCCTTCTTGAGAATAAGAACCCTACTGTTGAGAATCAATGGTAGGAAAAGTAGAATCAAGGCCAAGATGAATAAGCCACCAATTCCTGACTTGTAATAATCTGGACCAGTGACATAAACTTACTGGTCCCTACTTTATATAACCTTATCTTTATATTGCAGTCAGTGCTACCTATTCCTGTAAATGCTTCTTTTTTGACTCTTAAATGGGACATGGCAAAACCACCAAGCAAATCGACTCATACCTTCAACTCAACCTACATTATAGGTTTTAACTCTTCCCATCAGTTCCTTTCTCGTTACTAGTTTTGTTTTTTTGGGTGGGTCATGGGACTTTAATTCAGGGACTGGGTGCTGGCCCTGAGCGATTCTGCTCAAGGGTAGTAAAGGGTAGGGCTCTACAGGGACTTTCATATGCAGGCTGGCTTTGAACCACGATCCTCAGATCTCAGCCTGAGTAGCTAGGATTACAACAGGCATGAGCCAGTAGCTCTTGGCTTTTATTACTAGTTTTCTGAATACATTTTCATGGGTAGTCTGTGTATATAATAACCATTTGTATGGGATTGCTACCTTCTTTTCTTCTTTTTTTTTTTTTTGTTGGTTGTGGGACTTGAACTCTGGGCCTGGGCATTGTCCCTCAGCATTTCAGCTCAAGGTTAGTGCTCTACCACTTGAACCACAGCACTTCTGGTTTTCTGAGTGGTTTATTGCAGATAGTCTCATGGACTTTCCTGCCTGGGCTGGCTTTGAAACAGGATCCTCAGATCTCAGCCTCCTGAGAAGCTAGGATTACGGGTGTGAGCCGCCAGCTCTTTTCTTTTTTAAACACAAATGATAAGTTAATACACTCATTTTTATCTTGCTGCATTTCTTCTTAAATCAGTACTGAAGTTTTTCAGAAGTTGGACTCATATCTATGATTTTCTTTCCTTAGGTAGCAAGTAAATGTGACAATTTCTGTACCCTATTTGGAAATACATTTGTGGTAGAGTATCAGTAGTCACTACTATGTAAGTAAAGTGGGTTACTTACAAGTGACATGGGTTCACACATCTATGTGTGAACACTGAGCACACATGTACCCATTTGTCCTGCATTTTATATTCGTTTATATGCATGCCTTCCTTTCCTGTTTTAGTAGCTCCTTTTTAAAATAAGGTCACATTTAGTCCATCTTGTAAGTGAAATATACCACAACCAGCAAAATCCTAAATTTTCCTGTTATTTTTTGCTCCTAGATCTACCACCCTCTTTCCTCACCTCTTCATAAACAAATCTGTCTCCTTCCCTCTTATTTGTAGAATTTGACTTTAACAACAAAATGGCTCGTTAATGAAAATTTGTCTATCTTGCTTGCTACCTTCTTACAGTATGTGACATTTTAATCATACCTTTTTTTTCATACTTTTCAGCTTCCCTTATATCACATTTCCCTCTAAGACTATGGTGCTGGCTTTGTGGCTACAGACTTGAAGAATCCTAAGCCTTTCCTTCCCTTGTTCCAGACAGGGCTGGAGAGCCTGACACTTGAAAAGTTTTTTAAAAATCTTCTGGATTTATATAAGAATGATTCCTAAGTATCTTTTCAACAACTTTTGTCCCAGACTTTAGACTTGACTATTTTTATAGGTATGAGAGTTTGAACTCAAGGTTTCATACTTGCTCAGCTACTTGTTCAGCTTTTCTTTACTCAACAGCTAGAATTCTGCCACTTGAGCCATACTTCCAGTCTTGCTTTTTTTTTTTTTTTTTGGCCAGTCCTGGGGCTTGAATTCAGGGCCTAGGCACTGTTCCTGAGCTTCTTTTGTTCAAGGCTAGGATTCTACCACTGGAGACACAGTGCTACTTACAGCTTTTTCTGTTTATGTGGTACTGAGGGTTTATGTGGTAAACAGGGCTTTAGGCATGGTAGGCGAGCACGGTACCACTAAGCTACATTCCCACAGCCCAGAGCCTAGCTTTTTTTTTTTTTTTTTTGGTCATGGGGCCTGAACTCTGGGCCTGGGTGCTGTCCCTCAGTTCTTCAGCTCAAGGCTAATGCCCTACCACTAGAGAACACAGCACTACGTCTGGCCTTTTCTGTTTATGTGGTACTGAGGAATAGAATTCAGGGCCTCATGCATGTGAGGCAAGCACTCTTACCACTGAGCCACCTTCTCAGACCTAGGTTTTTGATAGTTAACTGGATATAGAGTCTCCTGGACTTTTCTCCCCAGCCTAGCTTTCAGCCTCCTGAGTAGCTAAAAGTAGTAGTAGTAGTTAAAAAGATCTGAGCCTTTTTAACATTTTCACAGCTATACTTGAAGTCCATAGATACTGCTGATACAGAATATCCTAACAATTGTGTTCTGTTTACTTCTTTTTTTCGGCAGGTTTGAGTGCAGAGTCTACTCTTGTTAGGAAGGTATCCCATCACTGAGCCATGCCCCCGCCCCCATCCCCAAAATTCAGTTTCTGTTTCAGTAAACAGTCCTATCATTCATTTAATTGCCAAAGATGTACGTTTAGGGCAATGGATTTTTTTTTTCCAGTCTGTATAGTCCTGGCTGGCTTCAAACTTAATACTTCTGGCCTTTTGAGTGTTGTTGAGTCCATTCATTTTGTTGTTGGTGGTCAGGGGGCTTGAACTCTGCCTGGGCAGTCTCTGAGCTCTTATGCTCAAAGCTAGCGCTCTACCATATCTCTATCAGTTCTGGCTTTTGAGTGGTTAATTGGAGATAAGAATCACACAAGGCCAGGTACCAGTGGCTCACACCTGTAATCCTAGTTACTCATTCAGGAGGCTGAGATTTGAGGATTGTGGTTCAAAGCCAAGCTGGGCAGGAAGGTCCATGAGACTCTAATTTCCAATTAACCACCAGAAAACCGGAAGTGGCACTGTGGCTCAAGTGGTAGAGCACTCACCTTGAGCTAAAGAGCTCAGAGGCAGTGCTCAAGCCCAGAGTTCAAGCCCCTCAACCAACAACAAAAAGAATGGACTCTTAACAACACTCAAAAGGCCAGAACACAATTATTGAGTTTGAAGCCAGTCTGGACTATACCAAAAAAATCCATTGCCCTAAACTTATATCTTTGGCAATTAAGTAAATGATAGGACTGTTTACTGAAACAGAAACCCTGAATTTTTGGGATGGAGGCATGGCTCAGTGATGGGATACCTTCCTAACAAGTATAGACTCTGCACTCAAACCTGCTGAAAAAAGAAGTAAACAGAACAAGTCTCATGGGGACTTTTTTGCTTGGGCTGGCTTTCAACCTTGATCCTCTGATCTCAGCCTCCTGAGTAGCTAGGATTACAGGTGTGAGCCACTGGCAACCAGCTTTTCCTACTTTTACCTACTCCATTCTCTAGGGTCATAATATATTCTATCTCATATACCCTTTTTTCATCTTAAAAATCAATAATTACTATACCTCTCATCTAGTTCTACTGCTGAAAAAGCCTTCTGACTAGTCTTCTTAACTGGTCTTAAACTCCTTTAATCCACTCACCTCAGAAGAACCAGTATAAAATCTTAAGATCCTCCCTACTCTGTCCCCCAAAACTTCCAAACCTCACAGTCTACGCTAAATATACCTTAATTTTGTAAATCTACAGTCTTATCCTGTGCCCCAGGTACTCTATTTTCCATTCTATTTTACTTAGATGTCATTTTTACTCATCGTTCAGGTCTTGAATACTACTATTCTCTAGTTCCAACAGAGGTATATGCTTTCCTGTATCCTATACTTCTCCCTAACAAAAATCTTGTCACCTTCACTGTACCATTGTTTATCTACCACTAGCACCTACCTTAGAAGATGGCACATAGTTGAAATTGAGTAATTTTTCCAAGAATATGTATATTCTCCAGCACAACTATTTGCCCAGCATCTATAAATCAAACAAATAAGAACAAAGGAATGGCCTGGTGCCTAGTACCTGGTGCCTCATGTAATGGAGTTGGAATGCATTGCCATTTTTGAAGACCTTCAGGCAATAAGGGCAGAGCAAATGCCGGGTATCTTCATGGATCATCCGAAAATGGACATCTACCTCAGAGTAGAGGGAGGAGCGATATTGACACACCTGAGTTACAGAGGAGGAAACATAAGGCTAAGAGTGAACAACTGAGATCTAAAAAAAAAAAAGTAACAAAAAACTGTACAAATATGAAAAAGTTTTCCTAAATGCATAAAATTATTTTTTCCGACTTTGTAATGCAAGTCTGTATCTGTGGTAAGCTCAGGTGTGACTTAAGATCCCTCCCTCCCTGTCTATTTATCTACCTACCTATGTATGTTCTCTTGGGAATATTTTACTGTGGTTATTATACGTTTTCTCCAACATGGAATGTTAAAGATAAAAATTGTATTTGTTATTTTTCCTATTCTTCAGAGGCCTAAGACTGAGCATGTGCAGTAAGTATTTAGAAATATTCCTTAAGAATTATTTGCATTCACACAAACTTGAGCTTTCATCTTACCCCAGTTAGATTGACCACTATCAAGAATTCAAACAACCACAAATGCTGGTGGGGATGTGGGGAAAAAGGACTCCTAGTACACTGTACAACTGCTATGGAAGGCAGTTTAGAGGTTCCTCCAAAAACTAAACATAGAACTTCCCTATGATCCAGCCATACCACTGTTGGGCATCTACCCAGAATGGTACAAGTCAGGATACTCTATAGATACTTGCACATCCCATGGTCATTGCTGCACTACTGACAACAGCCACGTTATGGGACACAGCCCAGATGCCCTGGAGTAGATGAGTGAATCAAAAAAATGTGGTAGTTATACACAATGGAATTTTGCACAGACATGAAAGAATAAGATAATGTCATTTGCAAGTAGATGGACCTAGAACAAATTATGTTTAAGTGAGGCAAGTCAAGCTGAGAGAGACAAATGGCACAAGTTTTATTTCATATGCAGAAGCTAGATCTAAATTATAACTGGATGTGATAACTTATACATGACTCCAGGCATTCACACACACACAGTCAGACCAAAGGAGGATACCAGTAGGGGAGGAGTATCAAAGGCGTAATATCCCCCAAACACTTAAAATATTATTTATTGAAACAAGTTCCAGGAAATGGAAACATGGGTTATTTATGCTGTTGTTGTTGGTGGTGTTATATGTGCTTTTTCCCCCTTCTTTTTTTTTTTTTTTTGGTTGGCGGGCGGGGGGGGGGGGAGGTCAATGGGAGGAACACAGAAACAGATGAAGAAAGGGTGAACAAATGCCATCATGATATTCATTATACATTATGTGGAAAATGAACTATGCAACTTGTGGGTAGCGATGGGAGGAGGAAACTGGGGGAAAGTGAAGGAAGGGGTGACATTGTCCAAAAGAGAAATGTATATATTAGCTGAATTGTGAATGGTAACCTCTATGTACACCATCTTAATAACAAAAACACACACATATACATATATATTTATTTATTTATTTATTTTATTTTATTATTGGTTGTGGGCTTGGGCGCTGTCCCAAGGCTAGTGCTCTACCATTTTGAGCTACAGCACCACTTCTGGTTTTCTGGGGGTTAATTGGAGATAGGGGTCTCAAAGACTTTCCTGCCTGAGCTGGCTTTGAACCGTGATCCTCAGATCTCAGCCTCCTGAGTAGCTAGGATGACAAGGCGTGAGCCACCAGAGCTATATTTTTTCTTTTGAAAAAGGATTATTTGCTTTCAGCCTGAGAGCAAACTGGCTAAAACTAGAGGGAGAAAAAGGCAATACCTGACAAACATAAGGCATCTCTCCAGGCTTGTGAGTATCCTTCATATGCTGGAGAAACAGTGGTTCACTTTCAAATGCCCACTCACAGATCTTGCATTTGGCTGTAAGAATAAGAATCAATAAATTGACCTTAAAGTAAAACCAAAGTCCTCCTGATCTGTTTCCTTCATTTTCAACAGTCAATAGATCATTTTCCCTCTAGTCTTTCTTTAAATCAATTCCTTTTGCCTCAGCATTTGAATTGCTTATAACTAACCTTTCTCTAGCTCTGACTTCTTACCACAGCTTCACTCTAGATTTTGAACTATTTACATTTAATTTAAACATTCTATTTTCAATTCTAACTTAACTCATATTCTTTTGCTTCCCATTTCCCCTCTCCTCACTTTATCTTTTTCTACCTTTTAACTCTAGATTGTCTCAGACTCTATAGCCATTTTCTGTTATCATTATTTCAAAATGATCTAGGAATTGTTATTTATCTATTACTATAGACAAAAATGTCACAAAAATCCCTGACTTCCTAATGCTAAGCAACTGACTTTCAATATCTGTAGAATCTCCAATAAATCTACACAGTATATCCATTCTTTACACACTATTGCTTTTTCTTTTGGTCATGGGGCTTGAACTCAGAGCTTGGGCTGGTACTCTAGCACTTTAAGCCACAGCACTACTTCTGGTTTTCTGATAGTTAATCAGTAAATTTAAATAGTAAATTTAAATAAAAAAAAATTAGACTTTCCTGCCCAGATGGCTTTGAACTGTGATCCTCAGATCTCAGCCTCCTGAGTAGTTAGGATTATAGGCATGAACCACTGGCACATGGATGATGCATGAATTCTTTTAAAAACTAACTACATGTTTCATTCCTATCCTTAAAGACAATGATTTTGTGAATAATAAAGCAAGTATCTATTGAACATCTGAGTATAAGTAAGAATTTGCTCTCAAAAGACTTAGCAATTAGAATAGATGGTCTTTATTACCCTATCCTGCATTAACACATTCAAGATAATTTAAAATTTGTCAAGTATATTAAAAAATCATAATTTTGGTTAAAATTTTAATTGTGTCATAAAGTATGATCCCACCCAAAAATGTCTATTTTTATTTCTTTGTTTACATAATTATGTTCACGTTTTTGCAAATATGAAATTGTAGACTTAAAATTTTAAGCACTGACTGGACAATGACCAATTCCTTCACCCAGTAAAAAAATAAGTGATGGGCTGGGAATGTGGCTTAGTGGAAGTGTGCTTGCCTAGCATGCATGAAGCCCTGGGTTCAATTCCTCAGTACCACATAAACAGAAAAAGCTGGAAGTATCACCGTGGCTCAAGTGGTAGAGTGCTAACCTTTAGTGAAAGAAGTCAGGGATAGTGCTCAAGCCCCAGGACTGGAAAAAATAAAATAATGTAGCCAGGCGCTGGTGAATCATGCCTATAAACCTAGTTACTCAGGAGGCTGAGATCTAAGGATTGTGGTTCCAAGCCAGCCCAGACAGGAAAACCTGTGAGACTTTTATCTCCAATTAATTACCAAATAGCCAGAAGTGGAGCTGTGGCTCAAGTGGTAGAACACTAGCTTGAGCAAAAAAGGCTCAGGAACAGCATCTAGGCTTTGAGTTCAAGCTCCATCTCGGGGGGTGGGGGTGGGGGTAGGGGGATTGAAGAGGGGGGAAGTGATGTTGAAATAATCCTTTAAGGATAATTGTTTAAGAAGAAAAAGTTGTTAATTTGGGACAACAAACAAGGCTCAGAAAACTCAGACATCCTCTCAAATTACATGCAAAGGAGGAAAATATCTAAATTTCCAGAAGAGTTCCAGATTTTGTGCTTCTTCTCAAAGAAACCTGATTGCACACCCATTTAAAATTACTGCTCAGAGGATTGTTAGGTGCTACAAGGACAGAGATAAATAAGAAATCCTGCCTTGAGGAATGAGGAAAGGCTGTGAGATATACAACTTGAACCTTTAGAAAATGGGATTGCAAAACAGGAAACAAGAGAAGCAGGAGAAAACACATGTAGGTAGAGAAGTACATGTCTGTGAAACTTAAAAAGGAAGCATCACAATACTTTCTTCTTTTCTTACCTCTCAATTTGCTTATCTCTTTTAAATTAGTTCTCTCTTTTTTTTTTCTAGAACCCTTTTAAGCGTTAATGCCTGTCTGTCTCCGCCTTTCTTACTTTTCTTCCTTGGACAAACAAACTCATTCAATCTCAGTGGCTTTTCCTACACAATTGCATGATTATGACATAGTCATCATACAATACCAATAATAAAAGGTTAATGCAGGAATGGGAATGAGGAAACAGATGACACTGTACAAAAGGAAATGTACTTATTACCTGACACATGTAAATGTAACCCCTCTGTTAATCAACTCTATTATAACAGTAAATAAATTTTTAAAAAGGTTAAGGTGTTTGTGTATGTGTGTACTCGCGCACGCTGGCCCATGAGCTCAAACTCAGGACCTTGTATTCTTCTTTATTAACTTTACATCTTAAGGCTAATGCTCTACCACTTGAGCCACATCTCCAATTCTGCTATTTTACTTGTTAGCTGGACATAAGAGCCTCCTAGATTTGTTTGCCTTGGCTGGCTTTGAACAACAATCCTCATATCTCAGTCTCCCAAGTAGCTAGGATTATAGGCATGAGCCACCAATGTTAGGCCACTTAATATAATTTTTAATGCACAAATACTACTCAGAGATTGACACATATTATCCCATACCTAAAACATTACTGAGAAGAACCCAAATTATCAGAATTTAAGAGATCTGCTAATCTGACACATAATTCCACATAGACGTATGAAACGATTAAAGACTGGCTCCTAGAGGTTATGGAGCACTTGTCCTTTTTAGCACATTAGCACAGGGGTCACCTTCACCTCAACACCTACAACAGTCTCCTACTTTGAGAAAACAAGCATAACTATGACATCTTCTCCAAACTATGGAAGAATGAGTCTGTATTCCTAAGGTTTACCAACCTCACCATTCCATGGTTTTCGAGATTGTCATCAACTAGTTCCCCCTCTCAAATCTACCCACGTAGGCTGGGACCTAGTGGTGCTGGCTGGGGCAGGAAAGTCCGGGAGACTCTTATCTCCAATTAACCACCAGAAAACCAGAACTGGCAACATGGCTCAAAGTGATAAAGCACTAGCCTTGATCAAGAGCTCAGGGACAATACCCAAACCCTGATCAAGCCCTATAACTGACCCTCCCAGAAAAAAACCAAAATCTACCCACATCAGCTCCTCTTGCTGGCAGCTGAACATGATTAATTCCCCTACAGCATACATCCCTCAATCTTACCTCTTCTTCATTTTACAGTTCTTTCTTCTTTCCACCAACAGATTTTTTTTTTTTTTTTGTCATCAGTCATGGGGCTTGAACTCTGGTCCTGGGCACTGTCCCTCAGCTTTTCAGTTCAGGGAGAGCATTCTACCTTTTGAGCCACAGCACCACTTTGGTTTTCTGGTGGTTTATTAGAGATAAGAGTATCACAGACTTTCCTGCCCGGGCTGGCTTTGAACCATGGTCCTCATATCTAGCCTCCTGAGTAGGTAGGATTACAGGTGTGGGCCACTGGTGCCTGGCTCCAGATTTTTTTTAAAGATTGGAAGTCTAACCCAAGCTGGGTGCTCGTGACTCACATCTGTAATCCTAGCTACTCAGGAGGCTGAGAGCTGAGGTTCTCAGTTCAAAGCCAACCGGGAAAGGAAACTGTGAGACTCTTATCTCCAATTAACTACTCAAAAAAGCTGGAAGAGGTGCTGTGGCTCAAGTGGAAGAGCACTAGCCTTGATCAAAAAAGTTCAGGGACAGTGCCCTGGCCCCTAGTTCAAGCCCCAAGACCAACATACACATGAATAGATCTAATATTATTAGATGAAATATAACATATATAAGTCCCTCGGTTTGATACCTAGTGGAACTGGTTCAAATGACAGAAAGTTAGCCTTGAGCCAAAACACTGAGTGACAGTGCCCAGGCCCTGAGTTTAAGCCCCAGGTTTGGCACCAAAAACAAAAAAATAACCACCAACAAACAAACCCAAGAGTGAAACAGATTGGAGTATAGTATGAATGTGTGGAAATGTAACAGTGAAATTCTCTCCCTTTTACAATATAAGCCAACAACAAAATAATATAACAAAAAAAATACCCAACGACAAAAAATTAAAACTATGAAAGAACCAAGAGTCACATACTTAAAGCATCGACTGCCCTTAAACATGTGTGAAAAAATATAGTACTATTAAAATTAGAATTATAGGCCTATGCCTATAATTCTAGGTACTCAAGAGGCTGAGATCTGAGCATCATGGTTCTATAGCCCAGGAAGACAAATCCTCAAGATTCTTATCTCTGATTAACAAGGAAAAAATCGAGGAGTGGAGATGTAGCTCAAGAAGTCAAGTGGAAGACCATGAGTTCAAACCCAGTACTAAAACAAACAAACAAAGGAGTTACAATGACATCCAAGAATAAAATTGATACCTACTAAGGAAAGGTATTTATCGCCTTAGGTTGACAAGTTATTAAATGGTGGATAAGAACAAATTCTGCACAAGAAACTAGAACATTTAAAAGTCAGGGACAAGAGAATAGGAAGTCAAGAGAGAGAAAAAATATCCAAGCAGCCTGCACTTTTTGTGAAATTTTCACAAGGAAAAATGTGCCTTTTCTATGTGGAACCCATATATAACTGAAACAAGAACCTACCCACCTCTGGGCATATAAGGAATCAGTGGCAGAGCATTTGCCTAGAATGTGCAAGACCTTGGTTTGATCCTCAACATTGGAGGGTGGGAGAGGAAATGATAAGTGTTTTTGATCTGGGAGGTTTGAGTGCATTATTCTAGTTTTATATCCACATCATTGATAGAGAATAATTTTGAGTCCTAAACTAGACCAAATTGACTACCCTGGAATTACACTATATTGTCATGATAACTGATTTCAATGTTTATTCTACTACAGAATGATTAATCCAAAGTTTCACTACACAGTAGGGAAGCTACCAGCAACATATGGTTACTGAACACTTGAAATGTAATAAAGCTACTTAGGAGGCTGAGATCTTAGGATCGTGGTTCAAAGCCAGCCGAGGCAGGAACATGCATGAAATTTTTATCTCCAATTAACCACCAAAAAACTGCAAGTGGCTCTGTGGCTCAAGTGGTAGACTGCTCACCTTGAGCTGAAGAGCTCAGGGACAGCGCCCAGACTGAGTTCAAACAAACAAACCAACAAAAAAAACACCTTTTTCATCAGAATCTGTAGGAGACAGAGGCAGAGTAGCGTGTGCAGTGGAGGGGGGAGTACCAGCAGAAGTGGGTTGGGCTAACAGGGGTGTGTGAATGAGAATGAATATAGTCAAAGATTTTAGCCTGTCAAAAAGTAGAACAATAAAACCTGTTGTTTTAAGAAGGGTAAGAGAATGACTATGACTAATTGGGATATATGTGTGGAACTGTAACATAAAGCCGTCCCTTGTACAACTAAAAATCTTGTCACTTTATCAGAATCCTTATTACTAAAATAGGATGACATCAGGACAAATTCAGGGCTACAATAAATATACATCTAGTTCAAAAGTGGCTAAAAGGTCCAGGTGCTGGTGGCTTATGACTGTAATCCTACTACTTAAGAGACTGAGATCTGAGGATCTCAGATCTGAGGCAGGAAAGTCCATCAGACTCTTATCTCCAAAAAACCACTCAGAAAAAACTAGAAGTAGCACCGTGCCTCAAGTGGTAGAGCAATAGCCTTGAGCAAAAGCACATCAGGGACAGTGCTCAGGTCCAGAGTTCAAGCAGAAAAAAGAAAAAGAAAAAAGAGAGAAGACTCACAACATACAGAGGAAAAAAGTGATTTGTGTGTTTAGATAATTCTGTATTCAATGCAGTGCCTGGAACTAACACAGAAACCCTGTCATGAGCCAGAGACAAAACATTAAGAAACAGCAAGGCAGAGAATTTCCGGGTTTAAAGCCTGCAATATTTCTCAGTCTCTCATAACTGATGTTTAATGCATTATTTGTCTTTATGCTTTAAAGGTGTAGCCTAGGCTGGTCTTGAACTTGTGATCCTCCTGTCTCATCCTCCTTGTTGATTACCAACATGCGCCACCATGGCCGGTTCTTTATGCTTTAGATCACACAGTTTCCAACCACCCAAAAGCTTTTCTTACTAATTTCCATTGGTACAAATATTTTCTATATTTAGACTCTAAAAGTTTAACTACCACTTTTTGTGAAACCTGTCAAAAAGATCTTTTCCTTGGGGCTGGGAAGGTGGCTCAGGGGTAGAGCACTTGCCTTGCATGCATGAGGCCCTGGGTTCGATTCCTCAGCACCACATAAGCAAAAAGAAAAAAGCCGGAAGTGGCGCTGTGGCTCAAGTGGTAGAGTGCTAGCCTTGAGCTGAAGAGCTGAGGGACAGCGCCCAGGCCCAGAGTTCAGGCCCCACAACTGGACCCAAAAAAAAAAAGATCTTTTCCAGTCTCTAAATTATCTCATTTATGACTGATAAGGATATATGTTCATAATATATTATCTTGTTCTTATAAGCTGTAATTACAACTTACATAATTTTTACCTTTTGTTGAAAAGGTAAATTCCTTAAAGGACATTAAAAATATTCTGAAGATCAGGTTAAAATTCTTACAATATCATCTGAATAGAAATGTAAGTGTCTGTGTGTGTGCCTGTGCCAATTTTAGGGCTTGAATATAGGGGTCTGGGCACTGTTCCTTGGCTTTTTTCCCCATCCCCCTCAAGGCTGGAATTCTACCACTTGAGCCACAGCTCCATTTCTGGCTTTTTGGTGATTAATTAGAGAACAGAGTCACACAGACTTTTCTGCCCCAACTAGCTTCAAACTGTGATCTTCAGACATCAGCCACCTGAGTAGCTAGAAGGGACTACTGAAGTGGATGGTCCTTCCTGGGGCTTCTGGGGCTTGCATTCAGCCTGGGCACTGTCCCTGAGCTTTTGTGCTCAAGGCTAGCACTCTACCACTTGAGCCACAGCTTCACTTCCATCTTTTTTGGTGATTTAATTGGAAATAAGAATCTCAAAGACTTTTCTGCCTGGGTTGGGAACTGTGTTCCTCAAATCCCAGCCTCCTGAAAACTAGGATTAAAGGCATGAGCCACCAGCGCCTGCCTGAAATGTATTTCCTTTTCTGTGAGATAAAGTATAGCTAACACTCCAACCCATCACACATTTCACTCTAAAGTACTGTTTTAATGGGCAAGTCCTTTAAATCAGCCTTGCAAGAATGGAGGGTAAGTGAAGTTAAAAGATGGCTACAAACACTGTTACTTCATATAAGTAAACATAAGGCTCTCCTCTAGTACCATTCAATGATTGATGACCAAAATAGATTCCCCTGGGGTTTAAATTTCCAAACTTACTAGTAGATTCATAGGGACTATGCACGTTTTCCAAGTGGCACTGGAGCTGGAAGGGAGTGGAAAACTGGCGGTAACAATGTTGGCAGATAGTATGACCATCCACCTCACCATTCTGCTGATCGAGTTCTACATGGTGTTTCATATGATTCATAAATCTGTAGCAGAGAGCAGAAAGTACAGAAAACAACGTCAGCAGCCTTTGAGAAATACAATGATAGAACCATGAACAACCTTTAGTCTAGTTCTTGCTCCCCAACTTCCTCTATTTCGGACAGACCTTTCCTGATCCTAGGAAAAGTAGCAGGTTCTTGAAACTGAAAGTTCTATGGAAGGAGATGCATTTTTTTTGTTTTTTTTACTTTATACAAAGTTACAATATCTTCCCCTTTCTACAGTATTACTTATTTATTGATTCTCTACAACCACCAAGCAAGACTGCATTACAGGACCTTTTTTCCCGAAAACAAAAGCTGATGTAACTAAGACAATTTAGTTTTTCTTTTGTAAAGGATAATCTGCAAACACTTACCGAATGTTGTTTTTTAGCCTTTTGGTACAATGTGGGCATCGGAAAGATGTGGCAACCTTAGGAAAGCTTGTGAGCTGGGCTACTTTCCCACCATCCCGTCCATAATAGAAATCATCTACTAGCATAATGAGCTTGGTCTGGACAGCATCACCAACATTTTCATTTGGCTCTGGTACTTTGGTAGGTGGTGACAGAGCAGGAATAGGTGTAGAAGAGGGTGTGGAAGTAATAGGAGCTGTCTTCTCAGGGGATGAAGGCTTTGCAGCTGATGGGACACTGGGTTCTGAATCCAGGGACTTTCCTTTCTTCTGGTATTCAACCATTTCTGGGCAACAGTACTATAAAGGAAGATGAGGTGTGATCATTCTAATTATCCTCTGACCCAGGATGTGGGCAACTTGGTAACACTTTTGTTACTGTAAGTGGTAAGATTTTGCTTCTCTATCTTTTCTTTTCTTTTTTTGGAGACCAGGGTCCTGTTACCCAGGCTGGCCTTTTTTTTTTTTTTTGTTGGTCAACGAGGCTTGAATTCTGGGCCTGGGTGCTGCCCCTCAGCTCTTTAGCTCAAGGCTAGCGTTCTACCACTTGAGTTACAGTGTCACTTCCGGTTTTCTGATGGTTTATTGGGAGGTAAGTGTTTCATGGACTTTCCTGCATGGACTGGTTTTGAGCCGCGATCCTCAGATCTCAGCCTCCTGAGTGGCTAGGATTACAGTCGTGAGCCACCAGTGTCCGGCTGGCTGGCCTTTTTGGATCAAGCAATTCTACTTCAGCTTCCTGATGAGCTGTGAGTATAAACTCACATCAGCACCCAATATTTAAGATACTCTTATTAAGTTCATCCTTATTAAGTTCATACTCTTATTAAGTTCATCCTTCAGTTTTCTGTTTCCAGATCTCACTCCTTCCAGTGTACATCCAGAGCCATATAAACTCTGAGCATCAAAACTTATAGTTCTTTATCCTGCCTCCTTAAATCACTTAGCCTGTCACTAGTATCATTTGACTCTAAGCTCTCTAGCAGAAAGAAGTCCTACTCTTTGCCTTTAGTGAAAAGGTTAGAACACAGGAAGTAGTTACCAGTTTCTAATTGACTCAATTATATAAATAATAGAAACGGTCAATGTTTGTACTCTTAACTGAGAATGCAGTCTGTCTTCCTGGGCAGTTTCAAGAATCTACCATGTTAAGAAAATAAAGTTAGCCAAGGTGCTGGTGGCTCATGCCTATAATCCTAGCTACTCAAGAAGCTGAGATCTGAGGATCACGGTGCAAAGCCAGCCCGGGCAGGAAAATACGTGAGACTCTTATCTCCAATAAACCACCAGAAAACCAGAAGTGATGCTGTGGCTCAAAAGGTAGAGCGCTTGCCTTGAGCTGAAGAGCTGAAGGACAGTGCCTATGCCCAGGGCAAGCCTCATGATTAACCAAAAAAAGAGAGAGAGAGAGAGAAGTTTTATACACACACACACAAATATATAGATAGATAGATGTATATATATACATATATATACATATATATATATATATTAGTCCTATTGAAGGTAAATGTATGCTATTACATTCCCATTAACAGATTGAGAGAGAGAATAAGTCTTTAAAAAGTTTTCAGGTTAGTTTAGAACCCCTGCTTTTCAGGTTCCCAACAAGAAAGGAGGTATACAGCAGTAACTACTTAAGCTAGATCTTATCATGGGCAGGTATCACTTACACACATGTGACCTCTCAAAGCTTCAGTAACACGGAATTGAGCATTACACCGTGGACATATTTTCCGTCCACCATCCTGGAGGTCAAATACTGGAATGGAAGAGGTCACTGGAAAAAATGAGAATTAGTTAAGATTAATATGATAACAGATAGCACCAAATACTCCTGAGAGGAATATCCAAGAGTAAGCAAGCATGAGAAAACATTGTATTTAAGACATTCTTTTTACTATTCTAATTCTAGGTCAAAAGATTGGCAAACTAGAGCCAAGTGACCAAATTCAGCCCAACTACCAGTTTCTGTTTGGTCTAACAGCTAAGAATCATTTTTCATCATTTCTGTAATTTACAGTATTACACTACATTATTAAGTAACTTTTTTTGATTATTACTTAACTAACTTATTTTGGTTTCTGAGACAGAGTCAAACTATAGAGTATAGGCTTGCCTTGAACTCAAAATCCTCTCTTGCCTTAGACTGTGGAGTACTGGTATTATAGGTATGTACCATTTTCTTTTTTAAAATCATGATAAATAAGTAAAATATATGTGTGTGTATAAAACAGTATTACAATCTTAACTATTTAAGTGTATGCTTTAGTTGTATCAAGTACATTTACACTGTTGTACAATTTCCAGAACTCTTCAACTTACACTGAAACTTTTTTTTTTTTTTTTTGGATCCGATCGTGGGGCCTGAACTCTGGACCTGGGTGCTGTCCCTCAGCCCTTCAGCTCAAGGCTAGTGTCCTACTACTTGAGCCACAGCGCCACTTCCAGCTTTTTTCTTTTTGCTTATGTGGTGCTGAGGAATCGAACCCAGGGCCTCAGGCATGCAGGGCAAGCACTCTACCACTGAGCCACC
Source organism: Dipodomys merriami (assembly GCF_024711535.1). NCBI lineage: Eukaryota > Metazoa > Chordata > Mammalia > Rodentia > Heteromyidae > Dipodomys > Dipodomys merriami. The sequence continues at coordinate 2,490,961 of NW_027202893.1, forward strand.
TTCCCAGCCCCTGAAACTCTCTTAATTGTATTTTTTTGTCTTCTTTTTTGCTATTGGGGAGCAAACCCAGTACCAAACACTTGTGAGGTAGGTGTTTTGCCACTGATCTACACCTCAGCCCCTGAAACTTTTTTTTGTTGTTGGTTGTGGGGCCTGGGCGCTGTCCCTCAGCTCTTCAGCTCAATCAAGGCTAGCATTCTACCACTTGAGCCACAGCACCACTTCCAGCTTTTTCTTTTTTTTTTTTTTTAATATATATATATTTTATTGTAAAGATACTGTATAAAGGGGTTATAGTTAACATGAGTAAGGTAATAGTACGTTTCCTATCGAATATTGTTCCCCACCTCCTTTGTTTTTCCCCTATCATCTCTTCCCTTCCCACCTCCCCAACTCCTCCCTCCCCCACTAAAAAACTCCCCGAATAAATACCAGGGAGTGGAAAGATGTTTTGAGGGGGTAGGCAAAGAGGGGGAAAGCACATGAATAGGAGGAGGAAGGGTTAGCAAATACAGCCATTATATTCAATGTACATTATGTGAAAATTGAACTATGTGAGGGTAAACACAGGAGGGGGGAATGGGATAGAATGAAGGAAGGGGTTGACAATAAGCATTGTACTTATAACATGACTTATGGAATTGTAACCCCTCTGTACAACTACTTAATAATAAGACAAAATAAATTAATAAATAACTCCTTGGCAATCCTAGCTACTTGAGAGGTAGAGATTGGAGAATCAAGTTTCAAAGAATACTTGTATAGAAAAGTCTGTGAGAGCTGGGCACAGGTGGCTCACGCCTATAATCCTAGCTACTCAGGAGGCTGAGATCTGAGGATTGTGTTTCAAAGCCAGCCCAGGCAGGAAAGTCTGTGAGACTATCTCCAATAAACCACTCAGAAAACCAGAAGTGGTGCTGTGGCTCAAGTGGTGGAGCACTAACGAGCTGAAATGCTGAAGGACAGTCCCCAGGCCCAGAGTTCAAGCCCCACGACCAACCAAAAAAAAAAAAAAAAAAAGACTGTGAGACTCCTAATGGCTGGACACAATGATTCATGACTATTATCATAGTAACAAGGGAAGCACAAATAGAAGACAGAAGTTTATGCAGGTCCTCTACATAAAGTGCTACTCTATCTTGAAAACAACCAGTATACAAAGGGGCCCTCAGAATGGCTCAAGTGGTAGAGTGATTGCTTAGCATGTGTGAGACCCTGAATTCAAACCCTAATACTACCCAACCAGACTAACTCCCTTTCTCCTTGGCTAACAATCAATTTTTTCTGTCTTCCATGATCTTACTACTACTCTAGATAACTAATGTAAGTGGAATTATACAGTATTTGTTCTTTTGTGGTTGGCTTATCTCACTTAGTACAATGTCCTAAGTTTCTTTCCATGTTGTCTCATATATCAGAAGAACATTCTTTTTAAATGTGAGAATGTACCATTATATATACATATACATTTGTATATATAAACACCATATTTTTTTGTCATCCATTCATCACTTTATGGATACTTGACTTTCACCTTTCAGTTATTGTAAATAATATAGCTATGAATCTGGGTGTAGAAATACCAGTTTCAGTTCCCTTTTGGTTCTGGACATAAACCCAGAAGTGGAATTTCCAAAGTAAAAAAAATGTGTGCACACACACATGCTGGTCTGGGGAGCTGAACTCTGGAACTGGACTCTGTCCCTGAGTTTTTGTGCTCATGGCTGGTACTCTACCACTTAAGCCACAGCTCTGCTTTCAGCTTTTTGTGGTTAATTGGAGATGTCTCATGGACTTTCCAGCCCGGGCTGGCTTTGAACTGCAATCCTCAGATCGCAGCCTCCTAAGTGGCTAGGATTAGAGGAATGAGCCATGAGCACCTAGCCAAATGCTTTTTAATATTTTTTTTTGGCCAGTCCTGGAGCTTGAGCTCAGAGCCTGGGTGCTTGTCCCTGCTTCTTTGGCTCAAAGACAGCACTCTATCACTTGAGTCACAGAACTACTTCAGGCTCTGTTTATGTGGTGCTGAGCAATCAAATCCAGGGCTTCATGCATGCTAGGCAAGTACTCTACCACTAAACCACATTCCCAGTCCCTTTTTAAAAATTTTTTGAGGGCTGGGAAGGTGGCTCAGTGGTAGAGTGCTTGCCTTGCATGCCTGAGGCCCTGGGTTCGATTCCTCAGCACCACATAAGCAAAAAGAAAAAAGCCGGAAGTGGCGCTATGGCTCAAGTGGTAGAGCGCTAGCTTTGAGCTGAAGAGCTGGGGGACAGCGCCCAGGCCCAGAGTTCAGGCCCCACGACCGGACCCAAAAAAAAAAAAAAAAAATTTTTTTTTTGAGGAACCAACATACTGTTTTCCATAGTGGCTATATCACTTTACTGCCAACAGAACACAAAGATTCCACTTTCCCCACTTCAATTCTTTTTTTTTTTTTTTTCCTTTTCTTTTTTACTGTTCTGGTACTAGGGCTTGAATTAAAAGGACTGGTGCTGTCCTTTAGCTTTTTTGCTGAAAGCTGGCGCTCTACCTCTTAAGCCATAGCTGTACTTCCACCTTTTGGCTAGTTAATTTGAGATAAGTGTCTTATGGACTTTCTTGCCTGAACTGGCTTTGAACCGCAATCTCAAATCTGGCAGTTAGAATTATAGGCATGAGCTACTAGCACTTGGCTGTATTCTTTCTTCTTGGTATTATACAGGGTATGATACTGTATCTCAATGTAGGTCTGTTTTTCTTTTTTTGTCGGTCCTGGGGCCTGAACTCTGAGCCTGGGCACTGTCCCTCAGCTCTTCAGCTCAAGGCTAGTGCTCTACCACTTGAGCCATAGCACTACTTCTGGCTTTTTCTGCTTATGTGGTGCTAAGGAATTGAACCAGGGACTCATGCATGCAAGGCAAGCACTGAGCCACCTTCCCAGTCCTTCAATGTGGTGTTTTTTTTTTTTTTTTTTTTTGTCATTCATGGGTCTTGAACTCTGGGCTTGGGCGCTGTCCTTACACTCTTCAGCTCAAGGTGAGTGCTCTACCGCTTGAGCCACAACACCCACTCCCGGTTTTCTAGTGGTTTATTGGAGATAAGAGTCTCATGGACTTTCCTGCCCGAGCTGGCTTTGGACAGCGATCCTCAGATCTCAGCCTCCTGAGTAGCTAGGATGACAGGCGTGAGCCACCGGCACCTGGGTCTGTGAGACTCATATCTCCAACAAACCACTAGAAAACCAGAAGTGGCGCTGTGGCTCAAGCAGTAGAGCGCTTGCCTTGAGCTGAAGAGCTCAGGGACAGCACCCAAGCCCAGAGTTCAAGCCCCATGACCAACCAAAACAAAACAAAACAAAAAAGCTGAAGAAAGAAATCTAAAACAGGGGCTGGGAAGGTGGCTCAGTAGTAGAGCGCTTGCCTTGCATGCCTGAGGCCGTGGGTTTGATTCCTCAGCACCACATAAGCAAAAAGAAAAAAAGCCGGAAGTGGCGCTGTGGCTCAAGTGGTAGAGCGCTAGCCTTGAGCTGAAGAGCTGAGGGACAGCGCCCAGGCTGAGTTCAGGCCCCATGACCGGACCCCCTCCCCCTCAAAAAAAAAAAGAAATCTAAAACAACATCAGGAAATGGAAAGACTTCCCTTGTTCACGGGTAGAATTCATGGTAGATAGAATTATAGAATTAGTATCATGAAAATGGCCACACTGCGAAAGGTAATCTACAAATTTAACCCAATCCCCATCAAAATCCCAATGGTGTTTTTGTAACAAAGAGAGAGAAAATAATCCAAAAATTCATATGGAACAACAAAAAGACCTCGAATAGGCAAAACAACTTTGGGGGGGTGGGGTGGGGCGGGGAAGCATCACAATTCCAGACTTCAAGCTCTATTACAGAGCTATGATGACAAAAATGGTTTGGTAGTGGCACAAAAACAGGTCTAGTAATTAACAGAACAGACTAGAAGACCCAGAAATAAAGCCATACAGTTACAGTTATCTGGTATTTGACAAGGGAACCAAAAGTGTATGGTGAATAAAAGATAGCCTCTTCAATAATTGGTGTTGGGATAACTGGACATTCATATGTAAAAAACTGTAATTGTATGCCTGTTTGTCACCATGCACCAAATTCAACTCAAAGTAGATCAAAAACCTCAAGTCAGACCTGAAACATCAGAAAGTATTATAAAATGGAGGAGAAAAATTAGAACTTAAATAGGCATAGGCTGTGTCCCAAGGACACAGCAAATAGGAGACTTGACAAATGGATGTACATCAAAATAAAAAGTTTCTGTACCATTGCAACAATGAGATGTACAAGACGTTATGTCAAAAAACAAACTTTACAACTTTGGCGGGGGGTGGGGGCGTGGGGGGGGGAGAGGGAAGGGAAATAAAGGAGGCAACAATACTTGGTAAGAAATGCACTCATTACCTTGCCCATATAATTGTAACCCCTCTGTACAGTATTTTCACAACAACAAAAAAAAGTTTCTGTACAGGGTCTGGAAGGTAGCTCACTGGTAGAGTGCTTGCCTTGCATGCATGAGGCCCTGGGTTCGATTCCTCAGTACCACATAAGCAGAAAAAGGTGGAAGTGGTGCTTTGGCTCAAGTGGTAGAGTGCTAGCCTTGAGCTGAAGAGCTGAGAACAGGGCCCAGGCACAGAGTTTAGGCCCCACAACTGACCAAAAAAAAAAAAAAAAAAGTTTCTGTACAGCAAAAGACCTAATTACTAAACTAGAAAGACTGCCAACAGACTGAGAAGATATTTACCTGCAATATATCCAACAGAGGCTTAATATAAAAAATATACAATGAGCTAAAAAAAAAAATAAGTCCCCCCCCAAACTAATAAACCAATCAAGAAATGGGCAAAGGAGCTAAAAGGAGACTTCTCGGAAGCAAGAATGCCAAATGACATAAGAGAAGTGTTCAACATCCTTGGCCATAAAGGAAATGCAAACAAACAACTTTGAGATTCCATCTCACCTCAGTTAGATTGGCCAACATAAAAAACTGGAACAACAAATGGTGGCAGGGATGGGGAAAAAGGTATCTAACTGCATTGGTGAGAATGTAAACCACTCTGCAGGTTCCTCAAAACACTAAAAACATGGAACTTCCCTATGACCCACTTACACCACTCTTGGGGCTATCTACCTACAGTATTATAAGCCAGGATCTAGTAAAGACACTTGCACACCCACGTTCACTGCTACACTGTTCACAATAGCCAGGTTATGGGAACAGCCCAAATGCCCTACAATAGATGAGCGGATCCAAAAATGTGGTACATACACACAATGTAATTTTATTCATCCATTAGAAAGAATACTATGTCATGTGCAGGGAAATGGATGTACCTAGAACAAATTACATTAAGTAAGGTAAGCCAAGCTCAGAGAACAAAGGGCACATGTGGAAACTAGATCTAAAATATAACTGGACGTGGGAACCTAGACAGGACTCTAGGCATTCACACACAGTCAGACTAACGGAAGATACTCTTAAGGAAAGTAACCAAAGAACTCCTCTAAACATTTAAAATACTATTTATTGAAACGAATTCCAGGAAATGGAAACTTTTTTTGTGGTGGTAGTGGTAACAGTTGGTGGTGTTTTGGGGTTTTTTTCTTTGGGAGAGGGGGCAAAGAGGGCCCAGAAAGGGAGAGAGGAAGGGTAAACAATCAGTATATACTATGAACTAAGCAACTTCTAGGCAGGGACAAGAGGGGGAAACTGGGAAGAAAGTAAAGGAAGGGGGTGACACTGTCCAAAAAAGAAATATATTCATTATCCGAATTGTAAAATGGTACCTCTATGTTTAACACCTTACTAATGATAAAATTATATTTTAAAAAACAAAAACAAAAGAACAAAAAGGCTTCAATACTCCAGGTCTCAGCCTCCTAAGTAGCTAGGATTACTGGTGTAGGGCAGTGACACCTGACAATAGTACTTTTTTTTGGTGCCGGTCCTGGAGCTTGAAACTCAGGGCCTGGCACTGTCACAGAGCTTTGGTCAAGGCTGGCATTCTACTACTTGAACTTCAACTCCCATTTCTGGCTTTTTTTTTTTTTTTTTTTGGTTAGTTGTGAGGCTTTAACTCAGGGCCTGGGCACTGTCCCTAAGCCATTTTGCTCAGAGCTATGGCTCTACCACTTTGAGCTACAGTTCTACCTCCAGTGTTCTAGTGGGTATTTGGAGGCAAGAGTCTCACAGACTCACCTGGTCTGGCTTTGATCTGGATCCTCTTGAGTAGCTAGGGTTACAGGCGTGAGAACACTGGCACCTAGCTGATAGTAATTTTTTTTTTTTTTTGGTCAGTTGTGGGGTTTGAAATCTGGGCCTGGCCGCTATCCCCCAACTCTTCAGCTCAAGGCTGTGGCTCTACCACTTGAGCCACAGCGCCACTTCCAGTTTTCTGGTGGTTTATTAGATAGAGTCTCATGGACTTTCCTGCCTGGGCTGGCTTTGAACGGTGATCCTCAGATCTCAGCCTCATGAGTAGCTAGATTACAGGTGTGAGTCCAGTGCCCAGCAACAGTATTCCTTAATGCACAAAAGTTTAAAATTTTTATGTCAGTTTGGTAATTTTCATTTTATTGCCTGTGCTTTTGATAACCAAGAGACAGAAATCACTGTCAAATCTACTATCATGCCACTTTCTTCCTATATTTTTTAGAGTCCCCCACCCCCATCGTTTTTTGGTGGTGCTCGGGGTTGAACCCAGTGCTTGTGAATGCTAGCCAACTGCTCTAACACTGAGGTATAACCCAGCCTGTGTTTTTGAGACACGATTTGGAAATGTTGCCCAGGCTGCCTTCAATTCCTGGGCTCAGACAATTCTCCCATCTCAGCCTCCCCAATAGTTGGGACTAAAGACATATGCAACCATATCAGCTCATAGGTCGTTGATCTACTTTGAGCTAAGTTTTATATTTCATTTAAGGAAGTCCAATTTTCTATTTATTGGATATTACTATCTAGTTTCTCAACATCATTTGTTACAAACTTTAATATTTTTAAAGAGTTAAAATAAAAATTTCTGCCACATAAAATTATATGACATTCAAATTTCAGAGTCCATATATTATTAAAGTGGAGCACAGCCCAGCTCATTTATTTATGTACTGTTTGCTGCTGCTTCTGCACTACAACAGCACAACTCAGTAGTTGCAATGGAGGCCATATTATACACAAAACCTAATATATTTGCATGAGACCCTTTATAGAAAATCTGCCAACCCCTTTTCTGTGCTCATATCCTTAACCTGAAAACCTCTGATCTGAAATCTTCTTTAGATTCCAACTTTTAAAACATTATTGAAAAATTTACTTCTTCCACAAAACCACTAATTATCACTGATTATCCTACCCATCTTTGATCAATCCATTTAATTCACTAATCAAACTCAGAAGCATGATTACATACAGAATTCCTCAGTAATTTTCCCTGAAGTTATTGCAAGAAACAAATTAAAGCAACTATATTTTGTTTTTCTAAATTTCAGAATGTAGATTTCTGATGGGACCAATACTTGTTAAGGGTTTTGAATGACTAGATACTCAAGGCCTCTCGAATTACTATACCTTTCATTGAAGATTCAGGTCCGCTGGTTCTTTGAGCAACATGGGTAGAACTGTTGTTGGATACCACCAATGGCCCAGGACTCTGACCCAGGGAAGGGATGGTGTTAAGAGTATTCACCAATTTGGCCACTTCATTGCTATTTTCACCAGTAACGCCTGGTCGCTTCACAGTGACAAAGCTGGCAATGCTCACTGCAGGTGGAGAGGTGAAGGAGGGAGCTACATTGGCCAAGTGATAAGCATCTGTTACCCACCCATTACCCCATGCTGTTTGCCATCTCCTCTTCCCAAGCCTCACCTAGCTTGGGATTTGAGGTCTGGTTGGACTGGCCTGCAGGCTGAAGAGCTAGTTGCCCCAATGAGGTTGGCTGCGTGGCAGTGGGAGTTGTGGAAGTGCTGGGAGTGGACTTGGTCTGCTGTGACTGGGACTGTGGGACGGTGCTCCGAATGGTTAGAGTAGCTGGGATGACAGTGGTGAAGGTGTTGGTGGTTGGCCTCACAGGCATTGTGGAGCCTGGCCTCACTGGGGTCATCTGAGAGAACACTTGTGGGACTCCAACTGTCGGCTTAACAAACTGTGTACCTGGGGCTTTTAAAAGAGACAGAGAAATATATCAAATCTTGGTCAATGAGCTCATCTATACCCTCTCTTGCCTTTATTAGAAATAATAAGATAGGAAAAAAATTATTCCACAAACTGGTGCTCATCAGAGGTAATCAAGAAAAGTATAGATCCTAAAATCTGAAACTGTAGTAGGTGTACAAGGTGACAAAAGAAATTATTCTAAGTAACCTAAATTATTTTAAACTGAAAACTCCAATCAATTTCTTCCAAAACATCTTCCCAAACTACCTTTTTAATTATGAGTAGATCTTTGTATTAGAAAAGAGTGGGAAGCAGTCTGGATATGTGTATGTAAGCCAAAGGGAAGACTTGGCTTTGAAAAAAGGGATTCATTTCTCAGAACACTAACATCTCCATCTTCTTATAAATTCAAAGAGAGTACAGGCTGTCTATCAGGATGTCTCTTGGCACAATTTTAGACAATTCCAAGGAGAAATATTTAAGAAATACTAGAACACTATAGGATAAACTTACGGCAAAAAAAATTAAAAAATCCAATGTGGGCTCTAGTAACAGAAAACAAAAACAAACAAAAAACCAAAACCAAAACCGGGTGCTGGTGGCTCACGCCTGTAATCCTAGCTACTCAGGAGGCTGAGATCTGAGGATCGCGGTTCAAAGCCAGCCCGGGCAGGAGAGACAGTGAGGCTCCTATCTCCAATAAACCACCAGAAAACCGGAAGTGGCGCTGTGGTAGAGCGCTCGCCTTGAGCTGAAGAGCTGAGGGACAGCTCTCAGGCCCAGAGTTCAAGCCCCACGACCGACAAAAAAAAACAAAAAAACAAAAAAACCAAAAAACCAAACCAAAACCAAACCAAAGACATCTTAGGAAGACAAGTATAGTAGTACCCTGACTGGAGTTTTATTGTTTTTACTGAATAGCAGAAAATTTAAGATGGAAGAAATGTGAGGAATTTGGAGAAAATTATAAGATATTACTTTTTTCATAAGAGGAAAAGAATTTTTCTTGAATTCCTGGGAATTCAACCTAGACCCTCCTCTTGAATTTTATGAAGGTGCTCAACCACTGTGTTATACTCCTAGTCTCAAGAATCTTTAGTATTAGTCACTGATAGTGTTAGCTTCAAAGAATGTATCATTTAATATATATCGAAAAGTCAATTCTATAAGGTAAAATTTATAATCTCACCACTGAAAGGAGATGTTCATAGAATACATTTGGGAATTTGGGAGTTTCTATTAATAATTCTTTCAGGATAATAAATTTAATAGCTGACTAAAACAGCTCTTAAAAAATTTATTAAACTGTTTTACTACCTCACAAAGGGTGGTGAAGAGCTAAATAGAAAAATAAAACCACCACCCTGGCCAAAGGTTAGAAAGTTGTTATTTAAAGTTGGGCTTAATTCATGAAGATTTTTAAAAAATATTTTCTTTATACCTTTTTAATACGGGAGTATTTTGAAACAGTAAAAAACAAATCTTCTTATGCCAGTTTATTCCAAATGGATCGACATTTTTTCCTTACCTGGGACTAGTGTAATTGGTCTAACCGTTTGGCCTTGCTGTACGTTCAGCACAATCCCAACCTGATTCATTGCATTTTGTACAGGCCGAACATTCCTTACAGGAAATCCCTGTATTAAAAAGCAAAGTAATCTTTAATAAGGAGAACACCTAACACTAACATTGACTGAAGTAAAAAAAATAAAATTCCCATACTCTAACCTAATGGCTCTATCTCTATAGTTAACAGCTCTCAAATGATTGAGATGGAAAACAAATTAAGGAAATTTTGGCAAATTCTTTTTTTTTAATTGTTTGGGTTTCTTTGTTCCATTGTTTGCTTTTTGGATTTGAGACAGAGTCCAGGCTGATCTGGGTCTTGCTATGTAGCCCAGGTTGACCTGGATCTTACTATGTAGCCTAGTCTGGTCTTGAACTTGTGGTCCTCTTTGTTAGGCAAACTTTTGAGTGACAAAACTCAAGACTGAATGAATGAAAATGAAAAGTGTTTCCTGAGTTAACTGAGCTTCAGCTTAAGAAAAAAAAGTATCTATAGACTTGACCCTAAACTGCTAAAAGCATAGAAGGGGAAAAAACAAAAATAAAAACACTAACAATATTCACACTAAAGTGATTCAACATGTAAACAACCCTAAGAAATTGTTCCCAAAGTCCACTTTGGTTTTTTTTTTTTTTTGGTCGTGGGTCCTGAACTCTGGGCCTGGGCGCTGTCCCTCAGCTCTTCAGCTCAAGGATAGCGCTCTACACATGAACCACAGCACCACTTCCAGCCTTCTCTGCTTATGTGGTGCTGAGGAATCAAACTCAGGGCCTCATGCATGCAAGGCAAGCACTCTACCACTGAGCCACCTTCCCAGCCCCCCCAAAGTCTACTTTAAAGGCCATAAACCACTAGCAAATTAATAGAAGATTTTATAAATTAAGAAGCCAAAGACAAAGGGAAACATTTGCCTTTGGACTCTACATCCTAGGCTTTCAACCTAAAATAAGTTGTTTTCTTCTCTTTCAAAGATCACTAATTTCATATATAGACACACAAAAGTCTTTTAAGTTACCCCATGTGAAGAAAAGCATACCAAGATAAGGGTAAGAAGGCTTACCAGTTAATGTGAAACTAAACCTAGCTTTTCCACTAATTCCCATTAAGACTTAATCAAATCAATTAACAGACCGCAAAAGATATGAAGAGGTAATCTTACCCAGCCAAAATGTTTTGCTGGGCTTTCCACAAAAGTCAGAAATTAATAAACAGTAAATAAGAAAATCCAGTTTGAGATAAGACGTAACTATTTCTAATGGCACTGAAGACCTTGTCTAAATAAAGGCCTCCAGAAGTTCAATGGTCTTTAAGTCCTCTACCAATCCCAGGACTGAGACTCTTACTCACCTGAGTAGTGATGAATATTGGTTGTGAGGCCACAGGGGAGCTAGTCACATGATTTGCATTCTGCATAACCTGGACAGGCCTCAAAACTGGTTGAGTAACCATTGTTCCCAGGCCTGGTGCTGGATTCTGGGCCAAAATAAGTGGCTGTCCACCTTGCTGGACCAAAGGATTGCCAGCTAATAGATAAAAGGAAGAAGGAAAAGGGGAGGAAAAAAGGAATGTTAGAAATATTGCTAACTCCATACTTTAAGAAATATGGTCTTAGATAAGAACTGTTATCTGCCACTCAAAGTTTAACATTACCAAATACATAAAAAAATTAGGCTTTATCTAAATCTACAACTAATAGAAAACCAAACAGGCCAAAGTGGTTCACTAATATCTCACCCATGTATTAACTAGGATGAGTGATACTCAAAGCTAGTGTGTCCAATCTGAACAACTCAAGGCTTTAACAACTATGGGAAAAATCGTGAAACTGTCCCTCACTGTTTCTTTATTTGTATTTCCTTAATGACTAATAATATTCTTTTTTTCTTTTTTCTTTTTTTTTTTGCCAGTCTTGGGGCTTGAACTCAGGTCATGGGGTTCTGTCCCCGAGTCTCTGTGCTCAAGGCTAACGCTTTATCACTTGAGTCACAGTGTCATTTCCAACTTTTTTTGAGTGTAGCTTATTGGAGATAAGAGTCTCACAGACTTTTCTGCCTGGGCTGGCTTTGAACCTCGATTCTCAGATCTCAGCCTCCTGAGTAGCCAAGATTGCAGGTGTAAGACACCAGTGCCTAGCCCCACATATTGTTTATAAATTTCTCCTCTCATTCTGAGGATTCTCTTTTCATTTTCTTTTTTTTTTTTTTTTGTGTCTGGTCGTGGGGCCTGAACTGTGGGCCTGGGCACTGTCCTTCAGCTTTTCAGCTCAAGGCTAGTGCTCTACCACTTGAGCCACAGCACCACTTCCAGCTTTTTTGCTTATGTGGTGCTGGGAATCGAACCCAGGGCCTCAGGCATGCAAGGCAAGCGCTCTACCACTGAGCCAACTTCCCAGCCCCTCTTTTCATTTTCTTAATTGTATTCTTTGCAGCATTAACAGATTTTTACTTTTCATAAAGTCTATTTGTCTAAAGTCTATATTTGTCTATTTTTTGATTACTTATGGTTTCTAGTGTCATTTTAAAGAAACTATTGCCTACTGCATGATTTTAAAGATTTAGTTTGTGTTTTTTTCTAGAACTTTTGTAGTTTTAGTTCTGTTTTTGTTGTTGTAATTTTGTTCTTTAATGCCAGTCCTGGGGTTGGAACTCAGGGCCTGAGTTTTTGTGCTCAAGGCCAGCACCCTAACTTTCTCTGTCTTTTTGTCAGTCATGGGGCTTGAACCTGGGCCTGGGTGCTGTCCCTGAACTCTTCAGCTCAAGGCTAGCGCTCTACCATTTGAGCCACAGTGCCACTTCTGGTTTTCTGGAGATTAATTGGAGGTAAGAGAGTATGGACTTTCCTGTCCATGATCCTCAGATCTCAGCCTCCTGAGTAGCTAGGATTACAGGCATGAGACACTAGTACCCAGCCCAGCACTCTATCTCTTGAGCCACAGCTCTACTTCCAGTTTTCCAGTGGTTAAGTGGAGGTTAGAGGTAGAATCTCAGACTTTCTTGCCAGGACTGGCTTTGAACCATGATCCTCAGATATCAGTCTCCTGAGTAGCTAGTATTGTATACATGAGCCACTAGCACCACTGTATTTCAGGTCTTTAGTTCTTAAGGTCTGATCTACTTTGCTATGGCTTGGATAAGTGTCCCTTCAAAGGCCTATGTGCTAAAGGACCATGGTCATGGTCCTCAGTTCGGCAATACTAGGAAGTAGTGAAAACTTTAAAAAGGTGGGGCCTCATGAAATGTCTTCATGTTATTGAGGCATGCCCTCAAAGGGCACTGTGGAATCTTTTCTCTTCTTCTGTTTTGGTTCCCAACCATGAGATGGGTAGTTTTGCTCTATCACTTATTTCAATCATGAAGTGCTGCCACAGGTCCAAGCAAGTATAGACTGAAAACTTTAAAACTTCCTTTATGTTAGCTAAGTTAATTATCAGAGGCATTTATTACAGTGTCAGAAAACTGACTAACACATACTTAGGAAAAGCTAATACTGCATATGAAGTGAGGTTATAGATATAACTTCATTCTTTTCCATGTGTAAGAAAGTATCCAGTTGTCCCAGTATCATTTGTTTAAAAAAGAAAAATTCCCCATTGAACTGTCTTGGCACCCTTGCTGAAATTCAACTAATCATAAAATAGACACTCAGTTGTATTCCATTCTTCTACCTATTCTTAAACAAATTAAGTACTGTTGTGATGGTAAGTTCTAAAATCATGAAGTCTGAGCCTTTAACTTCCTGAAATTTTTCTGTTTTTGCTATTCCTGACATTTTTTTTCTTTTTCTTTTTGTCGGTCATGGGGCTTGAACTCTGGGCCTGGGCACTGTCCCTGAGCTCTTCAGATCAAGGCTAGCACTCTACTACTTGAGCCACAACACCACTTCCAGTTTTCTGAGTGATTTATTGGAGATAAAAATCTCACAGACTTTCCTGCCCAGGTTTGCTTTGAAAGGTGATCATCAGATCTCAGCCTCCTTAGTAGCTAGGATTACAGGCATGAGCCACCAGCACCCAGCCCTGACATTTTCTTGTATTTTTCATAAATTTCTTGTCCTCCAAGTAAATAGATGTTTAAAAATCAACCTGTCTGGGCTGGGAAGGTGGCTCAGTAGTAGAGTGCTTGCCTCCCATGCATGAGGCCCTGGGTTCAATTCCTAAGCACCACATAAACAGAAAAGGCCCAACGTGGTGCTGTGGCTCAAGTGGTAGAGCATTAGCCTTGAGCCGAAGAGCTGAGGGACAGCGCCCAGGCTCAGAGTTCAAGCCCCACAACCGACAAAAAAAGTCAATCTGTCCAACTAGCACAAAGTTATAGCCGGAAAAAAAAAAAAAGTTATAGCCGACTACAAAATTAGGCATTGTGGCATCCTGAAATTTACTTATTTCCTATATACCTTATCTAACAAGTAGGATAGGATTTTGTCAGCTGTGGAGCTTGAACTGAGGGCCTGGGCGCTGTCCCTGAGCTTTTTTGCTCAAAGCTAAGGATGCTTTACCACATTGAGCCACAGCCCACTTCTGGTTTTCTGGTGGTTAACTGGAGGTAAGAGTTTCATGGACAGTCTTGTTGGGCTGGCTTTGAACTGCAATCCTCAGATCTCAGCCTTCTGAGTAGCTAGGATTATAGACAGAGCCACCAGTACCCAGGTTAGGATTACACATTCTTAATTTGACTGATTATCACCCTCCATGGAACAAGAGAGATTGTGGCATATAAGGCAAAATAGTGCCCCCAAGCAATTGTCTATTCTTTATAATTTTCGTTTTTTTCTTTTCTTTTTCTTTTTTGGTCCGCTCGTGGGGCCTGAACTCTGGGCTTGGGTGCTGTCTCTCAGCTTTTCAGCTCAAGGCTAGCACACTACCACTTGAGCCATAGCACCACTTCTGGCTTTTTTTTTTCCTGTTTATGTGGTGCTGAGGAATTGAACCCAGGGCTTCATGCATGCAAGACAAGCGCTCTACCACTGAACCACCTTCCCAGCCCTTTCTTTATAATTTTCTTTACCTTAACATTTGATCCACATAAAGTGTTACATAAATTTAACTTACAAAGTACAGTGACAACCAGTCATTCTTAAATCTACCACTCATCTTAGAGGTGGACCCATTTAAATGCTCAAGGTTTCACATTTGTTATGTGTTCTACCACTTGTACACTCATCTAAAACCATGCCTGGCTAATATATTAGCTTAAGTTATTAATCTTTTTTTGTGTGTGGGTGAGGTAGTACTGGTAATTACACTCAGGGCCTTGTTTGCAAGGCAAGAGTTCTATCACTTAAGCCACATCACCTGTCTCTTTTTTGCATTTGTTTGTGTATGTGTATGTGTTTTGTTTGTGCACATGCACCAGTATGGGGCTTGACCCCAGGACCTTGAACACTCTGTTAGCTTTTTTTGCTCAAGGCTGACACTCTATCATTGAGTTATACCTCCAGTTCCAGCTTTTGAGTGGTTAATTGGACCTAAGTCTTGCTATCAGATCTATTGAGTAGTTAGAATTACAGGCATGAGCCACTGGCACCTGGCTCTGCATTGGTCATAGGTTTTTGCTTTGTTTGTACCAATCCTAGGACTTAAACTCAGAGCCTGGATGCTTACTTAAGCTGCAGCTAAGGAATAGTGCCTGCCTAGCCAGTAGAAGGCCCCAAATTCAATCTCCCTTAGTAGACATTGTCAAGTTGCCTCAATGAGGTTGTTCTAAATAAGTGACCCCGAGTGAGTTTTTCCTTATATTGTTATGAACATTAGGTATTATCAGATTTTCAACTCTTTACAGTTACTTTTTTTTTTTTTTTGGATCCAGTTGTGGGGCCTGAACTCTGGGCCTGGGCACTGTCCCTCAGCTTTTCAGCTCAAGGCTACTGCTCTACCACTTGAGCCACAGCGCCACTTCCAGCTTTTTTCTTTTTGCTTATGTGGTGCTGAGGAATCGAACTCAGGGCCTCAGGCATGCAAGGCAAGCGCTCTACCACTAAGCCACCTTCCCAGCCCTACAGTTACTTTTAAATCCTTATAGTTCTTAATTTTGGGATATTGAAAGTATGATTAATATTTCATGGGAAATCCTTTCTTTTTGAAAATTTAATTAGTAGGAATTCTTGTGCGTATAAAAAGACATGGAGCCCTGCCGGATGCTAGTCACTCACATCTATAATCTTAGCTTCTTAGGATGCTGAGATCTGAGGTACAGAATTCAGAGCCAGCCTAGGCTGGACAGCTCATGAGACTCTCATCTCTAATTAGTCACCAAAAAGCTGGAGGTAGAGTGCCAACCCTAAAGCTAAAGAACCTTATAGCCCAAACCCTAATGAGTTCAAGCCCTAGTACCAGTGTACACACACACACACACAAAAAGGAAGTAGAGTTGTGGCCCAAATGGTAGAGTGCCAGCCTTGAATGATAAAACTAAGAGACAGCTCCCAGGCTTTGAGGTCAAGCCCCAGTACCAGCACAAAAACAAATAAACAACAACAAAACCAATACTGAAATGCTCATAAGTTTTTCTCCTTTGCTATGCTATTATTATAATGTGACAATATATAAGTAAACTGAAGGTTTAAAGAGAATCTGGGTTGTAAGACAGAATTATCATTTTTTCATTTATTTTTCTTCTTTTTTTTGTTGTTGTTTTTTATGCTTTTTTTTTTTTTCATTTATTCATTCAATCCAAAGCCTCATCCTCATATTTGGGTTAGCATTTTGAGAGAATCTGATGATAAGTGTGGTATATTCTACCCCCCAAAATAGTTAAGACAATTAGACAATTTATCTATGTACAGAACTTTTTGACATATGCAAAAAAATACCTAAATGTGGTTTTTACCAGTCTACACCTCTTATATTTGTTATTAACATGGGTTAACATTTCTAAATACTAAAGGTTTCTAAGGTACAGAAAATTAATACATACATATTTTATATTATTCCATTTGGTCTATGCAGACACAGGAATCAGACAGGGTAATTTCAAAGAGTCAAGGAGACTTAAGAGATTCTTAGCATGTCATGAGATGCTCAGCTATCTCAGTATGGGTCTATGGAACACTTGGATCAAAGAAAAGTAGCTAATTGGCGCTGGTGGCCCACGCCTGTATTCCTAGCTACTCAGGAGGCTGAGATTTGAGGATCATGGTCCAAAGCCAGCCCAAGGGGCTGGGAAGGTGGCTCAGTGGTAGAGTGCTTGCCCTGCATGCATAAGGCCCTGGGTTCAATTCCTCAAAACCACATAAGCAGAAAAAGCCAGAAGTGGCACCGTGGCTCAAGTGGTAGAGTGGTAGCCTTGAGCTGAAGAGCTGAGGGACAGCGCCCAGGCCTAGAGTTCAGGCCCCACAGCTGACCAAAAAAAAAAAAAAAAAAAGCCAGCCCAGGCAGGAAAGTCGATAGGAAAGTCAGTGAGACTCTTTTCTCTTTTCTCCAATTAATCATCAGAAAACCTGGTGCTGTGGCTCAAGAGATAGAGCACTTGCCTGAAGAGCTGAGGAACAGCGCCCAAGCCAAGTTCAAGCCCCACAACTTATCCCCCCCCCCAAAAAAAATAAGTAGCTAAATTGGTTCCTAGGTTAAGAGAAACACAGGAAGCAATGTAATAACACTGGAAACACAAGCTTGAAATCTAGGTAACTTCTATCCACTTGAGTAACCTACCAACTATTTGACCTTAAACAAATTATTTACACTTTCTAGGATTCAGTTTACACATCTGTGCAATACGAGAACTCTAAATAAGGGGGTTTTGTATCTTTTTCTTTTCTTTCTTTTTTGTTGGTGCTGGTCTTGGGACTTGAACTCAGGGCCTGAGCACTGTCCCTGAGCTCTTTTGCTCAATGCTAGCACTTTATCATTTGAGCCACAGCTCCACTTCCAGCGTTTTGGTGGTTAGAGAGAAGAGCCTCAAGGACTTTCCTACCCAGGCTGTCTTTGAACCACGATCCTCAGATCTCAGCATCCTAAGAAGCTAAGATTATAGATGTAAGCCACTGCCATTGCTGTCTAGCAAGGTTCCCCATCTTTATATACACAAGATTTCCTACTAGTAGGTTTTCCAAAGTTTCATTTTCCATGAAATATTAATTATACTTCTAATATCCCAAAATTCAGAACTATAAAGATCTGAAAAAGTCTGATAATTTTTTTGTTGGTTGTGGGGCTTGAACTCAGGACCTGGGCACTGTCCCTGAGAGCTTTATCACTTTGAGCCACCATCACCACTTCCAGTTTTCTGGTGGGTTAATTGCTTTCAACAGCGATCCTCAGATCTCAGCCTCCTAAGGAGCTAGGATTACAGGGTGAACAACCAGCACCCAGCAGTTTTAATAGTTTAACTCAGCAACCTGTCTCTAAGATTTCACTTGCAGATAAGCTTATATAATAGGCAAAGACACACATCTGAGAACATTTATCACAGCACTGTTTTAATAGTGAAAAAATGGGACACTAAACAATGTCCAATAATAGGCGAATGCATGTATAAATGATCCTTTCCAAAATTAAGAAAATCAGACATTATTATTCTAAAAGAAACAAACTTTTTTAGATGCCAACCTAGAAACAATATTGAGCAAATCAATGAAAATTGTGATAACCTGTGATTCAATGAGATGACTATTAGCAATGTAGTCTCAATTAAAGGATGTGAGAAAAAATTCCAACTGATATATTTATTGTAGCTCTTTAAAATAGCAATAAGGGCCTGTGCCGGTGGCTCACGCCTGTAATCCTAGCTACTCAGGAGGCTGAGATCTGAGGATCCTGGGCAGGAAAAGTCCAAGAGACTCTTATTTCCAATAAACCACCAGAAACCGGAAGTAGCACTGTGGCTCAAGTGGTAGACCACTTGCCTTGAGCTGAAGAGCTCAGGAACAGTGCCCAGGCCCAGAGTTCAAGCCCCATGACCGACAAAATAAACAAACAAATAAAATAGCAAGGAGGAAGTGGTGCTGTGGCTCAAGTGGTAGAGCGTTATCCTTGAGCTGAAGAGCTGAGGGACAGTGCCCAAGCCCAGACTTCAAGCCCCATGACCAACCAAAAATAAAATAAAAATAAACAGCCGGGAACCAGTGGCTCACACCTGTAATCTTAGCTACTCAGGAGGCTGAGATCTGAGGATCATGGTTCAAAGCCAGCCTGGACAGGAAAGTCCGGGAGACACTTATCTCCAATAAACCACCAAAAAACCCGGAAGTGGGGCTGTGGCTCAAGTGGTAGAGCACTAGCCTTGAGCTGAATAGCCCAGAGTTCAAGCCCCATGACTGACCAAATAAATATTTTAAAATAGCAATAAATCCTTTTACAACCTATTGCTAAACAAATAATGAGAAATATAATCAGTCACCAAAAATGAGAAGTTATTCATTATTCCTCAAGGGTAAAAAGTAGGTAAAGGGAATTTAGAGTCTGCATGATTTTTTTTGGGGGGGGGGGTTGGGGTGGGGGCTAGTACTGGAGATTGAGCTAAGGGCCTTGTACTTATGCCCAACCACTTGAGCCATGTTCCAGTCCTGTATGAACTATTTTCGTCAAAAGTAAATCACTATATACAGCAAATAAATGTATATAGAAGTATATATATAAGCAGGGTACCAGTGGCTTATGCTTGTAATGCTAGCTCTCAGGAGGTTGAAATCTGAGGATCATGGCAGTTTGATGTGGTTTGTCTCCAATTAACTACCAAAGAACTGGAAATGGAGCTATTGCTCAAAGTGGTAGAGCTCTAACCTTGAGCACAAAAGCCCTGAGATAGTGATCAGGCTCTGACTTCAAGCCCCAGGTCCAAAAAAAGTATATACATGTTCAGGGAAGAATTACAAGTAAGTTACCTCCAAGTGGTAGGATCACAGCTAAATTTTTCGCTTTTAATTTTATTGCCTGATTTTTCTACAATGCGCACATTTTTTTGTAATAGAAGTTTTGGGGTTTTTTGTCAGTTGTGAGACTTGAACTCTGGACCTGGCCGCTGTCCCTGAGCTCTTCAGCTCAAAGCAAGCGCTCTACCACTTCTGCCACAGCGCCACTTCCAGTTTTCTGGTGATTTACTGGAGATATTCCTTCCCCGCCTGGCTTTGAACTGTGATTCTCAGATCTCAATCTCTTGAATAGCTAGGACAACAGGGATGAGCCACTGCTGCCCGACTTACAAGTTTATTTAAAGCAACAAAAATTAAAGTCCCTGTAACAATGCAATAATTCTGTGAGAGTGCTTATTTTCATTATGAATATCGAAACAGAGCTTGCCAGTAACTCATTTTTAGTAGCAAAAGCTATCAATAATGAAATAAAAACTAATACTATTTAGCCTCTCTAATCAATAAAAACACTACTCCTTCACCATTTCTTTCTAATGGACAATAATTCTACTTTCATACGCACGAACCAACACAAACTGAATTTGCCAGAGAAACTACAGATAAAAGCTGTCCTGGAAAAATTCTTACCAAACCAACAGGCCTAGTCTAATTTAAAAACATACAAAGAAAACCAAAGAACCAACAACCCTAGGTCTCTACAATAGTTAGGAAAGTTGGGTTTACACTTTCTCTCCTAGAAAATCGGCAGCAGTAAATATCTGCTGACCTCTGACTTAAAACACAAGCATCAAATCAGCACTACCTTACAAGGAACAGCACCACCGACAGGATTACCTTCATATTAGAGAACACATTACCAAAGTCATTCTCCAACTATTAAGACCACATCAATATCTAACCAAACAGATAAAGGTATCCCTAAGACCTTTTTTATTCTCTTGCCCTTTCTAACCCAGAAGATTTTCCCAATAATCTCACTTACCATTGTTGTTCGCAATTAGTGTGACAAGAGTCTTCTTTGTACTGTCGCTGTTCTGTGCCCCGCTGCTACTAACGGTGGTGGATGTAGAGAGGTGCCCAGCAACAGAAGCATGGGCAGCGATGGGCACTGGAGCCGAGACTGGCTGCTGGCTCACAGAAACTGTGGGGAAGGGGAGGGAGGCATAGTCACTTGGGAGATAGGGCAGATGACACTAAAGGATGCTGCTCTAATCTTCCCTTTTCATCATGTTGGTCTCTATAGCCAAAAAGTTCCTGTTTCATTCATAAATCCAACTGTTCATCTGACCTCTCCACCTAATAGTCCTTCTGTCCACCATTTAGACACAATACGTCTTCTTTGTCTCACTTTTTTTTTTTTTAATTAAATTAGCTCACTGACTCTACTGAACCAAGATCTGAATACTCTGCCTACCTAACACTAGCCAATCTCTGGGTTTCAAAGGTTTACTACTGCCACTACTGGTATTCAAATAAAGCCACCTATAAGACTCTACACCATCCTTTCACCCTAAATCAATGCCTTCTTCAGGTCTCATGGCAAAGATGATGAAAAATAAAGAGCAACAATTTAGGATGATAGAAAAAAAAAAAAGGAACTGCTACCTACTTTCTAAATTCAGGGCAATCTACAACTTGACCTTGCAGTATGACCTTTACAAAAGAGAAGTTAATAAGCCCCAACTTATACATTGTCCATGTCCACGAAGGCAAACACAAAGCAATTTCTACTCAATCACAAAGAAAACCAAGTTCAAGTAAAACAAACAAAGCAACCTGATTTTGACTGGGTATGTAAATCATTTCTGACACACACTACCACTTAACGTTTGTGTTCATGCACCATTTAGTACGAGGATTGCTAGATGTTTGATAAACAGTCAATGTAACCTCTCAATGTTTTTAATGAATAGTTTTTTTCCCCCTAGCTTTATGGATAAGGAAACCAAGATACTCATATTACAGCATGGAAAAGAAGATAGCATCAATGCCATCATGAGGAACTCATGGATCCTTAAAGTCCTTCTCCACCTCACATTTCTCAACCAAAACATCATTCAAATTAATTTACAAAACAATCTAATATCAAGAACTTTTGTTACCTGCAGTTTTATCCACTGAATTATAATCTTCAACTACAGAGTCCTCAATGACATCACTAATTTTCTGCCATGGCTCCAACTCCTCCTCCTCACATTCCATAAACAAGTCGGTGTCCGCCATGCTACAAGAAAAAAAAAAGATTAATAAGGTATCAACCTAAGAACTGGAGAAACTTTTATTTTTACGATTTTCCTTAATCCTTCTTCATTTCCAAGAGATCAGAATTACAACTCCTATTCTTGAATATTAAAATCTCTCTCAGCTGGGCACTGGTGGCTCAAGCCTGTAGTCCTTGCTACTCAGGTAGCTGAGATCTGAGGACTAAGATTCAAAGCCAGTCCAGGCAAGAAAGTCTGTGAGACTCTTTTTTTTTTTTTTTCAGTCGTGGGGCTTGAACTCTGGGCCTGGGCACTGTCCTTGCTCTCTTCAGCTCAAGCTCTACCGCTTGAGCCACAGCACCACTTCCAGTTTTCTAGTGGTTTATTGGAGATAAGAGTCTCACATACTTTCCTGCCTGGGCTGGCTTTGAACCGCGATCCTCAGATCTCAGCCTCCTGAGTAGCTAGGAGTACAGACATGAGCCACCAGCACTCAGCTATGTGCCACCGGCGCCCGGCTTGTGAGACTCTTTTATCTCCAATTAACTACCAGAAAACCGTGATGTGGCACAAAGTGGTAGAGCACTAGCCTTGAGCGAAAAAGCTCAGGGACAGCACCCAAGCCCTGAGTTCAAGCCCCACAATCAATTAAAAATAAATAAAATCTTTCTTATGGAAAGTTCATTAATAAGCATGATTATAAAAAATTAAGGTTAAAGCCAGGGACAAAATAAGGGTTAGTGGCGTGATTAAGTCATTCAAGGGTAGAACTGTATCCAGTCTTTAAAAAATCATTATTTTGTTAATTATAAACCACTTTGCACTAATACTTGCCTTTGTGTGGGAGGGAAGGGGTGTCATGGGGCTTCAATTCAGGGACTGGGCACTGTTTCTGAGCTTTTTCACTCCAGGCTAGAGCTCTACAACTTTAAGCCACAGTGCCACTTCCGTTTTTCATGGACTTTCCTGTCCAGGTTGGCTTTGAACCTTGATCCTCAGATCTCAGCCGCCTGGGTAGCTAGGATTACAGGCATAAAACACCAGCACCTGTCTAATGCTTGTCTTCTAAAAATGACATGTTAGGACAAGGAATATAGCTCAGAGGTAGAGTGTTTGCCTACCATATGCAAGGCCCTGGGTCCAGTCAAAAAAATAATCAGTCAGACACTGGTGCCTCAGACCTGTAATCCTAACTATTCAATAGGCTAACATCTGGGCTGGGAAGTTGGCTCAGTGGTAGAGTGCTTGCTTGCCTCGCACGCATGAGGCCCTGGGTTCGATTCCTCAGCACCGCATAAGCAGAAAAAAGTCCAAAGTGGCCCTGTGTCTCAAGTGGTAGGGCACTAGCCGTGAGCTGAAGAGCTGAGGGCCAGTGCCCAGGCCAAGAGTTCAATCCCCAGGAATGACCAAAACAAAAAGAAGAAAGAGGCTAACATCTGAGGATCACCGTTCAGCCAGCTCGGGCAGGAAAGTCTGTGAGACTCATCTCTAATAAACTACTCAGAAAAAGCTGGAAGTAGCAATGTGATTCAAGTGGTAGAGCACTAGCCTTTAGCACAAAAAGCAGGGGGGACAGGCCCTGATTTCAAGCTCTATAACTGACAAAAAAAATATGAGGGAAGGGTTGACATTGTCCAAAAAGACACATACTCTTTACCTGACTTTGTAACTGTAACCCCTCTGTTTATGACCTTTGTAATAACCAATTTAAAAATAATTGACAAGTTGGGTGGTGATGGCTTATGCCTATAATCCTAAGCTACTCAGGAAGCTGAGATCTACATATCATGGTTCAAAGCCAGCTGGACAGGAAAGCCTATGAGATTCTTATCTCCAATTAGCCAGCAAAAAGTTGGATGTGAAGTTGTGACTCAAGGGGTAAAGTGCCAGCCTTGAATGGAAAAAGCTAAGGGACAACACCCAGCCTTACATCAGCCTCAGTACTGGCACACCCAAAAATTAATTAAATTAAATAAATTAGCCAGGTACTAATGGCACATACTTGGAATACTAGCTACTCAGGAGGTTAAGATCCAGAGATCATGGTTTGAAGCCATAGAGTCAAGAAACTCCTGTGAGACTCTTATCTCCAATCATCAAAAAGCCTAAAGTGGAACAGTGGCTAGCTTTGAGCACAAAAGCTCAGGGACAGTACCCAGGTCCTGAGTTCAAATCCCAGGACCAGCACAAAAACAAAAAATTAAGTAAGATGTGTCACAGAATATTGCTTAGTAATTGAGACCACTTTTTATTCCTTTAAGGTTTATACCTAAAATAATTCACTTGCCATATTCTAGACCCAGTTCTACTATGATCTTGGACTTCCAGTCTAAGAAATTCTAGACGTTATTACATCCTGACTTTAGAATCCACCTTTTTTTTTTTTTTTGCCGATTGTGGGGCTTGAACTCACCCTGGGCGCTGTCCCTCAGCTCTTCAGCTCAAAGCTAGTGCTCTACCACTTGAGCCATAGCACCACTTCAGGTTTTTACTTTTTATGTGTCGCTGAGGAATCGAACCCAGGCCTCATGCATGCAAGCAAGCATGAGCCACTGAGCCACCTTGCCAGCCCCTCTACCTTTAATTTAAAAACACTGCTTATGTTATATGTCTTTTTAAAAAAAATACTAAAGCCGGGCGCTGGTGGCTCACGCCTGTAATCCTAGCTACTCAGGAGGCTGAGATCTGAGGATCACGGTTCAAAGTCAGCCGGGGCAGGAGAGACCGTGAGACTCCTATCTCCAATAAACCACCAGAAAACCGGAAGTGGCGCTGTAGCTCAAGTGGTAGAGCGCTCGCCTTGAGCTGAAGAGCTGAGGGACAGCGCCCAGGCCCAGAGTTCAAGCCCCACGGCCGATTAAAAAAAAAAAAAAAAAAAAAAAACTAAAGCCTACTCTGGAGTTTCCTCAACAAACTAAACATAGAACTTCCCTATGATCCAGCCATACCATTCTTGGGCATCTACCCAAAATGCTGAAAGTCAGGATACCATAAAGGCACATGCACATGCACATTCACTGCTGTACTATTCACAATAGCCAAGTTACGGAAACAGCCCAGATGCCTTACAATGAATGAGTGGATCAATTCAATGTGGTACATATATACAAATGGAATTTTACTCATTAACTAGAATAATATTATGTCATTTTCAGGAAAAAGAATGGCTCTAGAACTAACGCTGAGTGAGGTAAGCCAAGCTCAGAGAGACAAACAGTGCCTATTTCCTCTTATATGTGGCGGCTAGATCTAAAATGTAACCAGCCATGATAACTTATACAGGACTCTAGGCAGTCGGAGGATACTCTTAGAGGAAGTACTCAAAGAACTCCTCTGAAATCTTTTTTTTTTTTTTTGTCAGTCATGGGGCCTGAACTCTGGGCCTGGGCGCTGTCCCTCAGCTCTTCAGTTCAAGGTGAGCGCTCTGAACATTTAAATACTATTTATTGCAGAGTGCTGCTAGCTCATGCCTGTAATCCTAGCTACTCAGGAGGCTGAGATCTAAGGATCGTGATTCAAAGCCAGCCTGGTCAGGAAAGTCCGTGAGACTCTTATCTCCAATAAACTACTCAAAAAAGCTGGAAGTGGCACTGTGGCTCAAGTGGTAGAGTGCTCACCTTGGGTGAAAGAAGCTTATTCACAGTGTCTAGGCCTATAGTTCAAGCACCAGGGCTGCCAAAAATAAATAAATAAATTACTATTTATCAAAATTAATTCCAGGAAATGAAAACATGGGGGGGGAGTTTTTTTGCTTTTTTTGTCTTTTTGGGGTGTCAAATAAGAATGCAGAAATGGAGGAGGAAGGATGAACAAATGTAGTCGTGAGGTTGGGGATTTATCTCAGTGGAAGGGCACATGCTTGGCAAGTGCAAGGTCCTGAGTTTGGTCCTCAGCTCTGCCAAAAAATTAAAAAAAAAAAAAAGCAGTCATAGTATTCAGTACACACTGTATGGAAAATTAACTATGCAACTTGTGGGTAGGGATGGGAGATACAGAAAAAGGGAAGGTGTAACATTATGTGTATACTTGTTACTTGACTTATGAAATGGTAACCCCTCTGAACAATGCCTTAATAACAACAAAATTATATTAAAAAATAAAAAGTACATTGGGCATTGGTGGCTCATGCCTGTAATCCTAGCTACTCAGGAAGCTGAGATCTGAGGATCGAAGTTCAAAGCCAGCCCAGGCAGGAAAGTCCACGACTCTTATCTCCAATTAACCACCAGAAAACTGGAAGTGGCGCTGTGGCTCAAAAGGTAGAGTGCCTTGAGCTGAAGAGCTCAGGGACAGCTCCTAGGCCCAGAGACAGATCAAAAAAAAAGTAAATCAAGTCTAAAACATCCCTCTGCTGTCCAATATTAGTTAACTAAGGGTCAGTTTGTCTTAGAATGAGAATGTTATTATGCTCAAACAAAACCTTAGTAATAATTTTTTCACCACATCCACAAGCCACCAAACCAAACCAACATAACCATTCTGTTTAAGTAAGTTAGGACTATAAAAAGGCAAATAGTAATTTAGGGAATGCCCAATAGATGGTGCTGTTTCCTTTGAATTTTTAAAATATCCTTTAATGCCCCAGCTAGTTAGCTAAAACCAAGCTCCCAGTTTAGGATCCACAGCTCCAATGGGTGTTTACCTTGATTTTTAACTAATCACTAATCTTCTATTTTAAGTATGACAGTCTTTCCAAACTAAAACCAAAAAGGGAAAGGAGAAGATCTAAGGGATTTCCTTAAAATTCTCTTATTTTCTTATTTTTTACACACACACACAAAATAGTTGCCAGAAACAACTACAGAAATTATATTAAAAAGAGTAAAAGGAGCCGGGTGGTGGTGGCTCACACTTGTAATCCTAGCTACTCAGGAGGTGGAGATCAGAGGACTGCGGTTCAAAGCCAGACTGGGCAGGAAAGTTTCTGAGACTTATCTCCAAACAACCACCAAAAAACAGGAAGTGGCTCTGTGGCTCAAGTGGTAAAGCACTAGCCTTAAGCTGAAGAGCTCAGGGACAGTGCTCAGGCCCAGAATTCAAACCCCAGGACCACCACAACAACAAAAGAGTAAATGGGAGGACTGGAAATATGGCTCAGTGGTACAGTGTTTGCCTAGCATACATGAGGCCCTGGGTTTGATTCCGCAGAACCACATAAACAGAAAAAGCCAGAAGTGATACTGTGGCTCAAATGGTAGGGTGCTAGCCTTGAGCAAAAGGAGCTCAGGGACAGTGCCCAGGTTCTGAGTTCAAGCCCCAGGACTGGCCAAAAAATAAAGAGTAAATGGGTCAGGCACTGGTGGCTCACATCTGTAATCCTAATAACTCAGGAGGCTGAGATCTGAGGATTAATGTTCAAAGCCAGCCCAGCAGGAAAGTCCATGAGACTCTGAACTCTGGACTTGGGCACTGTCTCTGCGCTCTTCAGCTCAAGGTGAGCATTCTACCACTTGAGCCACAGCACCACTTCCTGTTTTCTAGTGGTTTATTGAAGATCAGAGTCTCAAGGACTTTCGTGCCCAGGGTGGCTTTGAACTGTGATCCTCAGATCTCAGCCTCCTGAGTAGCTAGGATCACAGGCATGAGCCACCAGTGCCTGGCTCCATGAGATTCTTATCTCCAATAAACACCAAAAGAAGTAAAGCTGTGTGTGGCTCAAATAGCTGAGCACTAGCCTTGAGCAAAAGAGGCCAGGGATAGCACCTAGGCCCCAAGTTGAAAGAAAAAGAGAAAGGGAGAGAGAGAGAAGGGGAGGAGTGAGAATGTAAACCAAGCTCATGTCTATAATTCTAGCTACTTAGGAAACTAGGACCCGAGAATCCAATTCAAAGGTCAGCTGTGGATCAAGTGGTGAAAGTGCTAGCCTTGAGCAAAAAAAGCTCAGGGACAGTGTTCAGGTCCTGAGTTCAAGTCTCAGGATTGGCACAAGAAAGGAAGAGAGAGAGAGAGAGGAAGAGAGAGAGAGACAGAGAGAGAGAGACAGAGAGAGGGAAGCAGAACTGTGGCTCAAAATAGTAAAGCACTAGCCTTAAGCAAAAAGAGCTCAGGGACAGCACAATGCCCAGGCTCTGAGTTCAAGCCCCGTGACTGGAAAACAAAACTAAACTAAACTAAAGCTAAAATAGGGGCTGGGAAAGTGGCTCAGTGGTAGAGTGCTTGCCTCATATGCACGAGGCCCTGGGTTCAATTCCTCAGCATCACATAAACAGAAAAACCTGGAAGTGGAGCTATGGCTCAAATAATAGAGCACTAGCTTTGAGCTGAAGAGCCAAGGGCCAGTGCCCAGGCCCAGAGTTCAAGCTCCACGGCCGACAAAAGAAGAGAACAGCTAACACTAAGCAAAAGGAAAGAAATGAACATACCATTTGATGTGGAAAAAATAGCTGTATTGTCAAACCTCATAGAATTCACAAACTTTATAGACCACAATAATTAAAATTTGCCTCATGAAGGTTAGAATGTGTTTGTGACTTTATCACTATCTCACAATACTGTGAAATTTGTGAAATTTATGTAATCACTTAATCACAATAAAAAATTCTTTAAAAAAAATAAAAAAACTAAAATAACACCTCTCAGAAACATTGGGCATGTAACAGAAAGTAATCAATGGCAGTCAATCTGATTAAAGTATAATATATCCAACACGTTAATATGTGAAATACTATGGTAAAACTCCTTTAAACAATTAACATACACTTAAAAAATTAATGACAAAACGTAAAACAGATGGGGCCATGCCCACTAGTGGAAGGCAGAAGGTGAAGGAAGAGAGCGATTATGGTTGAAATACTTTATGTATACTGTGAAAATGGATCAGGGACACTTACTGACATTGTTTTGGGAAGGGGAAAGGATGAGCAAGTATGACGGAGGGGACCAGTTGCATCAAGCTACATTATAAGAATATCTGAACATGTCAAAAAAAAAACGCCCCTTGAAAAACTGATGCTTTAAAAAAAAAAAAAAAAGCAAGTGTAGCTCAAGTGATAGAGCACCAGTCTTGAGCCAAAAGCCAAGTGAGAGCATAAGACCCAATTTCAGGGGCTGGGAAGGTGGCTCAGTGGTAGAGTGCTTGCCTTGTATGCATGAGGTCCTGGGTTCGATTCCTCAGCACCACATAAGCAGAAAAAGCCGGAAGTGGGGCAGAGGCTCAAGTGGTGGTAGAGGGCTAGCCTTGAGCTGAAGAGCTGAGGGACAGCGCCCAGGCCCGGAGTTCAGGCCCCATGACCAGCCAAAAAAAAAAAGGCCAAGCACTGGTGGTTCATGCCTGTAATCCTAGCTACTTATGAGGCTGAAATCTAAGGACTGTGGTCCAAAGCCAGCCCAGGCAGTAAAGTCTGAGAGTGCCATCTACAAATAACCAGAGAAAAAGCTAGATGTGGAGATGGCTCAAGTAGTAGAGGACTGGCCTTGAATGGAAAAAGACAAGAGAGTGCAAGGTCCTGAGTCTAAGCCCCGGTAAGGTATCCCACCCCCTTGCCACCCCTGCCCCCAACTCAGGACCAAAGAAAGACACTGAGACCAAGTTTTTAAACAATTACTCCTCAATTCTGACCTAGATTACTACTGTCCAGCATCTATACAGCTTAGAGTCAAAGGACAGCCAAGGGAACTATCAACCTAAATACTTACAAATTTTAAAAGTGGAAAGTTAAACTTTAGCATCCTTCTTGTAGCTTTCTAGTTACCAAAGATTCAAATTTTTCAGGAACATGACAATACACTGTGTTTAATATTTCTACCAAGCCGCTCCAGAAAGACATTTATTCTCTTTGGTCCTTCAAGAGTTATCCATAGCATATATTTAGTTTAAAGAGAAAACTGTGAGTTGGTAATTATCCAATAACCCAAATGTTAAGTCATGAGCTATTTGGTGTGGCTTCTTCTGTAAAAACAAAAACAGAAGACCCCCCCCCAAATCTTCACAATATTACTTACAATAATGTTTACTATCTGAATCAAACCAAGCATTTAAATTTAACTTAAAGGTTTACAAGAAATACAACAACAGAGGGGAAAAAAACCAAGTACTACTACAAAGAAATGAGATAAACCCAAAGGGGGAACATTCTATTTTTTAAAAAAGCAGATAAATGCAATGTTCTATAAAATAACCAAAAATGATCCCTTAAAAACTGTCAATGTCCAGCAAGGTGCTAGTGGCTCATGACTCTAATCCTAGCCACTAAGAAGTCTCATAGACTTATCCTGCTCAGGCTAGCCTCAAACCACAATCCTCACATCTCAGCCTCCTGAGCAGCTAGGCTCCACAGGTGCCTGGCTATGCAAAAACTTTTTAATACAATCCTATTCGTCAATTCTTGCTATTATTTCCTGAACTACTGGAATCCTCTTCAGAAAGACATTACCTATGATTGTATCTTGAATTGTTTTCCTCAGAGATAGCAGAATTTCAGGATTTTTTTCTTCTGTTTCTGGGAAGAATGAAACTGGAATTTTGAGGATTTCACTGATTCTGAAGATTGCTTTTAGTAATACATTTTCTTAAGATTTTTTTTTTTTTTTTTTTGCCAGTCTAAGGGCTTGAACTCAGGTCCTGGGTGCTGTCCCTAAGCTTCTTTTGCTCAAGGATAGCACTCTACCACTTGAGCCATAGTGCCACTTCTGGCTTTTTGTGTATATGTGGTATTGAGGAATCAAATCCAGGGCTTCATGCATGCTAGGCAAGCACTCTACCACTAAGCCACGTTCCCAACCTTACATGTTCTATTTTGCCATTATCTTTTTGGCATTTACTAATTTAGCTGACAGCCTTGTTGGCTAAATTTTCTGGTAAATTTTTCTATTTCTAGGAGTAATAGTCATGTAGCTTATTTTTTAAGGTAGGGCTTTGCTTTGAGACAGGGATTGAGGCCAGCTATGTTTTGTTTTTGTACTGAAGATTGAACCCAGAGTATTCTAGGAAAAAGGCTAACACTTGAGCCAAGCTCCTGTCCTTTTGTTTGCATTTTGTTTCTGCACTAACTTTGTCCTTAGCCCAGGCTATCTTTACCTCCTAGTGGCTGGGATTTACAAGTATGTTACCATACTTGGCCTCCAAATAGTTCTTAAAAGATTAAAAAATAATAATAATAGTAAAGAAAGATTCTATAGGAAACCAAGGAGAGATTGTGAGATGAACACCAACTTTTCCCATTAATCCATTATTGACATCTTGGTAATCTAGTTGCTTTCTGTACTTTACAGTAGTAATTATACTGGTAACATTCTGTGCACTCAGAAGACTTTACTTAACACTATGGCTCACAAAGGAAAATATCCATAGTCATCTGTCTTTCGCATTCACCATCCTATTCACCAGGTGGGAATACAAGATGAAATACTCTTTAGGAGTAAGGGGTTATATCTTTATTTATGTATTTATTTTTGTTGTTGGTCGTGGGGCTTGAACTCTGGGCTTGGGCGCTGTCCTTGCGCTCTGCAGCTCAAGGCAAGTGCTCTACCGCTTGAGCCACAGCGCCACTTCCAGTTTTCTAGTTTAGTGGAGGTAAGAGTCTCATGGACTTTCCTGCCCGGGCTGGCATTGAACCTCGATCCTCAGATCTCAGCCTCCTGAGTAGCTAGGAATTACAGGCGTGAGCCAATGGCACCCGGCCTAAGGGGTTATATCTTAAGTGCTGGCAAGTATGTAATTATACTATAACCAGCTAATTGGCAAAAGTCTACACAATTGAAAACATAGGATATTGACAAATCCTTTACAAATTACTATTTAAAAGCAGCAAATACCTGCAGCTATACCTGCCTATTACTGAGGTATTTATTTGGCAACAAATATTTATCCATCTTCATCTTAAAAAATTAGGAAAATACTATGATTCTTCATACATACTTACTTCTTTGAAGCTTTGAATTACCTTATTTACTTATTTGATACCAGAGATTTGAACTCAGGGCCTTATGTTTGCTAGACCCACACCTCCATCCCTGTAGTACTTCTATTAGTTTTACATGCTATAATAAAAATTCCAGGAATGAAGAATTGAGCCTATCATTTTTAATTCTCTGCTAGTACAAATCTGTCCATAAATCAAAATGAAAAGAACATTTGGAACAGGGCAAAAAAATTAATCTTTTTAAATTTCTGAATCAGGTTCTTGTTACGATGCCAGGCTGGCCTTGAACTTGTAGGCTCAAGCAACTTAAGTAACCAAGACTACAGACCTATGCAAAATCTTAAGAATACCATTCTAACTCCAGGGTTTAAAATTAAGTAATGATAATCCTCAAAACATAAAAACAACACCAAAAACTTAGTACTTATGTTTCCATAAGCAACCAGAATTTTGTCCTTCATAGTACCTAACTGTATAGTATGGAACCTTACAGTATAATCCCTTATATATATTAATTGTAAGTTTTCAAAAACTCCTAATGTTAACAAACTAAAAATATGTTCAACTCATGGTAGTATCGAGAAGTATTCAATGTTATGTGTTCTTCACTAAAGAAAGTAAAAATAAGTCCTCTTGTTTTAAAAGTATTAGGAGTCCCTTTTTCATCTTCCATGGAAAGCTTTCTTCTCTGACAGTTACCCCCACCCCTTTTTTTTTTTGGCCAATCTTAGGGTTTGAATTCAGGGCCTGGGCACTGTCCCTGTGCTCTTTTTGCTCAAGGCTAGCTCCTAAGCCACATAGCCAATTCCAGCTTTTTCTATGTATGTGGTCCTGAGGAATCAAACCCAGGGCTTCATGCATATTAGGTAATCACTCTATCACTAAGCCACATGCCCAGCCCAAAATTAGTTTTATAGATATGGCTTATTAACACAAGTTAGAATACCAATAGCTCAAAGTTAGTCTATTGATATGACACATTAACCCAAATCAGTAATTCCCCTTTCAACAAAAGCTAAAAACCTAAACTGGGAAAGACTGAAATATTATCCAGACATGTTCACATTGTGACATGTTAGGCATTGTTATACACTTTACATTCATTGTCTAAATAAATTCTCCCAACAATTATATACTCAGTTACTACTTTTTACAGATGAGGTTAAAACAGAGATTTAGAGAATCCATGTAAATTCACTAAGGCACATTATTGCTGGGATTAAAACCAAACTTGTTTTCACTCAACTCTTTCCAACATCATTCTTCAATTAACCAAATATAAATTTTCTAGAAAGTTTGTTTTTTTTTTTGGTCAGTTGTGGGACTTGAACTGTAGGCCTGGGCACTGTCCCTCAGCTCTTCAGCTCAAGGCTAGCACTCTACCACTTGAACCACAGCACTACTTCTGGTTTTCTAGTGGTTTATTGGAGATGAGAGTCTCCCAGTTTCCTTCTTGGGCTGGCTTTGAGGCACGATCCTCAGATCTCAGCCTCCTGAGTAGCTAGGATTACAGGCATGAGCCACTGGCACTCGGCTTAGAAGGTTCTTAAGTAAGGCAGACCTGGCTGATCTAAGGAGCTTATATAGGGCAGATTCGATGGTTTTTCAATATTCTGGTTTCTTGAACTTCTCAGAACTTACTGATGACTGCAAAGAATTTTTTAAATTCATGTAGCATGTAGCTTTCCAAATTTAACATATTAGACATTAAAACATATTTTAAATATTTACATTTCAAAATAATTCTATTTGTTACATGTTAACGTAAATAACACTGAAAAATTACCATTGCCTCCAAAATATAAGGCAAAGTAATACTCTTGTACATATTTCTAAGTCCTTTTTGTCTAGTATAGTAGGAGACAGATTCTCAAAAGTCTAAACTACTTGGAAAATAACCATTGGGATGGTGGTTCAAGACTAGCTAGGGAAAAAGAAGTTTGGGAGACTCTATCTCAACCAGCAGCTGAGTGGGGTGGTGTGCACCTGTTATTTTCAGCCCTCCTGGAAGCACAAGTAGGACCACCAAAGACCTGGCAAGATAATAGCGGTCCTAGCTGGAATAAAGGGGTTCTAGGGTTAGCTCAAGTGGTAGAGTGCCTGCCTGGCTAGCACCCTGAGTTCAATCCCCCAAATCTCTCTCACACACACACTACAGAGATTTCAAGAGTTTTTACAACTTCATTAAGAACATAAATAAATGTGATGTCAGGAAAATGAACCCTTAGATGTGTATTTTAATGTTTTTTTCTTTCATGCATGTGTTTCTAACGCATTTATAAGATTATCTCTTTGTTGCTTTGTATGTCCCTCCCCCACAGTATAACCCCTGCTTTCACTACATTTGATGTCAGTATAACTTGTGGAGGAGATGGGGAAAAACCAGTTGTTTAAGGATACAGGTGGACCTGTTGCAACAATGAGAAGTACAAGTTGTCATGTCCAAAACGAGCTTTACAACGTCGGTGGGGGGGGGAAGGGGGGGAAGGAGAAGGATTGGGATTGGGGGGGAGGGGGGAGGCTGGGAAGGGATGTGAAGGGTAAACAAAGGAGGAGGCTGCAATGCTTGGTAAGAAATGTACGCATTATCCTGCCCATGTAATTGTAACCCCTCTGTACAGTATGTTCACAAATAAAATTAAAAAAAAAAAAAGAACATAAATAAGCACAGCAGAGTCTAGTGCCACTGCCTTGTTTTGTAGGAATGAACCGCCAGCAGTTTTTCACTCCTGGAGCATTACTTTTGGACAATCAGTGAAGGTGTAAGAAAAAAAGAGTGCTTTAGTTATTTTTTGAACAGTTATGACCTCAAGGCTCTCCTGAAAGCGAAGTTGGGGGATCCCCAACAGTTGAACACATGTTTTCAAACTGCTTTCCTAGTACTACACTACTGGTTTAAGACAGGACAGGAAAAAGCAGGGTGCCAGTTACTCACACCTGTAATCCGGGCTACTCAGGAGGCTGAGATGTGAGGATCACAGTTTGAACCTAGAACCGATGGTAAAGTCCATGAGACTGTTAGCTCCAATTACACACACACAGGCCACAGTGGAGCTGTGCCGAATATCCTTGAGGGGAAAAAGTTCAGAGACAGG
Source organism: Dipodomys merriami (assembly GCF_024711535.1). Classification (NCBI taxonomy): domain Eukaryota; kingdom Metazoa; phylum Chordata; class Mammalia; order Rodentia; family Heteromyidae; genus Dipodomys; species Dipodomys merriami. The sequence continues at coordinate 2,525,648 of NW_027202893.1, forward strand.
GCCCAGGCCCTGAGTTCAAGCTCCAGTATTGGTTCAAGAAAAAAGAAAAAAGGAAAGGAAAGGAAAAAGAAAAAAGATAGGGGGCAATTTCAAAATCCTGTTCACCGTTAAGATACCACTCTGCTAATTCCTTCAGTTTGAGAAACACCACCCACATAAAGCAAGGGGATCAGGAGCACAGACTGCCTGCCCACCCGTGTCTTAATAGCATTACTTTCGAGTATCTTTATGTAAGACCAATAAAACTGGTTGTTTTATCAGTTAGCTGAAGGACTATTGAAAATGTTGAAATGACGCTGTCCCTTCTTCAAAGTGCAGCTTTCACAATCCAAGGAACTTCTGATGCACTCTGAGAGTTTATGGTAAATAAGTAGTTCTCAGCCCACTCTCCCAAACCAGAACCGGGGTCTCTACATTCATTATTGTTCACCAAGCAGAAGCCTTCCCCGTTTCCCTGTCATCCAGTTGGGAAAATTCCTTTGAAAACAAAACTATTTGTGTGGAGTTTTGTACAGGGGGGAGGGGGGCTAAGACAGAGTTGAGAGCGGGGCTACCTCTTCTAACCGTTCTGATTTCCTTCAGTAATGACCAATGGTACCCGATCGTTGGATCGGATGGCTAACCAGACCTTCAAGTCTCCCTTGAAGGTGTCTAAGGCAAAGTGGAGTTGAGAAACGTGCGGTGAGTTACGAACAGTTTGCGGGAACTTCACAGCCCGCGAAGGCGCTGGGGGGGGGGACCAGGACAACACGCGCCAAGAGGAGAAAGCAGGTGGTTCCGCTGACATTATTCCAGTGCAGTAGGTTCTTTAGGAATCTTAACTGGAAAATAGTCCTTTGGATAAACATGGCGCCCACAGCGGCAGGACATAATCACCAGAAGAAGGGGGGGGGGGGAGAAAAACGATCTCATTTTATAAATCACGGCGCCGGCCCTGCATAAATTTGGGGGGCCAAAGGGAGGAGACGCCGCGAAGCCGCCGGCGCGCGCCGGGGCTCGGGAAGCCCGGGAAGACGGAGCCGGGCTTACATAACACAGGGGACGGCCGAGGGATCGCTCCTTCCCCGACTCCCGCTCAAACCCGGCGCCCACACCTCCGCGGGCGGGGCGGCGGGAACTCCCACGCGGGGCGGCCGCCGCCGCCGCCGGGCCCCGCACTCCGCCCCGCCCCCCGCCCGGCGCGGGCCTCGCCCCCCCCCCGCCGCCGCCGCCGCGTCTCGCCGGGGCCGCCCGCGCCCCCGCCCCTTCCCCAGCGGGGCCGCCGACGCCCGCGCCGCCCACTCCTCCGAGACGCCTCGCACCCGGGCGTGCGTGTGGACGTCGGGCGGTGTGCGGGGGACCGTGGGGCGCGAGGGCGCGTGCGCGGGCGCCGCGGTGGCGGCGGCGGCGGCGCCGGGGGGCGGGGGTGGCCGGTCCGCCGGCAGGCAAGGGGCCTCCGCCCGCCGGCCCCATCGAGCGGCTCCCGCGGCCCGCACAGCGTTCACACGCACACGCTCGCGCGCCGCGCCCCACGGCCGCCGCGGCCCGCCGCCGCCAGCAGCGGAGGGCGGACGGGCGGGCGCGCGCCCCCACCCCCACTCCCGCGCGCGCCCGCCCCATCCCCCCCCCCATTGTCTCGCTTCGGAAAACCTCGCCGGGCGAAAAGATAACGGAACCCCCGGGAGCAGGGGGTGGGGAGCGCCGAGGCTCGTTCGCTCACTCACCTCCCGTGGTCGTCGCCGCCGGTAGTCTGACCCGAGGAAGGCGCCGTCGCCTTAAAGGGACCTTGCACCCGGCGCCGGGAGGAGGGGGCTGGAGAAGGGGAGGGGACGGGGGCTTGAGAAGGGGGGAGACGGAGAAGAGGGAACCGTTGAAAGCTCTTCTCCCCGAGGGTGAAAGGAAGCCTCCCTCGGGTTCGAGTGATTTGGAGTGGATTTTTTTTCCCGAGGGGGGCGGGGGGGCCCCGAGGGAGGGGGGTGGGGGGGCCTCGGAATGCGGCTCCGTGTACGGGAGATGGCGCGGGGGAGAGAGACGCCGACTCCCCCCACCGACCCTCTCGCCCCGCGGAGGGATACGACTCGTCACTTCCGCCCTCCCCCTCTCCTAGCCTTTCCATTGGCTGGAGAGTGTGGCACGTCATGGGCTCATCCTAACCCCTTGCCTGGGCTTCTTTTTTTAGCCAAGTTTGTCTGGGCTTGCAAATAAATAAATAAATAAAAACATTTTTTTTTTAAATAGGAAAATAAAATTAGCTTTAGGAGCAAATATCTGGATGATGGTGAGAAACATGGGAACTTCCAAAGAAAAGATATTTTACAATTGGCTTCATGAAACTTTGCTGGGGAATTTGGGGAGTCTTCCCACCTTCCAGTCAAGGCTTCTACCCAATGGAGAGAGACTCCATGCCATATGCAAAATGGTGAGGCCCAGTGGCACCAACAATTATCACTGCAACAAAGAGAACAAAAATAGCACTGATTTTCTTCCCCCCAGAGACACTTGTCTCATCCAGTGGCCTTGTGGCAGTGGCCTGGATTAAGTGATGAACTTTTAAAGACCATTTTTTTTTACCCTCAAGCCCTTCAGGATTCCGGAAGGAAGTTGCCCACTATTGTCTACCGAGACAAATCTTGTCATAGGGAGCTGCTTTGAAACCATTGTGTCAAAGATTCCTCAACCCAAGATACCACAGACTCCACATCCTTGTGTCATTTGCACCTGTCACAGCCGAGATGAATTGGTCCAAATAAATTGATCATTTCATTCAAGACCATTCATCAGTTATTTTTCCCCCAATCATAAACTAACCTCTTCTTCAAGTAGCTAAAGAAGTTTTGTCCATTTTTTGCCTCCTAAGATGATAAAATGTTAACACTTTCCTTAGATATTTAAGAATGTTGGTCGTTGATCTTTGCTCCCAAATAAAATTTGAAATTAAGATACTTGATGGAAAAATGAGATCCAAAGCCATATTTATTCCTTTGTATACATTCATCACTGTTATGAAAATAAGCTTTCCAAATTATTAACACATGTATGTGTGTGCATGCAAACACATACAATACCCATTTTCATCCAATTTCATCCCCCCAAATGTGTATCCAATTAGTCATCCTCAGGATCTTCATGAGTTAGATTGGGAGAATAATCTTGCTGACAATATTTCTGAAGCTTTTCCTGAGCAAATCTGGGAAAGCCCACAGTGAGATTATGAAATGAATCACCAATAGATGACTTCTACAGAAACTCTAATTCTACTTTTTGCTGTCTAGCAGTAACTATGATGTGTGTGCGTCAGTGCAGGGGCTTGATATCAGAGTCTGGGCACTGTCCAGTTCACTCAAAGCTGCAAGGCACCACTTCATCCCCAACTCTACTTCCAGCTTTTCTTGGTTATTTGGAGATACAAAACTCTCAGTCACGGGCTGGGAAGGTGGCTCAGTGGTAGAGTGCTTGCTTTGCATGCATGAGGCCTAGGGTTCCGATTCCTCAGCAACACATAAGCAGAAAAGGCCAGAAGTGGCGCTGTGGCTCAGGTGGTAGAGCACTAGCTTTGAGCTGAAGAGCTGAGGGAAAGTTCAGTCTCCATGACCAACAACAATAACAAAAAAAGACTCTCAGACAAGGATGTGGCTTAGCAGTAGAGTGCTTGCCTAGTGTGCATGAAGCCCTGGGTTCAATTCCTCAGTATCACATAAACAGAAAAAGCGCTGTAGCTTAAGTGGTAGAGCACTTAGAGTACTAACTAGCCTTGAGCACAGAGAGGCTCAAGGACAATGCCCAATCCCTGAGTTCAAGCTTCAGGACCGGGAGGGGGGGGGGGGGGGAATCAACAAAACTCATGTTCTTTTCCTGCCCAGGTTGGCCTTGGCCTGTGGTCCTTAGATCTCAGCCTCCTTTTGTTGTTGTTGTTGCCAGTCCTGGGGCTTGAACTCAGGGCCTGGGCACTGTCCCTGAGCTGCTTTTGCTCAAGGCTAGCACTCTACCCCTTGAGCCACTGTGCCACTTCCAGCTTTTTCTGTTTATATGGTACTGAGGAATTGAACCCAGGGTTTTATGCATGCTAGGCAAGCACTCTACCACTAAGCCACATTCCTAGCCAGATCTCAGCCTCTTGAGTAGCTAGGGTTACAAACATGAACCACTGGCACCTGGTTTATAATTTACATATATGTATTACATATATTATTTACTTCTGAAATAGTCCAATATATTTTCCCATGCTCTATGTGCCAATTTATGTTCTCAGTGAAGTCTAGCTCAGCAGACTATGCCATGTCCCATTAAATAAAAAACATTAGCAAATTGAAAATGCACCATGCAGCCATTAGGTGATCAACAAATATTAATGAGAATTTGTCACATAGCAGGCACTTTTCTAGGTGCTGGGACTACAGTAATTGAGCAATTCCTCTCTATGGGAAGAGGAATCAAACATGCGTGTCAAGTGTTCCATGACTTAGTATTCTTTTTCTTGTTTGTTTGTTTTTTATTGTTGTTGTCAGTTTTTTTGTTTTGTTTTGCCAGTCCTGGAGCTTGAACTCAGGGCCTGGGCACTGTTCCTGAGCTTCTTTTGCTCAAGGCTAGCACTCTACCTCTTGAGCCATACATAATGCCATTCCCAGCTTTTTCTGTTTATGTGGCACTGAGGAATTGAACCCAGGGCTTTATGCACGCTAGGCAAGCACTTTACCCCTAAGCCACATTCCCAGCCTTTTTTTTTTTGTTTTTGTATGTTTGTTTTGCAAAGTTCTGGAGCTTGAACTTTTGGTTTTGTACTCTCTCCCTTGGCTATCTTGATCATGGCTGTTGCTCTACCCCTTGAGCTATATCTCCAGTCCAAGGTTTTTCTGATTAGTTGAGATGAAGTCTCTCAAGCCTTTTGACTGGTCTGGCTTTGAGCCTTCATCCTCCAGGTCTCAACCTCCTGAGTGTCTAAGATTACAAGAGTGAGCCACTGGTGCCTAGTTTATTATTTACTATTAAATAACAATCCCCAAACTTAGTGGCATAAACTAACATTTTTTTATGCTATTAGGGATTCAAATGAGGGCTTCATGCTCTACTGCTTGAACCATGCCCCCATTCCTTTTGCATTTAGTTTTTCAGAAAGGATCTCAGATTGTGATCTACCTAACTGTCTGTCTCTCCAGCGGCTAGGATTGCAGGAATGTAACCATATCCAGCACCCCCCTCGATTTCTGTCATTTTTCTGGTTTTTGGAGAGTGTCTCACTATACACCTAGTACTAACTTAGAACGATATAATGTGATGCTGTAATAAATACTATGGAGTAGGTTAGAACAGTGGTTACATCTGTAGTTCAGGGTCTCATCATTAGGGCAATATTTGGGCAAAAAATTAGAGAAAGTAAAACAAAGTTTAGTTAACTAAGCTAACTAACTTGGAACTAACTTAGAATCCTTTTGCCTCAGCCTCCCAAGTGATAGGATAATAGGAGTGTGCCACCCTACTTGTCTGAATAATTTATTATCTCTCAAGATTCTGGGAGGCAATTAGGCTAACCTAAATGGTTCTTACTTATCTCACAAACAATGGCTGGTGCTAAAACCATATCAAAATCTTCCTTATATGTCTGGAAGTTGATATTCACTGTTGGATTGGACAACACATGGGTGGGTGGCCTGAAAATTTATAAATGTCCCAGTATTCAGCTGATCTTAGTGGCTGAATTCTAAGATTGACTGCTCCAAGAGAACCAGGTATACATTTATGGGTTTTTGTACCTAGCCTCAAAGGTTAATACCTTCGTTTCTACCACAGGTATAGGCCTACTCTAGTTCAAAAGCCTAGGAAACAAAGATCACACGGACACAGACACACACACACACACACACACACACACACACACACACACACACACACACTTACTCACTTTTCCAAGGAAGGCTGAATAGTAGTTGCACATGCCTGTAATCCTAGCTACTTTGGAAGCTGAAATTTTGGTATTGATTTTTGAAACCAGCCCAGACAGTCAAATCCAAGAGTCTCTTATCTCCATTAACCAGCCAAAAAGAAAGAAAGAAAGAAAAAAAGGAAGAAAAAAAAGGAAGGAAGGAAGGTTGTGTCTCAAGTGGTAGAGAGCCAGCCTTGAGTGAAAAAGCTAAGTAAGAGTGTCAGGCTCTGGGCTAGGGATGTGGCTTAGCAGTAGAGTGCTTGCCTAGCATATGTGAAGCCCTAGGTTCAATTCCTCGAACCACATAAGCAGAAAAAGCTGGAAGTGGCACTGTGACTCAAGGGGTAGAGTGCTAATCTTGAGCAAAAGAAGCTTAGGGACAGCGCCCAAGCACTGGAATGGCAAAAAAAAAAGTGTGAGGCCCTCAATTCAAGCCCCATACAGCAGTTGCACACACACACACACACACACACACACACACACACACACACACACACACACACACAAAGGGAGCAGCAGACATGTCACCTTGTAAGAAAAGTATGTGGAGCAGGGAATCCATCTACACCCTAGAAAATGAAATCTGCCACATATTATAAACAGAAATATGTAATGTGATGTCTATATTTTATTCCCAATGAAAGGAAAGCCACTGGAGGATTTTAAGCCAATGAGTGGAATAGTCCCCACACCCTACCTCCTCTTCCTCCTTCTTCAGTAGTTGGGTTTGAACTCAGGAATCATCCTCCCAGCTCTCTATTGCTCTGATTTTTTTTTTTTTTTTTTTTTTTTTTTGCTTATATGGTGCTGAGGACTCGAACCGAGGGCCTCAGGCATACAAGGCAAGTGCTCTACCACTGAGCCACCTTCCCAGCCCCTGCACTGATTATTTTTTAATCCAAAGTTCAAGCCTAGACTTTGATCTTACTATTTTGCTCTCTGCCTTAGCTGTGATGACAAGTTTGTGCCATACACCAGCTTCTTTTTTTTTTTTTTTTTTTTGTCGGTTGTGGGCTTGAACTCTGGGCCTGGGCGCTGTCCCTTAGCTCTTCAGCTCAAGGCGAGCGCTCTACCACTTGAGCTACAGCGCCACTTCCGGTTTTCTGGTGGTTTATTGGAGATAGGAGTCTCACAGTCTCTCCTGCCCGGGCTGGCTTTGAACCGCGATCCTCAGATCTCAGCCTCCTGAGTAGCTAGGATTACAGGCGTGAGCCACCAGCGCCCGGCACACCAGCTTCTTTATGTGAGATGAAATCTTGTGGAAGATGGATTTTTCTTCCCAGGTTGGCCTGGAACCATGATCCTCCTAACCCCAGCCTCACATATAGCTAGCATAAATAACAGTCACACACCACTGTGCCAGCTATTTATTGGTTGAGAAAGGGTCTCAAGCACTTTTTTATTCAGGCAAGTTTCAAATTGAAGCCTTCTTGATCTCAGCCCAAGTGCTGCGATTATAGGTATGAGCTACTGGCATCTGGCTCTGACTAACATTTTTAAAGATCATTCTGATTGCTGGAAGATAACTAATGGGAGCAAGGGCAGATGCACCAAGACCAGTCAGGAGGCTAGTGCAACTATCCAGGTGAGAAAATGATAGTAACTTGGGCCATTGTGACAGTGCTGAAGTGGCCACATTAGCGGAGTGAGTTCTTTTGGTTTGTTGTTTACTCCTTTGTAACCTATTTTCTTGTCATTTAATTTGTGCCCTGGGAGGCACTTTTGACATATAATGGCTAACAAAATGGTGTGAGTGATGGTACTTGCCTGCCACAAAGGAATAAAGAAAGAATATTTGTAGTGAACGTAAAAAGGGAAATTTTGCAAGGGCTGGAGGCAACTTCAAGGACATGAGTGAGGAAGCAGTGGGTACATAACACCAGGTGATTAAGGAGTGGAGTAGACACCATTTTCCAGTATCCTGACTGTGCTACACTGGACAGAAAGAATTTACAGAATGAAATTACAGTTGAATGACAGCTGGATGAATGGTGAGCAAAGGCAATTTGTAACTTCAAAAGAGTCACAAAGTTTGAAGACAATGCACCCATCTAAAATCCCTGGAGAAGCATTAAAAAAAAAGGGGGGGGGCTGGGAAGGTGGCTCAGTGATAGAGCGCTTGCCTTGCATGCCTGAGGCCCTGGGTTCAATTCCTCAGCACCACATATGCAAAAAGAAAAAAGCCGGAAGTGGCGCTGTAGCTCAAGTGGTAGAGCGCTAGCCTTGAGCTGAAGGACAGCGCCCAGGCCCAGAGTTCAGGCCCCACGACTGGACCCCAAAAAAACAAAACAAAAAAAGACTATGTATAAGCCCGGCACTGGTGGCTCACGCCTGTAATCCTAGTTACTCAGGAGGCTAAGATCTGAGGATTTCAGTTCAAAGCTAGCCTGGGCAGGAAAGTCCAGACTTTTATCTCCACCAGATAACCAGAAGTGGTGCTGTGGCTCAAGTGGTAGAGCGCTTGCCTTGAGCTGAAGAGCTGAAGGACAGCGCCCAGGCCCAGAGTTCAAGCCCCATGATGCGCGCACGCGCGCGCGCACACACCCACACACATACACACACACAGACTATGTATAGCTCATACTCCCACCTTCAAGAAACATATTCCCTGTGCTAGAATGTCCATTTAGCTTGGGTAATGTTGGGATATTTTGTATCATTAGCTAATGCACAGGTTCCTAGAGTGAAGTGACAGGACTAATGATGGTGAGAGTGACAGGAAACCAAAGCAGAGGGACAAATAATTGAAATCAAATCCTTAGCAACTAATTCACATGTACCTTCATAACACATTGGAAGGGAGTCTGGAAGTCAAAGTGGTCTGTGTTAGGTTTTTAAAAAGAGGTAGCCGAGTAAGAACAGCAGCACTCACGTGGTATTCAGGTAAGGGGTAGGTTTATTCAGTAGACCTGCTGGGACCAGGCAAGGTTGGCACTCCCCGTGGCTGGGAAAGAGAAAGAGCTGGGAAAGAGAGAGAGGAAAGAGAGAGAAAAGAGCTTGAAAAGAGCTAGACAAGAGCAGAGAGAGAGAGGTAGCTGAGTAAGAACAGCAGCACGCACGTGGTATTCAGGTAAGGGGTAGGTTTATTCAGTAGACCTGCTGGGACCAGGCAAGGTTGGCACTCCATGTGGCTGGGAAAGGCCTGGGAATGAGAGAGAGCTGGGAAAGAGAGGAAAGAGCTACAGCAGAGAGAGCTAGAAAAGAACAGCAAGAGGGTGTCTGGGCCTGAGCTAGGCCTTATCTAGGGTATGGGCTGAGAAAGGTGTGGCCACATCAAATTCAGATGTGACCTCAGCGGATGCAGATGTGACCTCTTCCAGGTGTCCCAGTTGCCTAGGTAACGCAGGTACTGGGTGGAGACTTTGCTGCGAGGAGGGTGGAGTCTGCTAGCCATCCAGGAGTGGACCTTACAGTCTGATACATTGAAATTGTGCCCTAATCATGCCAACCCTAAAACTCTACCACAGTCTTCAATAGTCAACTTAGAAGCATTGAATCCTTTCCATCTGGTTTATTTTGGGGGGGGGGTGTTATTTAATATTTTTAATTTATATTATATTATTTTATTTAATATTTTTATTGTTACTATAAAGGTGATATACAGAGGGGTTATACTCACATAAGTCAGATAAAGAGTGTATTTCTTGTCTTTCTTTCTTTTTCTTTTTTTGCCTGTCCTGGGGTTTGAACTCAGGGCCTGGGTGCTGTCCCTAGCTTTTGCTCAAGACTAGCACTCTACCACTTGAACCATAGCACCACTTCTGACCTTTTCTGTTTTTGTGGTACTGAGGAATCAAACCCAGGGCTTCTTGCATGCTAGGCAAACACTCTACCACTAAGCCACATTCCCAGTCCTAAAAGTATATTTCTTTTTTTTTTTTTTTTTTGGGTCCGGTCGTGGGGCCTGAACTCTGGGCCTGGGCGCTGTCCCTCAGCTCTTCAGCTCAAGGCTAGCGCTCTACCACTTGAGCTACAGCACCACTTCCGGCTTTTTTCTTATGTGGTGCTGAGGAATCGAACCCAGGGCCTCGAGCATGCAAAGCAAGTACTCTACCACTGAGCCACCTTCCCAGCCCCAAGTATATTTCTTTTTGAACAATGTCATCACTTCCCTTGCTCTCCCAGTTTTTTTCCCTCCTGACCCCATCCACAAGTTGTATAGTTCATTTTCAGCATAGTGTCTATTGAGTAATTACTGCTGCATTTGTTCACCATTTGTCCCTCCATTCCTGTGCCCCTCCCCCTTTCCCTTACCTTCCCAAAGTCCATCTGGTTTCTAAAAGTGAAAGTCAAAGATTAATGGCAGTCCTCATTGGGATTTTCACAATTAGATAGCAGGACAATTTTTTTTCACAATTAGTTAGCAGTGTTTCTTTTCCTACTGTTTGTTGAAACACTTATTTGCTTCCTTGGCTTATGGTTTCCACCACAAGTTGAAAATTGGAAGCACTGTAGCTTGGAAAGTGCCAGGACAGAAAGACAAATGATTTCAACAAGTCTTTGAAATCAGAAAGTCATGGGTAACTCCTTTGGTGTCACTTGCTGATATACAGATCCAGACCTAGTCGCTTCCCCCGCCCCGCCTCCCCCCCTCCCCAGTTTTGTTTGATCAGTGTGAGTTGGAGTGGAAAATATAGTTAGGGAGGAACAGATCCTGAGTTCAGTTGGGGCAGAAAGCAGCTTTGAAGAGATGATGTCAGGTTTCTTTTTTAAAAAGTAGATGTTTCACCCTCTATAACACCAGGAGTCAAAGCCAAGAATCAAAGAAAGCTCATTTTGGAAAATATAGGAGAAATAAAGAAGAGGAAACAATGGAAGCCAGGAGGTTCACATCTGTGATCCTAGCTACTCAGAAGGCTAAGCACCTGGACTATCCCCATTCAAATCCAGTGTAGGCAGAAAAGTCCAACAGACTCTATTTTTAATTAAATACCAATAAACCTAGATTGAGGGCAAAAAATCCCCTAAGTTGGTGGCATGGCTCAAGTAGTAGAGTGCCAGCTGAACAAATGTGAGACCCTGAGTTCAAACCCTGGTGCTAGAAGGGGAAAAATCAGTGAAGAAATTTTCACCATTTAAGCAGCTCTCAAATGGAAAAGACTGACAACTGATTGTAGACTCTGGGCGTATGCAGTCCACAAGTGTAAGTGGAGAAGAGGACACTGAAATGCCTAACTTGACAGAGACGTTGACATGAAATTAAGAGCAAGTGAAGATCTCTGTTTGACTAATGTCAAATGAAGACTAGAGAGCTTGGAAATTGCATCTTGATTTCACTTTGGAAAATTATTTTCTACCACCTTAGAACATATGTAGAAGTGGGGACCAGGAGGTGAGAAGAAGCCTGAGCAAGTTTTTAGACTAGGTTTCCTTTTTTATCATTGTTTTTTTCAATTATTTTGGTGATTTTTTTCATTTAATTATTATTTTCCAGCACCCCAGCACTACAGACATAATTTGGCTTTCACCTTCATCGTGTGTGTGTGTGTGTGTGTGTGTGTGTGTGTGTGTGTGTGTGTGTGTGGTGTGTGTGTGTGCTGGTCCTGGGGCTTGAACTCAAGGCCTGGGTGCTATTCCTGAGCTTCTTTTCTTGAGGCTAGCCTTGAGCTACAGCCCCACTTCCAGCTTTTTCTGAGTAGTTTATTGGAGATAAGTCTCAACACTTTCCTGGTCAGGCTGGCTTTGAACTGCTTTCCTCAGATCTCAGCCACCTGATTTGCTAGGGTTCCAGGAATGAGCCACTGGTACCCAGCTTGCTTTTTGTTTGTTTATTTGTTTGTTTTATCTTTTGTGCTGGCACTAAGGGCTTGAACTTGGGCTTCACATTCTTGCTTGGCTGTTCCACTAGATACACACCTCCACTTCTTGCTTTTGTTTCGTACTTTGTGGGTACAGGGGACATGCCTCCTCTTCTAAGAATCTTTGGACCTGCTGGCCTGCAAGACTAATGAAGGAAAGAGGATCTGGCAAATGCTCCAGCTAGGAGTGAAAGGGCCTGAACCAGGCATCGCCTGGATGCACTGGATGAGGTCATTGTCACCCCCTTCCCACTTAGCCATAACAGCTGCCTGCTAGGAAAGCACTCACGTTTTCTCACAGCAATCTTCTGGCTACCCCAGCTTTGACCATTGCCATGATGATGTTGTCTGTGGCCAAGAATGAGATTTTGTGCCTAATAAGTCACTCAATTACTTTGGGGTATACCATCAATCCTTCAGAAAAATTCCACATAGCCAAGCACCAGTAGCTCACACCTATAATCCTAGCTACTCAGGAGGCTGAGATCTGAGGATCTTGGTTCAAAGCCAGCGGGGGCAGGAAAGTCTGTGAGACTCTCCAATAAACCACTCAAAAACCGGAAGTGGCGCTGTGGCTCAAGAGGGGATGGCCTTGAGCTGAAGAGCTGAGGGACACCACCCAGGCCCAGAGTTCAAGCCCCATGACTGACAAAAAAAGAAAAAAGAAAGAGAGAGAGAGAGAGAGAGAGAGAGAGAGAGAGAGAGAGAGAGAGAGAGAGAGAGAGAGAGAGAGAGATTCTACAGTGTATTCAATATAGTATCTATAGTGGAAAATGAAAAAAAAAAAAAAAAGATACATCAGGTGGCACTCACATCCAGGGGGCGTTCAGACCACTCACTCACTGTCTGCACCAGGTCCATGATAGGCTGATCAAGGCTGCAAGGCTTTCAGCATGAGGTTCCTGTGGGATAGTATTGCTTTTGAGCCAATCATCCATACAAAGATTTTGAATCGAGGATAGCACCACTTCTCAACTGTGATTTGCTGAGCAGGCTTGAAATGCTAAGGTAGGTAGATCAGTGTGCCCGTCCCTCAGCAAAACCAGCAAGCCAAGAGTTCACTCTAGCAAGCTCTGGCAAAAGCCAGTCAAGTGCATTTCTGAGAATGATCCGATCTGCATTGTCTCCGACGTAACAGGAGGTGGCACCAGGATAAATAATGCCTGCAGCTTTGGGACAACAGTGGCTACATGTGTGCGTGAGCAACCATATCATATTGTAACTATTTCTCTTCTACAGCTGCCATCTTGAAGACGATCTGTGCACATTTGATTTCATCTCCTGAATTGAAGGCAAACTCAAGGTCCAGATTCTCCCTACGCAGAGGAAAAGCAGAGCAGAGCAAAGCAGAAAACAGTGGCCTAGAAAATTGAGACTCCAGTGCTATCACTAACTTTGTAGGCACTGCTAGACTACAGCCAGAGCAGCAGCTGTGTCCAGAATTTGTACCTGTAGCTGAACATGCAACATAGCTTCAGGCTGGCAGAGCAGGAAGCAAGTGGTAGGTGTCTTCCCCCCGCCCCCCCATCCCTTAGGCTGACCGGGTTTCTATAGGGAGGTAAAAAATACTCTTATTACCTGTCATAAGAAGCAATTAAAAATCTCTGTCTTCAAAATATATGTTGTAAGAAATTCATGAGCAGCAACTTCATCAGTCATCGAAATTTCCCAGTTACTGCCTGATTTCATAGGAGATAATGATGTAGATTAACTTTGAATCAAATTATCATTATTTAAGAGATACTCTGAAGCAAAGCTATACTTGTTTCATCTAGGTTGTTGCTATGGTTTTGACCAGGTATGATTATCTAATAATTAAATTGATTTCATAAAGCTTCATGAAGTCATAAATTAATTTTATAGAGACTTGATATCTGACTTATTCATTATAATGGACCACAGGATAAATTTAATAAAATTTTCTTCTCTAGGATACATTCTTCTTTTAATTTACGAGTGTTTACATCTTATTGTAGTCATGAATAATTTTCAGAATGGAACTGTGGACAGGAAATAATTTACTAATCTGAAGGCCAATATATCTATAAAGATAAGAATGAAGATATATCTACAAAGAATGAAGTATCCCTCAGAATTAAATTTCAAAGGTTTCTGGTCTATATAAGTGGTCACATCCTTTTGGATCTCTTCCTACTGTTTTTTTTTTTTTAATGTGTTCATTTGTTCATTTTGCTGGTACCAGGGTTTGAACTCAGGGCCACCACTTAAGCCACACCTCCAGCCCTGCTTTTTGTTGATTATTTTGGAGAAATGGTTATTTTATTTTTATGAGACAGAGTCTCATAAACCTTTCTGCCTAGACTGGTTTTGCACTTCAATCCTCCAGATCTCTGTCTTCTAAATATTGTAACTAGGATTTCAGCGGTAAAACACCAGCACCTGGTTCTTATTGTTGTATATATACAATAAGGTAGAGATGGAAGACATTTTCTATTATAGCCAAGGATCCTTTTGTGGGGGTGGGTGTAATAGGTTTTGAATTCAGAGCTTTGTACTTGCTAAGTAGGTGCTCTAGAGGTTTTACCTCTAGTGACCCTTTCCCTTTTATTTTTGTATTAGTTATTTTTGAGATAGGGTCTCCCTTCCTGTCAGGGCATGTGCCTGGACTGCTATCAGCCTAGTTAGTCTTGCTGTTATAACTGGGATGATATGTACATGCCACCATTCCCAGCTTCTTTCCTTTGTACAAGCTGGCTTCAAGTTGTAATCTTCCTGAGATCACAGTAATTCTTATTACTAGCCTTCTACGTAGCTAGAATTTGGATCTGCTTCTATATTTTGAGTTTGCCATTCCACTAAATAGGAAGCAGATTTACCTACATTGATTGATTGATTGACTCAGATAGGATATGTCTAGGTAGCTCAGATGCCTTGATCTCAAGAACCTTCTTTCTTGGCTTCTGAGTGCTGAAATTACTGGAATGAACCACTATGCCCAGCTTGTCGAATGACCTTTAGTTCCTCTGAGCCCAGAAATAATCTATCACCTGCTCTCACATTGCCTTATGCAAGGACTCAGACTTAAAGCCCAATAACAGCTACATGGAAGACTTGGAATTACAGAGTTCTCTACATGTATTTTCAGTGAATTAGTCAATGAATCAACAATGTAGGTTAAGCATCTCAGGAGAGCCTTATATTTGTAGGATTGGAAAATCAGAGATAGTAAACTCAGTATTCATGATAATCAATTTAACTGGCTGAAGTAGCTGAACTATCGGGTCATCTTTTGGGTCTAGAGGTTCCTGAACTTTCCAGATGTTAAAGAATATCTTCTATAATCCTAGAACTTGAGAGCTGAGAGAGGGAGGCAGAAACACAAGTTAGAGGACAGTTAGGGCTATGCAGTGAGATCCTGCCTCAAAACAAATAAAAAAATAAAGAATATCTTCAGTGTAAATTAAGTAGGAAGTAAAATAGTAAGTGTAATAAAATCTATGAGCTGGTGTCTCATGCCTTTAATTCTAGCTACTCAGGAGACTGAACTCTGAGGATCAAGGTTTAAAGCCCGCCCAGGCAGGAAAGTCCTTGAAATTCTCCAATTTTAATCACCAGAAGTGGAGCTATGGCTCAAGCTGTAGAGTTCTAGCCTTGATGGGAAAAAGAAAACTTAGGGTCCAGTCATGGGGCCTGAACTCTGGGCCTGGGCACTGTCCCTCAGCTCTTCAGCTCAAGGCTAACGCTCTACCACTTGAGCCACAGCGCCACTTCCAGCTTTTTTCTTTTTGCTTATGTGGTGCTGAGGAATCAAACCCAGGGCTTCATGCATGCTAGGCAAGCACTCAACCACTAAGCTACATTCCCAGCCTATATATTTCTCTGGGAAGACAGAGAATGAAGGGAATCTTGTTCAAAGAGCCCAGGGTCTGAGGTGCTTTCCCAGGGGTTCATGAGCTGATTTTCAGATGAACTTTATGCTGAAAGATGCTGCAAATTTTGCATCTAAATAAATGTGTACTTTTCTAGGAAAGATAATCCATAACTTTCATTGGGATTGTTGAGGAGTTCATAATGCAGAAAAAGATTGTAGGCTAGGTATAAGAACTATGGGGCTGGGAATGTAACTTAGTGGTAGAGTGCTTGACTAGCATGCATGAAACCCTGGGGTCCATTCCTTAGTACCACATAAACACAAAAAGCTGGAAGTGATGGTGTGGTTCACATGGCAGAGTTCTAACCTTGAGCAAAAGAAGCTCAGAAACAGTGCCAAGCCGTGAGTTCGAGCCCCAGAACTGGAAAAAACAAAACAAAACAAAACAAAACGTAAGACCTGTGTAGGAGAAGTAGAGATCTCTGGGCTACCTCCTGGAGATCTGAACTAATAAATTACCCGATACACATTTACCAGAATAACAACAACAAAACCTTTATTGTGCTAGGCCATAAAGATTCCAAGATTGCTTTGATAACACAAAAACATGATAAACTTACTATTAGAAGTCAGTATAAAGGATTCTTTTTTTTTTTTTTTTTTGGGTCCACTCGTTGGGCCTGAACTCTGGGCCTGGGCTCTGTCCCTCAGCTCTTCAGCTCAAGGCTAGCGTTCTACCACTTCAGCCATAGTGCCACTTCCGGCATTTTTTCTTTTTGCTTATGTGGTGCTGAGGAATCGAACCCAGGGCCTCAGGCATGCAAGGCAAGCACTCTACCACCGAGCCACCTTTCCAGCCCCAAAGGATTCATTTTTTTAAGAGAGAGAAAAGAAGGAAGAAAGGAAGAAGGGAGGGAGGGAGGAAAGAAGAAAGAAGGAAAAGATAAGGAAATTCTCAAGCTCGGCTTGGTAGATCAAATCTGTAATCCCAGTCACTAAGGAAGTGTAGTTAGAAGGATTGCCAGCTTCAGTTTACCTGAGGCGGGGGAAAAAAAGCATGAAAGTATAAAAAAAAAAAAAAAAAAAAAAGTGTGGGGCTGGAAAGGTGGCTCAGTGGTAGAGCGCTTGCCTTGCATGCATGAGGCCCTGGGTTCCATTCCTCAGCACCACATAAGCAAAAAGAAAAAAGCCGGAAGTGGTGCTGTGGCTCAAGTGGTAGAGTGCTAGCCTTGAGCTGAATTGCTGAGGGACAGCACCCAGGTCAAGAGTTCAGGCCCCATGCCTGGACCAAAAAAAAAAAAAAAAAAAGTGTGAAGCTGGGCGCTGGTGGCTCATGCCTGTAATCCTAGCTACTCAGGAGGCTGAGATCTGAGGATCCTGGCTCAGTCCCAACCACAGCAGAAAAGTCTATGAAACTCTTAACTCCAATTAAGCACCAAAAGCCAGAAATGGATCTGTGGCTCAAGTGGTAGAACACTAGTCTTGGGCAAAAAACTCAGTGCCCAGGGCCTAGGCTCAAGTTCCCCCCCCCCCCCCCAGCGCACGTGAATGCATGCGCGCGTGCGCACACACACACACACACACACACACAAAATGAGATGGAAGATGATGATGTGACTTTGCAACATATGACAAAGGAGAACATCTAGAGATCTCCAAGTATAGTATATTTTCACTCCTTTGTTTCTTCTGTACTTGACTAAGATGTAGATACAATTTGTAAGCTGGCCTCTCTTAGGCTGCCCAGGCCTGTGGGTTCATCCTCTAGCTCCCCTCAGCTCAATGGCTTGTCTGACAGACCACTTTGACTGTCACCTGGGGAGAGCAGAAGAGGTAGAGCATTTAAGGGCTGAGAAGGTGACTCATTGATAGAGTGCTTGCCTTGCATGCATGAGGCCCTGGGATTGATTCCTCAGCACCGCATAAACAGAGAAAGCCAGAAGCGGCACTGTGGCTCTAGTGGTAGAGCACTAGCCTTGAGCTGAAGAGCTGTCACAGTGCCTAGGGCCAGAGTTCAAGCCCCATAACTGACAGAAAAAAAAAAAAAACCAACATGTCAGTTCACAAGGTGAGCTTTAAGGCATACCATCTTTTGCACTGATGTCACAAATGCCTTTTAGGCAGGATCCAATATTCAATAAGTGAGAGAAAGAGAAAGAACAACACAGGAATTAGATGAAGGGTCCTGCCAGCAGTGTAACAAAAGGCAGGAAGTCTGACCATCTGGATTTGTGAAGCCTACCTAAACTACTGACACTTTAACTTGTTTAAGCCTCAGTTTTGATAGAGAGGGTTATCAGGCAACTTCATTGATTTAAGGTGTATTAGGAAAGTATTAAGGGTGACACTGTTCAAGATGCATTGTACTCATAAATTGACATGTTGTATTAAAATCTCTTTGTACAACTATGCTCAGATAATTTTTTTTTTTTTTTTTTTTTTGCCGGTCATGGGGCCTGAACTCTGGGTCTGGGCACTGTCCCTCAGCTCTTCAGCTCAAGGCTAGCCCTCTACCACTGGAGCCACAGCGCCACTTCCGGCTTTTTCTGTTTATGTGATGCTGAGGAAGCGAACCCAGGGCCTCATGCTTGCAAGGCAAGCACTCTACCGCTGAGCCACCTTCCCAGCCCCCCTCAGATAATTTTTTAAATAAATTTATTTAAAAAATTATCTGAGGGGGGCTGGGAAGGTGGCTTAGTGGTAGAATTCTTGCGTAGCATGCATGAAGCCCTGGGGTCTATTCCACATAAACAGAAAAAGCTGGAAGTGGCATTGTGGCTCAAATGGTAGAGTACTAGCCTTGAGCAAAAGAAGCTCAGAGACAGCACCCAGGTCGTGAATTCAAGCTCCAGAACTGGCAAAATAAATAATCAAATAAATAAATTAAAAAATTTAAAAAAGTGGCCAGCCACTTGTGGCTCATATCCAAGATCTGAGTATCACCGTGCAAAGCCAGCCTAGGCAGAAAAGAACATGAGACATTTACCTCCAATCAACCGGGGGTGGTGGGGGAAAATGCCAGAAATGGAGCTGTAGTTCAAGTGGTAGAGCATCAGCTTTGAGTGAAAAAGCTAGGTACACTGTCCTGAGTTCAAGCCCCAGTACTGGCACCAATAAGAAAACAAATAAATGCAAGGGATCAGTGTATAT
Source organism: Dipodomys merriami (assembly GCF_024711535.1). Taxonomy (NCBI): domain Eukaryota; kingdom Metazoa; phylum Chordata; class Mammalia; order Rodentia; family Heteromyidae; genus Dipodomys; species Dipodomys merriami. The sequence goes on from NW_027202893.1 coordinate 2,544,324, forward strand.
TATATTATTATTATTGCCATTACCATTTAGTATAATTAATAGTGACCCATTATGGACAATAGCATGTATTTCCCTACCATCTGCATGCATGACTTCTGATCTAAATGGTGAAAGGAAGATGTGTGCAAGCGGGGGACAGGATGGATGAAAAGGTGGACGATTTGATCACAAGCAGCAGAGAACCAACCAACTGAAAACAAAGTCAAATTCGAGCCCTTCAGACTTTCATATTATCTATATTGGGAGTATAAAATTTTAGAAGAAGAAGAAATAAGACAAATAAATATTAAATATTTTTTAATTTTTTCTTATGTGTAAGTAGTTGTACAAAGAAGTTTCCTTTCTACAAAACAGTATATGAATACAAGGTGTCTGACACCATTGTCGCCCATCGCTCCTAACCTATCTGTCCTCTCACTTTTCATTTCTTTTGAAAGATTTTTTTTTTTTGTCAGTTGTGGAGCCTGAACTCTGGGCCTGGGCGCTGTCCCTGAGCTCTTCAGCTCAAGGCTAGTGCTCTCCCACCTGAGCCACAGCGCCACTTCCAGCTTTTTCTTCTTATGTGGTGCTGGGGAATCGAACCCAGGGCCTCATGCATGCAAGGCAAGCACTCCACCACTGAGCTATCTTCCCAGCCCTTTCTTTTGAAATATTAAAATTTAAAAAAAAATAAAATAGAGTTGGCCTACAGGGGACTGCACTGGAGCTATACTTTCCACACATATTGGAACGTATCCACTGCTTAGGCAACAACAGGACAGGAGAGGAGCTAGAGACAAAAAAAGGAGCCTGGTCGGATTGCCTATTTTAATTTACAGCTTTCCTAATAGAAACAATAGTTTTAAGGAGACAAATTATTCACAAATCATTAGTTGCAAATGTTGAGATGGGAAGATGATAAGCAAGAAAGATAATTAAAGTCTGTACTATTCTTAAAAATGAAATACTGTCTAAGCATAGTGCAATAAATTAGATGACTTCTCAAACCTTTCAAATCTACGCATCCTTAAAAAAAAAATCCTGCTGTCTAGCACCATGCTTTTTAAAGGTCTTATTTTATTTTATTATTTTTCTGCAACTCACAGTAAGAAGCTTATTTATCCTACCAGCTCTGTATTTCTTGTGCTTTCTTAATACTCTGTTCTCCCATGATTCAGGTTTCAAACTCTGTTCCTCACTATGTGATACCTTTCTTTCCTTTTCTTTTTTTTTTTTTGTCATCGGTCATGGGGCTTGAACTCTGGGCCTGGGCGCTGTCCCTGTGCTCTTCAGCTCAAGGCAAGTGCTCTACCACTTGAGCCACAGTGCCCCTTCTGGTTTTCTGGTGGTTAATTGGAGGTAAGAGTCTTGCGGACTTTCCTGCCTGGGCTGGCTTTGAACCGCGACCCTCAAATCTCAGCCTCTTGAGTAGCTAGGATTACAGGGGTGAGCGACTTGCGCTGGGCTGTGATCCCTTTTTATTCTTTGATTTCCAATCATCCCTCCTTCCCTCCCTTTTTTCTTTCCTCCCTCCCTCCCTTTCTCCCTTGTCCTTTCCCTCTTCCCCTTCTCTTCCTAATACTTCTTGTCCTATTGATTATACCACCTACGTTGAAAATTACAGGTCTCATGGGCTTTCCCAATCCTTAAATATTTCTGTAGGTTTACTAACAATGTGGAAGAAATTCAACTCATCTTCCTGAAGGAACAGTTTCTGTGTTGGGCTTTTGTTTCTAGGGTTCAAAAGTCATTTTCTGGGGGACCTGGGTTTCTCTACAGGTGAAGCCAGGACTTTGGGGGGCTGGGGGGAAGGTGGGAGTAGGTAACATGCGAATCAATGGAAAGAATACCAAGTCTGAAGACAAAAACCATTTGTCCAATAGAATCTATTTCCTATCAATTTTCTTAAAAATCTCCATCTTGAATATTTAGCATCAAGATGTACATTGAACAATTAACCTCACAACCAGAACTCTGGCTTGGCTGTCCAACAATTGATTTTGATGGAAGAAGCCCTCTGATTTTCGGGGCTGTCGTGGGTCCCCCTAGGGCCGCACCCCTGCTCCTGCCTTGGGTAACTTTTCCCTTCAGTTTGGCGGAAGGTTACATCAGAAGAAAATAGTCCCTACCGTCTAGAAAGTTTTCAGGGGAAACGAAGGCGTTTGACGTGTGGGAGGCTGGGCGGCCTCAGTGGGGACCCGAAGTGCCGGGCCGGGGCGGAGGCCACGGGACGGAGGAAGGGACGGCCGGTGACACCCGAAGTCCCCCCAGCGAGGCTGGGCTCTGCACTGCACTTCCCGGGTCGCCTCCCCGGGAGCCGCGCTGGCCTCAGGCGGTGAACCCAGACTATGGACTGGGGTTCACCCCAGCTCTCTTAACCCCCAGACTCTCCTTGGGTTTGCCCGAGCCGCCTTTTCTCATCTGTAATTTGTTTTGTTGTCATAATCTCTTGGCCTCAGATTGGGTTAAGGATGCCATAGCAAGAATGCAAGAAAATGAAGTGTCCTGGAGAAAAAATTAAAATGGGATTTAAAATATATAGATTTTTTTTTCCCCCTTCCTTCAAACGAATTTGCTTCTAAACTGCGCTGTGAGAAAGCTTCCAGATCAGGATCAGTGGACTCTTGTCTTCAGAATAAGAGAGAGAGAGTGTGTGTGTGTGTGTGTGTGTGTGTGTGTGTGTGTGTGTGTGTGTGTGTGTGTGTGTGTGTGTGTGTGTGTGTGTGTGTGTGTGTGTGTGTGTGTGTGTGTGTGTGTGTGTGTGTGTGTGTGTGTGTGTTAGTAATTTTGCCAAATGAAGGCCTGCTCTCAAAAACATCCCCCTGGTAAGTAATGAGTGTTCCATGGGTGATGACTGAGTTTTGTTTTACTTCTTTCTAATTTAAGACCCTATTTCAAGTGTTAAGATTATGGACCTAGCTCAACCCAGGTTTAATTCTGATCATTTACAATTTTTTCAATGATGAGTAATTTACCTAGTTTGTCAGTCAGGTTTAGGGTATTTTGTTTTCTTGTTATGTATATTGTAAGGGTTTTGTTTGTTTTCTTAGTGCAAATTAAACCAACCCCCCCCACACACACACACAAAGCCTGGTGTAAGTGGTTCACACCTGGCTTGTAATCTTAACTACTCAGGAAGCTGATGTAGAGATTACAGTTCAAAGCCAGGCCAATCAGGGAAATTCTTGAGATTTTTATCTCCAATTACCACCAAAAAGGTAAAAGTGGAACTGTGGCTCAAGTGGTAAATGGCTAGCCTTGAGCAAAAAAGTTCAAGGCCAACACTCAGGCCCAGAGTTTAAGCCTAGTACTGATGTGGATGGATGTGTGTGTGCATGTGCACACTCACAAAAATAACACACACAACAACAACAACAAAACCCAGCTGTTTCTCTTGTTTACTCCTTTTCTCCCTACCTCCCTTCTTCCCTCCACCCTCTTTGTCTCACTAGCTTTCCTCTGGTTAGCATTATCAACAAACATTTGGAACATGCTTAGTTAAGGACCTTGTTGGGTGTTACAATCCAAACATCCAGCTTTCTAATCCTCATTACAAATAGTACTTAGGATTCCATATATCTGTTGTTTATACCAATCTTTATGAACTATAAGCTCCTTAAAGACTCTCTTTTACTCTTCTGTGATAGGGAGCTTGTTTCTTTATGGTTTTTGTTATGCATGTAAAAGCATGTAGGAAGCAATGGAGACACATTTAATGAAATCTGTTAGTATTACTTATCTTGACATCTTTCAAAGTGCTTTGCACCTGGCAGACATTCAGTAAATACTAGTAGACTGAATAAAGGTACCATGGCCCGTATTCTACCTGTAGGGATTACACACTAGGATGGGGACACTAATACAATGACTTCATTTCATCAAGATATTTAGTATATAGCAATCATGTGGATCATTTAAATTTTTCAAAGACAAAGTATATTTTGTTAGCTCACAGGACCTAATCTCTTGTTAGTCTAGAACATAAAACATTTGTCTAAATATGGAAAAACTAAGCTCACCTGACACAGATGAGAAGGAAAAAAAGATTTCTACACGTTATTTATGTCAAAAGTGATTAGGGGACCTCAGCTTCCATTACATCATTCCTTAGAAAAGTGTGTGCTGGGAGCTCTGCAGGTCACATGGTTTGATGGAGGAATTAAGTCTGGATTTTCTTTGTGTTTCTGCCCTTAGCTATGTTCTGATTTTAGTATATTTAAGAAAAGATTGAGGCAGAACTTAGAGATCTAGTTTATTTTAATGCTGTTAGACAGTTAAAGGGAGGAAAGTTGTTGAAGAGATTTACTGAGCTGTTTCCTTAGATTAAAGACTTTAGTGAATTAATTTCAAAGGTTCTGAGAGATAGAATGTGCCAGAGCCTAACTGGCTCATAATATTGTAGTTTCTTACTGATGCAGTATGACAGCTGAGCTCAGTACATGTAAGACGGAAGGAAAGTAATTCAAGATGTGTTCAAACTGGCTTTGACAACCAAGTCTGCTGGGCGTTGAATTTATTTAGTTTTGCTCAAGCCCCCTGAGTTTAGTAACTCAGATTTTGACAAGGTGCTGAGATATTTGGTGAAGATGAGGTCACAACTTCAAAAGAGCTTCATAGATATTAATGTGTTAGCACTGTTTCACATGTAAGTAGTTGGTTTTAGAATGTACACCTTAACATGGGCCTCGGTTACTGAGCCAATCAGTTTCCAGAGCAATTAGCTGAGCTGAAAGTAAACTAAAACCATAAGAAGACAAAGATTGAGGTTGAAGATTTAGCTCAGTGGAAGAGTACTTACCTGGCAAGTGCAAGGTCCTGATTTCAGTCCTCAGCTCCGCAAAAAGAAATATAAAAGGTGGGCTGGGAAGGTAGCTCAGTGTAGAGCGCTTGCCTTGCATGCATGACACCCTGGGTGCGATTCCTCAGCACCACATAAGCAGAAAAAGCCGGAAGTGGCGCTGTGGCTCAAGTGGTAGAGCGCTAGCCTTGAGCTGAAGAGCTGAGGGACAGTGCCCAGGGCCCAGAATTCAAGCCCCACAACCGACCAAAAATAAATTAATTAATTAAAAATAAAATTAAAAAATAAAAAAGGTGAGGATGGCCATGTAATTTTAGAGACAAGTAGAATTGAAATGTGTAATTTAAGAAATGAGTAAAATTTTTGTTGAAATGCTGGGCAGTGTTCTAGCTGGTTCAGAAATTACATACTTTTTCAGGAAAATGTTAACATTGAAACTGAGAGCCAGGCTGAGGGCATGGCTCAAGTGGTAGAGCAAATGTATGGCCTTGAATTCAAGCCTCAGTTACCACCACCACACACAAAGAAGAGGAAAAAAAAAAAGTTGAAAGTCCTCACCTGTAATCCCAGCACTTGGGAGGCTAAGTCAGGAGGATTGTAAACTTGAGGCCAGCCTGGAGTATATAAAGAGACCCTGTCCCCAAAACAAAAAGTACACATTAGGACTGGGAAGGTGGCTCAGTGGTAGAGCACTTGCCTTGCATGCCTGAGGCCCTGGGTTCGATTCCTCAGCACCACATAAGCAGAAAAAAGCCGGAAGTAGCGCTGTGTCTCAAGTGGTAGAGCTCTAGCCTTGAGCTGAAGAGCTAAGGGACAACGCCCAGGCCCAGAGTTCAGGCCCCACAACCAGACCTCCCCCCCCCCACACACAAAAAGTACACATTAGATCATGGCACTTCCCTGCTTAAAACCTTAAATATATGACAAATATATGTAGAACAAACATAAGATGATGTGGAGCACCAAGCCCCAAAGCGCTATTGACTAAATTCAGCGTCTCAATTTCTTCACTTCACTCTCCTCTTTTCTTTTCTTTCTTTTCTTTTCTTTTTTTTGCCAGTCCTAGGGCTGGAACTCAAGAGTCTGGGTGCTGTCCTTGAGCTTCACTTGCTTAAGACTAGCACTCTACCACTTGAACCACAGCACCACTTCTGGCTTTTTCTGTGTATGCAGTAATGAGGATTGAAGCCAGGGTTTCATGCATGCTAGGTAAGCACTCTACCACTGAGCCACCTTCCCAGCCCACACTCTTCTTTTTTCTGCCTGTTGTTCTCTCCTGTCTTTTTTGTCAGTCTGCTCTTCATCACCTCCTTCTTCCTGTCGTTTATTAGTTATTCATTTCTATTTTCTTGCCTACTATTTTCTTCCCAGTTTCTTTTCTTCCTGCCTTAGTCTATTATAATATTGAACATAAATAGATTTAATATTTTTTTTTGTCGGTCGTGGGGCTTGAACTCTGAGCCTGTGCACTGTTCCTCAGCAATTCAGCTCAAGGCTAGCACTGTACCACTTGAGCCACAGCACCACTTCCAGTTTTCTGGTGGTTAATTGGAGATAAGAGTCTCATGGAGGGGCTGGGAAGGTGGCTCAGTGGTAGAGCGCTTGCCTTGCATGCCTGAAGCCCTGGGTTCGATTCCTCAGCACCACATAAGCAAAAAGAAAAAAGCTGGAAGTGGCGCTGTGGCTCAAGTGGTAGAGTGCTAGCCTTGAGCTGAAGAACTGAGGGACAGCACCCAGGCCCAGAGTTCAGGCCCCATGACTGGACCAAAAAAAAAAAAAAGAGTCTCATGGATTTTCCTGCCCAGGTTGGCTTTGAACGGTAATCTGATCCTCAGATCTCAGCCTCCTGAGTAGCTAGGATTACAGGGGTGAGCCACCAGTACTGGACTTAGATTTAAGTAATTATGTTGCCCAAGTTCTTTACTAAAGAACAGAAGAGCTTGACTTTTTATCAAGATTAAAGTTCTTTTGCCAAGCATTAGTAGCTCATGCCTGTAATCCTAGCTACTTAGGAGGCTGAGATCTGAGGATCACGGTTCAAAGCCAGCCAAGTCAGGAAAGTCCATGAGCCTCTTATCTCCAGTAAAACCCAGAAAACCAAAAGTGGAGCTGGGACTCAAAGTGGTAGACCACTAGTCTTGAATGGAAGAGTTCAGTAACAGTCCCAGGCCCTGAGTTCAAGCCCCATGACCCCTTTCCCCCCAAAAAAGATTCTTTTACTTTGACATTGCCCTCAATGAACTTTTCTTGTGAATGAATGAGTTTCTGTGGAGAAATACATATTATCTTCACCTTCTGGAAGGAAAAGAATAGTCTTCACAATTAGTAGAAAAGAAATGATACAGTTACTTAGCACAGGATCATTTAGACTTGGCACCTTCAGAAGAACCCAGGCCTTGGCCCACAGGTGAGCAAGTCTTAGGCTGATCCAGGTGTATAGCAGCTGCCTTCTGGCAGTAGAGCAGTAAGGCACGTGAATAATTCAGTGTTTGTGGAGGTGAGTAAAGAAATGAGATGTCTAATTAAATAAAGCTTCAGGGTGCTGAGAGCTGGCAGGTTCTTTACACATTTTCTTTGGAGGATTAGTTCCCTTGCTTGGAAGAACTAAGCTAAGCATATGGGCCAATTCCTTGCAGTTATTAGAAAGCAGACTTATGACCCTCATGTACTCATCATCTGTTTATAGCTGTAACATAAGCAGTGTGTCACTGGTCCACTCTTTTTTCCTGTGAGAGCCAAGAGAGCCCCTGAGATTTTAGAAGGAAGACTGGAAGTCATAAATGAGAAAGACTTCTAGATGGTAAGGCACAATAGACATCAGCACAAAACAGATGTGGGCACCGACGGCTCATGCCTGTAGTCCTACTTGTTCAAGAGACTGAGATTTGAAGATCATGGTTTGATGCCAGTTCTAGCAGGAATGTCTATGGGACTCTTATCTCCAATTAACCACCAAAAAGCCAAAAGTGGAGCTGTGGCTCAAATGATAGAGGCTTGAGCACAAAAACTCAGAGACAGTGCCTAGGCCCTGAGGCGCTTAGCCTAGAAAAGATGCCTGTGTGTAGAAGAAGAACCATATTCCCATCTAGCCTTCTCCAGAAAAGCTTGGACATTCAGAATCAACCAGCATTTGTTGAGTAGATACTAAATATGAAGCAGCTCCCCATATATTTTCTACTATACTTTTTAATATTTTAATCTTTTTTTGTTGTGGTGGTGGTGGTCGTGGGGCTAGAACTTGGTCTGGGTGCTGTCCCTCAGCTCTTCAGCTCAAGGCAAGTGCTTTACCACTTGAGCCACAGCACCACTTCTGGTTTTCTGGTGGTTAATTGGAGATAAAATTCTCATGGACCTTTCTGCCCAGGCTGGCTTTGAACTGTGAACCTCAGATCTCTGCCTCCTGAATAGTGAAGTTTTTTCCCAGGCAGATTTACAATTGTGAAAGAAAAAATAAAGCAATAGGTTGTATTAGTTAGTATAGACTAATTTCTATGACATGTAGGCCCAAATAAGAATAATGGCATAATACAGTAGACTTATTTCTTGCTTCTTGGATGAAGGGCAATACTCCTCCATGTAGCCTTTCTGGAATGAAGGGTAATGACAACTGTTAGGCAAAATGTGTAGGAGAGCATACACAGGAGGTTTGTATTAGCTTTAAGAAGTATGCACTCCAACAATGAGAGCCACAGACTGGAATTGGTTTGCCATTATTTATAGGTTTCACAACATAAGAACAGAAATGCAAATGGCAATTTTGGGAAAGTAATCTTATGTTTATTGAATCATTTTTTAAAAATCAGGTTTAGTTTTACTTTTACAATTTGTACAAATAATAATTTATTTAAAAAAATCAAATTTACTAACCGGATTCCAGTAGCTCACATCTGTAATCCTAGCTAGTCAGGAGGCTGAGATCTGAGGACCACTGTTCAAAGCCAGCCCAGGCAGGAAAGTCCGTGAGATTCTAATCTCCAATAAACTACTAGAATAAGCTCCAATAAGCTCCTGGAAATGGCACTGTGGCTCAAGTGAGAAAGTGCTTACCTTGAGCTGAAGAGCTCAGGGACAGCGCCCAGATCCAGAGTTCACGACCCAAGACCAACAACAAAAAAAGTAAGTCAAATTCACTGGCTAGGGGTCTGACTCAAGTAGTAGAACACCAGCTTAGCAAGTGCAAAGCCTTGAGTTTAAACTCCAACCACCAAATAAATAGATTAATTTAATTTAATTCAGGAAGTAGAGATAGGCTCAAATGGTAGGATGCCTACTTAGCAAGCATGAGGCCTTCAATTCAAAATCCAAATGCTACCTATTATCCTAGTATGGAAAGCTAAGAACAGGATTATGGTTTTAGGCCAGCCTGGGCAGAAAAGTCCATGAGACCATATTTCAAAAATTAACAGTGAGCCGGGCGCTGGTGGCTCACGCCTGTAATCCTAGCTACTCAGGAGGCTGAGATCTGAGGATCGCGGTTCAAAGCCAGCCCGGGCAAGAAAGACCGTGAGACTCCTATCTCCAATAAACCACCAGAAAACCAGAAGTGGCACTGTAGCTCAAGTGGTAGAGCGCTCGCCTTGAGCTGAAGAGCTGAGGGACAACGCCCAGGCCCAGAGTTCAAGCCCCACGACCGACAAAAAAAAAAAAAAAAAAAAAAAAAATTAACAGTGAAAAATAGGGCTGGAGTCATGGCTCAAGGGGTAGTACCAGACTAGCAAACACAGGCCCTGGATTCAAACCCCAGTACTGCCAGTAGATAAATAAGCAAGATACAGTGTCTTTTCTTCCTTCATAATAATTGTAACCATTTAGTAAAGTATTGCTAACATTCTTCCCACTGACTGTATTTCTCCTTCTTTGACCTTGAGCTAAATGATACCTATGATTTTTTTCCCCATGGCTCAAAGCTATATATTTTATTTGATTTGTCTAAAAATCAACTTTACATCAGGGGAGTGATTACATTTCAGATACATAGACTAAATTATAATAGAGTTAGAATACTGAAAAATTAGAATACTGGTAATTTGTTAGAAAATCAGTATAAGGTTTTTTTTCCTTTTTCTGAAAAGAAAATTGTCTAGGAAAGTAGATAACAGCCTGGAGCTGAGGAACCATATCATCTGATAGGCTAATCTTAGAACACGGTGTGACATCTAGAACTGCAAATCCTGCTAGCATGTGGCCACCCGAAGACTGGGAGTCCCATGGTGGAGATAATAGCACAGAGAACTTGAAGGAGCCCCAGTCCCAAATGAAAGAGCCACTGTACCAACGTCAGCTTGGGTGTTTTGAACTTTTTGCACATAAGAGAGAAGTAAAGTTTTTGTTTCTTTAAACTACTTCTTAAGGAAACAGAGCTGTGGATCAAGTGGTAGAGAGCCAGCCTTGAGCACAAAAGCTAAGAACAGTGCCAAGCCTTTAGGCACAAAACAACAACAACAAAGACCAAAGTCTTAGACTTTCTGTTTTATTTAGTTTACTTTTTTCTTTTCCTCTTTCTTTCCTTCCTTCTTTCTTTTTCTTTTTTTTTTTTTTTTGGGTCCGGTCGTGGGGCCTGAACTCTGGGCCTGGGCACTGTCCCTCAGCTCTTCAGCTTAAGGCTAGCGCTCTACCACTATGAGCCACAGCGCCACTTCCGGCTTTTTTCTTTTTGCTTATGTGGTGCTGAGGAATCGAACCCAGGGCCTCGAGCATGCAAGGCAAGCGCTCTACCACTGAGCCACCTTCCCAGCCCTCTTTCTTTTTCTTTTTAAGCTTATTTATCTACCTTCTTTTAAAAAATTGAACTCAGGGCCTGGCCACTGTCCTTGAGCTTCTTTTGCTCAAGGCTAGCACTCTACCACTTGAGCCACAGCGCTACTTCTGGCTCTTTCTGCTTTTGTGGGCCTAAGGACTCGAACCCAGGGCTTCATTCATGCTAGGCAAGTACTCTACCACTAAGCCACATTCCCAGCTTTTTTTTAAAAAAAAATGAAGTTATTGGATTTTGAAATCAGGGCTTCATACTTGCTCTGCTTGTGGGCTCTGCTGATACTCTATACTTGAACCATGTCTCCAGCCTGGTCCTTTACTGGTCATTTTGGAGATGGAGCCTTGCAGACTTTTTTGCTGATGTTGAATCACAATCTTCCAGGTTGCGAGGCTCTTGAAAAGCAAGACAGGCACATATCACCATATCCAGTTCTTCTGTAAGAGGTGTGTGTGTGGGGGGGGGGGGTCTCATGAACTTTTCTGTCTAGAATAATATCAAACCAAGATCCTCCCCATTTCAACCTTCCAAGTTGCTAGGATTATAGATGTGAGCTACTGGCGCCTGGTTCAAACTTAATCTTTGCTTTTTTTGTCTGCTATGGGGCTTGAACTCAGGGCCTAGACACTGTCCCTGAGCCTCTTTGTGCTTAAGGCTAGTGCTCTATCCCTTGAGCCACAGTGCCACTTCTGGCTTTTGAGTGGTTAATTGGACATAAGCATCTCATGGGGACTTTTCTGCCCAGTCTGGCTTTGTTTTTTTTTTTTTTTTTTTTTTTGTCGGTCGTGGGGCTTGAACTCTGGGCCTGGGCGCTGTCCTTCAGCTCTTCAGCTCAAGGCGAGCGCTCTACCACTTGAGCTACAGCGCCACTTCCAGTTTTCTGGTGGTTTATTGGAGATAGGAGTCTCACAGTCTCTCCTGCCCGGGCTGGCTTTGAACAGTGATCCTCAGATCTCAGCCTACTGAGTAGCTAGGATTACAGGCGTGAGCCACCAGCGCCTGGCATAGTCTGGTTTTGAACTGTGATTCTCAGCTCTCAGCCTCCTGAGTAGCTAGTATTACTGGTGTTAACCACCAGTGTCCCGCTTTAAACTTAATCAGTAGAATCAATCAGTGCCTTCCTATGTCAGGTATTGTATATGTGTTATCTCTTTAATTTTTTTTTTTGTGGGAAGCACTTCATGTGCAATTATGTTATTCCTAGATGCCCAGGACATGACCTCAGGAAAAGAGACTGAGGAGGGATCGAGGAGAACATCGCTGAGGAGGAGAAGCTCCAGTAGCTGTTACTCAATTTCCAGGGCACCAAATTCTACATTAAATGCAAAGGGGTATATGATGAGGGTGTGCCATGTGGGTAGACTGCCTGAAGTAAGGTGGGAAGATCGAGAGTGATTACCTTGGTAGTAATGTCATAGATACTAGGGACGTAGCGGCATTCTCAAGAGAAACAATATAACAGAGCTGTGTCCTTCACCATCAACCTCTCAAAAAGATTTCTTATCGAAATGAGCTTTCTTGGAAGGCTTCTAGATTTATCTGGAAACCTACTACCAGAGTAAGAACTGACAATATGATCAGTGTCCAATGATGCAGTGAGAATACATTATCTCTTTTTATCTTCATGGCCATGTTACAAAAGTTGGCCATAATGTTCCTTACAAGCTGTCCCTATGTGCCTCAATTTCCTCATCTGTAAAATAAAGGTAATAATAGCACTTCCTCATAGAGCTCTGAAGATTTCTCACATTCATATTTATAAAGTACTAGAACTATGTTTGGGCACAGAGTAAATGTAAATTATTAGCCATTCAGTACTGTATGGCAATAATGCAACCATATTCAGAGGCCTGGTTATAGCTCAGAAAGCTTCAGTAACTTGTTGAGATGACACATTAAGTGATAGGGCCAAGATTCAAACTCAGACCTGAGTGACTTAAAATTATGTTTAATTCACTGTCATATAGATTGCAAGGTGGAGGGCTGGGTAAGAATGAATGAATGATTAATACTGCCTTTTACTCCTGTCTTAATGTCTTCCCCACGGAGGAGCTGGATCCATCTCGCCCTCTAGTGGCCATCAGACTTGCTGTGCGCTTTAGGCTATTAGAAGAAAGCCAGAGGGAAGGGGCTAAAATCAGTCAAGTGCTTGGGTCTTCTTGTCCATGGGAGAAAACTGAGGTATTGGAAAGAAGAGTGTCAGTGAAAATAAGTTCAAGGGAACCATATCTAGCTCAGTGCCCAACTTTCTTTCATTTTCTCTCTCTCTCCTCTTTTTCCCTTTTTAAAAAAATTTTTGTTTCCTTCCTGTATTCTAGTAACTAGATAATAGGAATAGGGGCCTCTGCCTAATGGTTGTATGTAATATTCTAGGGTTCAGATGGCCAAAAACGAGTCTGACTCTCTCTGGCCAGTCCTGGGGCTTCAACTCAGAGTCTAGGCACTGTCCTTGAGCCTCTCTGTGTTCAAGGCTAGTGCTCTACTCACAGAATGACTTCCAGCTTTTCTGTTTATGTGTACTTGGAAATGCAACCTAGAGCTTCATGCATACTACACAAGCACTTTACCACTAAGTCACATTCCCAGACCAAGTCTGCAGTCTCTCTTGCTAAAGCCTTCCCATTTAAGGAAGTGACTAGGAGCCAGGCACTGGTGGCTCACACCTGAAATCCTAACTACTCAGGAGGCTGAGATCTGAGGATTGTGGTTCAAAGCCAGCCTGGGCAGGGAAGGCCATGAGACTCTTACCTCCAATAAACCACCAGAAAACTGGAAGTGGTACTATGGCTCAAATGGTACAGCACTCACTTATAGCTGAAGAGCTGAGGGACAGTGCCCAGGTCAAGTTCAAGCTCCATGTCCGGGGAAAAAGAAAAGAAAAGAAAAAGAAAAAGAAAAAAGTGACTGGGCAAAAATAAGAGACTCTGAACAAAAAACAAAAATAAAACCTAAAGCAGAAAGGTTATAAATGTGGTTCAAGTGGTAGCATGTTTGTCCAACAAGCACAAGGCCTTGAGTTCAAACTGCAGTACCACAAAGAAGAAGGTGTCTGATACAATATCTACTTCATTAATGTGATTTATTATCACTTTTATTTATTTATTTATTTATTTATTTATTTATTTATTTTTGGTCCGGTCATGGGGCCTGAACTCTGGGCCTGGGCGCTGTCCCTCAGCTCTTCAGCTCAAGGCTAGCGCTCTCCCACTTGAGCCAAAGTGCCACTTCCGGCTTTTTCTTTTAGCTTATGTGGTGCTGAGGAATCGAACCCAGGGCCTCATGCATGCAAGGCAAGCGCTCTACCACTGAGCCACCTTCCCAGCCCTCACTTTTATTTTTGTTCTAAATCTTAAAGGAAAAAAATCTACAGATAGAAGCTTCCCACCACACCAGAGCGCTGCTGGGTGTGAGGCTGGGCTCAGAGGCACTACACTAGATCCTAGCTCAGCTAGTTCTGTACTTTTACATTTTATATATGTCAGTCACATGAGACTTCTGACCTAGAGAAATGATAGTCACATCTGAATAATCAGAGAGTAAACAAAAGCTACTCAGAAAAATAGTCTCATCTAAAATCTATTCTTCATGTTTACAAAAGGATTCTGCTTTTCTTTTTTCTTTTGTTAGTTGTGGGACTTGAACTTAAGGCCTGGGTGCTGTCCCTGAGCTCTTTGGCTTCAGGCTAGCATTCTACCACTTTGAGCCACAGTATCACTTCTGGATTTCTGGTGGTTAATTGGAGCTAAGAGTCTCACAGACTTTCCTGCCAGGGCTGGCATTGAACCACAATCCTCAGATCTCAGCCTCCTGAGTAGTTAGGATTATGGGCATGAGCCACTAGTATCCAGCAAACTTTTTTTTTTTTTTTTCTACTCCTCTGTTTCCCTTTTTCTCTCATTTTTTAGGTGCTGATGATGAACCCAGGGCCTCACACTTCACAAATGCTAAGCATACACACTACCACTTACCTATACTCCTAGTCCACACTGCTCTATGTCTGAGTCCCAAGTTCATACCCAGACCTAGAAGTGCTAGCCTCTCATGAAAATGAACTCCAGAAAGCTCCAGAAAGTTGGTAAGACTTTCTTCAGCATGATATAGATATCTCAAATGGGAGATAAAGTCTTTTCTTCAAAGAACTCATAATTACTCCATTTGAGCAGTCAACAAGCAGAACTGCACATGGGTAAGAGTAAGATTGTAGCCGGGGGGCTGGGAAGGTGGCTCAGTGGTAGAGCGCTTGCCTTGCATGCATGAGGCCCTTGATTCGATTCCTCAGCACCACATAAGCAAAAAGAAAAAAGCTGGAAGTGGCGCTGTGGCTCAAGAGGTAGAGCTCTAGCTTTGAGCTGAAGAGCTGAGGGACAGCGCCCAGGCCCAGAGTTCAGGCCCCACGACCGGACACCCCCCCCCAAAAAAAAAAAGATTGTAGCCAGGCGCCGGTGGCTCACGCCTGTAATCCTAGCTACTCAGGAGGCAGAGATCTGAGGATCAGGGTTCAAAGCCAGCCTGGGCAAGAAAGGCCGTGAAACTCTTATCTCCAATAAACCACCAGAAAACTGGAAGTAGCACTGTAGCTCAAGTGGTAGAGCACTAGACTTGAGCTAAAGAGCTGAGGGACAGCGCTCAGGCCCATAGTTCAAACCCCACGACCGACAAAAAGAAAAAAACAAGAGTCAGATGTAAATCCTGCTGTTTCCTGTGTGACCTTAGGTACAATAGCTTAACTCCTCTGCTGTTCAGTTTTCTCACTGAGGGCTGGGGATGTAGCTTGGTAGTAGAGTGCTTGCCTAGCATATGCTATACCCTGGATTTGATCTCCACATTACCAATAAATAAATAAATAGTGTCTTACTTGAAAGGGGAGTAATAGTACTACCTATTTTGTAAGGTCATTATGCAAATTAAATGAGGTAACACTTGTAATTAGAATAGTAATTAAAGTAGAAAATGCTTTAATGTATCAATAAATATACACAGACTAATTAGATATAAACATAACATACATAAGCTGGGCGCTGGTGGCTCACGCCTATAATCCTAGCTACTCAGGAGGCTGAGATCTGAGGATCCCAGTTCAGAGCCAGCCTGGGAACGAAGGTCCCTGAGACTCTTATCTCCAATTAACCACCAGAAAATCAGAAGTGGTGCTGTGGCTCAAGTGGTGGAGCGCTCACCTTAAGCTGAAGAGAGCAGGGACAGTGCCCAGGCCCAGAGTTCAAGCCCCCTGACCAAAAAAGAAAAAAAGAAAAGAAAAGTAAAAGTTAGAGCCAGGTACCAGTGGCTCATGCTATAATCCTGGTTACTCGGGAAGCTAAGATCTGAGGATCGTGGTTTGAAGCCAACCCAGGCAGGAAAGTTCATGAGACTCTTACCTCCAATAAACTACTCAGAAAAAGCTGGAAGTGGTGCTGTGTTTCAAGTGGTAGAGTACTAACCTTGAGCAAAAGAAGCTAAGGAACAGTGCCCAAGACCACAGTTCAAGCCCTGGGACAGACAAAAAAAAAAGAAAAAAGAAAGAGAAAGACAGACAGACAGACAGAAAGAAAGAAAGAAAGAAAGAAAGAAAGAAAGAAAGAAAGAAAGAAAGAAAGAAAGAAAGAAAGAAAGAAAGAAAGAAAGAAAGAAAGACAGGAAAGGAAAGGAAGGAAGAAAGACAGGAAAGGAAAGGAAGGAAGGAAGGAGGGAAGGAAGGAAGGAAAAGAAAAGAGATAGAGGGAGGGAGGGAGGGAAGAGAGGGAGGAAGGAAGGGAGGGAGGGAGAGAAATTAGAAGTACTTAACTGAAATGGTAAAAGTAAGTAGTGGGTAGGATTTGTGTGATAGCAGAGATGTGCCCAGTTCTGGAGACCAACAGGTAAATCTAAAACAGAGACAGGAACTAGCATGGCTCAGGCACAGATCAAGTGAGAAGTGAGAAGAATTGGAAGTAGGAAGCTGTAAGGCTGAGGCCTCGTTATGTAAGCCATAATAGGCCACAGGGAAATGTACCTTTACTGAGTGAAATGACATGAAATGGCATGAAAGTGGTGTTTTAGGACTATCCATCTGGCAGTGGATTCCTGCAAAGATCAGAGAAAAGATTAGAAGAGAGGAACGCTAGGAGGTGGTTACAGTAATTCTGGCCTGAGGCAGTTAGGACCTAATTTAGTGATGCACTAGATATGGAGGAGATAAAAAAACAAAAACAAGCCAAGAGCAGGTGGCTCGTGCTGCAATCCTAGTTACTCAGGAGGCTGAGATCTGAGGATCACTGTTCAAACCAGCCCAGGCTGGAAAGTCATTGAGACTCTATCTCCAATTAACCACTCAGAAAACTCGAAGTGGCGCTGTAGCTCAAGTGGTAGAGCACTTGCCTTGAGCTGAAGAGCTGAGGGACAGTGCCCAGGCCCAGTTCAAACCCCACAACCAACAAAAAACCAAAACAAAACAAAACTGGATGATATTCTCTTCTCTTTCTCTAGTTCTCTATGCCCAGTCTGGTCTACAAAGGTAAAAGTAGATATACACTTCTTTGTTTCTTTGTTTCTTTTTTTTTTGCTGGTTGTGGGGCTTGAACTCAGGGCATGGACACTTGTCACTGAGCTGTTTCTGCTCAAGTCTAGCACCCTACCACTTTGGAACACAGCTCCACTTCTGGTTTTGAGCCACCTTCCCAGTCCATGGTTTTCTTTTTTCTTTTTTTTTTTTTTTTGGTCGGTCGTGGGGCCTGAACTCTGGGCCTGGGCGCTGTCCCTCAGCTTCTCAGCTCAAGGCTAGCGCTCTACCACTTGAGCCACAGCACCACTTCCAGCTTTTTCTGCTTATGTGGTGCTGAAGAATCGAACCCAGGGCCTCATGCATGCAAGGCAAGCGCTCTACCACTGAGCCACCTTCCCAGCTCCTCCATGGTTTTCTTGAGATAAGGTCTCATGGACTTTCTGGCCCAGGCTGGCTTTGAACTATAATCCTCAGATCTCAGCCTCCTGAGTAGCTAGGATTACAGGGATGAGCCACTGTCTCAACCTGGTCAGAATTAACTATTTACTGCAATTTTTTTTCTATAAACTTGCCACAAACACAAAATTAGCAACTTTTTCTATTGAAGAAAATTCAGAATTATTGTCTTATAAACTTCTGCTCATAATATTTTCTTCTGATCAATACATAAGTTATTTTTTACATGCTTTTGTTTGTTTGTTTGTTTATATCAGTCATAGAGCTTGAACTTGGCCTGGGTGCTATCCCTGAGCTCTTCAGCTCAAGGTGAGTACTCTACCACTTGAGCCACCTTGCCACTTCCAATTTTCTGGTTCCTGTCCGGGCTGGCTTTGAACTGGGATTCTCAGACTCCTGAGTAGCTAGGATTATAGATGTGAGCCATGGTCACCTGGCTCATGCTTCTCTTTAAAGAGAACTTATTTTACTGTTGACCAACACTGACTTTATGTCCAGTAACCTCATGGAAGCCCAAAGAAGACATGGCATGCATTTTTTTTTCCATAAGACACATCATAGTCTTCTTGAATTTCGGAACATTAAATAGTACTTCAGCACAACTGTTGGGGGCCATTTCATTTTATTTATTCATCTGGATTGTGTGTGTGTATGAGTGAGTGTATGTGTGAAACACTCTACCACTGAGCCATATCTCCATCCTTTTTTAGAACTAGTCATTTGGAGCTAGGATCTTACTTTTTGCTCAGGCCCACACCTGAACAATGGTCCTTCTGTTTTGCATTTTTTGCCATCCTTAGGATGGCTGATGTAAGGCACAAGACCCATCTTCTTCTGTTGAGAAAATCTGTTTCATTCCCCTTCTCCCTTCCTGCTAGACTGGCCTTGAACTCGGTCTCTTGAGTACAGAATTACTGGGTGTACTTCTACACCCAGTTTCTGGGAAACATTTTAAATAACAAAATCACTCTCCCCACAAAGAAAGAATGAAAAAAATGTAGCACTGAATAGATTATGAAAAATAAAAAGATACTTGTTTCCAGTGTTAGGTCTGAGACAAGAAGACCTTAGAGTGTTGCCTTACCTGACCTTGTTTATTAACACAATTGCCCAGTGACATTTTTCTTTTTTCTGCTGTGTGCATATTTTTTGGATGACCATAAAACCACCATGGGGTATTAATCTGAGGATTATATAAATTTAGTGAGCTGGGTACTGGTGGCTCATACCTATAATCCTAGCTACTTAGGAGGCTAAGATCTGAGGATTGTAATTCAAAGCCAGTTCTGGCAGAAAAGTCCCTGAGAGACTTTTTTTTTTTTTTCGGTCATGGGGCTTGAACTCTGGGCCTGGGCACTTTCCCTTAGCTCTTCATCTCAAGGTGAGCGCTCTACCACTTCAGTCATAGCGCCACTTCTGGTTTTCTAGTGGTTTATTGGAAATAAGAGTCTAACAGACTTTCCTGCCTGGGCTAGCTTTGAACCATGATCCTTAGATCTCAGCCTCCTTAGTAGCTAGGATTACAGGCATGAGCCACCGGTGCCGGCCTCCTTGTGAGACTCTTAACTCTATTTAACCACTGAAAGCCTGGAAGTGGAGCTGTTACTCAATGTGTTAGACCACTAGTTTTGAGCAAAAGAGCTCAAGGACAGCGCCAGGGCCCTGAGTTCAAGCCCCACAACTGACCTCCCCCACCCAAAAAAAATTAGCAAGTGAATTGACAAATATAAAATCAAATAATGAGGATCAACTATGTTTGGTGATAGGACTAGCTTCAAGTGCGGAGACCTGTGCAGTAGTATAGAATTCTCACTCTGAAGAGTCCTAAGCTTGTTTTAATGCTCTGCTCTTGCTGCTGTATTGAAACTCATAAACAAGGGACTCCTGGCCATGAAGAGGGTGAATGAGTATGAGTAAGGTTTAATTGTACGTAGGAAAATAGAACAATTGAATCTGTTGAAGTCATTTTAGGAAGGAGTGGTAGGATGGGAAGAGTGTTAAGAGGGTGAGGTTGACAGGGATTCATTGAATGTATGGAAATGAAATCCCTCCTTATACAACTAATGTATGTTAATTAAAAAAGATCATCCATTACTGCTTTTACTGAGTTTTTCTTTTTTCTTTTTTTTTTTTTTGTCGGTCGTGGGGCTTGAACTCTGGGCCTGGGTGCTGTCCCTCAGCTCTTCAGCTCAAGGCGAGCTCTCTACCCCTTGAGCTACAGCACCACTTCCGGTTTTCTGGTGGTTTATTGGAGATAGGAGTCTCACAGTCTCTCTGCCTGGGCTGGCTTTGAACAGTGATCCTCAGATCTCAGCCTCCTGAGTAGCTAGGATTACAGGCGTGAGCCACCAGCGCCCGGCTTACTGAGTTTTCTTAATGAATTTACTAAATGAATCAATCATAATCAATGGAGCTCAGATCATATTGAGCTAGACATATTCAGAATGCAGAATCAGCAAATCATTGAGTATTAAGTCTCTATCTCCATTCCCCTCATCAAGCCATCTTCTCTGAGGCTTTGGCACCTTCCTCTTTCTCCATCTCCACCCAATGCCCTGCACATTGCTTCTTAGTTTTCTTTTTTTTTTGGGGGGGAGGGTCTGGTCATGGAGCCTGAACTCTGGGCCTGGGCGCTGTCCCTCAGCTCTTCAGCTCAAGGCTAGCGCTCTACCACTTGAGCCACAGCGCCACTTCCGGCTTTTTTTCTTTTTGCTTATGTGGTGCTGAGGAATCGAACCCAGGGCCTCAGGCATGCAAGGCAAGCGCTCTACCACTGAGCCACCTTCCCAGCCCTGCTTCTTAGTTTTCTAACTTTAGCCTAGCAGTGCCAAATCTTCCTTGGAAGTCAAATGGTACTCCCTGACCTTCCTTGCCAAAGGTTGTGGATACCCACACACATATATTTCAATATTTGCTTATCTCACTTTTTTTTAATTTTCAGAGTAGATGGCAGGTTTTCTTTTCTTTTTCTTTTTTTTTTTTTTTGTCGGTCGTGGGACTTGAACTCTGGACTTGGGCACTGTCCCTGTGCTCTTCAGCTCAAGGCGAGCACTCTACTGCTTGAGCCACAGCACCACTTCCAGTTTTCTAGTGGTTTATTGGAGATAAGAATCTCACAGGGTGGGGGGAGGGGGGAGGCGGGGAAGGGAGGTGAAGGGTAAACAAAGGAGGAGGCTGCAATGCTTGGTAAGAAATGTATGCATTATCCTGCCCATGTAATTGTAGCCCCTCTGTACAGTATGTTCTCAAATAAAATAAAATTAAATTAAAAAAAAAAAAAAAAAAGAATCTCACAGACTTTCCTGCCTGGGCTGGCTTTGAACCGTGATCCTCAAATCTCAGCCTCCTGAGTAGCTAGGGTTACAGGTATGAGCCACCAACATATGGCGTAGATGGCAGGTTTTCTTAATTGCTAGTGTCAAGCACAATTCTATTTTAAACTATTACGTAGTTTTACATAGTTATCTTCTCTCAACCCTCATGCTAGTACTAAACACAGTTATTGTTGTTGTTACTATAATTTTATTATTATTTTTGTTTATGTGGTACTGAGGAGTTGAACCCAGGGCTTCATGTATGCTAGGCAAGCCCTCTGCCACTAAGTCATATTTTCAACCCTTTCCAGTACAATTCTTTTTTTTTTCTTTTTCTTCCTTCCTTTCTTCCTTCCTTCCTTTCTTTCTTTCTTTTCTTTCTTTCTTTCTTTCTTTTTTTTTTTTTTTTTGTCGATTGTGGGCATGAACTCTGGGCCTGGGCGCTGTCCCTGTCCCTCAGATCTTCAGCTCAAAGCTAGCATTCTATCACTTGAGCCACAGCACCACTTGTGGCTTTTTTTGCTTATGTGGTGCTGGGGAATTGAACCCAGGACCTCATGCATGCAAGGCAAGCACTCCACCACTGAGCCACCTTCCCAGTCCTTTCCAGTACAATTCTAAGGAAAGAATCGCTCCTTCTCTTCCTAGGGAAATTGAGGGCTATGATAAGTAAAGACAGGAGGTTGGGGAAGAATGTTTTTTTTTGTTTTTGGGTCCGGTCATGGGGCCTGAAATCTGGGCCTGGACGTTGTCCCTCAGCTCTTCAGCTCAAGGCTAGCGCTCTACCACTTGAGCCACAGCACCACTTCTGGCTTTTTTCTTTTTGCTTATGTGGTGCTGAGGAATCGAACCCAGGGCCTCATGCATACAAGGCAAGCACTCTACCACTGAGCCACCTTCCCAGCCCATGGGAAAGTTAATGCACCTCATTTGTCTGTGTTCTAAGGAAAAGTAAAATGCACAGGAATGAGAAGTCCCAGAGAAAGTTGGAAGTAAAGGTCAGTGTGGTATGCTTATCTCTACGATTATTCTGAGTATGTGGATGAGTATAATAGTGTAGTAACCAGTGATTAGACATCTCAAGATTGTCTGCTTTTAGAGGTAGAAATGAAAACTGTGAGAGTGAGCCACTGAAACAAAGAAAGACCTTTTTCTACAGACAGAGGTCAGGGAAGAAGTTCCCTGAGAAGACCCAGGGCAGCGACTGGAGCTGGAGATTAAAGACAAGATTTATGCTATGAAAATCCAAGGACGAAAGAAGGTGACAAAGTGGAGGCGGAGGCTCAAGTAACCTTTATCAGAAGGAAGATTGAGAAAAGCTCTAGTCTCTGAGCTCCAGTACAAGAGAGACAAGAGAGATGTGGAACCACTGGGTATAAAGTACGTGGAGATGGCCAAGCAAATTAGGGAAAGAAAGAGGAGAGCAGCAACACACTGCGAAAAGATTAGAAGTTTCTCTTATACATATTTTGGGCAGAAGGAAAGTAACCCACAAATTACATTTGGGAGGTGGAATAGGTTCTAGTTTTTTCTCTCCCCACAAAGAAAAACTCACGGTTAAGCACAAGAAGGCAGGGATCATTTCTAATGTGATTTCTGTTCTATTCCTCGGGCTGACACCTCGTGAACGGTCAGTAAATATTGCTGAAGAAAAGCGCAGGAATTATGTTTCGAATACTGGGGAGTGGGATCGGGAGCACCCAGCAGGGAAGATTAGGCTGGAGACAAGGAAGAACTGGCTGATAGAGGGTGGGCTGAGGATGAACTCAGGAAGGCAGGTCTGTGAGGGAAACAAGGGTAGAAATCTGCCAGCTGCCACCATACAGGACAACCAGAGCCTGCCAGGCACATGAGCTTAGCCCTTTGCATTGAAGCTGAGTGTGCCCCGCAATACAATGAACAGAGAAGTGACAATGTGATGACCTGATTTAGGTTAATGAGCTACTCCTCACCTCCTCAGCGGGTGGGAAGGAGTTTTTAGCTACTCACTTTTGTAGAACATTTTTGGTTGTAAATGACTCAACTTGTTTCATTACTCAGAATGTGTGTGTGTGTGTATGTGTGTGTGTGTGTGTGTGTTTGTGAGTTAATAGAGGTCAAAATTCAGGATGGCCTGGGTGTGGTGGCTTACACACTTGTGCAATCCTAGCGTTCAGCCTCAGGTGGGTGGACACCAAGTTTGAGGCTAGCCTGGCCTCCGCAATAAGACTCCATCTCAGAAAAAAAAAAAAAAAAAAACACAAACCAGGGAGAACATCGCTACATCGCTAGCTCCCACGTCTGCCTCCAATTTCTGGTGAATGCTCAATTATCTTTTTTTTTTTTTTTTTTTTTTGGGTCCGGTCGTGGGGCCTGAACTCTGGGCCTGGGCGCTGTCCCTCAGCTCTTCAGCTCAAGGCTAGCACTCTACCATTTGAACCACAGCACCACTTCCGGCTTTTTTCTTTTTGCTTATGTGGTGCTGAGGAATCGAACCCAGGGCCTCATGCATGCAAGGCAAGCGATCTACCACTGAGCCATCTTCCCAGCCCCTTTTATTTATTTTTTTGTTTTGTTTTTTGTTGGTCGTGAGGCCTGAACTCTGGACCTGGGCACTTTCCCTCAGCTCTTCAGCTCAAGGCTAGCGCTCTTCCACTTGAGCCACAGCGCCACTTCTAGCTTTTTTCTTTTTGCTTATATGGTGCTGAGGAATCGAACCCAGGGCCTCAGGCTTGCAAGGCAAGCTCTCTACCATTGAGCCACCTTCCCACCCCTCAATTATTTTTATTGTAGGTAGAATATCATGGATGTGTATGTATGTCAGGACTATCCAATTGTACACTTCACATTTTTGTAGTTTACTGTGAATCTATTATGCCCTAATAATACTATTTTCAAGAGGAAATTTTTTTTTCTGGAGCTTGAACTCAGGACCTGAGCATTGTCCCTGAGCTTCTTTTGCTCAAGGCGAGCATTCTACCTCTTGAACCACAGTGCTACTTCTGGCTTTTTCTGTTTATGTAGTACAGAGGAACTGAACCCAGGGCAATTAAAAAAAAAATCTTATGTGCAAAACTTTAAAAATTACACAGTTGGGGTATTTAAGTGGTATATGCTTTTTTTTGGGTCCAGTCATGGGGCCTGAACTCTGGGCCTGGGCGCTGTCCCTCAGCTCTTCAGCTCAAGGCTAGCACTCTACCACTTGAGCCACAGCGCCACTTCTGGCTTTTTTCTTTTTTCTTATGTGGTGCTGAGGGATCGAACTCAGGGCCTCATGCATGTAAGGCAAGCACTCTACCACTGAGCCACCTTCCCAGCCCATAAATAATAATTCCTGAAATGTCTTTTTTTTTTTTGGGGGGGGGGTCTGGTCATGGGGCCTGAACTCTGGGCCTGGGCACTGTCCCTCAGCTCTTCAGCTCAAGGCTAGCACTCTACCACTTGAACCACAGTGCCACTTCCGGCTTTTTTCTTTTTGCTTATGTGGTGCTGAGGAATCGAACCCTGGGCCTCATGCATGCAAGGCAAGGGCTCTACCACTAAGCCACCTTCCCAACCCATTGTATATGCTTATTTACAAATATAAATTGATTGAATTCATCTATGTGGGCATCATAAAGTCATCTGGAAATAAAATAATTCTTTGTTTTAATGCTGGAAAGAACGCAAGGCCTTTCTGCCTTTTGTGTCCCAGGCAAATGCTATGCCACTGAACTGCACCCCCAAACTTAAAATTAAATAATCACTTTGGGGAAAACAAAGGCAGTCAAGGGATACAAGCTACAAAGAATGCCATTGTGGGATTCTAGCCCCACATTAGGATAAACCAACTACTCCCTTTCCTGGGAGGAGAACTGCAGATAAAATGTTGTTCGTTGGAGTGAGAATGTTGTGTTCTTTTTGTACATGTTTTGTAATTTCTCACTTAATGGGTTGACTCTGCCCTTGACACTAGTTTCTCCTGGCCCCCTCCAAATTACAGAAAAATCCTCACTTTCACAGCCCAGAAAGAATGTCCTTTTGCTCCTAGGGAGGCCAGTGTTCTGGCATTCTGCTGCTCCAGGGTCCCAGTTTGTAGTTCTGATCAACACTTAAGAGATTATGCTGTGCAACTCACCCAGTCCATGGACCCAGGTACTGGTTTCTCTGCACTCAGTACTCAGCAAGGAATCAGACACTTGCTGGGGAAAGTCTACTTTACACTTGCTAAAGACATTTCAGGATGGGTTGGGAAGGTGGCTTAGTGGTAGAGCGCTTGCCTTGCATGCATGAGGCCCTGGGTTTGATTTCTCAGCACCACATAAGCAAAAAGAAAAAAGCCAGAAGTGGCACTGTGGTTCAAGTGTAGAGCACTAGCCTTGAGCTGAAGAGCTGGGGGACAGTGCCCAGGCCCAGAGTTCAGGCCCCATGACTGGACCCCCCCCCAAAAAAAAAAGACATTTCAGGAATTATTATTTATTTTTTAAGTATACTGAAGTGGTTAAGGATTTAAATTACTCCTGATTTAGTGCCCCACACCTATTGGAACGGGTTTTATAGTGGACAGTATACATGAAGCAGTGTTGGACACTACTCATAAGGAAACAGGGCTGGTTCTTGATCTTGACTTGAAATTCAGGCTGGGCGCCAGTGGGTCAGGCCTGAAATCCTAGCTAGCTACTCAAGTAGCTGAGATCTGAGGATCACAGTTCAAAGCAGCTTCAGCAACAAAATCTATGAGACTGGGCTGGGAAGGTGGCTCAGTAGTAGAGTGCTTGCTTGCCTTGAATGCATGAGGCCCTGGGTTTGATTCCTTAGCACTACATAAGCAGAAAAAGCTGGAAATGGTGCTGTGGCTCAAGTGGTAGAGCGCCAGCCTTGAGCTGAAGAGCTGAGGGACAGTGCCCAGGCCCAGAGTTCAGGCCCCACAACTGACCAAAATAAATAAATCAAATCAAATCAAATCTATGAGACTCTTATCTCCAATTAAACATCAATAAGCAAGGAGTAGAACTGTGGTTCAATTGTTAGGACACTATCCAGCCTTGAACAGAAAAGTTCAGGGACAGTGCTCAAGCCTCAAGTTCAAGCACCAGTACTGGCACACACACACACACACACACACACACACACACACACACACACACACACACACACACACACACACACACACACACACACACACACACACACACACACACACACACACACACACACACACACACACACAAAATGAGAAATTGAGGATTTGCATCCTTGGGATAGGGTAACAAATCTATATTACTTTCTTAATCGGGCATAGTCTTCTATTAAGTTACTTATTTATGAAAGCAAAAGTTAACTAATTCCCTGAATAAACAGGCCCCAAATTTACCCAAACTTGAAGAACTTCTGCAGGAATGGAGCCAAAGTTGCCTGTTATTATCTTCTAATCATTCAGGCTTTAATTTGAAAGCTACCTCCTCACAGGCATACTTCCCTGATCACTCTCCACATCAACTGGCCACCCTAGTCCTCTTTTAAAATGTCTTCACAGGGGCTGGGAAGGTGGCTCAATGGTAGAGTGCTTGCCTTGCATGCATGAGGCCCTGGGTTTGATTCCTCAGCACCACATAAGTAAAAAGAAAAAAGCCGGAAGTGGCGATGTGGCTCAAGTGGTAGAGCACTAGCCTTGAGCTGAAGAGTTGAGGGACAGCGCCCGGGCTCAGAGTTTAGGCCCCACGACCGGACCCCCCAAAAAATTAAAATAAAATAAAATGTCTTCACAAGCCAGGTGCTGGTGGCTCATGCCAATAATACTAGCTACTCAGGAGTCTAAGATCTGAGGATCAGGGTTCAAAGCCAGCCCAAGCAGCAAAGTCTATGAGACTCTTATCTCCAATAAACCACCAGAAAACTGGAAGTGGCACTGTGGCTTAAAAGTGGTAGAGTGGGCTGGGAATGTGGCCTAGTGGTAGAGTACTTGCCAAGCATGCATGAAGCCCTGGGTTCGATTCCTCAGTACCACATACACAGAAAAAACAGGAAGTGGCACTGTGGCTCAAGTGGTAGAGTGCTAGCCTTGAGCTGAAGAGCTCAGGGACAATGCCCAGGCCTCAGAGTTCAAGCCCCACAACCAACAACAATTAAAAAAAAAATGTCTTCACATGTCAGATGTTGGAGTCTCATGCCTGTAATCCTAGATCCTCAGGAGGCTGAGATCTGAATATTGAAGTTTAAAGCCAGACAGGACAGACAAATCTGAGACTCTCATCTCCAACCAACCATCAAAAAGCTGGAAGTAGAATTGTAGCTTCAATGGGTGAATGCCAGCCTTGCGTAGAAAAAGCAAAGCAAGAGTGCAAGGCCCTGAGTTCAAGGAAGTTGGATCTTATCTCCATCTTACAAGCCATGATAATAAGAACTCCTGGCCTCCCAAAGATGCCAACATTCTAACCACAGTAGATACTGGATTTGTACCTCACATGACAAAAGACATTTTGCAGGCGTGACTAAGGATTTTCAGACAGGGAAATTATTCTAAATTGCAGCTAGATCAATGTGATCACAAGAATTTATACAATAAGGAAGAAGGAGCATTAGAGTCAGAAGGAGATGTGACTACAAAAGCAGTGGTCTACAGGTAAATCAGTCAGGCATGTGGTTGTATACATTCAATCCCAGCACTCAGGAATTTGAGGCAAGTGCTGAGCCAAGCCTGGTCTACATAATGAGTTCAAGATAGGCTTAGTTTCAGTACTGAGTTGCTGTCTCAACAAAACAAAATACTAGAACAAAAAAATTCTCAGAGTTTAGACAAATTATATTTAACAGTATTTATTTGCACAAAATCTAATTTGTGAATCAGGCAGTACTCAGCAACAGAAAAAACTCTAGAGAATACCATCCAACAATGTGAGCAGCAAGCTTTAATAAGCTATAAGCTTCTTACTGCCAGTGGAGACCAGTCATCTGTTTGATTCCAGATAGGTAGCTGCCTTATTTGGACATGGTGTGAAAAGTTGGCTACCTGTGATTGGCTGAAACTTGGCTAATTAGGTTTCAGTCTTTTTATATGCTGTTAGGTTGGAGAGTTTGTTGTGACTTGTGAACTTGAGGTACAGAGACAGTCTCTAGGTAGTAGTAGCCTCTTTTCTATTTAGTTTAACAATGCTGTGTTGCTGGCTTTAAGGATTAAAGGAAAGGCCATGAGCCAAGGAATGCAGAGACTGGAAAAATTCTAGAAGCTTAAAAAAGGCAAGGAAACAGACTTTTTCCTAGAGCTTCCATAAGGAGAATAATAGCCTTGCTGAGAACTGGTTATGATTTCTGAATTCCAGAATTGTAAGATTTGTAGGTTTTTTGTTTCTTTTTTGTGTAGGTTGTGGGGCTTGAAATTAGGGCTTGGGTGTGTCCTGAGTTCTTTGGCTCAAGGCTGGTGCTCTACCACTTTGAGTCACAGCTCCACTTCTGTTTTTTGTTTTGTTTGGTTTTTGTTTTTTTTGGGTCCAGTCGTGGGGCCTGAACTCTGGGCCTGGGCGCTGTCCCTCTGCTCTTCAGCTCAAGGCTAGCGCTCTACCACTTGAGCCACAGCACCACTTCTGGCTTTTTTCTTTTAGCTTATGTGGTGCTGAGGAATCGAACCCAGGGCCTCAGGCATGCAAGGCAAGCGCTCTACCACTGAGCCACCTTCCCAGCCCTCCACTTCTGGTTTTTGAGTGGTTAATTGGAGATAAGTGTCTCCTGAGTACTTTTCTGCCAGGGCTGGCTTCAAACCACAATCCTCAGATCTCAGCCTTCTAAGTAACTAGGATTATAGATGTGAGCCACCAGTGCCTGGCCTTCTCCTTTTTTTTTTTTTTTTTTTTGATCAGTTGTGGGGCCTGAACTCTGGGCCTGGGCACTGTCCCTCAGCTCTTCCGCTCAAGGCTAGCACTCTACCACTTGAGCCACAGCACCACTTCAGGCTTTTTCTGTTTATATGGTATTGAGTGAGTCGATATGCACCCTCCAATAGTTTACAGCCCCCCTATCCCTTCCCCTTATCAGGGTCACTCACAATATTTTTTTTTTTTTTTTGCCAGTCCTGGGGCTTGAACTCAGGGACTGAGCACTGTCCCTAGGCTTCATTTGCCTACCACTTGAGCCATGTGAGCTTTTACTGTTCATGTGATACTGAGAAACTGAACCCAGGGCTTCATGTGTGCTAGATAAGCACTCTACCACTAAGCCACATTCCCAGCCACAGTAATTTTTCTTCTTGCCTGGTGATCTCTATGTACAGAGAGTTCAAAATGCCCAAGTGATAGCCATAGCATGTAATTCACTGTGACCCTTACTAGAAAGAGTAATTCCGTCTGGGGACCAGGACTTACAAATTTGCAGTGAGTCATCAGGAGGGATGGGAATGGGGTCATTCCTTTGCTGCTCTAGGCTTCCCTCTGGTAGCCTTTTGTGTCACCAAACACACAGGTCAGAGCAGTGTTTCTAGTGGGGAAAATGTTCCCTTCAGAACCTAAAGACACCAGATACTGTGACTTTTTTTTCCTTGTGGCAGTGGATGGAAGACACAGCAATTTGTCTTTTAGAAAAGATACCCTTGGGCTGGGAAGGTGGCTCAGTGGTAGAGTGCTTGCCTTGCATACCTGAGGCACTGGGTTCGATTCCTCAGCACCACATAAGCAAAAAGAAAAAAAAGCTGGAAGTGGTGCTGTGGCTTAAGTGGTAGAGTGCTAGCCTTGAGCTGAAGAGCTGAGGGACAGCGCCCAGGCTCAGAGTTCAGGTCCCACAACCGACAAAAAAAAAAAAAAGATGCCCTTGCATGCCCCATATACACTGGATTCCTCAGAACTTTACTGATGTAGTAGGCTCTGAATTTGGTGAATTGCTGGTAGCCCATCAGGGAGCTAGGATTATAAGTATGAGTCATTGGCGCCAGGCTATTCCTGCTCACATGGCAAGCCCTGTTGGTTGTCATTCTGACATCCTCTTCACTGATCATTGCAACCCCTATCCTCAGGCTTTTGTCAATTAAATGATACCAATAGCTTCTATTGCTTCAAGACTATCATTAATACAAAAGGGCTAAGCTGGTAACAGTGTCTTGTTAGCTCTGATTTGTAAAAGGAGGTCACCATTGAGCTTTTGAGTTATATGGGTAATTTTTTTGGGGGGGAAGGTCCGGTCGTGGGGACTGAACTCTGGGCCTGGGCGCTGTCCTTCAGCTCTTCAGCTCAAGGCTAGCACTCTACCACTTGAGCCACAGTGCCACTTCCGGCTTTTTTCTTTTTGCTTATGTGGTGCTGAGGAATTGAACCCAGG
The DNA here is from genome assembly GCF_024711535.1 of Dipodomys merriami. Lineage (NCBI taxonomy): Eukaryota > Metazoa > Chordata > Mammalia > Rodentia > Heteromyidae > Dipodomys > Dipodomys merriami. The sequence continues at coordinate 2,574,359 of NW_027202893.1, forward strand.
GCCTCATGCATGCAAGGCAAGCGCTCTACCACTGAGCCACCTTCCCAGCCCCATATGGGTAATTTTTTTCTCCAGCACATTCCTGCTGGTTCCTCTGGGTTTTCTTTTTCTTTTTTCTTTTCTTCTTGTCGGTCATGGAGCTTGAACTCTGGGCCTGGGTGCTGTCCCTCAGCTCTTCAGTTCTAGCTAGTGCTCTACCACTTGAGCCATAGGGCCACTTCTGGTTTTCTGGTGGTTTATCGGACATAAGAGTTTCATGTTTTTTTCTTCCTGGGGCTGGCTTTGAACCATGATCCTCAGATCTCAGCCTTCTGAGTAGCTAGGACTATAGGTGTGAGCCACTGGTACCCCGCTCCTCTAGGTTTTCTATGGACCCCTCTTCAGCAGGGATTCTGGCCTCTTAGAATTGACTCTTTGCTGCTTGCTTCACTGAGGCATTTAATCCTTTCTTTTCCCAGTTATTATGGCAATTCAGGCATTGACTTTCACTTAGTAAGGGCTATCACTTCCTTCTTGTTTCTCAGAGCCACTAGGGCATGTTCTTACCAGGAAGTTAAATTCTATCCCAAGAAAATGGCCCCCAAGTCAATTAACTCTCTCTTTTTCACTCTTGTAGTCCATTTCCTAGATGAAACATCACCCAAATCCAATCCCAGGGGCTCAGGGACAGACAGCTTTCCCAGCATGGTGTTGTGTGTGTGTGGAGGATGGGGTGAGGGAGTGGGAAACAGACCCATAGCTAACTTTTATCATTCCACGTTGCTAATTTTTGCAGATTCTTTGAGGCACAGTCCCTTTCCTCCCTTATCAAGTCCAGCATGTTCTTTCTCCCTAGATTATGCTGAAAACAAACCCTAATTAAAATCCTAACAGGCAGGAGATTCTGAAGGGAGAGAGGTCTTTGCAGGTCTCCTACATGGAAGGAGTGCAAGCTATTCCCAAGCAGCTCCCTCCAATAGCCCTGAAGATTCAGAAAAATAAAGGAAGCCAGAGTCTTTGGGGGCATCCTTCTGATATCTTCACTCCATGTCCGGATTTTCCCAACCAGGACCAGCACCCTGACCTTGATTGCAGATCTGCCTCTGGGAACTCTACTGGGTCAGGAGTTTGATCCTAGGATTTTTTCCCCCCTCTCCCACTACTGTAGATAAGGGCTTCTTTGTAAGCCATCAAAGAAGCCCTGTGGCTTTCACAGTTAATTTTCAATGTGTGTTAACTGCTCTCAGCTTTTCACTATAACTTGGCAGGGCTTAATGCAATTTAATAACAGGCATCCAATTCCATTGTTCCTGTGTTCATTGCTATCCCTCTGCCCAGCCCATATACCAGAGTTGTTGTACCATAGAAATATTCTCCTACTTGCTTTTAGTGAAAGATTTAGCAATTGGGCCACAGCCTCTTCCTGTAGATTGTCTGTACCCCTAGACCATCTAGGAATTGTTATTTGTTTTGGTTTTGTTTTGTGCCAATTGTGGGGCTTGAACTCATAGATTGTGAGCTGACCCCAAGCTTTTGTGCTTAAGGTTAGTATTCTACTACTTGAACCACAGCTCCACTTCCAACTTTTTGGAAGTTCATTGGAAATTAAGAGTCTCCTGGACTTTCCTGCCCAAGCTGGCTTTGACCTGTGATCTTCAGATCTAAGCCTCCTGAGTGGTTAGGATTTACAGGCATTAGGCAACAGTGCCCAGCTAGGAATAGTTTTGTTTTTGTTTTATTGCCCAGGCTAGCCATGAACTCCTGAGCTCAAGTGCACCTTGATTCTCCTGCCTCTGCCTCATGAGTACCTTAGACTAAAAGTGTTTACCAGGAGGGGCTTTGATTGCTAGCCAGGTAGTGAGTAATGAGATTTTCAAATCCTTCTTTAAAAAAAAAAAAATCACTCCTGAAACTGAGTCAATTCAGATGGTCTGGTAAGCAGATGGAAAAATGAAGTCAGGATCCCAAAAGGTGCATGCATGGTAATGCTTGTATACCTATGAAAGACAGAACAAGGAATACGGGAGGGGCAGAGAAAGCTTTTGAGTAGTAATGACAATCTGATACTTTTGAAAGGAAATGAGATGGGAAGCAAAACTGGGCAAAGAGAACCTTAAACCATGGTACAGATCCTTCCAAGTTGTAGTCTACCTAATGAGAAAGCTCCACAGCAAAGAACATTCTGTAGAGGAGTCCAACAGATGGTTCCAAAGGTAATGAAACAGGAGGCTGGCTGATTCTTTTTTTTTTTTCTTCCTTTTAAAAAAATATCATTATAAAAGTGATGTTCAGAGGGATCACAGGTACATAAATCAGGTAGAATACATTTCTTTTTGGGCAATGTCATCCCTTCCCTTGCTCGCTCCCAGTTTTTCCCTCCTGTTCCCCACCCACAAGTTATATAGCTCATTTTCAACATAGTGTCTAATGAGTACTATTGCTGCATCTGTTCACTCTTTGTCCAACCATTTCTGTGTCCCTCCCCCCCTTACCCTCCAAAAGACAGATAAATGAACAAACAAGACAAAAGGAAAAGAAAACAAAAAGAGCAACAAAGAAAAAACAAACAAACGTCTTGTTTCTATTTCCTGGAATTCATTTCAATAAATATTATTTTATATGACTAGAGACACAGAGGCATTGTGCCTTTGTTTTCCTCCCCTAAGAGAATCATTATTTGGTGGCTGACTTTAAGTAAGGAACCCATGGCTGACACATCAAGTACTCTGACTTTGAGTCCCATACTATTTTTATGTGTCTTGTTTCTGTACTCTGAAACATAAACTTAAAAAAAAAACAGACTCAGAAGAGGAACCTAAGCAAATCAAGCAATTAGTTCTACTAATTGCCTGCTAAAAGTCTTGGCTACAGTGGACTCAGTGGACTGTAGGGCTCTTAACGCCTTTGGGAATGTGTGTATGGGATTAAGCTGCCAAGTTTCTGTTTCCTTCACTGATGAGAGTAGGAAAGAGAGCTTGGAGGTGGAATCAGCTGTTGTTTGGGTGAGTGATGGGAAGCTGGCTTTCTCCTCAGAATGGCATTTTAAAAACCCCTAAAAAAATGTATGTGAAGGAACTTCATGCCTTTTCATTTCATTGGAATTGGAGATATGTGGCTTTTTGCTACATATCTTAAAAAAACTATATATATATATTTTTTTCTTTACTTTGACACGATATTCTTGTTTTGAATGTATACAGGAGACTTTGAACATTATGGATTTAGTTGCTTGGAGCATTAGAGGTGGGTAGCTACAGGGACAAGAAAGAGGTTGGAAGGTGTGGGATTGTCCAGAAGAGATTTTTTTTCCCTTGACTCTGATTAGACTGAAAAATGTTGCTTGGGATTCTTTGCCCTAAACAGTTACCATTCATGTACCAGATATGGTTACACTTATTGTTCCCAGATAGTGATAAAAGGAGGAGCTGGAGCCCAGCACCAGCAATCCTGTAGGATTAATCCTAGCTACTTAGGAGGCTAAGAACAGGAGGACTGAAGTTCAAGATCAGCCTAAGCAGAAAAACTTACGATATCCCCATCTTAATGCATAGTTGGACACAGTAGCATGAATCTGACATCCTAGCTTCCTTTGGCAGGAAAGTCCATGATACTCTTTTTTTTTTTTTTTTTCTTTTTAGTCATGGGGCTTGAACTCTGGGCCTGGGCACTATCTCTCAGCTCTTCAGCTCAAGGCAAGTGCTCTACCACTTGAGCCACAGAGGCATGTCTAGTTTTCTGGTGGTTCATTGGAGATAAGAGTCTCACAGATTTTCCTACCTGGGCTGGCTTTGAACCATGATCCTCAGATCTCAGCCTCCTGAGTAGCTAAGATTACAAGGTGAGCCACCAGCACCTGGTTTTCCATGACACTCTTATCTCCAATAAACTACTCAGAAAAAGCTGGAAGTGGTCCTGTGGCTCAAGTGGTAGAGTGCTAGCCTGGAACAAAAAGAAGCTCATGGACAGAGACCAGGCCCAGAGTTCAAGCCTCAGGACTGGCAAAAAAAAAAAAAGTATATATATATATATATATATATATATATATATATATATATATAGAGAGAGAGAGAGAGAGAGAGAGAGAGAGAGAGAGAGAGAGAGAGAGAGAGAGGCTAGAAGACCTGAACCATTTTTCCCTGTTGAGGAGCTTATAGGAAATATATCACAAAATCTGGGATCAATTTCTTAATTTTCAGAGGGATCTGAATCCCCAATAATTTAGAAGATAGCTAGAACTACAGCTTTTCCAGAAGTAAAATTAGAATATAGGTCTTCTGACTCCAGAATCAGTGCTCTGCTCATGGACATCATAAAAGTTTCATGGTTCTGCTTCTCTAATTAAAAGAGAGGAGTGGACAACTTGGGTCAGAAGAATGAAATGCCTTTTGGAGATTTTTGGAGATTCTGAACCCCAAGGCTAGAGGGTTATTACAATGACCTTTTCATTTCTTTTCTTGTTTGTGTTTTTTGAGACAAGGTACAGGTTATGTGTCCAGGCTGGCCTCAAATTTACAATCCTGCCTCAGCATCTTGAGTGCTAGGATTACGGGCATAAGCCACTCTGACCAGTTTAGGCTTACCATGACCATTTCTTATTATCTTTCCTGACCATATTCAGGACAGAAGTTTGTCTCAACCAGGAAAAGCCCCAAATGTTAATATAATTGCTGGTTATTACTGCTGTTAAGGAGTAAAACATTTATTTGTAAATAAAGCCAAAGAGAGAAACAATGGGAAATGTGTCTTAAAAAAATACATCAGGTGAGTGGGTCCCCATCTCCTTTGCTGGCACTCTAGTTTGGAGGAATTTCTAAACCTTGCTGTAATATACCTTACACTTGCCAGGGGATTCATCATATAGACCTTTCTGACATACTGTCCTTTACAGGCTTGAAAACCTTCACCAGCTCTCCATTATCTACCATTTAAGCATTTGTTTATCTTGATATTCAAGGCCTTGCAAAATGGACTTCTCACTCTATTTCTCTCTATTCTCCTTCCCTCTACTTCTCCTTCTGCTCCTCCTCCTCCTCCTCCTTCCTCTTCTTCTTCTTCTTCTTTTTTTTTTTTTTTTGCCAGTCCTGGGACTTGAACTCAAGGCCTGGGCACTGTCCTTGAGCTTCTTTTGCTCAAGGCTAGTACCTACCACTTGAGCCACAGCGCCATTTCCAGCTTTTATTTTGTTTATGTGGTACTGAGGAATTGAACCCAGGGCTTCATGCATGCTAGGCAAGCACTCTACCACTAAGCCACATTCGCAGCTCTTCCCTCTATTCTTCTTTGCTCAATCTATAGGCTCTCCTTCCATTTCTTTCAAACATTTTTTTCTGATCCTGGGTTATTAGACATTTTCTTGCTCTTTCCTCTTTCTCTTTTATCTACTTATTTTCTCAAGGTCCAGACTTGTTCAGAAGGTAAGCATTTCACTTGTGCCAGTTAGCATTTATCATACTCTTCCTTAGTCTTGCAGATTATTTCAACAACTCCAAACCTTGATTACAAAATTTCCAGCCTCAAAGAATTATACTTCTCTTCGGCAGGTTCAGCAATCTAGTGACTAAAGTTATCTAACTCAAGTCCTTCATATACCTGCTCCTTCCTTCCTTCCTTCCTTCCTTCTTTCCTTCCTTCCTTCCTTCCTTCCTTCCTTCCTTCCTTCCTTCCTTCCTCCCTCCCTCCCTCCCTCCCTCCCTCCCTTCCTTCCTTCCCTCCCCTTCTCTCTCTCTCTCTCTCTCTCTCTCTCTCTCTCTCTCTCTTTTATTTCTCTTTTATTCTCTTTTATTTCTTTCTTTGTCATGGGGCTTGAACTCTGAGCCTGGGTGTTATCCCTCAGCTCTTCGGCTCAAGGCTAGAGCTCTACCACTTGAGCCACAGCACCACTTCCGGTTTTCTGGTAGTTAATTGGAGATGAGTCTCATGGAGGGGTAGAGTGCTTGCCTTGCCTGCATGAGGCCCTGGGTTCAATTCTTCAGCACCACATAAGTAGAAAAACCCAGAAGTGGTGCTGTTGCTCAAAGTGTTGGAGCACTAGCCTTGAGCTGAAGAGCTGAGGGATAGCGCCCAGGCCCAGAGTTCAGGCCCCACAACCTACAAAAACAAAACAAAACAAAAACCCAAACAAAAAGAGTCTCATGGACTTTCCTGCCCAGGCTTCGAACCGTGATCTCAGCCTTCTGAGTAGCTAGGATTACAGGCATGAGCCACCAGCGCCTGGCCTGTTCTTCGTTGCTTCGTTTGGACAAATTTTCCAAAATGGAAACTTTTTTTCTTGACAATCCTGGAACTTGAACACAGGGCTTCGGTGCTATCACTGAACTTCTTTGTGCTCAAGGCTAGAGCTCTACAACTTGATCCACAAAGCCACTTCTGGCTTTTTTTTTTTTTTTTTTTTTTTTTTTTTTGAGTAGTTTATTGGAGACAAGAGTCTCACACATTTTCCTGCCTGGGCTGGCTTTGAACTGCAATCCTCAGATCTTAGCTTCCTCAATAGCTAGGATTACAGGCTTGAGCCACCTTCACTCCTATTGGAAACATGTGTTGACATGATGTTAACTTCATCTCTTGGGTCTGATGACCACGTCCTTCTGAGACAGAGTGCTTCCTCAAAAAACAGATCAAGACAGTGACTCAGGTGCTCTAGTATTTTCCTTATAGCTTGCCATTGGTAGGGCAGGGTAACTACCCTACTTTGATTTACTACAAATACAATAAGCAGTTACAGGGTTACCTAGGAGAATTTAGTCACTTTCACTTTTCCAATATCTGGATCTATTCAACAATCCCGTAATTAAAAAGAAAAAAAATCTCTGTATAAAATTACCCCAGTGGTCTGGGGATAAACAGACCACTTCTTATCTCTACACTCACCACACCTTTTCTTGTGGTTCCTCCCTAGGCCCTGAGCGGGTTGGTTGGCTCTATTCCTGGTAGACAACTTCCTTTGGAATGTGGAGACTTTGCAACAGTTTATAACAGGTAGGTGGACTTTCCCCTCCTGGGCCCACACCCAGCTTCTAAAGGCTGAAGAGGGTAGAGGGGGAGGAGGAGGAGGAAATGAGTTCCAAGGCACCCAACAGCTGGCTGCACTGAAGATTTCTTGCAACAAATATTTATTGAACAAATTAATGAGAGAAATATTTAGAGCCCCAGCAAGGCAAGCCAAGTCAATCACTTTTTAATTTTTTTTTCAACAGTGTACACCAGAAGCCACCTGTCATGTTTAACTGCAGCTGGTGCGACCCTAGTGTCCCCAGATTCTGCTCTTTTCTGGGAACTGGGGTCGGTATCTTCTTGAAAGGCTTTTCAGGACAGGTAGATTTATTTATGTTCCGGGGTTGCGTTCCCTTCTACTTAGAATCAAAGTCATCCCAATGCCTGTAAATTTATATTCTCAGTTCCTATCGTTCATTCAACTAATGTGAAGCGCCTAATATATTCTGGACCCCGTTGTCGGCATTTAGGACGAAGCAAACAAGATCCTCGTCCTGGAGGAGTGTATCATAGGATGGGAGACAAATGATGAAAGTGTAAAAAACCCAGAACACTGAAATTGGGTGATGAATATCACCAGAGGAAGAGATGACAGGCTGGGAAATGTGGAGGCCAGGGGATGGGAGAAGAGAACCAAGACTGGGGATCCGGTTTGGTTTTGGGGGGGGGTTGGAAGAGAGTACGAGCTGAGCTGCAGGAGGCGTTGATGTCGGCGGTGGGACAACCGGGATGTTTTCTGCAGAGGAAGATGAAGGGCAGCAAGGGCTCCGAACGGGGATTCGGGCTGCGAAACCCGCGGTGGGAGGCTCGCGCACCGCACAGCCGAGGTGATGCTCTAACTGCAGTGGTACCGAGGCTCCATTTAGGGGGGCGGGGTGCCCACAGACTGTCAGCCACTACGCCCCCAAAATGGCCTCCGATGCCCCTCACCGCCCCGCCCCAGCACTTTGCAGCCCGCCGGCCCACGTGACCCGGCCGCCTCTCCCGCCCACCCGGCTCGAGACCCCAGGTCCGGGTCCCCTCCGCGGCGGAGGCCCCGCCCCCCAGGGAAATGGACCAATCGGAGGAGGAGGAAGGCGGGGACAGGTGCTGACGTCAAACGCAGGCGGGGCTCCGGAGGGGAGTAACAGGTTGGTGGGAGGGGGAGAAGGGAGGGAGCAGCGAGGGACCGAGGGGGAGGGCCCGGGAGCCGCGCGTGCAGCTCTGCCAGAGCCCGATCCTGAGCCCGAGCCCGGAGCCGCGAGCCCGGGAGCGCTGAGCCCGGCTGGGGTGAGTGACTGGACTGAGGCAAGGGCACTTGAGATGACCGTGGAGCCCCAGGTGGATCTGTGAGGGGCCGGGGTGGAGGCGATCAGAGATAACCCCTACTTGGGCACCGGTGTGGAGAGGGGAAGAGGGAAGGTCAGGGTTTGGTGGCAGAACTACGAGCTTGGTCCCTACTCTTAAGATGCCAGAAGCAGGTGGCTGAGGAGGAGCCAGGCGTGAGGCATCTGAAGGTAAGACTATTCCCAGGGCATGAAGGCGTCTCAGCGCCAGGGTATCTCTGGAGGTCAGACGCCAGCCCTAGGGGCGGAATTTCTCCTGGAGACCGGAGTGGTGGGGGAAAGGAGTTGGTCTCAGCTGGGCAAAGGGAGGTTCCGAGGAACAGTGGATGGCATCGGCAGGTGCCTGCGGTTCAGAGGAACAGTGGATGGCATCGGCAGGTGCTGTTTTCCTAAGGTGCCTTCCCCTGGCTGGCCACTGACACCTCCTTTCTGGCGTGGGCTCTTTCTCCGCTCCGACTATGCGTCTACAGGTGCAGTCAGATGAGAACCACTAGTGAAGGGCAGAAGAGGGCAAGCCTATGGCTTTGCTAGGTGTGAAACTACTAGGGTTTTCTGTTTCTGTCTTTGTTTTCATGGCAGGGAGAAATTTTCCAGAGTCGGGGTGGGGGTGGGGAGGGTGGGTGAGGCTGGGGAGGGGAGCTTTAAGAGTAAGGGGTGTAGAGAGAGGAAAAAATACAGCTGTGGGAATATTTATTTCTCCTAGTCGTCTTTCCAGGGCCTAATACCAAACCCTTCTTTGGTTCTAGACGGGAGCCAATGGGGTGTAAGCTTTGGGAGCCCAATCAATTATGTCTCCCAGGATCTCTTCACTTGGAGAAACTTCATCAGGCATCTCTCACTCTTGATCCTTGCTGGCTTTTAGATTGGCAATAGGCTATACTGGTACAGGAAATAGGCGGAACTCCCAAGGAGACCACAAGACTAGGGGAATTACCACCTCCCAATCCCCAGGCCAGATGAGAGGTGTGCATTGGGGCCAGACAAGATTTCTGAGGCAAATTTCCTTGCCTTAGGCAGCTATGGAACCAGCGCCAACCTGAGTTTGGCCCCTTTGATGCCCTGCCTGAGTATAGTTGCTGTAATTGGGAAATAATTAGCAACCGCTATGTCCATAGACATGCTGCCTATGCATACCGGGGTACCTCTTCTTTCATCCTGAATATTTAAGGGTAGGGGTCTGGCTTTGGGGGCCTGATAATCCAGAGATTTGCTGCCTGACTCTAAGAGGATTTTGGCTTCCTGTAGTTCCCAGGCTGCTGCAGGCTATTACTCTTGTGGGAGGGGAGGCAGAAGTAGGGGGGTTCTCTTTGTACCAGGGAGGGGAAAACTAAGGGCCTGGGAGGTGGCCAAGGTAAGTGGGATTAGGAATGTAACTTTGGAAACTTGGGAGGGTGTGGTGAAGGTAGACAAAGTCATCCTGTCACCCATTGGTCTGTCACTCACCTAAGTTCTTTGTTCATCTGCTGCTCTTGTCTCTTCCCTGCTCAACCTCTGCCTCCTTCAGAGCCTTGGTTTTGGCATCCAGGCTGGATAGTGCCCCTACTCATGGTCTTGCCCCTCTGCCTGCTCTGGCGTGGAATCTCTGGTCTTCTTTACAAGCTGCCAGTGTAGTCTCCCTGGCCCTCCCTTTCCCTCTCAAACCAGTCTAGCCAGTTTGCAGAGGTTCTGTTCTTCATTGTGTTCTGCTCCCCCCCTCGCCCCCCCACTGGCCAAGCAGCTCCAGCTTGGCTCTCAGGTTTCTGCTTTTTCTGTGGACTTAGCCAGGAGTTCACTTGGGGGGTCTATTTGGACCTACAAGGAATCATCTTATCTCCCTATGAAAAAGGGAGCCAGCCAAGTGACCAAGGTCACTGAGCTGTCCTTTTCGGTCTTCGCTGTTTGCTTTTCTCATTTCCACCAAGGGGGATCTAATCTCTATTCCCTTAGTTCTCTCCTTTTCTTTTTTTTTTTTTTTTTTCTAAATGTGCCTGTTATTTAGCACCTAGCATATTGCCTGGCTCTGAGTGCCCTTCTGAAGCCACCCCACCCCCACTTCCTGCTAGAAGTCCAGGGGCCCTGTCACTACTAGTTGGAAGCCAGATGCATATGGCTGGGCCAGAGGTGATGGAATTGGGGCAAGGCAGGCTAATGAATAACTCAGGGAGAGGTCAGTGGATGTCTGGTACAGGTGTAGTGTGCCCTTCCCTTCTCCACAAGCAGGAATGGCAGATATAAAACAGATGAAGCTTAATTCACTTGTGTCCTGGTCTCTTCTCAGAGTACATTTGGTCAGAAGAGCCCTGGGCATGTACCAGGAGAGGGAAAAGCAGGGTCAGGCAGGCTTTAGACTCCTAGTTGTGGACCCAGATTGTTGTTTACCTGCCTTTGGGGCTTAGGCAAGGCCTTGAGCTGCCCTGTTCCTTTGGCCCCGCCCCACTGTCCTCTGTAACTGAAGGCGGGTAGGTTTCGGGTTTTCCATGTTGAATCATTTAGAACCTCGCTTTCTGACCCACCCCAAAGATCCCTCAGTCCTTCTGGCCTCTGACACCTATGTCTTGGTACTGAAGGTGATTGAAATTGGGGTGTCATTGGGACCCGAGGGAGCATTCAATACCATATCTGCGCAACTTAGAACACTCACCCAAGGAGCTGTACACCTTGCTGGGCTAAGGCAGGAACTCTTTGACCTGAATCTGGAAGATCTGTGGAGATACTGACAGGGCAGAACTGTGTCATGAATAAATCATGTGACTTCTGAGAGCTGGCAGTCTAGGCACATCTGATTCTAAGTTCACAACTGCGTAGGGCAATCCAGACCAGGATGACAGACTAGTTACTAGGATAAAAGAGAAATATTGTGAACGATCTGTGACAATCTTCCTGCCCTTGCTGCTGGAGATGCCTTTGTTCCTGATACAATCTTCATTAAGGACTTATTCACATCTTCCATGTGCCAGGCACTGGAGTTAGCTGAGACCCATAGTTTTTGTCATCTATGAGTTTATAGTTTAGTGGGGGAGATGGATAATAATCACTCCAATGAATGCATAACGACAAAATGAGGTAAACCCATCAAAGGGTAACTGAAAAGCATAGGTAGATCTGACCTATTGAGTAGAAGGGCTTGGTCAGGAAGGCTTCTCAGAGGAAGTGCTATCTAAACGAATGGCTTGTGTTAGTGGTGACGCTTGTGAGATTTTGTGACAGGAGTATGTATGCATGTATTTTATTTTATTTATTTTTTGCCAGTCCTGAGACTTGAACTCAGGGCCGGGGCACTGTCCCTGAGCTACTTTTGTTCAAGGCTAGCGCTCTACCTCTTGAGCCACAGTGTCATTTCCAGCTTTTTCTGCTTATGTGGTATGAGGAATCCCAACCCAGGGATTCATACTTACTAGGCAAACACTCTACCACTAAGCCACATTCCCAGCGCTGTATTTGTTTTTGTGCCAGTACTGGAGCTTAAATTCAGGGCTCACATTCTCATTTGGCTTTTTCGCTCAAGACTGCCACTTTAGCCATACCTCTACTTCCTGCTTTTTGGTGGTTTCTTGGAGAATAGAATCACACAGACTTCTGCCTGCTCTGGTTTTGAACTGTGTTCCTCAGATCTCAGCCTTCTGAGTAGTTAGAATTACAGATGTGAGTTACTAGCAGACGGCATGTGACAGGGATTTTATGTTTAATATCTTTTCTCCACTGTTGGTTGAAGTCAAACCTAAGTACAATAAGGTTATTATAAAATAAATATATTTTAAAACTGTAGTTTGGTAACTTCTTGTATACATAGTGTAATTATCTAATAGTATATCCATTTTACTGATGAGGAAACTGATGCTCAGAAGAATTGTACTTTGCTCAGGTTATATACATCAAGTAAAGAACAGATTAGAATTTTCTGAGTCAGATCCTAATTTCTTTTTTTACTCATGATTTCTGGAATGAATTTACCTCTTGTTGTCACAAACTTTTTTTTTTTTTGTTGGTCATGAAGCTTGAACTCTGGGCCTGGGTGCTGTCCTGTCCCTGAGCTCTTCAGCTCAAGGCTAACACTCTACCACTTGAGCCACAGTGCCACTTCTGGTTTTCTGATTGTTAATTGGAGATAAGAGACTCATGGACATTTCTTCCTGGGCTGGCTTTGAACCATGATCCTCAGATCTCAGCCTCCTGAATAGCAAGGATTACAGGTGTGAGCCACTGGCACCCGGCTTTGTTGTCACAAACTTTGTAAGATTTGGTAGTAAAATTTTGGCTCCAGGACACAAAAGATGAGCCAGCAGCTCCTAATAAAGAAGGGGAAGGGGGAGGTTCCTTTCTCCTGAGGGAAGAGCAGGAATGCTAAGGATGCTGTTCCTCAACCTCCATTTCTCAGCTAGAACCCTTTCTTACCATCCTAAATTCTGCCTTTCCTATTCCCTCCCCTCCCCAATCAGCTCACCTTGGTTACCTGGCTTCTGAGAGCTTCTATAATCTGGTGAAAAGGGACCTTGCCAAGTTTCCTTGGCCCAGAACTCCACAGGGAAGTTGAGTTGGGCATGTTTGTTTTCCTGTTTGGCATGCTAGAGACTCCTCCTCTAGTTTGGTGCTGGGCTCTGATGGAGACTTAACACACTAGCTGAAGGGTGGGGAAAGTTCCTAGAGCCAGAGCATACCTGAAACACATTCCATTTGCTGACTCTAAGCCTAGGTAATGTGGACTAGTGAGTCAGCCTGTGGATATTTTTTGTCCTGGCCCCCAGGTGGGAAGGTCCTATGTTTTCTGGGGCCCCTTGGATAGATGCATTTAAAATCGTATTTAAGTTCTTCTCCCTCTCTCCCTCCTCCCTCTATTTCTTGCTGTCTGCAGTACTAGAGATTAAACTTTGGGTCTTTCACATGCTGGGCAAGTGCTGACCACTTGAGCTACATCCCTAGCCTTAAATCTTTCTTTGAATAGGTAATACATGTACTTGATTCCAAATTAAAAAGACACAGAAGGAGGGTGTAACAATGCTCAATAGGAAATGTACTCATTACCTTACTCATATAACTGTAACCCCTATGTACAGTATCTTAAAAAAATATATGTTAAAAAAAAGACATACAAAAGTACACCGTAGAAAGTCCATCCCTGCTGGGCTCTGGTAGATCACACCTTTAATCGTAACTATAGGTTGAGTTCTCAGGATCACGGTTCAAAGCCAGCCCGGACAGGAAAGGCTGTGAGACTCTTATCTCCAATAAAACACCAGAAAACCAGAAGTGGTGCTATGGATCAAGTGGTAGAGCGACAGCCATTAGCTGAAGAGCTGAAGGATAGTGCCAGGCCCGGAGTTCAAGACCTATGACCGAAAAAAAAAGAAAGAAAGAAAGAAGGAAGGAAAGAAAGAAAGAAAGAGAGAAAGAAAGAAAGTCAGTCCATCCTTTTCTATTCTCCCAGAGAATATCTCTAGCTTTTAATTTCCTCATCCTAGAGACAGCACTGCCGTTAATTTGAATATCTTCTCAGAAATGGGACAACTTATTTTCTGTTCTTCTATATTTTAAATGAGCCCTCTTTTCTCCAGTGGGAGAAGTATCTGATAGGCAGGCTTGGGGTCTATGCTTTCCTCATATTATATTATATGTATGAAGATCAAATGAAAGCTTTTTTTTTTTTTGTCGGTTATGAGCTTGACTCTGGGCTTGGGCATTGTCCCTGAGCACTTCAGCTCAAGGCAAGTGCTCTACCATTTGGGCTACAGCACCACTTCGGGTTTTCTGATGATTAATTGGAGATAAGAATCTCATGGCCTTTCCTGCCCTGACTGGCTTTGAACGGTGATCTTCAGATCTCAGCCTCATAAGTAGCTAGGATTCCAGGCATGAACCACTGGCACCCCGCCAAATGAAAGCTGTGTGTGTGTGTGTGTGTGTGTGTGTGTATACGCAAGCATGCACGCGCACGCACACCAGTATTGGAGTATGAATTCTCAAATTCTCATTCTCTCTCTTGGCAGTTTTTTTCCCCCCAGGCTTGCCATCTACTTTGTAAGTCACACCTGAACCTGTGACTTTTTTTTGTTTTGTTTTGTTTTGTCAGTCATGGGGCTTGAACTCTGGGCCTGAGCACTGTCCCTCAGCTCTTCAGCTCAAGGTGAGCGCTCTACCACTTGAGCTACAGCCCCACTTCCAGTTTTCTGGTGGTTTATTGGAGATAGGAGTTTCACAGTCTTTCCTGCCTGGGCTGGCTTTGAACAGCGATCCTCAGATCTCAGCCTCCTGAGTAGCTAGGATTACAGGCATGAGCCACCAGCATCCCACACACTTGTGACTTTTTGGTTGTTAATTGGAGATTAGACTGAAATTTATCCAGGCCGGCTTTGAAACTCAGTCCTCAGATCTTAGCCTCCCGAGTAGCTAAGATTACATGTATGAGCCACAGGTGCATGGATAAGTGAAATCTTTAAATTCTTAATGAAGTCATAATTTCTAGGGTTGTATCAGAGGAAATGGATTCTCTTTCTTTTCTTTCTTTCTTTCTGTCAGTCTTGGGGCTTGAATTCTGGGCCTGAGCACTGTTCTTCAGCTCAAGGCGAGCACTCTACCAGTTGAGCCACAGCACCACTTCCGGCTTTTCTGCTTGTGTGGTGCTGACTGAGGAATTGAACCCAGGGCCTCATGCATGTAAGGCAAGCACTCTACCACTGAGCCACCATCCCAGCCCGGAAATAGATTCTTCACGGTGTGTTATGTGTTTGTTACCCTTCCCTGCTCCTGTTTAACCAAAGCTAGCAAGTACTCTACCACTGAGCTAATGTTATCGGGACCAAAGTACCAACAGCATTGCCCAAGAGAACTTGGGGTGAGAAACATAAAATCTCAGATCCCAGTCTAGACTCTATTGAATTAGAAACTGATGACAGGGTCTCACATCTCATTTCTGCTACTCACATGAAGTATGAGAATCCTGGTGCTATGTAGAAGGGACTGACAAGACTCCCACTAGAGCGGGAGGATGGAAGTTTCTGGGTTTCTATATTAAGTTTCTTAGCTAAAACCCTTCCCTTTGTCTTCTAGGGTCCCCCCACCGTCCATGGAATAGCCATTCACCATGGCTGAGCCCCGAGGTCCTGTAGACCATGGAGTTCAGATTCGCTTCATCACAGAGCCAGAGGGTGCTACAGAGAAGTCCACACTGCGCCGTGGTGCGCGACGCCCTGCTAAGGATGCAAGAGCCAGTAGCTATGGGGTTGCTGTACGTGTGCAGGGCATCGCTGGACAGCCTTTTGTGGTGCTTAACAGTGGAGAGAAAGGGGGTGACTCCTTTGGGGTCCAAATCAAGGGGGACAACAGCAAAGGAACCCCAGGAACTCTGAGCTCTGATTCGGAACTCCCTGAAAACCCCTACTCTCAGGTCCAGGGGTCATCTGTCCCTTCCCAGGGCAGCACGTCTGATGAGGAGCTTGGGGCTCGTTGGAATAGAAGACTGCTCCGTTCCCAGTCACAGGCTTCACTGGCAGGCCCTACGCCTATGGGGCCTAACAATAGGAGTTCCAGCTTGCTGGAGCTAGCCCCTCCAGAGCCTTCCCCAGGTAATACCATTGACACTGCTCCCCTGTCTTCAGTGGATTCACTCATCAGCAAGTTCAACCATCAAGTGGGGGGTCAGGTCAGGGGTCGGACTGGTCGGCGCACACGGACCCTGCCGCATGAACAGCGGAAGCGGAGCCAGAGCCTGGACAGCCGGCCCCCACAAGACACCCTTGTGGAACGGGAACCACAGTCCACCAAACACTGGACCCCTAGTAAGAATGACAGCCCTGTGGACAATTCAAAACAGCCACTGCCACTTCAGAGCAAGAGCCCTTTGGGTGCTTTCAGCCGCTCCCGTCAGACTCAGGACTGGGTCCTTAAGAGTTTTGAGGAGCCACAGGAGAAAGCACAGGATCCTGCTGTGCTGCAGGTCAGATTCCATCCCTCCCTATTTCCAACCCTTCAGCTCATCTCCCACCCTGACCTGTCAACCCTGAGGCTCCACTAATTCAAATAACCTAGGGCAGAAAGTCTTGACCATTTGCTCTCCTTGTTATCCACCAAGTAGAGGGTATTCACAAGCAAAGAAGTTCCCTGGGTAAAATGCTAAAGAGAACTATGAAGTCACCATTAACAGATGTGCAGTTACTTGTTTTTGCCCTAGCCATTAGCTAGCAAATGCTCATTTGCTCAGTGTACAATCTTCATAAAGAAGACTCGATGCTCTTGCCAAAATTCTATGCCTTTCTCTCTCTCTCTCAGGAGTGCAGGTAAGTGGGAGAGCAACTTTACTTTGAGACAAACTTAAGTCCATTCTGAAAGTAAATCATTTATAAATATATGAATATAGTACATCAACTGTCACCGTGGCAAATGCTTTGTGACACAGCCCACAGCTGGTTGAGATCTGCTTATTGAAGAAAATCTGGTTCAGAGTGACAATTTAGAGGGGATGAGGCCTGTTGCTCAGGCCTTATCAGCGAAGTTCATCATGCCGAGAGGTGGCCTTATCTCATTGATGCCACCTCTATTTCCCTCCCTCCTTTCTTCTCCCTCCTTCTCTTCCTTTCTCCCCTTCTATATTCTCTCCTCTTCTTCCCTCCTTCCTTCCCCCACTTTCTCCCCTTTTCCCCTCTCTTTTTTCCTCTTTCCCTCCTTTACTTTTTTCCTCCTTTCTTCCCTGGTGGTCTTGGGGTTTGAACTAAGTATCATGCCTGCCAGGCAAGTAGGCAAGTGATTGATCACTTGAGCCACATTTTCAACCCTTTTTGCTATTTGCTATGTTTTTGTTTTTTTTTTTAAAGATAGGGTCTTGTGATTTTCCTGGGGATAACCTGCATACCTCACCTTACTCAGCTCTCTCTTCTTACAAAAATTGTTTTTTGCAGTTGAAATCAACTCCAGACCTTCTCCGAGATCAGCAGGAGACAGCCCCACCAGACAGTATGGACCATGTGAAGGCCACCATCTTTGGCATTCTGAGGGAGGGGTGAGTGGGGCCTGCTCGGTCACTTTTCTTTTTCATTGTCTCCATTTTACTTGTTTTTTTCCTTTTCCTTATTTCTTTTGCCTCTCTCCTCCCCTCCCCTTCTGTCTTCTAGAAGCTCGGAAAGTGAGGCTTCTGTGCGGAGGAAGGTTAGTTTGGTGCTGGAGCAGATGCAGCCTCTCTCGGTAAGTGACTCACTTGGTAGGAACAAGGGTTAACGTTTGGATCTTGAGGACATCTAGGGATCTGGATATGGACTCAGGTCCTATCTTCCTTCCTTGTCCTATATCTTTGTGGCAGATGATTGCTCCTGCTTCTAATAAGACCCTGGCAGGGCAAGGCGAGCTCACCCGAAGAGTAGAGGAACTACAGAAAAAGCTGGATGAAGAGATGAAGGTGAGAAGTTAGCATTTTGGGAGGCATGCAGGACCACAGGGAAAACACCTTGGCCTGGGGATTGCTGACACTGGCTTTTTTTGTCGGTCGTGGGACTTGAACTCTGGGCCTGGGCGCTGTCCCTCAGCTCTTCAGCTCAAGGCGAGCGCTGTACCACTTGAGCTACAGCGCCACTTCCGGTTTTCTGGTAGTTTATTGGAGATAGGAGTCTCACGGTCTCTCCTGCCCGGGCTGGCTTTGAACTGCGATCCTCAGATCTCAGCCTCCTGAGTAGCTAGGATTACAGGCGTGAGCCACCAGCGCCCGGCTTGTAACTCCCCTCTTTTTTTTTCTGAGTAGTTTATTGGAGATAAGAGTCTCATGGACTTTTCTTCCTAGGCTGGCTCCGAACTTTGATCCTGAGATCTCAGCCTCCTGAGTAGCTAGAATATAGACCTGAACCACCAGCTCCCAGCTTGTAAAGTTTTTCACAGTATTGCTTTTCATGTAGTTGGTGCTCATTATAAGTGGCCTCTTGTTTCCAGGAAAGCATAGCAGCCAGGCACCTGAGGCTTACACCTGTAATCCTAGCTACTCAGGAGGCTGAGATCTGAGGATTGTTGTTCAAAGCCAGTCCCGGCAGGAAAGTCCATGAGACCCAATCTCCAATAGAAAACTGGAAGCAGTGCTGTGGCTCAAGTGGTAGAGCACTAGCCTTGAGCTGAAGAGCTGAGGGACAATGCCCAGGCCCAGAGTTCAGGTCCCATGATGACCAAAAAAATCCCAGAAAGCACAGCAATGTAATTGTTAAGTGATGGGCTATAGAACCAAACTAAATAGATTTAGATCTTGATACTTGGCTGTGTAACAACTTGGATAAGTTCTTTAAGTGTTTTAAGCTTCTAGTTCTTTAATTGCAAAGTGGAGATAAAAGTACTATTATTTATTTATGGCTGTAAAACTAATCACACTTAGAATTTAACAGCTTAAAATTAGCATTTCCCAGGATCTGAGGGACAAAAATCTGAGATCAGCTCAGCTGGGAAATTTTGACCCAAGTTAAAAGTTCACACTCACAAGCTTGAGTAGAGATGGAGGATCTGCTTCTTAAATGGCTTAATTAATTGGCTTTGGTTGAAGCTCTCAGTCCTTGAGTGTAAGGACCCCTCCATAGAGGTGCTTTCGTGTCCTCAGAATGAGTGATGTAAGAGAAAAAGTATGAAAGAAAAAGTGCAGTGCCTTTTTATGACCTAACATCAGAATTCACTTGTCAGTTCCTCATTTTTCTATTCTAGCCCACACTCAGAATCGAAAGAAATGCTGATTAATTTCTCCACACATATACACCACATATATATGTTTTGTTTATTTTTGCCAGTCCTGGGGCTTGAACTCAGAGCCTGGTCATTGTCCAAGAGCTTATTTTTGCTCAAGGCTAGCACTCTTATCACTTGAGCCACAGCGCTACTTCCAGCTTTTCCTGATTATGTGGTACTGAGGAATCAGACCCAGGGCTTCATGCATGCTAGGCAAGCACTCTATCACTAAGCCATCTACCCAGACCTGCACATATTTTTAATAATCCCAAATATTGGGCTGGGAAGGTGGCTCAGTGGTAGAGTGCTTGCCTTGCATGCCTGAGGCCCTGGGTTCAATTCCTCAGCACCACATAAGCAAAAAGAAGAACGCTGGAAATGGCGCTGTGGCTCAACTGTTAGAGCGCTAGCCTTGAGCTGAAGAGCTGAGGGACAGCGCCCAGGCCCAGAGTTCAGGCCCCACGACCGGACCCAAAAAAAAAAAAAAAATCCCAAATATCTAGGTTTGTTGTGAGGATTAAATGCCTAAATATGTATGAGGCCCATAGTACAATGTCTATCATAGATCAAGTGTCCAATATGTGTTGGACATTCCTTTTATAGTGGATCTTTTCTGTGTTTTTTTCTCTACTCTCTACTTTCTATACTCTTTTCCAGAAGCGGCAGAGGCTAGAGCCATCCCAGGTTGGGCTGGAGCGGCAACTGGAGGAGAAAGCAGAAGAGTGTAGCCGACTGCAGGAGCTCCTAGAAAGAAGGAAAGGGGAAGTCCAGCAGAGCACCAAAGAGTGAGTGCAGTTGATGGCACATGTGGGGCTGTTTGGGGCCAGGGTTGAAGGAGACAGGAAATCTCCAGAAGCTTAAAGGGGCAGGGATGGTTCAATCACGGAACCTTTTTCTTTACCTTTTCTCTCTCTCTCTCTCTACTTCTCTCTCTCTCTTTTTTGGTTGTTGATTGTGGGCTTGAACTTGGGGCCTGGGCACTGGCCCTGAGATCTTTATGTTCAAGTCTAGTACTCTACCCACTTTGAGCCACAGCTTCATTTCTGGTTTTCTGGTGGTTAATTGGAGATCAGAGTCACACAGACTTTCCTTCCTTTGAACCTCAGTCCTCAGATCTCAGCCTCCTAAGTAGCTAGGATTACAGGTATGAGCCACCAGCACTTGAGCCCCTTGCCTCTCTTTACCTTCTCTGTCAGTAATGTTGATAATGCATGAATTTTAGGCAATGTCTCAGGTTCTTAATCTATAAAATATGTTCATTATGAGGATTTACTTATTTATTTAGCACATGCCTTCCCAATGATGACAGACACTAATCTAAGTTCTTGAGATACCTCAGTGAGGTAGCCATGCTGATGAAGGGTTCTGCCTTCCGGAAACATAGTAGGCAAACAGTTAGCAAGCATGGTATGTAAGTAAATGTGTAACACATAAGAAGGTGCTGAATAGAGCAGATTAAGACAGATCAAGGGGACTACATTGTTAGAGGATTGCAGTATTATATAAGATAGTCGGGGAGCCGTCATTAAGATTTAAACAAGGGCTGGGAATGTAGCTCAGTGGTAGAGTGCTTAAATAATACAGACAAGACCTTGGGTTCTATTCCCACAGCAAAAACTAAACCGATGTAACAACAAAATCCAAAACAAATGACAAAAGAGAGGTGAACAAATACCTTTTTTTTTTTTTTGTCAGTAGTGGGGCTTGAACTCTGGGCTTGGTTGTTGTCCCTCAGCTCTTCAGCTCAAGGCAAGCGCTCTACCGCCTGAGCCACAGCGCCACTTCTGGTTTTCTAGTAGTTTATTGGAGATAAGAGTTTCATGGAGTTTTCTGCCTGGGCTGGCTTTGAACCGTGATCCTCATATCTCAGCCTCCTGAGTAGGTAGGATTACAGGCGTGAGCCACCAGGGCCTGGCTGAACAGATACTTTTAAAGGAAGTTTAAATGAACTAATATATGAAAAGTATTTCGAAACTGCCTGACACATAGTGTTCAATAATGTTGTTTATTACCAGGCTCCAGAACATGAAGCTCCTCCTGGACCAGGGTGAAAGGTTACGGCATGGATTGGAGACCCAGGTGAAGGAGCTACAGAACAAGCTAAAACAGGGCCAGAGCCCTGAGCCTGCTAAAGAGGTGCTTCTGAAGGTACAGTATGGGGTTGTATGCCCTAGTCTCAGCTTCCTTTCAACTGGGCCACTCTCATGTTTGCTATTCACATGTGCCCCAATGTAGTCTAGCTTATAACAGGTACTATTTCATGTGCTTTCAGGAAGACTCAAAGGCAGAGAGAGGTCTCATGGATATGTCTGGACAGGCTTCAAACCATGATCCTCAGCTAGGTTATAGGCTTGAGCTGCTGGCACCTAACTTCTTATTTTTACTTTTTCAGCTAAATGGATGAATTATTACTAAACAGATGGTTCCTAATATAGTCACCCCTTTTGATCTTTTCCTAGGACCTGGTAGAGACCCGGGAACTTCTAGAAGAAGTCTTAGAAGGGAAACAACGAGTAGAGGAGCAGTTGAGACTGCGAGAACGGGAGCTGACCGCCCTGAAGGGGGCTCTGAAGGAGGAGGTGGCTTCGAGGGACCAAGAGGTGGAACATGTCCGGCAGCAGTACCAAAGAGACACAGAGAAACTTCGCCGGAGCATGCAGGATGCATCCCAGGCATGTGACAAAAGCAGGGGCTGGGAGAGGAGGGAGCAGCCTTAAATTATGTTTCGACTTTTCATGGTTGCAACTAGGAACTCTCCTTAAAGGACATATGTGAGAAGTTGTGAAAATCATGTCCAGGAAATCTACATATTGGGGAAGGGAGAGAGAGAGAGAAGAGGAGAGGAAAGGAGAGAGGCGAGGGGAGAAAAGAGAGAGGAGAGAAGAGAGGAGGAACATAGACCAGAAGGTTAGGTGACTAAGTTGTTGTTGTTGTTGGTCGTGGGCCTGAACTCTGGGCCTGAGCGCTGTCCCTCAGCTCTTCCGCTCAAGGCTAGTGCTCTACCACTTGAGCTACAGCACCACTTCTGGTTTTCTGATGGTTTATTGGAGATAAGAGTTTCATGGACTTTCCTGCCTGGGCTGGCTTTGAACCGCGATCCTCAGATCTCAGCCTCCTGAGTAGCTAGGATTACAGGCGTGAGCCACCAGCACCTGGCTGTGACTAAGTTTTGTGGGGGGAAGTAACTAGGAGAGGCCTCCTATAGATGATTATGAAGGTGGACTCACTGGCATTGAACCAGGTACCTCCAGGGTTGTCAGAGTGCAGCCAGCATGGTGCCCTTTGAGCCTGACCTTCCCCTTGTGCACACTCTCAGATCACCTTGAAGTGAGCTCTGCCCTGAGCCTGAGCCTTCTGAGCCTGCCTTTCTTTTCCCTAGGACCATGCAGCACTGGAGGCTGAGAGGCAGAAGATGTCAACCCTGGTTCTAGAACTTCAGAGGGAGCTAGAAGAGACTTCAGAGGAAACAGGGCATTGGCAGAACATGTTTCAGAAGAACAAAGAAGAGCTGAGAGCCACCAAGCAAGAGTAAGAACTTCATCTTCTCCTGGGAGCACTTATCCATGACTCTTAGATCCTTCTACTTTTCTTTTTCTTTTGTTGAGATACTGTAGGATATTACACTTGTTAGACAGTCTACTTGAGTTATCTCTCCAACTCCCTTTTTCAAAAAAAGTTAATTTTATTTTAACTATTAAGGTGTTATACAGAGGGGCTACCATTTCATAAGTGAGGCAATAAGTACTATTTTATTTATCTATCTATCTATTTATTTATTTATTTATTGTCAGTTGTGTAGCTTGAACTCGGGGCCTGGACACTGTCCCTGAGCTCTTTTGCTCAAGGCTAGTGCTCTACCCCTTTGAGCCACAGTGCCACCTCCAGTTTTCTGATGGCTAATCAAAGATAAGAATCTTACAGGCTTGGAACCACAGTCCACAGATCTCAGCCTCCTAAATAGCTAGGATTACAGGTGTGAACCACCAGCATCTGGCCATTTCTTTTTATGGAACAATGTCATCCCTTCCTTTACTTCCCCCCAGTTTTCCCCCAGCCATCCCTCCCCACAAGTTACATAGGTAATTTTCCACATAGTGTATACTGCATAGCATGATTGCATTTATTCACTCTTCCTCCCTCCCTTACCCTCTCAGAAGAAAAAAAACCCAAAGCAAAGCACCAAACACTACCACATTAACAATAACAAAAACAAGAGCAAAACATGTTTCCATTTCTTGGTTCATTTCAATAAATAGTATTTGAAATGTTCAGAGGAGTTATACCTTTGTGTTCCTTCCCCAAGGGTGTCTTCCTTTAGTCTGATTCTTTGTGTGTGAATGCCTAGAGTCTGTATAAGTTATTATATTTTAGATCTAGCTTCCACATATGCTGCTCGTGTGTGTGTGTGTGTGTGTGTGTGTGTGTGTGTGTGTGTGTTGATTATTTTCAAGGAAGGGTTTTGCTTAATGGCAGGACCAGCCTATGCTTCAGTCTCCTACTTATGATTTCCTATGTCACTGAGTTTGACAAGCACACACCACCACATGCAGCCATTGGTTGAGATGGAATCACATAAACTTTTATGCCTTGGTTGAAAGTGAACTGGGATCCCCTATCTCCACCTCCCAGTTAGCTAGAATTCTAGCCAATCCTTTCTCTCTCTCTCTCTCTCTCTCTCTCTCTCTCTCTCTCTCTCTCTCTCTCTCTCTCTCTCTCTCTGCCAGTCCTGGGGTTTGACCTGGGCACTCTCCCTGAGCGTCTTTTTTTTGGGGGCGGGGGTCCGGTCGTGGGGAACTCTGGGCCTGGGCGCTGTCCCTCAGCTCTTCAGCTCAAGGCTAGCGCTCTACCACTTGAGCCACAGCACCACTTCTGGTTTTTTTCTTTTTGCTTATGTGGTGCTAAGGAATTGAACCCAGGGCCTCATGCATGCAAGGCAAGCGCTCTACCACTAAGCCACCTTCCCAGCTCAACTTGAGCGTCTTTTGTTCAAGGCTAGCACTCTACCACTTGAGCCACAGTGCCACTTCAGGCCTTTTCTGTTTTATTTGGTACTGAGGAATTGAACCCAGGGCTTCATGCATGCTAGGCAAGCACTCTACCATTAAGCTATGCTCTCAGCCCTTGCCAATCCTTTCTAACATGCTGTGTTCTTCCATTTCCTAAACTGCCTTTCTCCAAATCTACTTTCTTCCTTGAGAGTGGGAACTCAAGATGGTAGCCTCCAGAGAACTGGTTTACACTGTCAGACAGTGCAAGGCTAGAGTCCTAACCCTGTTTCCTTTTTTCTTTATTTTGCTGGGCTCAGACTCCTGCAGCTGCGCATGGAGAAGGAGGAGATAGAAGAGGAGCTTGGGGAGAAGATAGAGGTCTTACAAAGGAACTTGGATCAGTCTCGAGGTGGTGGTAGAGATGCTCAACAAGTTGAGGAACTCAAGAAGGTACCTGGCAGTTTGGGAACAGAATGGCAAGTCGGGGTGATAGATACTTGGGTGTCTTATCCACAGGGGTCCTCATGCTCACAGGGCCAGCTGCTGGTGCAGACCTTACTGCAGTATTCTCATTCCAGCACAATAGAACTGGTTTCCTCATTGGTTCTGGAGGTTTGTAGTGGAAAAGGCTCTCAGTAGCCAGGTTGGGGTAGAGCCAGAGGATGCTGGCAGCCTCCCAAGAGACCTCATGGGGTAGCAGCATTTAGGTGGATTTGTGAAAGTCCAAGGTCATTTTTATAGGCTCAGAAACTTAATTTGGTCAGCATAGCAAAAGCTGCTCTGTCCTTCTAGGGGCGGGGTGGGTGGATTCATTAGCTATGGTTATGATATTAACTACGGGATTTTTGTCTAGAATGCTGGTTTATTAATTTACAATGAGAAGTACGATCACGTGGACTGGAATGCTTCTATTGGCATGGCTAGCTGACCTACATGGGAAGCCAGACTGTAATCTGAAGGCTGTTGTAAAGTACACAGTCTAGTCATGGGGAAATAAAAGATCCCTCGCATTTAGTGTGTCCATCTCCCCAGTCTCCAAGACACATCCTTGCTGGTGGTTTGGTACCATCCAAAGTTCAGTCAGCTTCCCTTTTTGGTCTTTGTTTTCTTAGTCAATTCTATTTTTTTTTTTTAAAATCATACCTAGGGTGATGCTTCATGAGTCATAAATGAAAGGTCATAAAATTGATAGGAACATAATTTCTTGATATTCTTAGTGTTTCAGTTTATGAAGGATAAAAAGGCAATGGGTTTTTTTTTTTTTTTTTTTTTTTTGGGTCCGGTCATGGGGTCTGAACTCTAGGCCTGGGCACTGTCCCTCAGCTCTTCAGCTCAAGGCTAGCGCTCTACCACTTGAGCCACAGTGCCACTTCCGGCTTTTTTCTTTTTGCTTATGTGGTGGTGAGGAATTGAACCCAGGGCATCTGGCATGCAAGGCAAGTGCTCTACCAATGAGCACCTTCCCAGCCCCGGCAATGGGTTATTTTTTGGACAACTTGGATAACTTAGAAAATCCTTTCATTGGGACACTGGCATTTAAGGCTTCCTGAAGATGCATTTATCTCTAATTTCATGGATATACTGTCCTAGACAGGTAGTAGGCACTCCGTTTACAAATATTAGTCAATGCTTGTGTATTATATTTCTACCATAAAACTATCTAATGACAGTGAAAATAATGGTATTTTTATTTTTAACTTTTGTCATTGTAGGACTTGAACTCAGGGCCTGGGTGCTGTCCCTGAGCTCTTTTTTTCAAAGCTAGCACTCTGACTACTTTGAGCTACAGCTCCACTTCCAGTTTTTGAGTGGTTAGTTGGAGATAGGAGTCTCATAAGGACTTTTTTGTCCCAGCTGGCTTTGAACCGCAATCCTCAGATCTCAAACTCCTGAGTAGCTAGGATTACAGGTGTGAGTCACAGGCGCCTGGCCCATATATTATTATTTTGATATGGCTGTTGATGTGACAGGGTCATACCATGTAGCCTAAGCAGATCTGAAACTCTTCATCCTCTTCTGATCCTCATTAGTGCTGAGATTGCATGTATATACAACCATGCCTAGTTCTTACTTTTTATTTTTTTGGTAGTATAGGATTTGAACTCAGGGCCTAGTGCTTATTAGGCAACTATTCTACCACTTAAGCCATACCCTTACCTTTTTTTTCCTGCCTTAGTTTATATTTTATAGATAGCTAGTCTTGTCTAGTCTTGTTTTAGCTATAAGTTCATCTACTTGTCTACCTTTCTTTCTTCCTTCCTTTCTTTCTTTCTTTCTTCCTTCCTGTCTGTCTGTCTGTCTCTTTCTTTCTGTCTTTCTTTCTTTCATGCCAGTGCTGTAATTTGAACTCAGGGGCTTGTGCTCTCACTTGGCTTTTTCACTTAAGGCTGGCAGTCTACCACTTGAGCCACACCTCCTTTTCTTGCTTTTTTTTTTTCTTATCTGGACATAAGAGTCTCACAGATGTTTCTGCCTGGGCTGGCTTTGAACTGTGATCATCAGATCTCAGCCTCCTGAGAAGCTTACAAGCATGAGCCATTGGTGCCTAGCTCTACATAGAATTTCTTAATGATATATTTATTTTATTTTATTTTATTTTTTTGCCATTCCTGGGGCTTGAACTCAGGAAGGGTCTGGGCTCTGTTCCTGAGCTTCTCTGTGTTCAAGGCGAGCTCTCTACCACTTGAGCCACAGCGCTACTTTGCTCTTTTTCTGTGTATGTGGTACTGAGGAATACCCAGGGCTTTATGTGTGCTAGGCAAGCTCTCTACCACTAAACTACATTCCCAGCCCTGATGTTATATTTTATAAACTATGAAATTCCTCCTTTAAAAGTAGACAAGCCAGGCTGGGTGCTGGTGACTCATGCCTAATTCTAGCTACTAAGGAAGCTGAGATCTGAGGATCATGGTTCAAAGCCAGCCCAGGCAGGAAAGTCCACGAGACTCTTACCTCCAATAAACTACCAGAAAACCAGAAGTGGTGCTATGCTTCAGCTGGTAGAGTGCTTGCCTTGAACTGAAGAGCTGAGGGACAGTGCCCAGGCCCAGAGTTCAAACCCCATGACTGACCCCTCTCCCCACCCCAAAAAAAGGACAAGCCAGTTGTTTTCTTAGTGTATACACTCTTAAGTTGTGAAACTGCCACCACTATCTACTTATAAAATATTCTAATCACCCAAACCAGATATGCTATGACCATTAGTAGTCATTCGTTGAACCCACTGGCACCAGTAGTCAACCTGCTATCTCTCTGGATTTGCGTCTTCTGGCTATTTCATGCAATTGTAATCCTACAGTAAGACGTCTTTCATTTCTGGCTTTTTATTTTTATTTCTTATTTTTTACCTGACATCATGTTTTCAGGGCTCAACCATGTGGAAACAAATATCTTTTCCCTTTTCTAAGGATGCATAATGTTCTACTCTTTTTTTTTTTTGTCGGTCATGGGGCTTGAACTCTGGGCTTGGGCGCTGTCCTTGTGCTCTTCAGCTCAAGGCGAGCGCTCTACCACTTAAGCCACAGCGCCACTTCCGGTTTTCTAGCGGGTTTATTGGAGATAAGAGTCTCAGGAACTTTCCTGCCCCGGCTGGCTTTGAACTGCGATCCTCAGATCTCAGCCTCTTGAGTAGCTAGGATTACAGGCTTGAGCCACCGGCGCCCAGCTTTGTGTTCAACTTCTGGCTAAACTGCCAGCTTGCTTTCCAAAGTGTCTACATCATTTATGCCCTGATTCACAATGTGTGAGAATTTCACTTTTTCTACTTTCTAGAGTCTCATTCTTGCTGTGATGGTCTCCCCATCACCATTTTCCCTCCCATCTAGGAGCTGCACCAGACAAAGGAGGAGGTTAAGGAGCTCCAGGCAGAACTACAGAGCCAGGAGATGTCTGGGCGACACAGGGACCGGGAGCTGGAGAAGCAGCTGGTTGTCCTGAGGGTGGAGGCTGATCGAGGCCGAGAACT
This sequence comes from Dipodomys merriami, assembly GCF_024711535.1. Taxonomy (NCBI): domain Eukaryota; kingdom Metazoa; phylum Chordata; class Mammalia; order Rodentia; family Heteromyidae; genus Dipodomys; species Dipodomys merriami. The sequence goes on from NW_027202893.1 coordinate 2,602,258, forward strand.
GGAACAGCAGAACCTCCAGCTGCAGAAAACCATCCAGCAACTGAGACTCGACTGTGAAGAGGCTTCTAAGGCAAGGGGAGTGGGCCCAGGGCTTAGGAGGTGGAGGCTGAGGTAGGGCTGAGAAGCCAGAGGGCATGGAAAGTTACCTATGATGGGTATGTACCAATCAGCCCTGTGGCTTTAGGTGTGTGGTGAAAAGCATGATTTGGCTGTGGAGGCTGCTGTACCTGGTGATACCTATTGCCTCTGTGTAGGGGTGAGATTCTCAGTGGAGCCCCTGGCTGGGGCTATCCTTCTCTAATTAAACCTGGCTCTGGTGAGCTCTGAAGGCCTCCTGGTCTGAGCCGCTGCTCCCAACTGCCCGCAGGCCAAGCTGGCCGCCAAGGCAGAGGCTGAAATGTTGGGGCAGCGACGGGCGGCAGTGGAGACCACGCTTCGGGAGACCCAGGAGGAAAATGATGAATTCCGACGACACATCCTGGGTCTGGAGCAGCAGCTAAAGGAGTCAAGAGGCCTGGCGGAGGGTGGGGAAGTGGTGGAGGCTCGACTTCGGGAGAAGGTGCAGCGGCTGGAGGTCAGTGCATCTGCCCCTGGGGTTGGCCTCCCTGCAGGCCTCGCTACCTGTAGCCTTGGCCAAGTTAACTCCTTTGCTAAACAGTCAGCCATCAGTTCTGTGTTTCTTTTTCTTTTGCCTTCCAAATCCTCTGTTAACCTTGGGTTTATTTCCTGGAGTGCACTTTGGTGTGAATGTTTTAGACTTTACACTAGTATTTTTGTCTCCTATGTCCCACCCCTTGCTTGCTCTCCAAGGTCTTAGTGTCTTTTGCTGATTCCTCTGAGTCTTATTTTCAGTGCTCACTTTTGAATAAATACCTTCTTCCCCACCCTCCCATTTATCTACCTCCAAATGCCTTAAGCCCAAGCTTTGCCTTTGACCAGCTCCCTCACATCTCCCTTCTCTCCTCTCCCCTCTCCCAGGCAGAGAAACAACGGCTACAAGAGGCACTAAATGTATCCCAGGAGGAGGAGGGGAGTCTGGCAGCTTCTAAGCGCGCACTGGAGATCCGACTAGATGAGGCCCAGCGGGGGCTGTTGCGCATGGGGCAGGAACAGCAAGCCCTGAACCGGGCCCTGGAGGAAGAAGGGAAGCAGCGGGAGGCACTTCGCAGGAGCAAGGCAGAGTTGGAGGAGCAGAAGCGTTTGCTAGACAGGACTGTGGACAGACTCAACAAAGAGGTGGGCCTGGGAGTCTCAGGCCTTTATAAAAACTCACACAGAAGCTGGCCTGTGGGCTGGATTTGGGCTGGGGTCAGGATGTGTACTATGTGCTCTTCTCAAGTACAAAATGGGCAAGACCACGGTCTAACCTTCCTAAAGTATGTCCTTACCTCCCCTCTGTGTTCTTGGTCCCTTTGTTCGTGTGTGTGTGTCTGTGTGTCTGTGTGTCTGTGTATGCTGATACTGGTGCTTGAACTCAGGGCCTGGTACTGTCCCTTAGCCTTTTCACTCAAGGCTGGTCTTCTACTACTTGAGCCTCTTCTGCCCTTTTGATGACTAATTGTAGATAAGAGTCTCATGGACTTCCCAGTCCCAGCTGGTTTCAAACCACAATTCCCTCCTATCAGCTTCCTGAATAGCTAGGATTACAGACATGAACCACCAGTGCCCAGCCCATTCGATTTCTTTATGGCCTTCATTCTTGCAGAATAGTCCTGGGATTCCTTTTTAAAAGTCTATAAGACCTATACAGAAAAATCTTCTCTTTAGAAGAGTTTTAAATTGAAAGGAGGGCAAGGAGAAAGAGGGATAAAGGAATCAGTTGCCTTTTGCTGGCAAGGTTCTCCTAATTTTTTACCTTATAAAACCAAACACCCAATGTTTATGTTATTACTTATCAGTTCAGAAAAAAGTACATATTTTGTCATCTCTGAAATTGGATTGTATCTGAAAATTGATGGTATGCCATAGTTCAGTTGTCAGAGGATTTTTTCTTAGTGGTACGGCTGAAAGTCATTGGCACCTTGGGTTTGCTGGAGTATAGTCATTGAAGGTTTACTTTATAACAGACACTGTTGAATTATTCTATCCAGCTAATACAATTCTCATAACAACTGGCTATTGTAGATACTATTACTGTCATCCTATTTTATAGATTGGGATTGAGACCCAGTGTTAGTAAATATCTTGGCATTGGGTCAGTAGTAAGTGCCAGGATTTGAGCCCAGAATTTACATATAAGTACTAGCCAAACTAGGAAACCAGGCCTGGAAAGAGCAAAAGAGGGTTTTCTGGCAGGACAGAGGCTTCTGGGAGAGCCTTAGGACCTGGACCTAGAGAAGGGACAGAACATCTGTTAAAGATTGTTAAAAAAAAAAAACAGCTGAATGCTGTTGGGTCACTCCTGTAATCCTAGCTACTCAGGAGGAGGCTGAGATCTGAGGATCACAATTCAAAGCCAGCCCAGGCAGGGAAGTCCATGAGACTCTTATCTTCAATTAATCATACAAAAAAAAAAAAAAAAAAAAAAAGCAAGCCAGAAGGAGCTCAGGGACAGTGTACAGGCCCAGAGTTCAAGCCCCACGACTGGCAAAAAAAAAAAAAAATGCTGAAAACTTTTTTTCCTGCACTTTAGCTGGAGCAGATTGGGGATGACTCTAAACAAGCCCTGCAGCAGCTTCAGACCCAGATGGAAGATTACAAGGAAAAGGCCCGGCGGGAAGTGGCAGATGCCCAGCGCCAAGCCAAAGACTGGGCTAGTGAGGCTGAAAAGAACTCTGGGGGACTGAGCCGGCTACAAGATGAGGTAGGAGTCTAGATGGCAAGAGGATAAGAGCCATCCAGGAGTCTTGAATTTGAAGATCTTTGCCTGTTAACTGAGCCTCTGGCCTGGCATCCTGAGGCCTGGACTTAGGTATAAATATTTACAGTGACATACTAAGGTGGGGGAGGGGAAGGGAAGCACCTGTCCCCCATATAGACAACAGAGAGTGTAATGTCTGTAGAGCAGTGGCTTTTAAACTCTGTTGCAAATTAGAGTCAGCTGCGGAGGTCTGGCAAAGTCTCAGGGTCCCCAAAATGTATTCCATATTACTTAGTCATTCATCTCTAGTGGTGACACCCAGGATCAGAAATTTTAAAACCTCCTCAACTAGCTAGGCACAGTGACATTGATCTGTAAGAATAGAGCTATTTGGATGGCTGGGGCAGGAGAATCACTTGATTCTTGTTTTTGTTTTTGGCTTGAAATTAGGATCTAGGCACTGACCTTTAGCTTTTTTATTCAAGGCTAGTACTCTTACTACTTAAGCCGCAGCTGGACTTTTGGCTTTTTGCTGGTTAAGGAGATAAACACCTCATGCATTTTCCTGCCCAGGTTGGTTTTGAACCATGATCCTCAGATCTCAGCCTCCTGAGTAGCTAGGATTACAGGCATGAGCCACTGGTGCCCAGAAATTGTTTGAGGTTTTACCAACAGCCTGGGCAACACAGACCACTTACAAAGAAAACCTCCAGCCAGGTGCGGGTGGCTCATGCCTGTAATCCTAGCTACTCAGGAGGCTGAGATCTGAGGATAGCGGTTCAAAGCCAGCCCGGGCAAGAAAATCCGTGAGACTCTGATCTCCAATAAACCACTAGAAAATCGGAAGTGGTGCTGTGGCTCAAGTGGTAGAGCGCTCGCCTTGAGCTGAAGAGTGCAGAGACAGTGCCCAAGCCCAGAGTTCAAACCCCACAACCGACCAAAAAAAAAAAAAAAAAAAAAGAAAACCTCAAATGACTTAAGAAAGTTTTAAGACAAAAGGGAGTAAAAATCAGTCACAGTATCACTCTGAGAGAGCAGTTCTAAAGAATGTCAGTGGCTGGAGCTGGTAGCTGATGCCTATAATCCTAGCTATTCAGGAGGTTGAGATCTGAGCATGGTTTGAAGCCAGACCAAGCAGGAAAGTCCATAAGACTCTTACTTCCAATGAACCACCAGAAAGCCAGAAGTATTGCTGTGGCTCAAAGTGGTAGAGGCCTAGCCTTAAGCATAAAGACCTCAGGAATAGTGCCCAGGCCCTGAGTTCAAGCCCCACAACCACCACCACCAACAACAAAAAGAATGTCAGTTATAGGATACTTCTCCTGGCAATGCATAGTATCCTACTCTTCACCTCCGCACCTTATACTACTCTGAGCCACGGCATGTTTTCCTCTTGTCCAGACCCAGAGACTGCGGCATGCCCTGCAAACATCTCAGGCAGAACGGGACACAGCCCGGCTGGACAGAGAGCTGATGGCCCAGCGATTGCAGGGGCTGGAGCAAGAAGCAGAGAACAGGAAGCGCTCCCAGGATGATAAGATTCGGCAACTGAAGAGCCTCGAGGTGAGAACACTGTGGGTGGTTTTTGGGGAATGAGTCTGGGCCTGGGTCCTGGCACAGGTGGCATGTCTGTAGGGAAAGGAACCAAGCTTCTTCTTCTTCTTCTTTTTTTTTTTTTTGGTCAGTCGTGGGGCTTGAACTCTGGGCCTGGGCGCTGTCCCTACTCTCTCCAGCTCAAGGCAAGCGCTCTACCGCTTGAGCTACAGCACCACTTTCAGTTTTCTAGTGGTTTATTGGAGATCAGAATCTCATGGACTTTTCTGCCTGGGCTGGCTTTGAACCATGATCCTCAGATCTCAGCTTCCTGAGTAGCTAGGATTATAGGCATGAGCCACCAGTGCCTGGCTGCAAGTCCGTAGTTTTTGAGCCTCTTCATGGTACTTCCTAGCTGAAATGTATTCCCTCAATCTGCACTCTGGTGCTTCTATGTCTGAGTCTTTCCATCTTGTTCTCAGTTTAGGAAGTTGGGTTTCTTTCTTAGTTTTCCCTTTGGGGAATTTGAATCCCCCAGTGAGGAATGGATTCTGAGGTTTCCCTCATGCATGACCATGCATGAACACATCAAGTCCCACTCCATCTCCTGATATCACACCTGGCCAGCAGAGGGCGCTGGCTCCATGGTGCTTCTGGTAGGGATGGGAACCAAAAAGTTCCTGGAACATATAAGAGAGAAAATTCTTTTTTTTTTTGGGTCCGGTCGTGGGGCCTGAACTCTGGGCCTGGGCGCTGTCCCTGAGCCCTTCAGCTCAAGGCTAGCACTCTACCACTTGAGCCACAGCGCCACTTCCGGTTTTTTTCTTTTTGCTTATGTGGTGCTGAGGAATCGAACCCAGGGCCTCAGGCATGCAAGGCAAGCGCTCTACCACTGAGCCACCTTCCCAGCCCAAGAGAGGAAATTCTATGGAGTTTGAGAAAGTACTGCTCTGAATTTGGCGATCCAGAATTTGGGGAAGAATTTTATCCGTCTGCCATAGGAAAAAGTCTCCAGGCTGGAAGCAGAGTTAGATGAAGAGAAGAACACTGTGGAGCTGCTAACGGACCGGGTGAATCGTAGTCGGGACCAGGTGAGCCTTCTTTACCTTTCATCATATCTGCCCTGTGTAATGTATAGGCCCCCTTGAAGACAATTCTTCCCTCCCATCTGTTGTGATCTGGAGAATTCTAGATGCAGAATCTGTACACAGCTGAGTCCACTTTAAGGTCTCTTGTACTTCTGGAAGAATTGGAAGGTTTCTTGAGGTGGAAAGAGGCCAAGAATTTAAGTGGAAGAAGGAGTGGCCTGGGTTATTTTGACCTGAGTCAGAGTTGTTTTGGTTCAAGAGGGCTGCTGGTTGCTGGTAGAAGAAACAGTTTCAGTCCCATGGCTCCTTCCATTTATAGATAACCATTTCTTAGTTGCCTGGGATTTTTTTTTTTTAATTTTTTTTTTTGGTCGGTCCTGGGGCTTGAACTCTGGGCCTGGGCGCTGTCCCTCAGCTCTTCAGCTCAAGGCGAGCGCTCTACCACTTGAGCTACAGCGCCACTTCCGGTTTTCTGGTGGTTTATTCGAGATAGGAGACTCACAGTCTCTCCTGCCCGGGCTGGCTTTGAACCTTGATCCTCAGATCTCAGCCTCCTGAGTAGCTAGGATTACAGGCGTGAGCCACCAGCGTTGCCTGGGAATTTTTAAGATTGTGTTCAGAGATCGATTTCCAGGAGCCTGTCCTACTTGATTCAGCTTGCTGGTTCACCTCAGACCTCTGCCAGGTCTAGCTCCTTCTTATATTTCCACTAGATGGATCAGCTGAGGACAGAGCTCATGCAGGAGAGGTCTACTCGGCAAGACTTGGAATGTGACAAAATCTCCTTGGAGAGACAGGTGAAAGGAAGGGGAATCTTGAAGGTGGACCCCAGATGGTGAGTAGAAGACCTACTGGAATGCTAACCATGGAAGCTTTCTATCTCAGAACAAGGACTTGAAGACCCGGTTGGCCAGCACAGAAGGCTTCCAGAAGCCCAATGCCAATCTCTCTCAGCTTGAATCTCAGAATCAGTTGTTGCAAGAGAAGCTACAAGCTGAAGAGAGGTAATTAGAGCTTCTTCTCTACTTCCCTTCTTCCCTCTCAGTTTTATTCCTTCTGCCTTATAATCTAGCCAACCTGGCTTCATCTTCAGGGAGTCTTTTTTTCTTCTGATTCAGAGCAGAGAGTTGCAGAAACTCTGAGATGTGAATTCTTTCTCTCTGGTTCTTTAGATTTTCCATGGATGCTTCCTAATATACCAATGGAGCTCATGACTGAGAAAATGCTTAAGAGGCAGTAAGGGACCAAGTAAAGTTTCTTTCTTTTTCACTCTGTTAGGGAGAAAACAGTTCTACAGTCCACCAACCGAAAACTGGAGAGGAGAGTTAAAGAGTTGACAATCCAAATTGATGATGAGCGGCAGCATGTCAATGACCAGAAAGATCAGGTGAGGCCAAGCAATTGCAGCACAGGTATGTATTATGCATTTCCCTGAAGATCATAGAAGACCTGGATCTCTCATAGGTCTTCCAAACTTTGGATTTCCTTATAGAAGGTCAAAGCTTGGATTGAAGGGACTAGAAGAGTCATAGCTTATATATTGGGTACTAGTTTCTCTAAGTGTTATATCTGAATTCATTTAATTTCCAAAACAACCTTCCGAAGCAAGGAAATTTGCTCATAGTCACAAATTTTTTTCCAGGGGCAATTATCCTTTTTCATAATTGTTACAGGTGAGGTCCCAGGTAGTGGTAGCAGTTGCTTTTCTAATGTGGGCACTTGGTATCCTTCTTAGTTAAGCCTGAGGGTGAAGGCTTTGAAGCGGCAGGTGGATGAAGCAGAAGAGGAAATTGAGCGACTGGATGGTTTGAGGAAGAAGGCACAGCGTGAGCTGGAGGAGCAGCAGGAGGTCAATGAACAGCTCCATACTCGGATCAAATCCCTGGAAAAGGACTCCTGGTATGGATTGCCCCTCTGTGCTTTGCTCTATGAGATCAATAGAACAGGAAATGAATGGTGCTTCCTGAGCTGGAGAAGGAGGAGATTCTCTAAGATGTTATTCTCCTTGGATTCATTGCATGTGCATGTGTGGTCATACCTTCCAGCCTGGTAGCCAGTATGATTATTTCTTAGTATCTCAGCCGCCATCCTCTACCTCATCTCTCTAGATCTCTGATTGGTGGGGTAATCTTGTGAATGGCCTTAGGCCCTAGAAGAATTAATTCCTTAGTATGAATCTATTCTCAATCTATTCCCCCTCACTTACCAGTATTTTCTCTGACTCAGGCGCAAAACTTCCCGCTCAGTGGCTGAGTCAGCCCTCAAGCACGAGGGACTGAGCTCTGATGAGGAATTTGACAGCGTCTACGACCCTTCATCCATCGCATCATTGCTTACAGAGAGCAACCTGCAGACCAGCTCCTGTTAACTTGTAGTCTTCAGAGGTCCAGAATCAGTCTTGAAGCCTATCCAGACAGCCCTACTCTGCCTTACTTTGGTCTGATTGCCATGGATTCCTCTTTCCTGTGGGTGATCCTGTTATTCAGACCTAAAACAGGGGGGGATCTGGGTGAAGTTGATGGATGGACTTGGCCTTTCCAGTGGAGGAGTAGGTATTTTAGGCCTGCTGAGCTCTTCCTGTTGATGCTGACTCCTTCTTCATCTCCCTTATTGTGGAAGAATGGGCAACAGCAGATTGAGGAGGACTGTGAAGGATAAAAGAAGATGGAAATTGCCATGTATATAAAGCTTTATTTCTTTAGCCCTTAATCCTACAGCTCAGGGAAATACCCAATGCTCTTCTGCTCCTTGGATTCCCACAATTTATTTTCCTTCCATTCTGGAGCAAGGTAAAGGGAATGTTATGGGTAATGAACACGCAGGCGTGGTTCTACCCACTTCTTATATGCTTCTCTTTGCACAGTCATGGGGGCCCATATGGTAGTCCCTACACATCTCCAGTCCCTACATTTTTGTCTTCTCTAAGCCAGTGGGACCAGGGGACCCTGCATCCTCTCCCTTTCCCATCTTGCTTCTTTCCTTTCAGTGCCTTAGCCAGGGTGAGGAGATAAGGATGCTCTTCTTGCCTTTTATACCTACACATTCATACCTCTCCAAAGATCAGCCTTCCCCCAACTGGGGTCCTCAGCCTGCCCTACTTCCCCAGTGTCTGGTCCAGAGACTATTCTGCCAAGGGGCTCCTGGGAGGGGGACTTTGGTAGAGCCATGGTAAGGTGGTTCTGCTCAGAGTTTCCGTTTTTCCTTTTGTTACTCTGGATGTGGGTTATAAGGAACTGCACCTGGGAACTCTAACAACTGTCTATACAGGTTTCAAAAGCCAAGGACTCAGTCTTTATAGTCTTCCTTCTGGCTTCTCTGACCAGATGTACCTAGCCTCAGTAGAAAACCAATGGAGCCTCCTTTTCTCAGGAATGGGTCCCAACTCAGGGCTTTGCCTAGAGTTGGAGCTGCCTCTGCAGAAATAGGAAGAGGCAATGGAGAATTTACTTCTTCTTGGATTTTAGGGCAAGTTAGGTCCGGAGGAGGGGTTAAGGGGGAATTATTAACCATGTGTGTCCCAAGAAAGTTCTGTAGGGAACCTGCAGAAGAAGGCTCTTCTCACCAATGATTTGTAATTTCATGATTAAAAAAGAAAACCTATATTTCACAAATCAGGCATTTTCTCCCATCTAATCCAGCCTTGGTTTAAATTAAATATTAAAATTATATACCATATGGAATCTTTGTCATCTTTTTCCTGGCTTATTTGAAGGTGTAAGATTTGGGAAGAAGCTCTTTTAGTTTAACTATACAGCTTTTGGAGGTTTCATTCATTTTTTAAAGAGGTCCTTTAGAGCAGATCAAAATTGGAAGTGTATATAGCAGCTCCATTTTTCCCTTTTTTCCCCAATTGCATTTGGCATTCTACCACTTGAGCCACACCCCCACTTCTTTTTGCTGGCTTATTGGAGATGAGAATTTCAAGGATTTGTCTAACTGGACTGACTTCAAATCTTGATTCTCAGATCTCAGTCTCTTGAGTGGCTAGGATTTTACAGGCATGCACCACTGTTGCTCCATTTTCTCCTAAACTATTTTCTGGGAATATAGCAAGGCCAGAAAAATGCCTCCTTTGAGAGCTAGAGGGGAATGGTCCAGAACTGTGTTTTATTTCCTGAGGTCACAAAGATATCCCCAGTATTTACCTCCCAGGCAAAAAAAAAAAAAAAAATTGCATCACTGCTCCTTGCCTTTGCTGGCTTGAAGAGACAGCTAACTGTTCACCAAACCTACTACCCACTCAAGAATGAAGCCAGACTTCTGATATATTCTGCCTTCTGCCCAGGCAGCTCATAGGCCAGTGGAATAGCCACTGGCCAGAACAGCTAAGCTGGGAAGAAACTCCAGGATCCCAGTGAGCAATTCTCTCTCTTCTCTGCACTCAGATCTCAGCCCTAAGCCTTCAGATCAAAGGCCATTGTCAAAGTTAAGAATCATTCTTGGTCTAGAATACAAATTCCTTTTAAGGTGATGTGTCCCGCCTCTCCCCACCAAATAAGGGTAGCTTTGGTATAATAGCTTCTGCAAAACAAGCCCCACCCAGAGCTGGCTTTGACTTTGGCCTGGGCTCCTTGCCAGGGAAGGGCACCTGTCAGACTGGCTTAGGTTAGTCTGAATGAGCTGGCCCGTAGTGCCTGCCTTTTTAAATCATAGAGCAAAGATTTACTCAGCTCTACAAAGCCTACAGGCTGGTTTACCTATAACAGGAAAGTGCCTGAAAGTGTGTGCAGGCCCCAATTCCTCGGCTACAGGAAGAACAAATAGGGCAAATTCCCTCTAACCCACACTGAGAGTTGGAAGGAGGTAAGATTAATAAAGAATGTGGAAGCTGGGCGTCAGTGGCTCAAGGCTGTAATCTTAGCTATTCAGGAAGCTGAAATCTGAGGATCACAGTTCGAAGCCAGATGGGGCAGGAAAGTCCATGAGACTCTTATCTCCAATAAACTACAAAAAAAAAAAAAAAAAGCTGAAGTGCCATTGTGGCTCAGGCCCTGAGGTGCCTACAAGCTCTGAGTTTAAGCCCCAGGACTAGCACACACACACAAAAAAAGAATATTAAAGCACCACCAGAAGCCCAGAAAAAACTGTTCAGTTAAGCAGCCCCAGGTCACGCCTAAGCTCCACCTTTATGTAAATTTTAACCAGCGCAAATGGGGCGTGCCCGGAAGGCTCCTGACACCGCCCACTTTGTCTTTTCCTTCGCCCTCGTTGGCGAACAGCATGTGGTGGGCGTGGCTAACGTTCGCTCACGCCCCCGACGCGCCTATACCTGGGGGAGGTTCCGCGTGCGGCCGCCCAGTAGGAACCGGACAGCAGGGCGGAGGGGTGGGTTGTGCGCTCTGACCCCCGCGGGAAGATGAACGGAACGCGGAACTGGTGTACCCTGGTGGACGTGCACCCCGAAGGCCAGACCGTGGTAAGGAAACGTGCCCACGCCGCCTTCCCCGCTTGGCTATTCTCGGTTTCCGATTCCACCGCTCCGGTTTGCCCGCGCCGAGTTCACTGACATGTACCTGGAGCCTGGCTTCGGGGAGCTCCCGCGGCTCTTTCTTTTCTCTTGTCCTGAGGCGGTTAGTGGAGGCTCGGGGTGGGGCTGGGGGTTCTTGGGGCTCCAGGGCTGGGGATGTTCCTGCCCTTTGTGGGGGGGGACGCTGCAGCTGCCGCCGGAGACTCGGCGCGGGCGAGACCCGGGCTGGGACCACACACGCCTGGGCGCGCCTGACTCAGGCGACCCGTGGGCAGCCAGACTGGGTCGCTGGAGAAGGAGCTCCAGAGACGGGATCCCGGCGCTCTGTTGGACCTCGTGGGGGTGGAATCAGCTCTTCCGTGGGTCCTGGTGACCTCAGAGGCCCCTCGATGAATTTTCTGGTGCTTCAGGTGTTCAGTACCGGGCGAAGGTTGTAAAGGGTGAAATCCTAGTAGCTGGAATCGCAGCTGGGGGCGGTAGGGCTCACATTACTGGGAGGATGGTCAGGGACTCTTAACCTTTAAATGCTAAGAAGGACAGGGCCTTCCACGCGGTGGTCGCCTCTCGGATTTCTCCATACCCCTTGCTATTCTGCTCCTCTCGCTCTGCTGGCCCACCGATCGCTTCCCGGGACAGTTTTCTTGGTGTTGATTCCATCCAGCGCAAATGGATGTAGGGAATCTCTCAGAACCCTGGCTGAGAGAAGTGAAGGGATGTGGACCTCAGGAGGGAAATTTCTGATTGAAGATTGAAGAGAGAGGGAGTGTTCTTTCTTCACTGCAAGCAAGTCTGCCTTGTTTCCCTCAGTCTCTGACTTCCTGCCCCAAAGTTGACCATATGCTCTCCATTGGCAAAGGTACTTTATGGCTGAGTGTTTTCTAGGCCTGGAATCAAACCCAGCACAGATGTGTAGTGTATCATCAATAGGCAAGAGTGAAATGGGAGCCAAAGTGATGGGGAGTTTGTATGCTCCCCTCATTTGATTCTCTTCTGCCTGTCTCAGCATGCCAATTGAGGTAGAACTTAATCCAGCTTTCTTCAAAGAGTTTTTGTAGAATAGGTGCTTATTTGAAGTTTAGAGTAGAGAAGATCATTTAATTTTGTTAACAGTTTCCTCACCATTTATGCCACATTGCAAGTCTTGTTACTGTCCAACCCTAGTAGGACAACAACACTCTTTTCTTTCCCAGCTATGGGATGCTGAAGAAATAGGGAGGAAAAAAAAAAATTCCAGCCCCAAGTCCTAGTCCATACTCTTGCTGTTTTAAAATGGTTTGAGGAAGAGCAAAGAGTGTGAAATAAATGGAGAGGGTTGTTTGGGCTTCATTTTACTTGTAGAAAAGGGATCCAGAAAGAAGTCTACTACCATGACATTGAAAACATTGAGAATGAATCTTGCTCCTGAATGTTTGCTAGGCATAAAGAATAGGTGGGAAAACAGTAAACAAGGAATTCCAAATAACCATAGATAAATTTGAAGCTAACCAGAAGCCTCTGTAGCAAATGGGGCGGCCCTAAATTCCCTTTGTTCCCTTTTGTTCCTTTTGTCTAGGCTGAACTTGTGTGCTGGGAATGAAGTAGTCACTGCCCAGGTCTAGATCCTGGAGACATTTCTGGGCTCTTAAAGAAGGGGAGGAGGAGATGATAAACAATCTATCAGTCAGGAGACAAGCTTTGTCCTGGATTCCTCTCCTCTGAGCCAGCATGCATATAGAATTTATGGCTCTGGACAGTCCCCAGGAACCTGCCATATATTCATACCATCAAAAAGTGTTCAGCACATGTGCAAAGTGAATGAATAAATGAACAGACATTTTTTTTCTCTCTCCTGGAATTGGCAGTGTAGACAGTTGGTATCCCAGTCTACTGGGATTCAAGACCCTGGGACCCTGTTAATGTTTGTCCATGAGTGGGCTTGTGCCTTAGTCACACATTGATATGGAAATATGGCTAGGACACACCTTGGGTTGTTTTTATTGTTGGAAGTAGATGCAACTGCTACAAGAAGTCAGTGTTTTTGAAAACTGCACACCATAACCACTAGTGGGTCTGAAATCAATGTAGTGGGAGTAAGAACAGCATTAAAAAAAAATAGAAGCTGAGCGCCAGTGGCTCACGCCTGAGTAGCCTCTAGCCATTCAGGAGGCTGAGATCTGAGGATCTCGGTTCAAAGCCAGCCTGGGCAACAAATTTTGTGAGACTCTTATCTCCAATAAACCACTAGAAAACCGGAAATGGCGCTGTGGCTCCAGTGGTAGAGTGCTCGCCTTGAGCTGAAGAGCACAGGGACAGCACCCAAGCCCAGAGCTCAAGCCCACAACCGATCAAAAATAAATAAATAAAAATAAATAGAATTCACATTCTCAAAGTGTTAGGTGAGGGGAGACTTTTTTAGCAGGACGTTTCTTTCAAATCTGTATGTTTACATATGTATATGTATATATGTGATATATATGATGGGAAAAATGTATTTTTTTGTAAGTCCCTTTGGTTACATTGCACATAAAATACAAATAAACCTCAAACCCATTTTTATTAGACATCTTCATTAATTTCCTTTGGTTATAATAGCAGTTAACAAATTCCTACTGTGAGACATAATTTCTTTTTTTCTTCTTTTTTTTAAAAAAATTTTTTTTTTTTGGTCCAGTTGTGGGGCCTGAACTCTGGGCCTGGGCGCTGTCCCTCAGCTCTTCAGCTCAAGGCTAGCGCTCTACCACTTGAGCCACAGTGCCACTTTCGGCTTTTTTCTTTTTGCTTATGTGGTGCTAAGGAATTGAACCCAGGGCCTTAGGCATGCAAGGCAAGCGCTCTACCACTGAGCCACCTTCCCAGCCCCGAGGCATAATTTCTTACAAGGAAATGGGGCAGTGTACAAACTTTAAGGGAAAACTTTTAAAAGTCTAAACCGAGGAAATCCAGAGTCCTGAGACTTTAAGTAAGTACAAAGAACTAATGGGAACTTTTTATTTCTGGGTGAATTGGATCTATGTATTTAGGTCTTTTGCCACTAAGATTCCAGGAAGAGGATACCACTGTTCCCTTATATCCCTACCTGACTGGGAATAGGACAGAGTTTCTTGATTGATAGACCTACAAAATTAGATTAACCAACCACTTGAGGGATACTCTCCAGAACAAAAACAAGTATTCTTACTAGTGGAGGAGAGTAGAAGCTGTGTGGTTAAAGAACAAATGTCCAGGGCTGGGAAGTTGGCTCAGTGGTAGAGCGCTTGCCTTGCATGTCTGAGGCCCTGGGTTCGATTCCTCAGCACCACATAAGAAAAAAGCCAGAAGTGGCGCTGTGGCTCAAGTGGTAGAGCGCTAGCCTTGAGCTGAAGAGCTGAGGGACAGCGCCCAAGCCCAGAGTTCAGGCCCCACGACTGGACCAAAAAAAAAAAGAACAAGTGTCCATGGCATTAGACTTTGGCATGGTGTATCTCCCTCCCTCCCTCCTTCCTCCTCCTCTTCTCTCCTCTTCTTCTTTTCAAGATATTTTTAATATATATTTTATATGTAGTGGGTTTTGGTGGCTCATGCTTGTAATCCTGGCGGCTGAGGAGGCTGAGATTTGAGGATTGTGGTCCAAAGCCAGTCTGGGCACAAAAGTCTGTGGACTCTTATCTCCAATTAACCGCCAGAAAACTGGAAGTGGCATTGTGGTTCAAAATGGTAGAGTGCTAGCCTGAGCAAAAGAGCTCAGGACAGTGTGCAGGTCCTGAGTTCAAGCCTCATGACTGACCAAAAAACCCAACACACACACACACACACACACACACACAAACACACACATTTTATTTAAACAGCTTTAAAAAGAATATAACAATCCTCTGCTTACAAGTCTGCTCCATATAAGTTGCCAACTTTAGCTGTTTTGTCTGGTGTAAACCTCCATGTTTTCTAAATAAAATGTTTATAGTGATATTGCTTGATGTATCAGTTTTCAACACTTATTGATTTCCTGTTAAATGAGCTATAGGCAGATTTATACTCCTTGCCTCTTACATGCTGCTTTACCATAATCCCAGTGTGATTATATTACAATTTTAAGCTTTCTATTAGTAACATCGTTTACTTAAAAACCTGGGTCTGGGAATCTAAGATGGGCTGTAGTTAGGGCTCTGATGTTTCCTTTGCCAAAGATTACATTGGTAATTTCATTTCTTTATTCTCAGTTTCTTAATCTGTAAAATAGGGATAATAATTATACCCTTCTCTTCATACTATAAGGATTAAGTAAGATAATACATATGAAACATTAAGTACGGTTCTTGGCACATGGTAAATGCTCAGATATTAACTACTATTTCCTGTTTGCTACTGACTTGAACTAGACTAATTTAACCTTTTGTGGGCACCCAAGCCGGAGAGTCTATGAATTCTCTGGCTTGGTCAAAGTTTGCTTTTTTTTTTTTTTTCCCCATTTCCCAGAGTTCATTCCAATAAATATTATTTTGTATAACCAGAGGCACATAGGTATTGTGGGTTTGCTCCTTCCTATTGTATTGACATTTGTTTGTTCTTATCTACTCTTTTCTTTCATTATTAGTCTAGGTCCTTCTGCAATAAGGGTCTCAAGGGTAAGAGAGGCCTATGTGGATAGACCCATGGCAAAGAGCTGAGGGCCTTTACTAGTTCTAACTCAGCCAGGATTGCTTCTACACAGAGTTATGTTCAGGGCTTATATTTTGACATCCTTCTCAGTGCCCTTTCCTCTTTTTCTGATCTTCTGACCAGTGCAACTAGTGTACACTGTTTCTCTGGGCTCTCTAATAAGGTGATACTCTCTAATTTACCAGGATTACCCTTCTTTTGTTTTGGATTTGCTTTAGTCAGAGGGTTTCTAACAGCTGGGTAGATTTAGAATTTGTAGTTAAGACCATGGAACAGGTGACATTTTCTTGAGACCTCAGAAGCTGAAATAGTTTAATGTCAAGCCTCTCCTGAGCCCCACTTGTGTGTGTGTGTATGTTTGTGTGTGTATGTTTGTGTGTGTATATTTGTGTTTTTTTTTTTTTTTTTTTGTCGGTCGTGGGGCTTGAACTCTGGGCCTGGGCGTTGTCCCTTAGCTCTTCAGCTCAAGGCAAGCGCTCTACCACTTGAGCTACAGCACCACTTCCGGTTTTCTGGTGGTTTTATTGGAGATAGGAGTCTCACGGTCTCTCCTGCCCAGGCTGGCTTTGAACCACAATCCT
The DNA here is from genome assembly GCF_024711535.1 of Dipodomys merriami. Taxonomy (NCBI): domain Eukaryota; kingdom Metazoa; phylum Chordata; class Mammalia; order Rodentia; family Heteromyidae; genus Dipodomys; species Dipodomys merriami. The sequence continues at coordinate 2,618,341 of NW_027202893.1, forward strand.
CAGATCTCAGCCTCCTGAGTAGCTAGGATTACAGGCGTGAGCCACCAGCGCCCGGCTGTGTGTGTATATTTGTGTGTGTATGTTTGTGTGTGTATGTCTGTGTGTGTATGTCTGTGTGTGTGTGTATGCATGCATGTGTGCTTGTGCATGTGTGCACATGCTGCTATTAGGACATGAATTAAGGGCTTTGTGCTCTCTCTTAGCTTTTTCTTCTCAAAGCTGGTGCTTTATCGCTTGAGCTACACCTCCACTTATGGCTTTTTGCTAGTTAATTGGAGTTAAGAGTCTTGGATTTGTCTGCCTGGGCTGGCTTTGAACTTACAACCCTCATATTTGAGCCTCTTGAATATCTAGGATTACATGCATGAGTCACCAGTGCTTGGCTAAGCCCCATTTTATTGGAAAGCTTACCATGAACTTAATCTGTTTTATAATAGCTTTATTGAAATTCTTTTTTTTTTTTTTTTGTCGGTCTTAAGGCTTGAACTCAGGGCCTGGGTGCTGTCCCTGAGCTTTCCTGGCCAAGGCTAGTGCTCTATCACTTTGAATCACAGCTCTCCTTCTGATTTTCTGGTGGTTAATTGTACATAAGAGTCTAATGGACTTTACTGCTTGGGCAGGCTTTGAACCACAATCCTTAGATCTCAGCCTCCTAAGTAGCTAGGATTGTAGGCATGAGACACCAGTGCCCAGCTGAAATTAATTCTTATATGATTCGCCCATTTAAGGTATACAATTTAGTGGATTTAAGTATATTCTAAAGAGTTGGGCATTCATCAATAATTCAACTTTAGATCATTTTCTTCACTTTATAGAAATCCTGACCCACAAGAAGTCACTTCCCAGTTCCTCCAGTCTCTCTAGATTTAGGTAACTCCCAGCCTACTTTCCTTCTCTATGAATTTACTCTGTGTGTTTGTGTGTGCATGTGCACTTGTGCCAGTCCTGGACTTTAACTCAGGGCCTGGGAACTGTCCCTGAGGTATTTGTTTTTTCTCAAGGCAAGTGCTTTACCACTTGAGCCATAGCTTCACTTCTGGATTTTTTGATGGTTAATTGGAGATAAGAGATTCACGGACTTTCCTGCCCGGGCTAGCTTTGAACTGCAGTCCTTAAATCTCAGCCTCCTAAGTAGCTAGAATTATAGGTGTGAGCCACCAGGCCTGCTAATTTACTTTTTGACATTTTAAATAAATGTAATCAGTGTGTGACAGGCTTCTTTCAATTTCTATGCTGTTTTAAAGGTTCACCTGCATTATAACGTTCTTACTCATTTTCAAACTGAAAATCACAGTGTTTTTATTTATTTATTTATTGGTTTTACTCTGGTGCTGGGGATTAAATTTAGGATTTGTAGCATGCTAAATAAGTGCTGTAATCACTGAGAAACTTCTGAGACTTCTGTTGACTGTATTATAGATTTGTTCATCATGGCCAAATGATGACCAACATTTGTGTTGTTTTTATATTTTGGCTACTGTGAATAATACTGCTGTGAAATTTTGGGTGCAGGTTTTTTTGTTTGTTTGTTTGTTTTTGTCTGTTGTGGGGCCTGAATTCTGGGCCTGGGCGCTATCCCTCAGCTCTTCAGCTCAAGACTAGCACTCTACCATTTGAGCCACAGAGCCACTTCCAGCTTTTTCTGCTTATGTGGTACTGAGGAATTGAACCCAGGGCCTCATGCATGCAAGGCAAGCACTCTACCACTGAGCCACCTTCCCAGCCCCTGTGTGCAGGTTTTTATGTGGACATATATGTTTTCATTTCTCTTGGAGAGAGATATCTGAGAGTAGACTTGCTGGGTCAGAACATTTGCTTTTTTAATTTTTTCTCTAGCATGGGGCCTTGAATTTAGGCCCTCAAGCTCTCATTTAGCTCTCTTGCTTACCTGGTGCTGTACCACTTGAGCCACACCTCCAGTTCCAGAACATTTGCATTTTGAGAGGCTTGATTTGGAAACGTTGGTGCTTACTCCAATGGAATGATTCAGTTCTAAAATGATAGAGGGCCTGGCTCTGTGACACCTGGGTAGGGAAGAAACATCTGGGTGGAGAGAGGAACATTTCAAGTTTGGTGACTGTTTCTTGCAGTCATGAGACTTGACCAACACTTATAAATTTTTCCTCACATCTTCTCATCTCCCCCATTTGTTGCCAGGCACTTTCAGGAACGCTGCAGCCGACATCTCCTAGGCTGCCAGGAATTTGGGGAATGATGGTTTTTGCGGGAGGATTGAAGGGAGGATCTGAGAAAGGAGGGTTACTCAATCACCAGGCATTTAGTGCCAACATTGTCCATATTTCACCAGGGTGGAGGGAGGTGTGCGTTTAGATGGTTTCAGTTGCAGACGTGTGTGCTCAGAGCAGGTGGGACAAGCTTCCTCACCTGCTGGTAATTATGATCTGTGCCTCTTTGGGTCACAGTGCTGTCTTGTGCAACGTGTTTGTTTCCTATGGGTGGACAGGTTTAATTGGGAAAAGGTATGTGCCAAGAAGGCTAGTGGTCCAGATTTAAGCCTGGCTAGCAGAAATGGGAAGCAAAGAGATTGTGGAGTGGTAGAGGATGGTTTAGAATAGATGAAGAAAAGGGAAATAAAGCAAATCACAAGGCAAGGGTTAGGGATGTGGCTTAGTGTGTAGAGTGCCTGCCTAATTTGCATGAAGCCTTGTATTGGATTCCTCAGTACCACGTAAACAGAAAAAGCTGGACAAAGTGCTGTGGCTCAAGTGGTAGAGTGCTAGCCTAGAGCAAAAGAAACTCAGGGACAGTGCCCAGGCCCTGAGTTCAAGCCATAGGACTGGCCAGCAAAAACACAAGGCAAGCTGGTCAGAGTATAGAGAGGAGAGTCATATTTGGCAGTCCTTTGGAGAAGTTCTCTGAGGAACCTTCCTATACCATTCATTCATTGTAGGCTACCTGGGCACTAATAGGTATCCTGGAGAAAAATTAGATCAGCAGGGGAGCCCACCTCTCCCTGCCAGGCCTCCATGTAGGGCTTCAGGTTAATGAGAAGGGCTGCCTATTTAGAATACCACCCATTTCTCTTTTTCTTCTTCATTTTATTTATTTATTTTTGCGGGCCCTGGGGTTTTAACTCAGGGCCTGGGCACTGTCCCTGAGCCTCTTTGTGTTCAAGGCTAGTGCTCTACCACTTTTGAGCCACAACTCTACTTCTGGCTTTTTCTGAGTAGTTCATTGGAGGTAAGAGTCTTGCAGATTTTCCTTCCCAGGCTGGCTTTAAACTGAGATCCTCAGATCTCAGCCTCCTCAATAGTTAGGATTACATGTCTGAGCCACCAGCACCCAGATTGCTTTCCTTTCCCTCCCTGTTTCTCTATTTAACAGCAATTTTGGGGCCACAAACTCTTTCTTTCATTGGTTGTGGGGCTTGAACTTAGGGCCTGAACACTGTCCCTGAGCTCTTTTGCTCAATGCTAGCACTCTACTACTTTGAGTCACAGCATCACTTCAAGATTTCTGATAGTTAATTGGAGATAAGAGTCTCAGACTTTTCTGCCCTGGCTGGCTTTGAACTGTGATCCTCAGATCTCAGCCTCCTGAGTAGCTAGGATTACTGGTGTGAGCCCTGGGTACCCAGCTTTTAATCCCTTTTTCTAATATCATCTAGTCACTCAGCTCAGCCTTCTGCATAGTGTGACCAGCCCATGCCTCTGGGTAGGCAGTCAGATAAAAAGCAAATACCCATTTTGTTGGCTGGAAGGTGGAGTGATTGTCTTCTACTTAATGAAGGGCCCTTCTGTAGAAGGCAATTTCAGGTACCCCAAACCTACACATCAGGTGGGTTGGGTGTCTCCCCTGGGAGAGGACCATTACCCAGCCATCCATCTGGTCCTCTTCTTTGACCTTATTGGGTTTCCCCATCCTGGCCTCTTCAGAGCCTGTTATTACAAGGTGATGGCAATTTCCATTTTTCAGAGTGGGCAAATTGAGGTGGCTGCTACTCTAGCTTGAGAGATCTTGTACACTTGGGGTGAGAAAGGGGACAGGATTGGAGAACAGGGGGATACAAGGTGCTGGGTCTCCAGCTCGGGGCCTCTCCTGTACTTGCCTTCCCTTTACAAAGAGTCTTACTTTTTTTTTTTGCCAGTCCTGGGGCTTGAACTCTGGGCCTGGACACTGTCCCTGATCTTCTTTTTGCTCAAGGCTAGTACTCTACCACTTGAGCCACAGTGCCACTTCAGGCTTTTTCTGTTCATGTGGTACTGAGCAATCAAACCCAAGGCTTCATGCATGCTAGGCAGCCAGAGTCTTACTTTTAACACCCACTCATTATACTCCTCCCCCTCACCCCCAACTCCTTAGATTTTTTTTCCCCCCATGAGTCTATTCTTTCACATATAAACCTGTGGTGTGAGAACCTCTGCAGCCTGCAGGCTTATCTCCCTGGAACCTCCTTGTTTATCTCCTAATGCTTCTCCTTGAGGTCTTGATCGCCAAGCCCCTGTTGGCTTTGAGGAATGAGTCACCACTGGAGAGTTGTTTGAACAGAGTAGAGAGGCTGCCTGTAATTTAGAGGTAGCTGGCTTCTCCTTGAAAGTGTTTATGAGGTTAGAGGTGGCCTACCTTGTGATTAGTGCTACTCCTTTTTCCCTAGAGAAGAAGAATCCACTTCACTTCTTGCTCTACGCAGAGTGCCTGGTGGGGACCACCCTGCCAGATATTTTTGAGGTATCTCTAAGGCTTTCTGGAGTCTGCTTATAATCATGAGGTCATCCAGCTTCAGAGAACAACTAATCGCGCCAATCAGACAGAAATCCTAGGTTTTCCATCCTTGATTCTGAGTTGGGGTTGAGGGGTGAGGTTGGTGCCCTTGTAGATTAGACAGGATTTTCTGCTTCTAGAGGATGATGAGGTACTGAGAGCCTTAAATTCTTCTTCAATTCCATTTAAATAATGTGCTTTTCCCACCCTTTGCCTGCACAGCTGCTTGGGAAAAGTAATGGTGCCTCATCTTTGAGAAGTGATTTATGGTTTGCAAAGCATTTTCACATTGCTCTTTTGCATCTGCCGGCCCTGCCTAAAATGTGGGCAGTGTGGTTCAGATCACCACTACTGTACAGAGAGAAAACTGAGGCCCAGAGATGAAATGGTTGGCTCAAGGATTAAGAGACATCAGTCAGAGTTCACACTCCACCTCTGACTCCAAGCTTAGTACCTTTTTTCCCTTCTCTTTGTATGTTTTATTATAGGAGTATTATGCAGACACATTTTTGTTGCCAAAATGTTAAATACCATGGAAGTATATAGAAAGAAAAGCCTTATTCCTACTCTTCTTTGATGTGTATGAATCCATGCTTTCCTATGTAATTACTTTGTGTGTGTGTACATATGTGTGCACACGTGCTAGCACGCATACTCATGCACACACATGCGCTAGTGCTGGGGCTTAAATTCTGCCCACTCATGGCTAGTGCTTTACCACTTAAGCAGAATCTCCAATCTAGTATTTTGCTGATTAATTGGAGGTGAAATCTCAGATTTGTCTACCTGGACCAACTCTGAACATTGTTCCTCAGATCTTAGCTTCCTAAGTAGCTAGGATTACAGGTGTGAGCTATTGACACCTATGTTTTTACTTTCAACAAATGTCACATAGCATGGTGGTTTAGAGCCCAAATGAGTCACAAGACTTAGGTTTAATCCTGGCTGCCACTGAATACTTGTATGACCTTGAACAAGATACTTCTGTGTTTCAGTTTTTAAATCTATAAAATGAGGATGTTGATAATAATTATAAACTATTGCCAGGTTTAAATGAGTTAATTCATGTAAAGCCCTTTGAGAGGGCCCAACAAGATCCCACATACAGTAATTTCTATTATAGGAGTTGGCAATTATCAAAACTTTGAGTATGTATATATATGTGCTTATAAACAAGAAATCATATTTTGTGAATTGATGTCTGATTCCCTCCCTCCCTCCTTCCTTCCCTCCCTCCCTCCCTTCCTCCTTCCTTCCTTCCTTCCTTCTCTCCTTCTCTCTCTCTCATTCATTCATTCATTTATTACTGGAGACTGAACCCACAGACTTGAATATACTAGTTAAACACTACCACTGAACTTTGTCTCCAGCCCTTTTTAAAAATTAATTAATTTATTTATTTTGGGTCCAGTTGTGGGGCCTGAACTCTGGGCCTGGGCGCTGTCCCTCAGCTCTTCAGCTCAAGGCTAGCGCTCTACCACTTGAGCCACAGCGCCACTTCCGGCTTTTTTCTTTTTGCTTATGTGGTGCTGAGGAATCGAACCCAGGGCCTCAGGCATGCAAGGCAAGCGCTCTACCACTGAGCTACCTTCCCAGCCCTCCAGCCCTTTTTTATCTTGAGATAATCTTTTAAGTTGCCCAAGGCAGCCCTGAACTCACTATGTAGCTTGGGCTGGCCTTGAACTCAAGATTATCTTGCCTTAGTCTCTTAAATACCTGGGTTTATAGGTATGTATCACCATTCCCAGCTTTTTTTTGGGGGGGGGGCTTAATATCTCTTGGTGATATTTTCTTATCTGTTCTTAGATGTTTATCAACAGTATGATACTTAATATTTTGATGTTATCTTGAGTGTGTTTGTTACTTTATCCATTAATTCACCTATTAGGAAATATTGCTGTTACTTACAGTTTTTGTTGATTTTTTTTTTTTTTGCCAGTCCTGGGGCTTGAACTCAGGACCTGGGCACTGTCTCTGAACATCTTTGGCTCAAGGCTAGCACTCTATCACTTGAGCCACAGTGCCACTTCTGGCATATGATACTGAGGAATCGAACCTAGGGCTTCATGAATGCTAGACAAGCACTCTACCACTAAGCCCCAGTTTTTTTGTAGTCAGCTGGTTTTCACAGTATCTTTGAGTATATTCCTAAATTGGGTCAAAGGATTTGCAATGCAGTGAGACTAGTCTTTTTCCCTGCATTCTCAGTAATTCTGGTATTACTAGTGTCTTTAATTCTTGCCATTCAGTTGGTCTAAGAGCAATATTTGCAGGCTTGTGTGTGTGTGTGTGTGTGTGTGTGTGTGTGTGTGTGTGTGTGTGTGTGTGTGTGCATATGCGTGTATGCGTGCGTACATGCACGTGCATACACATGTGTATGTTTGCTGGTGCTGCAGTTTAAACCCAAGGCCTCATGGTTTACTTAGCTTTTTACTCAGCTTGGTGCTTTACCAGTTTGCCTTCACTTTATGGCTTTTTGCTGGAGATAAGAGTCTGAGGGATTTTTCTTCTTGAGCTGGCTTTGAACCACAATTCTCAGGTTTCTACCTTCCAAGTAGCTAGGATAACATGTGTGAGCCACTAGTGCCCAAGTATCTGCAAAATTTATGTGAAGAAAAAAAAATTGCTTTCCTGAAAAGCAAGAACAATGACTTGGACATATGGAAGGTTTTAAAGCATAACAATAAAATGGACAACTGTATACTGACAACCAACTTAATAAACAGCTGAATACTACACTCTTTTTTTTTTTTTTTTTGGTCAGTCATGGGCCTTGAACTCAGGGCCTGGGCACTGTCCCTGAGCTCTTCAGCTCAAGGCTAGCGCTCTACCACTTGAGCCACAGAACCACTTCCAGTTTTCTGGTGGTTAATTGGAGATAAGAGTTTCACGGTTTGTTGCTCGTCTGACTTTGAACTACAATCCTCAGATCTCAGCCTCCTGAGTAGCTAGGAGCTACTAGGCGCTGGACCTGGTTACCATACTTTTGAAGCAACCAAGGGCCCTTCTAGATCATTATCTTCTGCTTCCTCCACAGAACTGATCACTGTCTAGAATTTTGTGTTTACTTTTTTGCTGCTTCAGTTAATACTTTACACACACACACACACACACACACACACACAAAATGATATATTGCCTAGTTTGGCATGTTTTGAATTCTGTATAGTTATCATATTATGTAGGTTTTTTATTTTACTTAACATAGACTTTGAGATTTATTAATGTCAATGCATGTTGTTGTAGCTGATTTATTTTCATAGTAGAACAGTAGGTCATTGTGCTATAATATACCAAAGCTAATGAATTCATCTGCTTGTCAGTGAGCCATTAGGGTTGTTTCTACTGTTTTTCCATTACAAAAAATTTTGCTGTGACTATACTTGTACATGCCTTCTCTTTATACTTATATACATCTATACTTCTCCCTTTGTTATCTTTCTTTTGTTATTGATGATGGTGATGGAGAATGAATCTAGGGCCTTGAGTGTGTTCTGTGCGTGCGTGCGTGCGTGCGTGCGTGCGTGCGTGTGTGTGTGTACCATTATTGGAGCATGAACTTACAGGACCTTGTGCTCTTGCTTGGCTTTTTCACTTACAGCTGGCACTCTACCACTTGAGCCATACCTCCAGTTCAGCATTTTGCTCATTAATTAGAGATAGAGCGTCTTAGTCCTTTCTGCCCTGGCTAACTCCAAACCTCAATTTTCTAAGTCTTATCTGATTAGTTAGGATTACAGGTGTGAGCTACCCTGGATCTTAAAAAAAATGTTTTAGTACTAACAATTGAACCCAGAGCCTCAAGTATGCTAGGCAAATGTTAACATAATGGGCTCTTTCTCTAAATTATTGAAGAAGAAGCTTAAATGAATAATTTAGTACATTTTTTTCTTGGTATTGGGGCTGGAACTTAGGGCTTACTAGGCAGGTACTCTACTATATCTTCCAGGCCCCTCTCTTTTCTTCTCCTTCCTTCCTTCTTTCCTTCCTTCCTTCCTTCTTTCCTTCCTTCCTTCCTTCCTTCCTCTTTCTTTCTTTCTTTCTTTCTTTCTTTCTTTCTTTCTCTCTCTCTCTTTCTTTCTTTCTCTCTTTCTCTCTTTCTCTCTTTCTCTCTTTCTCTCTCTCTCTTTCCTTCCTTCCTTCCTTCCTTCCTTCCTTCCTTCCTTCCTTCCTTCCTCTTTCTTTCTTTCTTTCTCTCTTTCTCTCTCTCTCTTTCTTTCTTTCTTTCTTTCTTCTTTTTTTGTCGGTTGTGGGGCTTGAACTCTGGGCCTGAGAGCTGTCCCTCAGCTCTTCAGCTCAAGGCTAGTGCTCTACCACTTGAGCTACAGTGCCACTTCCGGTTTTCTAGTGATTTATTGGAGATAAGAGCTTCACAAACTTTCCTGCTGGGGTTGGCTTTGAACCTCAGATCCTCAGATCTCAGCCTCCTGAGTAGCTAGGATTACAGGCATGAGCCACCAGCACCTGGCCCTTCCTTCCTTCCTTCCTTCCTTCCTTCCTTCCTTCCTTTCTTCCTTCCTTCCTCTTTCTCTCTCTCTCTCTCTCTCTTTCTTTCTTTCTTTCTTTCTTCTTTCTTGTTGTTGTTATTGTTGTTCTTCTGGGGGCTTGAACTCAAGGCCTAGGCCCTATCCTGAGCTCTTTTGCTCAAGGCTAGTGCTCTACCTACCACAGCACCACTTCCAGTTTTCTGGTGGAATTGGAGATAAGAGTCTCACACACTTTCCTGCCCTGGACTGGTGTTGAACCATGTGATCCTCACATCTCAGCCTCCTGAGTAACTAGGATTACAGGCATGAGCCACCAGAGCCTAGGTCCTCTTTTCTAATGTACACATTTAATACTATGAATTTTCCTTTCAGAATTGCTTTTACTATGTTCCACAATATCTGATATTCTATTTTCATTTTCACTCAGTTCAATGATTAAAACATAATATTATTAAATTACATAATTTTATTTTTTCCTGGTCCTTAGAAATTTTCCACGTATTTTTCCTGTTACTTTTTTTAAAGAAAAACTTTGATTCTGCTATGTTCAGACAGTATATCCTATATGATTTCAATTTTTCTAAATTTGAGGTTTTATGGCTGAGATTATGGTCTGTTTTGTCATGTGTTTCATAGCCATATGAAAGAGTACACTTTCTTTTCATGGTGGAATGTTCTATAAATGTTGATTAGTCTATTGGTTGATGATGGTATTGTTTTTGGATTTTTTTTGGGGGGGGGTGGGTCATGGGGCTTGAACTCAGGGCCTGGGCACTTTCTCTGAGTTCTTTTGCTCAAGGTTAGCCCTCTACCACTTTGAGCCCCAGCACCACTTCCAGTTTTCTGGTGGTCAGTTGGAGAGAAGAGCCTCATGGACTTTCTTACCCTGCTGGCTTTGAGCCATAATTCCCAGATCTCAGCTTCCTGAGTAGATAGGATTACAGGTGTGAGCTACTGGCACCTGGCAGATGGTATTGTTTTTATATATTCTTTTTTGTGTGTGTGTTGGTCCTGGAGCTTGGACTCAGGGCTTGGGCACTGTCCTTGAGCTTTTGTGTTCAAGTCTAGTTCTCTGCCACTTGAGCCACAGCTTCACTTTTTGCTCTTTTGGAGTGTTTAATTGGAGAAAAACTTTCATGAGCTGGGTGCCAGTGGCTCATGCCTATAATCCTAGCTACTTAGGAGGATGAAATCTGAGGATTGAAGTTTGAAGACAGCACAAGCTGAAAAGTGCCCAAGAAACTCTTAGCTCCAATTAATCACTCAAAAAACAGAAGTGGTGCTGTGACTCAAGTGGTAGAGCGTTAGCCTTGAGCACAAAGAGGTTCAAGGATAGCACCCAGGCCCTGAGTTCAAGCCCTGTAGAGAGCTGCGAGAGGCCGCACCTGGAAGATGGTGCCGGCTTCCGCCCTCCGCCTTCCGGATGGCGAGTGCTCTCGTGGTAAACAACTCCTGATATGGCTAAGGCAAAGAATCTGGCTTGCTTCCGCGCACCTGAACCTATTGGTGGTTCCCACGTGGCATATCAGGGTTGGCTACCCAGCGGGTACTTAAGGCTGTGGGGAATTCTCCCCGGGGTTGGGGTCACAAGATTAAAAAAAAAAAGGTCCTGAATAAACGGCAGAGAGAAGAGTCCGGTGTCGCGTCTCCTTGCTGGTCGAGGCGGTAGCGACAAAGCCCCACAACCAACAACAACAAAAAAAAATCTCATAAATTTTTCTGCCATGGCTGGCTTCAAACTGTGATCCTCAGATCTCAGTCTCCTGAGTAGCTAGGATTTTAGATGTGAGCCACTGTTGCCACCATGTTTTATATGTAAATATCTATACATCTCTATATATAGATATAAAATTCTATATTCCTGCTGGCTTTTTTGTCTAGTTGTATCTGGTTTTTGTTTTGTCTTTGTGATACTGGAGATCCAATTTGATATCTGTCTAAATCTATTATACTATAGGAATAGGTAAGGTGTCATTTTTTTTCTGTCTCTTTTTAGATCTTTTTTTTTTTTTTTTTGTCAGTCATGGGCCTGAACTCTGGGCCTGGGCGCTGTCCCTCAGATCTTCAGCTCAAGGCTACCACTGGACCACTTGAGCCACAGCGCCACTTCTGGCTTTTTCTGCTTATGTGGTGCTGAGGAATTGAACCCAGGGCCTGATGCATGCAAGGCAAGCACTCTACCTTTGAGCCACCTACCTAGCCCCTTTTTAAATCTTTTTTAAGTTTTCAAAAATTAGTATATATTAGTTGTGTAAGGGGGAATTCGATTGTGACATTTCCTTGTATGCATCCAATGTGCCCAGATGAAACCTACTCCCTCTATCTTCTTCATTCCTTATTCCTCAAGATTTTTTCGGTGGGGGGGGGTCGGTCCAGTCATGGGGCCTGAACTCTGGACTTGGGCGCTGTCCCTCAGCTCTTCAGCTCAAGGCTAATGCTCTACCACTTGAGCCACAACGCCGCTTCCAACTTTTTTTATTTTTGCTTATGTGATGCTGAGGAATCGAACCCAGGACCTTATGCATGCAAGGCAAGTGCTCTACCATTGAGCCATCTTCCCAGCCCCCTCAAGATTTTTAAAAAATATATTTATTGTAAAAGTACTATACAGAGGAGTTACAGTTATATGAGTAAGGTACTGAGTACATTTCCTATCAAGCATTATTACCTCCTCCATTCCTCAAGATCTTTAAAAAATAGTCTTTAGTTATGATTGGAAGTTTAATTATGATCTATTGCAATATGAATTTTAGGTCTATCTGTTTGAGGTTTGCTTGGCCTCTTGGATTTGTAGGTTTATGTCTTTTGTCAAGTTTGGGAAAGGAATTTTCAGCATTTGTTTATGAGTACTTTTTAAAACTCACCCATTTCTTTCTCTGCTGTATCTGGGATTCTAATGAACCCCATGAATTCATTAGAATGAATGGATGGGATAATCTTTACAGTCCTCCACCCAGTCTAATTGTTTATGCTTTATTTACTGGAATGCCTGGATTAATGAAACACACTGGGCTTGATGATTTTCATTGGGTAGTTAACTCTTGCCCTGGCTTTGCTCAGCTTCCTCTAGATATGGGGAGTCAGTTTTTTAATCAACATTTTATGTTCATGTCCTGAGGAAAAGAACTGGCAGTAATTCTGGCTATCTTGAAATAATCCCCTCGTTCTTTTGTTTTATTCTCTCAACCTAAATATCACACTGCATTCACTGGGCATTCAGAAAGTACTTAATCTGTGCTCGGAGCTGTGGATGACAACAGTGTTTGAGGAGTTGATGGTAGAAAAGGCAATTCCTTATGGAACATAAATAACTGAGAGGCAGATGCCATGGGAGACTCTCCGGTTCTGAGGGAATTCAGGGAGGGGAGGATGTGTTTTCCACAGGATGCTAGGCGCGTCATGGAAGATGTGGCCTTTTAACATGAGCACTTGTGAAACTCGTAGATGCCCTAGGAGAAAATGGGAAGCAAGGATATTTAAGGCAAGAAGAAAAATGATGAGAGCAATGATAGTAAAGTTGAAAAGCACAGGGTGCATTGGAAAAGAGAAAAAAATGAAGTGAGTTGACCCAGCCAGTGAAGAATCTTGTATGGTTCTGGCTTTTGCTTAGTAGGAGTTAAGTGCTTTTGTAAAACGAGAGAGCTGTAGTAGCTTAATGGTAAAGCACATGCTTTAGTATGTAGAAGGCTCTGGGTTCTATTTCCCTCTCAAAAGAAATCCACGGAGGTTTACTGGGTGTGGGCATGCACATCTGAAATTCCAGTACCTGGGAGGTTGAGGCAGAAGATTTGAGGGTTAGAGGCCAACTTGGACTACGTGTGTTGTGTGTGTGTGTGTGTGTGTGTGTGTGTGTGCGTGTGTGTGTGTGTGCGCAAGCACGTGGGCTCGCGCATGCGTGCGCGAAGTTTTGGTTTTGTTTGTGGGTTGGTTTTGTGTGTATATGTGCTGGTCCTAGGGCTTGAACTCAGGGCTTGAGTGCTGTCTCTGAGCTTTTGTACTCACGGATACAGCTCTACCACTTGAGCCACAGCTCCAGTTTCAGCTTTTTTATTGGCTATTTTGAGATGAGAATCTCACAGACTTTCCTGCCCAAGCTGACTTCAAACTATGGCCCTCAGATCTCATCCTTCTGAGTAGCTAGGATTACAGGTGTGAGCCACCTGGGCCTGGCTTCTAGCCCTTCATTTCGCTCATGGGAACCAAGGGCTAAGCTTATTCTGCACCACATATAATATAGGTTACTGGCAGCGTTTGGTCATTCTGTCTTGCTAGCCTCTCTCAAGGTTATTGTCTTCCCAAATTTCCATCCCCTACTTTTCTCTCTTACTCATCCCTTCACAAGATTTTGTTTTTGTTGTTTTTGGGGGGGGGGTTGTTTGTTTGTCCTGGCAATGAAGCTTGAACTCTGGGTCTCAAGCTCTGGCTCAGTTTCTCACTCAGCTTTTTAGCTCACAGCTGATATTCTGCCATTTGAGACATACCTCCACTTCTGGCTTTTTGCTGGCTAAATGAAGATAAAGAGTCTCTCAGACTTTCCTGCACAGGCTGGCTTCAAACCTTGATCCTCAGATCTTGGCCTTTTGCGTAGATAGGATTATAGGCATGAGCCTGTGACTCCCAGCTTCCCACTGGGTTTTTATGGTCCCGTGTGTGTGTGTGTGTGTGTGTGTGTGTGTGTGTGTGTGTGTGTGTGTGTGTGTGTGTCTGTGTGTGTGTGTGTCTGTGTGTGTACAGCTAGTACTAGGACTTGAACTCAGAGGCTTGAGTTTTTGCTTGGGTTTTTCTCTCATAGCTGGTGCTCTACCATTTGAACTATACCTCCATTTCTGACTTTTTGCTGATAGATAAGAGTCTCAGGAATTTTTCTGCCTGGACTGGCTTTGAACTGAGATCCTCAGATCTCAGCCTCTTGAGTAGCTGGAATCATAGGCATGATCCACCACCTCTTGGCCACAAAAGTGTTTCTTTTTTTGTTTTTTTGTTTTTTACCCTTTGAGTTTGGAAATTAAATCTGCTCATCTTCTGAAAATGAGGCTGATCTTTAGATAAAAATCTATTACCTGGGCTGTGAAGGTGGCTCAGTGGTAGAGTGCTTGCCTTGTATGCATATGAGGCCCTGGGTTCGATTCCTCAACCCCACATAAGCAGAAAAAAAAGCCAGAAGTGGCGCTGTGGCTCAAGTGGTAGAGTGCTAGCCTTAAGCTGAAGAGCTAAGGGACAGCAGCCAGGCCCAGAGTTCAGGCCCCACAACCCACCAAAAAAAAATAAATAAATAAAATCTGTTCCCTTTCTTGCTTTCATTTGGATAATTTCCATATGGCTCAGGGAAATAGGGTTTGAATTCTAGTACTTCCTTACAGTTTGGTTCAGAAAGGTTATCCTAGTCTTATAAAGGGCTTCTGTAACTTCCTGGCTGCTTGTCAGGAGCAGAAATTCTGGGTTAGAAATGACCAGTCCAGGAGTAACTTCTCCACCATTTGGAAAGAAGTGTCCAGGCAATGTGTCCCCTGTAATTTGGAACTCAGGACAGCCCTCTGGTGCTGTATGGAGCAGTGTGCTTTATGGTCTCTAGTGTGGTGGGAAGAAGATTGTCAGATGACCCAGAAATATGCCAACACCCAGGAATGATTTGATCTTGGGCAAGTTAATACCACCTCTCTGGACCTTAGTTTTCCTGTCTGTGAATTGACCATAGAAAACAGCCCATTCCACAGAGCTGGCAAAACCACTGTCACTGGTAGTACGTTGTAGACTATAAAAGTAAGGGGTTATTGTTGCTGTCATTGTCATTATTAGGGCAGCGTGGACATTCTCAGGCTGACTCTCCAGAGTGAACTGACAGGAGATGAACTTGAGCACATAGCCCAGAAGGTATAGAGGTTTCTGGTGGGGCAAGAAGGCCTCTTCTCCTTGGCCAGTTCTTCTGTCTTGTTGCTGTCTCCTCATCCCAATGCTGCTGGGAGCTGCCTTTGCTGCTACAAGCTTTCAGCTTTCAGCTGAGCTCAGCATTATGTGCTGCTTTGGGGGGTGAGGCCCCTTTCCCCCCACTAACATGAAAACCAAACTGTATGTTCTACTAATGTTCCCCCACCCCACGATCTTGCTGCTGTTTGGCTTGTTAGAGGTTCTAAATGATGTTTGGAGGGGAATCTCAGACTAATACTTCAAGTCTCTTGAGGAACAGGTCTCCTGCATTGGTCAGGGGCAGGGGTTTGCAGAGTCCTTTTTGAGCCCCTTCTCTCTCTCTGGCAGGCGGGCACAAAGACTTATGCCATGGTGTCTGGCCACTCAGCTGGTCATTCCCTGGCTTCGGAAATGGTGGAATCCAACGATGGACATGAGGAGATCATTAAGGTATGCTTTATTCTTCTCCCCTTTCCTCCTTCCTTTTTTCCCTGCAGACGTAGGAGAGGGAGTGGTGAACATTGCCAGAGGTAGCTTGTGGTTTGACTGCAAGGACCCAGACCTGAGAGACTGGCTCCTGATCATCTCCTGCACAGATCTTAGTTAACACCAGGAGAACAGAGTCTGCCTGTAGTGACTTGGCCTTCAGCATGGGATTGATAGGATGATTTTTCTGAATGTTTGTAAAATTAAAACATTTGTTATTTTTCATAACTTCCATATGTTATAGTTGGATCAGTTCTAATACTCAATTTAGTAATTGTAACTGGGCGCTGGTGGCTCACACCTGTAATCCTAGCTACTCAGGAGGCTGAGATCTGAGGGTCATGGTTCAAAGCCAGCCCAGGAAGGAAAGTCCATGAGACTTTTATCTCCAATTAACAACCAGAAAACCACCAAGTGGCGCTGTAGCTCAAGTGGTAGAGTGCTAGCCTTGAGCTGAAGAGCTGAGGGACAGTGCCCAGGCCAAGAGTTCAAGACCCACAACCAACAAAAATAAATGAATAAGTAAAGAGAAAAATTTAATAATTGTTAATATGTCACAGACTTGTACA
Source organism: Dipodomys merriami (assembly GCF_024711535.1). NCBI lineage: Eukaryota > Metazoa > Chordata > Mammalia > Rodentia > Heteromyidae > Dipodomys > Dipodomys merriami. Next base: position 2,634,509 of record NW_027202893.1, read on the forward strand.
GCCAATCACCTCTGTTAATTCTAGAATATTTCCAGTTCCTCTCTGCTCTCGAAAGCCACTAATGTGCTTTTTGTCTTCCTGAATTTGACTACTCTGGATATTTCATAGAAATGGAATCATATAATATATATGTCTGATTATTTTTTTCCCTACTCTTTTAAATTAGTACATATTAACTATATGGAATTAGTACATAAATTAGTACATATGAACTATATGGAATTCTTTAGATACATGTTTATACTTAGCATAGTTTCAAAGTTCATGCATGTTTTGTGGCATGTATCAGTACTGATTTTTTTTTTCCAGTCCTGGGGCTTGAACTCAGGGCTTGCTCACTGTCCTTGAATTTCTTTTGCTCAAGGCCAGCACTCTATCACTTGAGTTACAGCGCTACTTCTGGCTTTACCATTTTGAGCCACAGTGACATTTCTGGATTTCTGGTGGTTAATTGGTGATAGGAGTTTCACAGACTTTCCTGCCCAGGCTGGCTTTGAACTGTGATCCTCATATCTCAGCCCCTGGAGTAGCTAGGTTTACAGGCGTGAGTGACCAGCGCCCAGCCTAATTTTATTTTATAGGCTTTTTAGTCTATAGAGTTTTTGCTTTTTTTGAGATAGGATCTCTCTTTTTTTCCTTTCAGTCCTGGGACTTGAACTCAGAGCCTGGGCACTGTCCCTAAGCTTCTTTTGCTCAAGACTAGCACTCTACCACTGAGCCACAACACCACTTCCAGCTTTTTCTGTACTCAGGAGTAGAACCCAGGGTTTCATGCATGCTAGGCAAGCACTCTACCACTAAGCCACATTCCCAGCCCTGAGACAGGATCTTAATAACTTTTCTCTAGCCTCAAGCTCACAGTTTTCCTACTTCTGTTTCTGGGTATCTGGGTTACAAAGATGTACCACTATGCTCAGCCCCATCCCATATATTCTGTGTCTACAAACATAAATAGCTGGCATTTTAATGGGTGCAGAGTATTTTATTAAAGACCAATTTAATTAAATGTTCATTAGTGGGCATTTTGTCTGTTTTCACTGTTTTGTAACTATATACAATATTTTGTTGAACAGAAATGTTAGTAAATTGTCTATGTATTTCATAGTACAAGTAATACAGAAAGATTTGCTTTTTTATTTTATTTTTTGGTTAGTTGTGGGGCTTGAACTCTGGGCTTGGGTGCTGTCCCTGCGCTCAAGGTGAGCACTTACCGCTTGAGCCACAGCGCCACTTCTGGTTTTCTAGTGGTTTATTGGAGATAAGATAAGAGCTAGAAAGGTGGCTCAGTGGTAGTGTTTGCCTTGCACGCAGGAGGCCCTCGGTTCAATTCCTCAGCACCACATAAGCAAAAAGAGCCAGAAGTGGTGCTGTGTCTCAAGTGGTAGAGTGCTAGCCGTGAGCTGAAGAGCTGAGGGACAATACCCAGGACCAGAGTTCAGGCACGCGACTGGCCAAAAAAAAAAAAAAAAAAAAAAGAGTCCTACAGACTTTCCTGCCCAGGTTGGCTTTGAACTGTGATCTTCAGATCTGAACCTCCTGAGTAGCTAGGATTACAGGCGTGAGCCACTGGCGCCCAGCTATGTTTTCTTAATTGTAAAAGATTCAAGCATGGTATGCAGAGTCATAGCCCTCTTCCACAAGAGGAGTCACAGTAAGTAGTTTGGTATGCATTCTTCCAGCCTGGTTTCCATGAATTTACATAAATATGGTAAACACAGGAGTACTTATGACAATGGCTGCATATTGTTTGGCTAAACTTATTAGGACACATTTGTACTTGTTGATTTAGTAAGTCTATGAGTAAGTATATTATTTAACTCTTCTGATCTGAATTACCAGATTGCCCCCCTGTAAATTGGTAGTAACAGGTTGCATTCCACCAATAGCTGAGGCCATGTCTTTGTATGGAATTAATTGAACTTGAGATCTGGTAATATACAGTGTCATTGTCCTGTTCCAGGTTTACTTGAAGGGAAGATCTGGAGACAAGATGATCCATGAGAAGAATATTAACCAGCTAAAGAGTGAGGTCCAGTATATTCAGGAGGTGGGTACTCCTCCCCCCCCACCTCTCTCTCTCTCTTTGTGACAGTTCTGGGGCATGAACTCAGGGCCTGGGCACTATCCCTGAGTTTCTTTTGCTGCTAGCACTCTACCACTTGAGCCACAGTGCCACTTCTGACTTTTTCTATTTATGTGGTACTGAGGAGTCAAACCCCACAGGCTTCATACCTGCTAAGCAAGCACTCTACCACTAAGCCACATTCCCAGCCCCAGTACTCCTTTTTGTGAGAAGTTCTTAGGCCATTTCTCTATACCTTATATTTTGAGGATCCTTTCTATTATAGATTCTTTCATCTTTTTGTTCCCTTTATATTCCTGAAATGCCTCCATGTGTTCCCATGTGTCAGATATACTTGTTTATTTATTCATTCATTTATGTAATGATTTGTGAGGATTTTTTATTTCTTCTACTATTTTTTTTTCTCCATGCCAGTATTGAGACCTGAACTCAAGTCCTGGGTGCTGTCCAACAGTGTTTTTGTTCAAGGCTAGAGCCCTAGATCTTGAGCCACAGCTCTACTTCTAGCTTTTTGGTGGTTAATACGAGATAAAAGTCTCATAGACTTTCCTGCCTAGGCTAGCTTCTAACCTTGATCCTCAGATCTTAATCTCCTGAGTAGCTAGGATTACAGACATGAGTGGTTTGCTGGCACCCAGTTTTTCCCACTTTTTTTTTTATTAGTATCAATTAGTCGTACATTAGGGTTTTCTTTTGACATGTTCATATATGCATGATGTATCCTGATCAAGTGTACCCCCCCCATCATTCCCTCAAATACCATTTTTGACCCTTTGGATCCAATCCATTAATTAACAAATACTGGAATGGAGGGATGCTCATGTAATAGAGTGCCATCTATGAGTGAAAAGGCTAAGTGAAAATGAAATAGCCTTAGTTCAAGCCCCAGTACTAGCACGCACGTGCACATACGTGTGCACACAGACACATACGCACACACACCAACACATACTTATGAAGTACAGTGTACCAACTAATTCTCTCTGGACTATTCCATCCAGTGCTGTCAGCCACCTCCCAGCCTTTGTCAGCCCCCCCAGCTTGTTTTTCTTGGCGCACACACACACACACATATACCTATATCTATAAATACCCATAAATATATTGTACTATATATACCATACACTGTGCTGTATACTATATACATGTTATTGGTCCTTTGTGTTGTGTTTCTTCTCAACTAAAATGATAGCCAGGTTAGGACTCATCTGTTTTGTTGCTGTGCAGGAGAGCCCCATTTGACCATTTTCCTTTGTCCCCTAGCCAGTACTCAGTACAAGATTCATAATAGTAGGGCAGCAGGGGAACCACAAAGAGCGTTTCTTTCCCTAATCTGAAGCTTAAGTATCTTTCTCTCCCTTCCTTAGGCCAGGAACTGTCTGCAGAAGCTCCGGGAGGATATAAGTAGCAAGCTTGACAGGGATCCAGGAGACTCTCTCAATCGACAGGAGATACAGGTGAGGGAATGGGGCACCATAGCCTGGAAGGGAGAGGATCTAAGGGACGCTGGCTTCTCTAAGAGCTCACAATGCAGGTAGGGCTCTCAATAAGTACGCTTACATGCATCAGCCTGTACCTAAGTAACCTGCTCTTGTAATGTTGCACAAAATTGAATTTTCATAAATTGTCCTAACTTATTGACATATCCTCTTATCTGTAAAGACTGTGTGATCAATTGTCTAGTAATGCACTTTGCAAAGACAATTATGTAATACAAAATAAGGTGCTAGAGGCATGACTCTGTGAGGCTGAGTTCAAACTGTAGTTCTATCACGTGTACACACACACACACACACAACACGTGCGCACAAACACACAAAGACAGACAGTCACTTATAAATGTAAACTTTTTCTGGGCACCAATGGCTCATGCCTATAATCCTAGCTATTCAGGAGCTGAGATCTGATGATCACAGTTTGAAGGCCAAGAAGGAAAGTCCATGAGACTTTTATCTCTAATAAATTACCAAAATAGCCAGAAATAGAGCTGTGGTTCAAGTGGTAGAGCACTAGTCTTGGCAAAAGAATGTCAGGGGCAGTGCCCTGGCCCTAAGATCAAGCCCCAGGCCTGCAGAAAGGAAGGAAGGAAGGAAGGAAGGAAGGAAGGAAGGAAGGAAGGAAGGAAGGAAGGAAGGAAGGAAGGAAGAAGGAAGGAAGGAAAGAAAAAAAGAAGTAAGCTGGGCGCCAGTGGCTCATGCCTGTAATCCTGGCTACTCAGGAAGCAGAAATCTGAGGATCACTGTTCGAGGCCAGCCCAGGCAAGAAAGTCAGTGAGACTCTTATCTCCAATAAACCACTCAGAAAACCAGAAGTGGCTCTGTGGCTCAAGTGGTAGAACTCTTGCCTTGAGCTGAAGAGCTCAGAGACAGTGCTAGGCCCAGAGTTCAAGCCCCACAACCAACAAAAAAAGAAAGAAAGGAAAGAAGGAAGGAAGCTTTTGGTAAGTTGACCTTGATCAGTTTGGGTGACGTGTACAATATAAAGGAAGTCTTGGCCTGTTGTTTATCCATGTATACAGCTATCTCTCCCCTGGGATGGGAAACTCCTTGAGACTACAGGTTCACTTCCATTTCCCTGTATCCCTAACCCCAGCCAGGGTGTATGATGTGAAAAGCATGAGTAAGTTGGGTAAATCTTTCCTTGGATGGAAAATCTGGGATCCTGCTTTCCATCTTTTCTTAAAATTCTAGGACAAGAATTTTCTCAGGAGAGCAGAGCTGTCCCTTGGTGTCTTCACTCTCATCTTCATTTATATTACTTCAGTTGGGGGGGGGGGGGTATTTCTCCATCAACCTTGTCCTCTTCCCCCTGAAGGGAACAGTGGCCTAACAGGAGGAAGAAAGCAGGGAGGACAGAAAAGAGAAAGAAAGGAAAGGAATGAGGAACTTTTTAGGAAAGTTCCTCTCTGTTTAGGACACAATTAAGTTTTGTTTGCTGGACATTTCCTAACCCATTTAGCTTTGGTTGAAAATAGAACTTATGGTGGGTGATGTTACATCTGGCTAGTGGGAGGTCCTTTGTCATATAGCAGAGGCACTGAACTTAGAGTGCTCAGAGACTGACTGAAAAGCCCCCGCTTCTTATTGGCACAAACTAGCCGTCTTAGGATGAATGATCATGCTGTGGGTTAGAAAGAACTGTAGCCTCCTTCCCCGTTTGATTATGCTTTGTTAAGCCTTGTCAGGATCCCAGTGGGCAAAGGGAAAAAAGTGTTGTCTGTGGCAAGCAGCCGCTTGTTTTCCCAGGAGGAATGGGCCTCACATATTTTCCAGTTTGGCTGCAAGGTCTAACAAAGGTTAGAGTATCCTTTCTCAAGACTACTTTCCACTTACTCTGGCTTCTGTTTGCCTCTGGAACACTGGAAATCTTTTTCTTCTTCTTTTTTAACCTCCTTCCTCCCTCCCTTGTTCCCTCCACTCCTACCTCCTTACCTCATTCTTTTCTTTTCTCTCTCTTTCTTTTCTGTCCTTCCTGCTTCCTCTCCTTCCTACTTCTCTCCTATCTCCTTCTTTGCCACTAAAATTTAGAATCTTAGGCATATAATGCTTTGAAGTTATTTGGTTTATTGGTTACATTGTCTTTTTTGTTTCTCTTTGAACAGGTGGTGCTAGAAAAGCCAAATGGCTTTGGTCAGAGTCCCACCACTCTATACAATAGCTCACCTGAGGTAGGTAATGGGAGGATCTGGTGACGGATACGTTTCTGTGTCACATTATCTCTCCAAGAGGAATATTTATTTAGTGTAAAAATGTAAGCAATAGAAAAGTAAAAAGCAGCCGGGCGCTGGTGGCTCACGCCTGTAATCCTAGCTACTCAGGAGGCTGAGATCTGAGGATCGCGGTTCAAAGCCAGCCCGGGCAGGAGAGACTGTGAGACTCCTATCTCCAATAAACCACCAGAAAACTGGAAGTGGTGCTGTAGCTCAAGTGGTAGAGCGCTAGCCTTGAGCTGAAGAGCTGAGGGACAGCGCCCAGGCCCAGAGTTCAAGCCCCACGACCGACAAAAAAAAAAAAAAAAAAAAAAGAAAGAAAAGTAAAAAGCGGGAATTCTCCTTTCCCAAACCCACTGCTTGAACGTATCCACTGTTGGCAGATTGGAGTAGGTAAATCCTTCTGGAGCAGTGTGTCTTAGCTTTGGTCTCCACTTAGAATGAACCTGGAAGCTTTAAAGGAAATGATGTTTGAAGCCATCACCAGTGGCTCACGCCTGTAATCCTAGCTACTCAGGAAGCTGAGATCTGAGGATCAAGATTCTAAACCAGCCTGAGCAGAACAATCCTTGATGCTTTTAGCTCTAATTACTCAGCAAAAATGCCAGAAGTTAAGATGTAGCTCAAATAAACAAAAAGGCTATTGAACAGAAAAGCTGAGTGAAAGCACAAGGCTCCAGTAGTAATATACATGTGTGTACGAGTGTGTGTGTGTGCACGTGCACGCACAAAGGAGAGTATGCCTGGATCCTCTATCCCTGGAGACTATCGTTCTGAGATGTGGGGCCTAGCCTGGGCATCAGAACTTTTCAAAGCTCTTCAAGTGCTTGGCATAGTGGCTCACACTGTAATACCTACTTATGTAGGAGGCAGAGCTAGGGTTGTAGTCAGATGCTGGCCTGAGCAAAAGTAAAAGACCCTAGCTGAATAGTAACTAAAACAGTTGCCTAGCTTGAGGCCCTAAGTTCAAAAATCCAGTACTGCCCCCCCCCCAAAAAAAACAACCCTCTTGGGGCTGGGAAGGTGGCTTAGTGGCAGAGCGCTTGCCTCAGCACCACATAAGCAAAAAGAAAAAAGCCGGAAGTGGCGCTGTGGCTCAAGTGGTAGAGCGCTAGCCTTGAGCTGAAGAGCTGAGGGACAGCGCCCAGGCCCAGAGTTCAGGCCCCACGACCGGATCCCCAAAAAAACACAACCCTCTTCAAATGATTCAAGTATTTTGCCAAAGTTGAGTACCAGTATTCTAGAGTATTTTTCTATGCATACAGACTCATATTTAAATTCTATATATACCTGGGCATAGTGGCTCATGCCTATATTCCTAGTTATTCAAGACACAGAGATGGGGAGGATCATGGTTAAAGGTGAACCCACGCATAAAATTAACAAGACCAATCTCAACAAATAAAGGCTGGAGCCGTGAGCCAAAGGCTCACACCTGTAATACTAGCTACTCAGGAGGCTGAGATCTGAGGATCGCAGTTCAAAGCCAGCTCAGCAGGAAAGTCCATGAGACACTTATCTCCAATAAACCACTCAGAAAACTGGAAGTGGCGCTGTGGCTCAAGTGGTAGAGTGCTAGCCTTAAGCTGAACAGCTAAGGGACAGCGCCCAAGCCCAGAGTTCAAACCCCACAACCGACAAAAAAAAAAAAAAAAAATCACAAATTTCACAGTATTGTGGGATAGTGATACTTAAAGTCACAAACACATTTCAACCTTCACAAGGCAAGGTGTCATTATCATGGTCTATAAAGTTTGTGAGTTCTATGAACTTTGACAATACAGCTATTTCTTCCAAATTGGGTGCCATTTTTTCCTGTTGCTTAGTGTAAGCTGTTCCCTCTTTCCCTCTCATTCCCTCCTTCCCATCACTGCCATTGAGTTGCTTAGTTCATTTTCATCAATGTCCAGTGCAGCTGATGAGCCCCTCTTTTGTTCTTGACCTCATAGATGGTAAACATGTGCATATCTGAGCGAAGCTAGGAGGTGGGCACAGAATCAGGAAAACGGGAAAAAGTACAACTGAGACTATTTCTAAAATAAATAAAGCAGAAAGGGTATAGCTGCAGTGGTAGAGTGCCTGCTAGTAAGTGCAGGGCGCTGAGTTCAAACCTCAGTACCACCAAAAAGAACACAAAATATGTGTATATTAAACATACCATATATACATACATAAATATATGTGTGTAATACAAAATTTTCAAATTCATGGTAGATCTTTGCTTATTTTTTTTTTAATTTGAAGAGTATATTGCAGCCTTCTTTCCTTGTTAGTACATACAGTCCCGCTCCATTCAGGTCGTGGGGCCTGAACTCTGGGACTGGCCGCTGTCCCTCAACTCTTCAGCTCAAGGCTAGTGCTCTACCACTTGAGCCACAACACCACTTCCGGCTTTTTTCTTTTTGCTTATGTGGTGCTGAGGAATCGAACCCAGGGCCTCATGCATGCAAGGCAAGCGCTCTACCATTGAGCCACCTTCCCAGCCCCTAATACATGATTTTAAATATGGATGTAAGATATTTTCTGTTTTGTGATGAGCTTGTGTTTCTGAGATTCCTCCCCCATCCCCCCAAAGTTTTACCTAACACTATGTGTCTAGGATTTATTATGTTATCTCATTAAAACGTAGTTTGTCATTTCTCCTCACATGTAAAGTTTTATCATCTTTTGGCTTTGTCTTATATGATGAAATAATATTTTCTCTCTGAGTGTGTATGTATATGTGTGTTGCTGGTATCAAACCCAGAATGTTCTACCACTGAGCTTGCCTGAAATAATAATTTCATGAAAAATTCCATGTCATTTATGAGACAAGATAACTTATTAATGTCCACATTTTAAATGTGATTCTGGCCACTTGCTTTAGATGTACAGTTTAGATTTTTTTTCTTTTTCCTTAAATCACCATGTTTGGTGACAAATTCTAGTAATACCTGGTAATATCTGGTTAGCTGCTTTCACAAGCTCAAAGCCCTACTCTATATTATCCTACCACTTGGGAGCAGCTAGAAGGCAGGGCATGATAAAGAGTCTTCCCCCTGTTTTACAGACAGAAAAATGGAGAACCACAGGAGCCTGTAATAAAGCAGCAACTGGGAAGCTATTGCTGCTTCTGTGCAAGACAGAGAGAGATTCTCTATCAGACAGACACTCAGGGTTGTTGGGATCTGTATCTCCTGCCTTTGCAGAAGAAATGGAGGCAAGACTCTACATGTCAGCTCTGCCCTCACTACCAGCCCACAGTTGGGTGTGTCTGAGAGACACCTAAGCAGTAACCTCTAGGAAAGTATCAAATCAGGTGCCTGCACTCCTTGGTTCTTTTGCTTTAAACAGGTCCTTTTATTAGGCCTTCTTTTTTTAAAAAACAACAACTTATTTCTGTACTAAATATTGACAACAGTAAAAGCTGTGCCTTTGGGCTGCTTTTCTTGTAATGGGAATGACATAGTATTTAGGGGAAGTCTAGGCCAAAGGAAAGCATGATCCCTGGACTCAGAGCTCTAGTGATGGAAAAAAGCAAGATATACACAGAAAGTCAACATATACATACCTGTTAAGAAATCATTTGGGGACTGGGAAGGTGGCTCAGTGGTAGAGCGCTTGCCTTGCATGCATGAGGCACTGGGTTCGATTCCTCAGCACCACATAAGCAAAAAGAAAAAAGCCGGAAGTGGCGCTGTGGCTCAAGTGGTAGAGCGCTAGCCTTGAGCTGAAGAGCTGAGGGACAGTGCCCAGGCCCAGAGTTCAGGCCCCACGACCGGACCCAAAAACAAAACAAAAAACAATTTCTGGCACCAGTGGCTCATGCTTGTAATCCTAGCTACTCAAGAGGCTGAGATCTGAGGATTGTGGTTCAAAGCCACCCTGGGCAAGAGAGTCCATGAGACTCTTATCTCCAATTAACCACCAGTAAACCAGAAGTGGCGCTGTGGCTCAAGTGGTAGAGTGCTCACCTTGAGCTGAAGAGTGCCCACAACCAACAAAATAAATAAATCAAAAGAAAACTACCAAGGGAGAATGACTCCTAACTGCCCTCACCTTGTATGATGTTAATTCTTTCGTGAATATGGACCTGACAAATGGTCTAAGCAAGAAAAATTGTGGCTTCACCTTCCTTTCTGTGCTCTGGTTATAGGTGAACACTTATGAAATGGAAGATGTGGAGAGTTTGAGGAAGACTGTGCAGGACTTGCTTGCCAAGCTGCAGGAGGCTGAGCGACAACACCAGTCAGACCGTGTGGCTTTTGAGGTGAGATTTGAAATTTGGGGAGAAGGTGACCCAAGGGATGGATTACTGAATGCAGGAACCCTGTGACTTTTTCCACATGGATTTCATGTTTTCCTGATTGGGTGCCACCAGCTGGAAGGCAAATCTTTGAGGCCTGGGATATTACAGTATTTGCTATCCAAGTCTGGCCTGTATTTCAAAGATCAGATCTTCATTCTCTTCTGCTTGAAGTTGAGCCGTAGTACTGGTCTGAGACAGGTAATTGAGAACTCCTTTCTCTGTGTACCATGATAAGAATCACCGGGTTCCAAGGCTTCATCAGCAAGAACTAGTGCTGTCATGTTCACCACTGAATCTCCAGTGCTGGCACTGCACATGATGTAAGGTGGGTTTTTTTTTTTTTAAATAAATGTGGACTGAGTGAGTGGGTAAGTCTATGTTGTGGTAGAAAGAGATGTACCTGCCAGGCCCTGGTGGATCACACCTGTAATCCTAGCTACTCAGGAGGCTGAGATCTGAGGATCATGGTTTGAAATCAGCCTAGGCAGGAAAGCCCATGAGAGTCTTATCTCTAATAAACAACTCAGAAAAGGCCAGAAGTAGCACTGTGGGTCAAGTGGTAGAATGCTAGCCTTGAGCAAAAGAAGCTCAGGGACAGTGCCCAGGCTGTGATTTCAAGCCCTAGGACCAATCCCTACCTCACGCCATCCCACCCCCCAAAAAAAGAGGAAAAAAAGAAAAAAAAAAGTGAGGTCTTCTGACTTTCCAGAAAATTCTTTGCATATAATATGGGCAGTATTTAAGTATAACACTGGGTAGTTTTCTACTCTATGTATGCTTAACCATCTGTTATCTCTTCTTGTTCATCCATAAATGAAGTATTTGTATATTGTACATATTTTATGATAGAATTATATTTTGCTTAGGTATAGCTGGAGGCTGGTGGAAAGAGGAAAGCCAGCCTGAACTCTGCTTTTGTCATGGAAATAAAGGATTTTTGAGAAAAGGATTGAGAATGAGGAAGAAGGCCACTAAGAATGATAAATTGGTTGGGTACTGGTGGTGCATGCCTATAATCCTAGCTACTCAGGAGACTGAGATCTGAGGATCATGGTTTGAAGCCAGCCCAGGCAGGCTGACTTTGAATTAACCACCAGAAACAGAAGTGGTATGGGGCTCAGTGTGATAGAGTGCTATGCTTGAGCAAAAGAGCTCAGGGACAGAGCCCAGGCCCTGAGTACAAGTCCCACAACTGACAAGAATAAAAAGAATAATAAACTGACTTCTTTTAAAATAACTGAGCAGGAAATTTAACCTCCCTTAGAATTAATTTCAAATTTTGTAAAAAGGAGTCATGAACTTTACATTGGAATAGTGTAAGGTAATATATGAGAGAACTTTATTATTCAGAAGTGTTTTGGGAACATTAAACATTTTTTAAATGATCAATTTAGTAAGCAGATTATCCTATTGTAAATAGTTTAACTTATACTAGTACCAAGACTAGTTTGAGGAGTTAAAGCAGACGCCAGGCACCGGTGGCTCACACCTGTAATCCTAGCAACTCAGAAGTTTGTGACTTGAGGATCACGGTTCAAAGCCAGCCTGGGCAGGAAAGTTCATGAGACTCTTATATCCAATTAGCCACCAGAAAACTGGCAGTGGCGCTGTGGCTCACGTGGTAGAACGCTTGACTTGAACTGAAGAACTCAAGGACAGTGCCCAGACCCAGAGTTCAAGCCCCATGACTGACCAAAAAAAAAAAAAAAAAAAAGGCAGCCATGTGGGAAAGGAGCTAGTGGCATCTGTTTCAGGTATCACAATTAGGATAATTTGGTTAGTTGTGTGTCATTTTGATGACCAGCTATTTCTTTTTTTTTTTTTTTGGTCCGGTCGTGGGGCCTGAACTCTGGGCCTGGGCGCTGTCCCTCAGCTCTTCAGCTCAAGGCTAGCGTTCTACCACTTGAGCCATAGCACCACTTCCGGCTTTTTTCATTTTGCTCATGTGGTGCTGAGGAATCGAACCCAGGGCCTCAGGCATGCAAGGCAAGCGCTCTACCACTGAGCCACCTTCCCAGCCCATGACCAGCTATTTCTTCACCACCTCTGGAAAAAAAAAATAGAAGAGAAAGGGGAAGAAAGGAGAAAATAGAAGAGAAAGGTTGAAATTGTACATTTTGGAAAGCAATTTCTTTAGAGAGACTTCATGCAGGTTATGTTAATTCCAGAAATACTTGTTGGATTTGACCCTTGAGGTCTGTTGCTCCTAAGCCAAGGTGCCTGAATATGAGCAAGGCCAGAAAGCTCCTGATAGCTGCATTTAGAAGGGCCTATTTTTATTTATTTATTTATTTTGGCTGATCATGGGTCTCCCCCCACCCCACCCCCACCCCTGGTTGTAGGGCCTGAACTCTGGGCCTGGATGCTGTCCCTTAGCTCTTCAGCTCAAGGCTAGCGCTCTACCACTTGAGCCACAGCCCTAGTTCCGGCTTTTTTTTCTTTTTTGCTTATGTGGTGCTGAGGAATCGAACCCAGTGCCTCATGCATGTAAGGCAAGCATTCTACCACTGAACCACCTTCCCAGCCCCAGTGAGTCTTGAATGCTGGGCCTGTGTGCTGCTCTTCAGCTCAAGACTAGCATCTACCACTTGAGACACAGTACCACTTCCGGTTTTCTGGTGGTAAAGTGGAGATAAGAGTCTCATAGACTTTTTTTTTTTTTTGGTCGGTCATGGGGCCTGAACTCTGGGCTTGGGCGCTGTCCCTCAGCTCTCCAGCTGTAGACTAGCGCTCTACCACTTAAGTGAGCTTCAGCCCACTTCCGGCTTTTTTTGCTTATGTGGTGCTGAGGAATCAAACCTGGGGCCTCAAGCATGCAAGGCAAGCACTCTACCACTGGCCACCTTCCCAGCCCCTCTCATAGACTTTCTGGCCCAGGATGGCTTTGAACCATGATCCTCAGATTTCAGCCTCCTGAGTAGCTAGGATTACAGGCTGGAGCCACTGGCGCCCAGCTGGAAGGGACTATTCTTTTTTTTTTGAGGTGGGGGAGTCCGGTCGTGGGGCCTGAACTCTGGGCCTGGGCGCTGTCCCTCAGCTCTTCAGCTCAAGGCTAGTGCTCTACCACTTGAGCCACAGCGCCACTTCTGGCTTTTTTCTTTTATGGTGCTGAGGAATCGAACCCAGGGCCTCGAGCATGCAAGGCAAGCACTCTACCACTGAGCCACCTTTCTAGCCCCGAAGGGACTATTCTTTAACCCCAAGGTGCTTAGCACCTATTTACAATGGAACATGCTCCTTGGGTATTTCCACTATCAAGGTAGGTGGCACACATTCTTGTAGTTAAGAGTTCTTTTGAGCTGGCTAGAGTTACAGGAACAGATGTGGAAAGGGAGTCTTTTATGAATCTTTGTGGGGGCTGGTTTGGTTTGAATGTGGCCCTATTCACACTGTGGTCCAGACACATCTGAGCCTGAGTGGGATATTCTTGTACTGAGATAAGAGGCCTTTGTTTTTAAGTTTCTGCTGGTGAGGCTGTTTTAGGCTAACAGGGTTTTGTGAGAGTTTCTCAACCTCTCCCATTGAATTGAATTTTTTGATCTCCTTTGCTGAACCTGGGGGTAGGAAGGACACGGTCATCAATTACCATGAAAAGAACCTACCATTAAGCTTGGGTTTCTCGTTCTACTGGCTGTTCTCTCTCATGGTTTGTAGAGAACTTGCTATGAGCTAGGCTGGTTTGTAGTGTGGACGTGTCCTGTCACACACAGTGTGTGTGCAGTGCTTTCTCCAACCTGATTCTAACTCTGGGAGGAGCCAAACTAGCAGCTGGAAGTGTTTTTCCAGGGCTGCCTAGGCCTTCCAGCAGGCCCATGCATTCTCTTTTTTTTTTTTTTTTTCTTTTTCTGTTTTTTTTGTCAGTCGTGGGGCCTGAACTCTGGGCCTGGGCGCTGTCCCTCAGCTCTTGAGGTCAAGGCTAGCGCTCTACCACTAGAACCACAGTGCCACTTCCGGCTTTTTCTATTTATGTGGTCTTGAGGAATCAAACCCAGGGCCTTACGCATGTAACTCAAGCACTGTACCACTGAACCACCTTCCCAGCCCCCATGGATTCTCTTTTATCAAATGAGAAACCACTGGAGTAACTGGGAAGCAATCAACCAGATTGTAGAGTAACTAGGGTGTAATATTGGCCTTGTCATTCCCTAGCTGCATGACCTCAGTCAGTTAACCTTTACTTGCAAACCGGAGGGGATTAGACTAAACCATACATGTTCCATTTCTGACCTTTTTTTTTTTTTTTGTCGGTCATGGGGCTTGAACTCTGGGGCCTAGACACTGTCCCTTAGCTCCCTACCACTTGAGCCACAGCACCACTTCCAGTTTTCTGGTGGTTTATTAGGGATAAGAGTCTCACGGACTTTCCTGTCTGGGCTGGCTTTGAACTGGGATCCTCAGATGTCAGCCTCCTGAGTAGCTAGGATTACAGGTGTGAACCATTGGTGCCCAGCCATTTCTGACCTTATTGAGTAGCCACTGCATGTAAAGTCCTTACTGTGTGCAGCTCTGGAAATGCAATGGTGATCAAGGCCGGTCCATCCCATCATGAAGCCAATAGTCTACTCAAGTATGTCCAAAAGCCTTGGCAAAATTGGCCTAGTGCTATGAGAGAAGGACTGTATGTCCCCTGTGGGCCTCCCCAGGCTCTGAAGACTCCTTAATAGAAAGGATGTCTTAAGTGAGAGTTAGTAGGTAAGTAGGATTTGGAAAGACTTAGGAAGAAAAAAGCTCTTACTTCACTGTCTCATTCTGAAATTCTACTTCTGTCTTTTCCAAACTGATTTCTTACCTGATAAGTGAACGTTTCTTCCTAGTGCTCAATAGCTCTTTCAGATGCTGTGTTGTCCTTCATGTGAGCATGAAGAAGAGTTGGGGATTTCTTCCCCTGTATTTTTTTTAATGGTACTGGAGATTGAACTCAGGGCCTGAAGCCCTGGCTTTTGATTTAAGTAGGAAACCCACAATATTGGGTAGTACTGAAGGATTTATGGGGATATTGAAGTCCCATCTGAAAACAGGTACTTGGGAATTCCAGGTGCCACTTTAAAGAGCATCTCACTGAACCATGTGTGCCAGTTAATATTGGAGATAATTAATCTTCAAAAGGCTAGTTAGTCTCCAGGGTCGGACTGACCAGGGATGGGAAGGGGCTGTGTGTTCATCATAGATGCCTCGTTTCTCCCATTTTGACTCCAGAGCCACTTTATCCATGTTTGCCTCCCTCATATCCCCATTATACAATGCTTATCCTGTGTTTATAGGTCACACTCAGCCGGTACCAGCGAGAGGCAGAGCAGAGTCATGTGGCCCTTCAGAGAGAGGAGGATAGAGTGGAACAGAAAGAGGCAGAAGTTGGAGAACTGCAGAGACGCTTGCTAGGGATGGAGATGGTAATGGCTCACATCTCTTGTTTCCATCTCTGGACACCAGGGCTGGAAGAGGCTCAAGGATTGATTGAGAGGGTTGCTAAGGCCCTCCTTTTCAAAACAAGCAGCTCCCCCAAAACCACCTGTACAGCTTTGTCACATCCCTTTGAGTATCATTTACCTTTTAAAGACTGGGAAGGCCTTTTCTCTCATCCAGCTTCAGCCTCCCTTTGTCTAGAATGGAACCCATGTCCACTTTAGTTCCATGTTTATACAGATGGCTCTTCGGGGTTTTTGAAGCCTGTTTTTTAGTAGCCACTCAACTTGGTTCCTCAAAGATTGGCCGCCAGAGGTGGCTGGTGGTCTTGCATAATGCAAGGTCAAGTTCTCCCTCCGGGCAGCTGGGTGAGGCTGGGAAGTTTCTGTGTGCTGAGGGTGGGAAGGGCTATACCTAAAAGGGGAGGACACCCATCAAACCAGCTTGGCCTGCTGCTCTTTGGCAATTGTCCCAGGCTGTCCCAGCCCTAGTAGCCATCTTACCCCAAACACAAAAACAATTACCGTCTGCTCATGCTAGCTGTCCTTCTCTTTGGCCCACCTAGGAGCATCAGTCCTTGCTGGCGAAAGTCAGGGAAGGAGAGATAGCCCTAGAGGAACTTCGGAGCAAGAACGCTGACTGCCAAGCAGAACAAGAAAAGTAAGGGCCTTTGGGGTGCAGGGAGCAAAGGTCGAGCTTTGCAGCCTACAGCTCCCACATTGGCCAGGCCAGGGAGGAAACATTGCTGACGTCAGATCTTCCAACTCTGACTCATAACATGCTTGCTCTGGGTGGAGACCTGCCTTGGGACATATTGTTGGGAAGGCTGCTGTCTTGGGGAGTTTGTTTTCTATGGAGCAATAACCTAGGAGAAAAGATATTTATGGTTTTACAGCCAAGGTCAAGGGAGAGCTGGTAAAATCTTCTCACCTCTTGTTCCTCAAGTGAACTATAAGCTATTGGAGGACTATAAGCTATTGGAGGGACAGTCATCTTCTGTCTAGTCGTGCTGATGAAAAAGATAGGATGAGTAGTTTCTTAAGGACTTCCAGTTACTCAGAACAGTTCAGAGAGAAGCTGACAACCACTTTTCCTCAAGGGATCAGTGGGATTTTTCTATCTCTAGCGTTAAAAGGTTTTGTAGATTCCCTCTTACAAGAGAAAGGGAATTGCTTCAGATCAATGGAATCTACACAGCAAAGATTGTGCCTTCTGCCTCTTCCAAAAGTTGGAAATTCTGCTATTGGAAACTAATAAATAAAATACACACACACACACACACACACACACACACACACACACACACACACACACACACACACACACACACACACACACACACACACACACACACACACACACACACACACACACACACACTGATACGTACTTTCTAAGGCAGAAAATTACAAGTTCAAGGATTTATACCTATTTATCTGATTCATAAAATCTACACACACACACACACACACACACACACACACACACATACACACTGATACGTACTTTCTAAGGCAGAAAATTACAAGTTCAAGGATTTATACCTATTTATCTGATTCATAACACCAATATGGAGGGTCTAATTGCCATTATAAGCTGGACCTTTTGGGTTTTTTTCAACAGACATTACCTGAAGGGCCTTTAAAACTTTTTTTTTTAAGTCACAAACACCTTTTAATCTTCAGATTAAGACACATTCAAACTGGGCATCAGTGGCCCATTCCTGTAATTCTAGCTACTCAGGAGGCTGAGATCTGAGGATTGTAGTTTAAGCTATCTTGGACAGGAAAGTCTGCTAGATTTTTTTGGGGGGGGGGGATCCAATCATGGGGTCTGAATTCTGGGCCTGGGCACTGTCCCTCAGCTCTTCAGCTCAAGGCTAGCACTCTACCACTTGAGCCACAGCGCCACTTCGGGCTTTTTTTCCCCTGCTTATGTGGTGCTGAGGAATCGAACCCAGGGCCTTAAGCATGCAAGGTAAGTGTCCTACCACTGAGACACCTTCCCAGCCTTCTGCTAGACTTTTATTTCCAGTTAACCACCAGAAAAAAGCTGGAGGTTGTATTGTGGGCAGAAAAGCTCAGGGACAGCGCCCAGGCCTTGACTTCAAGCCCCAGGTTTGTCACAAGAAGAAGAAGAGGAAGAAGAGGAAGAGGAAGAAGAGGAAGAGGAAGAAGAGGAAGAAGAGGAAGAAGAAGAAGAAGAAGAAGAAGAAGAAGAAGAAGAAGAAGAAGAAGAAGAAGAAGAGGGGGAAGAAGAAGAAGAAGAAGAAGAAGAAGAAGAAGAAGAAGAAGAAGAAGAGCGACACATTCGAAATACTTCACTTCAGTCTTCTGGGAGCATTTTCTTTCCTTTTAGGCCAACTTAGATTTGACTTTGCTGGCACAAAAAAATGCAGACATCAGGCTGGGAAGGTGGCTCAGTGGTAGAGTGCTTGCCTTGCATGCATGAGACCCTGGGTTCGATTCCTCAGCACCACATAAGCAAAAAAGAAAATAAAGCTGGAAGTGGCGCTGTGGCTCAAGTGGTAGAGCGCTAGCCTTGAGCTGAAGAGCTGAGGAACAGCGCCCAGGCCCAGAGTTCAGGCCCCACGACTGGACCCAAAAAAATGCAAACATCTTATTTTGTACCCTCCTTTATGATTTGTATCAGAATTAGTTTTTTTCCCCCCAAGAATTACTTTAAATTACAGTTGATCCTCTGTATTAATGGGGTCTACATTTATGGATTCAGCCAACTGGAAATCCAAAATGTTTGAGGCAAAAAGTTGCTTATATATTGAGCATATAAATACTCATCATCATTCCCTAAACAAAGTAGTATAACAACTATATAATTTGCATGCTATTTACATATAATTTACATAAGTAATCCAGAGCAGATAGAAACTATATGGAAGGATCTGCATAGGTTATATGCAAAAACATCATTTTCTGTAAGCAACTGGCATATTTCATGGGGGGTCTTGAAACTGTCCCTTGGATATATTAGAGATGGCTTTTTTTTTTTTTTTTTTTTGGTGCCTGTACTAGGGTGTGAACTCGGAGCCTCAACGCTATCCCTGGGTTCTTTTTTCAAGGCTAGTGCTCTACCACCTGAGTCCAATTCCACTTCTGGCTTTCTGGGTAACTACTTGGAGATAAGAGGCTCATGGATTTTCCTGCCTAGGCTGGCTTTGAACCTCAGTTCTCAAATCTCAGCCTCTTGAGTAGTTAGGATTATAGCATGAGCCACCAGCGCACAGGTGGGTTGGGATTTTTTTTAAAGTACTTCAGTATTGGAGGTTCTGAGGGGCAAACCAAAAGAAGGGAGGAGCAAAAGACAAAAAGGATTAGACAATCCCAAACCAAGTCTTGGGAATGGCAATTGATAGCCATCTACTGACTTTTTTTTTTTTTTGTCGGTCCTGGGGCCTGAACTCTGGGCCTGGGTGCTGTCCCTCAGCTCTTCAGCTCAAGGCACTTGAGCCACAGCACCACTCGTGGTTTTTTCTGCTTATGTGGTACTGAGGAATCGAACTCAGGGCCTCATGCATGCAAAGCAAGCACTCTACCACTGAGCCATCTTCCCAGCCCACCTACTGACTTTTTTTTTTGTTTGTCTATTTGTTTTTTGCTGGTCATGGGGCCTAGCTCTGGGCCTGGGCACTGTCCCTCAGCTCTTCAGCTCAAGGCTAGTGCTCTACCACTTTGAGCCACAGCACCACTTCCAGCTTTTTCTGCTTATGTGGTGTTGAGGAATCAAACCCAGGGCCTCATTCATGCAAGGCAAGCACTCTACCACTGAGCCACTTTCCCAGCCCCCCATCTACTGACTTTATAGATACGAGGAGACTAAGAAATAGGGCATTGGATGGCTATGGGTGAAGACATAGAATGTTCACATTAAGGAAGGATGTGGGTTGCTCCGATTGCATCGTTCTCTCCACTTTGCGAACTGCCTACCCTCTGGCAGCTTGCACTTGTCAGCTTCCTAAAGCAGAACTGCAGAAGTAGCCTTATACCATGGGTCCAAGACCCTGAACGCTCTCTCAAGTGTCCTGCTCTGCTACTCAAAACACTCCAAAGCCAAATGTGTAGGTTTCCCACAGCAAGCAGTTCTCTGCTGACACCTAATGGATGTCCTAGAATTTAATTCTGTTCAGACACTACAGAGTTAGTGTAGACCCCATAGGTTAAGGGTTCAGGTCCCGTAAGATGGCCCTTGCTTTAGTTGTCAGTCACAAATAGTAAGTTGTAGGGAATACACTCTTCTACCATCTGGTATAAATGAGTTCTCTGTGCTGCCTCCTTAGGTTTGGTAACTTGTTATAATGATTTTGGTGGTGGTGGTGGTGGTTGTGGGGTTTGAACTCAGCTTAGGCAGTCCCTCAGCTCTTCAGCTCAAGGTGAGCACTCTACCACTTGAGCCACAGAGCCATTTCCTGTTTTCTAGTGGTTTACTGGAGATAAGTTTCTCATGGCCTTTCCTGCCCAGGCTGGATTTGAATTGTGATCCTCAGGTCTCAGCCTCCTGAGTAGCTAGGATTACAGGCGTGAGCCACCAGCGCCCAGCTTTATGACTTTTAAAACTCAGGAAACACTTAATATTACTGGCATATTATCAAAGATATTATAAAGGGTTCAAGTGAACTGAGAAATGCAGCAGTATGTAGGGAGAAGTTCAGAGGGGTACTGTCCATTGGAAGTCCAGGTTGCTGCTGCTTTGGCACATGGATGCACTCACCAACCTGGAAGCTCTCTGAATCCCTTTGTAAGTTTTTTTTTTTTTTATTAGATGTTCCCTTATGTAGGCATGATTGATTAAATTGTTTGCCATTGGTAATGAACTAAATCTTTAACACCCTACCACCTCACTCCTCCCCAGAGGTAGGAGCATGACTGAAGCCTCCAATCCTTACATCATACTTTGAATTTTCTGATGAGTAGCTCCCAACCCAAAGCTATTTAAAGACCCCAGCTACCAGTTACCTTGTTAACATATAGAAGCAATACTGGGGATTGATCTAGGGCCTCACACTTGCTAGGCAAGCCCTCTACCACTTTAGCTATACCCATAGCACACAAAAGATACTCTTTTTTTTTGGGGGGGGGTCCAGTCGTGGGGCCTGAACTCTGGGCCTGGGTGCTGTCCCTCAGCTCTTCAGCTCAAGGCTAGCATTCTACCACTTGAGCCACTGCGCCACTTCCGGCTTTTTTCTTTTTTTTTGCTTATGTGGTGCTAAGGAATCGAACCCATGGCCTCAGACATGCAAGGCAAGTGCTCTACCACTGAGCCAACTTCCCAGCCCAAAAGATACTCTTTATCATTCCTAGAGACAGGAACTCCATGTCAAAAACTGGTCAGAGACCTTTTTTTTTTTTTTTTTTTTTTTTTTTTTTGCAGGTCCTGGGGCTTGAACTCAGGGCCTAAGCTCTTGTGCCACTTCTGGCTCTTTCCACATAGTTTATTGGAGATAAGAGACTTTCCTGCCCAGGCTGGCTTTGACTTAATCCTCAGATCTCAGCCTTCTGAGTAGCGAGGATCACAAGTGTGAGCCACCAGAGCTGGGAAGGTAGCTCAGTGGTAGAGTGCTTGCCTCACATGCATAAGGCCTTGGGTTCGATTCCTCAGCACCACATAAGCAGAAAAAGCTGGAAGTAGTGCTGTGGCTCAAGTGGTAAGGTGCTAGCCTTGAGCTAAAGAGCTGAGGGACAGTGCCCAGGCCCAGAGTTCAGCCCCCACGACTGACCAAAAAAAAAAAAAAAAATGTGAACCACCAGCAGTGCCGGCTAAGAATATATTTCTTATTGCACTTCATAGCTCAATGTGCTTAGAATGTAAAAGAAGCAATCATGGCATTGGTGGCTCACACCTATAAATCCTCAGATATCAGGAGACTAATATCTGAGGATCTTGGTATGAAGCCAGCCAGGCAGAAAACTCATCGCCAATAAACTACTTAGAAAAAGCCAGAAGTAGTGCTGTGGTTCAAGTGGTAGACTGCTAGCCTTGAGCAAAAAAGCTCTGAGACACTGCCCAGGCCATGAGTTTAAACCCCAGGACTGGCCAAAAAAAAAAAAAAAAAGAATATGAAGGAAGCAGCAAAGGTTAGGATCAGGAGCCTTAGAAACAGTTGTGTGGAGCAGCAGCAGCTTTAAGGATCTTCAAATCTTATCTCTCCACTGCTAGAAAATCCCTGCCTACAAGCTTGATAGTGAGTGATATAGTAATACCACTTCCTACTTGAATCATCAGGAGGCAGTTAACTTCCTGACAGCTTTAGTATGGAGAGCTTTTCTTGTGTTAATATAAAAATTGTTTTCCTGGAGCCTGTTGGTTCTAATTTTAGCCTCTAGAGATGTCCAGAATGACTTAATCCCTTCTAACCTTCCTGAGCCATACTTCTTCATCTGGACTTAATGATGTCTGAAGATACTTCCAAGGTACTTCCAAGGTGTGAGAGCTAAAAATGTATCCCACTATCAGTTCCTCAGGGCACAGTGTGGGAGAAGCAGGCCAGGGGAATCACCTTGGGTAGGAACTTTCTAAGCAAAAGGCTCTTTCTATTAATGAATAGAGAGGACATCTTTTTCCCTTGCTCTTCAGCTTTGTGGTCTTTATTCCCAGGGCTGCTACCCTGGAAAAAGAAGTGGCTGGCTTGCGGGAGAAGATTCATCACTTGGATGACATGCTCAAGAGCCAACAGCGCAAAGTCCGGCAAATGATAGAGCAGGTAAACAGGGTCAGATCTTAACCTGCCCTGGGTTATTAACCTAAGGCTGTGTCTTCGTTTATATATTCTCCTAGGCAGTTTGGCTTATGCTTGTGTGTTCTCATAAGGCATTTATAGCAACCCATTATTAGGGTTTGAGTTACTAGGAGTTTGGGGGTCATTTGGCCTTTGCTTTCTGATTGGAAATGAAGAATTAATTCTCCCTTATACTCTGAAGAAAGTGCTGATAAAATTAATAATGAAGCTCCCCCGAACCCTGTTCCCCCCCCCTCTTGGCTCACACCTGTAATCCTAGCTACTTAGGAGGCTGAGATCTAAGGATCACAGTTCCTAGCCAGCCCAGGCAGGAAAGTCCATGTGACTCTTACCTCCAGTTAACCACTAGCAAACCTGAAGTGGCTTAAAGGAAAAGAAAACCTGTGGCTTAAAGTGGTAGTGCATTAGCCTTGGGCAGAAAAAGCTCAGGGATAGCACCCAAACCCTGAGTTCAAGCCCCATGTTCTATGTTTTTGGGCCTCATAGTAGATCTTCTGAGTTATCTTGCTTGAGCTTTATTAGAGTACAACATTCAGGATATATGCTGAGTTGCAAAATTGTTTTGCGAACTTAGAACCCCAAACTGGGAGGGCACATTTCCTTCATGTCAGTTCCATTTGTATCTGCTTCATTTACTGCCATTTCCATTGTCTAGAACAAGGACTATAATATGGTAAGCACTCCAGAAATATTTACTGAATGAATGACTTGTTTTCTATAGCCAAATTGCAATGAGTTTGAATCATCCATTTTGTATTTTGGAGAATGAGGGTGTTATTCTCCTCTCACTCCACCTCTTCTCCCACCTCCAGTATAATTAAGAATTTAACATTGCCGGGCACCAGTGGCTCACGCCTGTAATCCTAGCTACTCAGGAGGCTAAGATCTAAGGATCATGGTTCAAAGCCAACCCCGGGCAGGAACATCGGTGAGACTCTTATTTCCAATAAACCACTAGAAAATGGGAAGTGGTGCTGTGGCTCAAGTGGTAGAGTGCTCACCTTGAGCTGAAGAGTGCAGGGCCCAGAGTTCAAGCCCCACAACTAACAAAAAGAAAGAAAGAAAGGAAGGAAGGAAGGTAATGAAGTCACGTGATAGTTGCAGAGCTTTGCTTTTCACCTTTGCTGGCTTGTCCAGCAGCTGGGGTGAAGTTTGGTGAGTATGTAGCAAATCACTGGAAAATGAACCCTAATTAATCTCCTACATCTTTGCAGCTCCAGAATTCAAAAGCTGTGATCCAGTCAAAGGATGCCATCATCCAGGAACTCAAGGAAAAAGTTGCCTACCTGGAGGCAGAGGTTTGTATCCTGGGCAGCCCTAGTAGGAAACAGCACTCTTGAGAAACCTGGCCAAGGAGGGTGAAGTATGGAGGGGTCTTGTTCCCATCCAACTGATGTTCAGAAGAGAGTATCTGGGATGATTGCTCTGTGGTCAGTTTAGTTGAGCAAACATTTTCTGAGAACCTTCAGGAAGTTGTTTATAGTGATTAAGGCCTGCTCTCAAGAAACATAGCAATATGATGTAAGCCTCTTGCCAAAGCAAATTCTGACCATGTGGCCTTTGCAGTGAGTGAGCAGAGGAGCCTGGCTTTGAAGGAAGAGGAGGCATTCTGTAATTGGAGTCCTTTCCATAGCTACAGTGTTGGGCTCAATTAGCTACTGAGTTGTCCTCCTAGTCTAATTTCTGGTTTGCTAAAGAGCTTCTCCTGGAGTGTGTTGACTACCTGAAGATAACTTTGCCAGCCACTGTGTAAAGATCCCTGTAGAAGGGAAGACAACTGAAAACCAGGATACTTTGTTTTTTTTGCTGGTCCTAAGGCTTGAACTTGGGGCCTGGGCTCTGTCCCTTAGCCTCTCTGTGCTCAAGGCTAGCCCTCTACCACTTGAACCACAGGACCACTTCCAGCATTTTCTGTTTATGTGGAACTGAGGAATCAAACCCAGGGCTTCATGCTAGGCAGGTACTCTACACTGAGCCACATTCCCAGCCCCCAGGATTCTTTATCTGTGTGAGTGTGTGAGTGTGTGAGTGTGTGTGTGTGTGTGTGTGTGTGTGAGAGAGAGAGAGAGAGAGAGAGAGAGAGAGAGAAAGAGAGAGAAAGAGAGAGAGGGACTGGGATTTGAGCTCATGCCTTACATTTGGTTGGCTTGCTTGTTTGGCTGTTGCTTTACTATTAGTGCCACATCTCCAGCCCTTGCTGGTTATTTTAGAGATCAAGTATAACAGACTTTTCTGTCTGGGTTGGCCTCAAACCATAGCCCTCCAGATCACAGCCTTCTGAATAACTAGGATTACAGGCATGAACCACGAGCAGTGGCTATAATTTAGTGTCTCTCTCTTTTTTTTGGGGGGGGTCAGTTGTGGGGCTTGAACCCTGGACCTCAGTTCTTCAGCTCAAGGCAAGTGCAGTCTACCACTTGAGCCACAGTGCCACTTCTGGTTTTCTGGTGGTTAATTGGAGATAAGAGTCTCAATGACTTTGCGGCCCGGGCTGGCTTTGAACCGTGATCCTCAGGTCTCAGCCTCCTGAGTAGCTAGGATTACAGGCGTGAGCTACCAGCTCCTAGAAATTTAGTGTCTCTTAAAGGTGGACATCCTTTGCAGGCATGAGGCCCTGGATTCTATTCCTTAGCATCACATAAGCAGAAAAAGCTGGAAATGGTGCTATGGCTCAAGTGGTAGAGTGGTAGCCTTGAGCTGAAGAGCTGAGGGACAGTGCCCAGGCTGAGTTCAGGCCCCATGACTGACAGAAAAAAAAAAAGGTGAGCATCTTCTTGTCACCATGTGAGAGGTGTGCTGCATGTGCCCAGCTATAAAAGTTTACTTTTAGGAAGTAGCGCTGTGGCTCAAGTGGTAGAGCGCTTGCCCTGAGCTGAAGACCTGAGGGATAGCGCCCAGGCCCTGAGTTCAAGTCCCACAACCAACAAAAATAAAATAAAAAATAAAAGTTTACTTTTAGACTTTGAAAGCAAGAGTTAGAAATGGAATATACTTTTTTTTTTTTTTAAAGCTGCTAATAGCCAGGCACTGGTGGCTCATGCCTGCAATCCTAGCTACTTAGGAGGCTGCGATCTGAGGATCATGCTTCAAAGCCAGCCCAGACAGGAAAGTCCATGAGACTCTTACCTCCAATTAACCACCAGAAAACTAGAAGTGGCGCTGTGGTTCAAGTGGTAGAGTACTTGCCTTGAGCTGAAGAGCTAAGAGTCAGCACCAGAGTTTAAGGCCCAGAGTTTAAGCCCCACAACCGAAAGAAAAGAAAAGAAAGCTGCTAATAGGGCTGGGAAGGTGGCTTAGTGGTAGAGTGCTTGCCTAACATGCATGAAGCCCTGAGTTCAATTCATCAGTAACACATAAATAGAAAAAGCCAGAAGTGGTGCTGTGGCTCAAGTAATAGAGTACTAGCCTTGAGCAAAAGAAGCTCAGGGACAATGCCCAGGCCCCAACTTGAACCCCAGAACCCCCCACACACAAACACACACAAAAAAAAATGCTGATAATACTTCACTAAAATAAGATAGCTTATTGGAAAGGCAAGTGAATATGTCAACTTATGACAGGAACTATTTACAGGGAATATATAATGAGCAGAAACAGGAAATGGTCAGCATTACAGGATTATTGAGCAAGTATCAGAGAAGAGAGCATTTTGTAATGATGAAGGTGAAAGGAGGGGACTCCCAGTGGTAGCATGTAGAAGTAGGGATGATAACAATACAAATACGGAGGTGGAGAGACCAGAGGAGCTCCCTAAATGTAACCCATGAAAAACCATAGAAAGGCCCATCGTAACCTCCACCTTCTGTTACAGAATTTAGAGATGCACGATCGCATGGAACACCTCATAGAGAAACAGATCAGTCATAGCAACTTTAGCACCCAGACCCATGCCAAAACAGAGAACCTGGGCAGGTGAGTATATATGTACAGAATGGGCCTGGGCAGGAAAGGAAGGGAAGAAGAAAAGATCCATGCAAAGCATTCAGTGCCAAGGCAAGGACAAGCTCTTTAAAATCAAGTTTCCGGGGCTGGGGGTTTAGCCCCAGCGGAAGGGCGCCCGCCCGGCACGCGCAAGGCCCTGGGTTTGGTCCTCAGCCCTGGAAAGAAAAAAAAGAAGAAAAAAAAATCAGTTTTCCTCTTAGCCTCTGATCGAGGCAATTCTACACTAGAACCATATTCTAAGTTATTTAGTGCGGGGCCTCATACTATGAACCAAAGAGGACTATGAATGGTGTCCACAGGTATGTGCTAAAATTGTAAGCAAAAATTATTTGTCTTTTTTTCATATTGCATCTGTGTATGTATAATATTTGCATATTCTTGAGAGGTTCTTTGGCTTCCAAAGAACCTCTTCTTTGGGCCCCAAATCTTGAAAAAGAAAAAAAAAAATCAACTATCACATCTATACCCACTTTATTTGTTTAACTGCCTTTCCCTGTATCATCCCTGCCACCAGATAAATGTATTATGCTCCAAATCTTTTTGATGTTTCTGAAAATTACTGTGTCTAAGCACTTATAGCTTGGGTGATCAGCCAACCAAAACGTGTAGGATTCCAGAGGCAAATGTGGAGGAGAGGCTAGATGCCGGTGGCTCACGCCTGTAATTCTACCTACTCAGAAGGCTGAGTTCTGGGGATCACAGTTCAGAGCCATCCTGGGCAGGAAAATCCATGAGACTCTTATCTCCCCCAAGCCGGAAGTGGTGCTGTGGCTCAAAGTGGTAGAGTGCTGGCTTTGAGCAAAAAGGCTCAGAGACAAGAGCCCAGGCCATGAGTTCAAGCCCCATGACTGACCTCCCCACTGCCCCCCAAACAAAAAAAAAAAAATGGGAGGAGAGGCTTTGTGAATGGTGGGCAGTAACAGAACACTCAGTGTTTCTAACTTTCTTTCCAGTGTTAGGATATCGAAGCCACCCAGCTCTAAGCCCATGCCTCTTATCCGAGTGGTGGAAACCTGAGCTGTAAGGAGATGGACGTGACCATTGAAGCTGCCTCTCGCCTGGGAGAAGTCCACCACCCCTGCAGGCTTTTAACACGGACTCTGAGTTCCTGATTATTTCCTGGCTGCACCCAGGCCTTGAGGCTCACATGTGCCACTAGTCCTAAGTTCCTTCCTGTCCTGATTGCTGGGCAGATGGCTTGTGAGTGCCTCCTCTGGTCACCACAGCCCTTTGAACGATGCTATCCTGACAGAAGGGACCACGCAGTGTCCTATTCCCTATTTTTTCCCCTGTAGCAGAGCCTCCCCTCTGTTGGACTTTGGAGTCCAGGTTCAGGCAAGATGACAAGATTGGTCTCAGCCCAAAAAGCTGGAAGCACAAAAGTCCAGAGTGATTGGGGAAGCACAAAAGTCCAGAGTGATTGGAGTGTATCCTAGAGGGATGAAGTTCCTTCTGTTAACACAGCTTAGTTCTTAGCAACAAACTGTTTATCTGCTTACTCCACCCTCAGCCCATGCTGACCTAGGCCTCCTACTGACAGAGGAGGGCAACCTGTCCAGGCCCAGTCAGTCAGGGAGCCTAAACTTAGAGTGGACAGCCTTGTCTTTCTGCAGACAAGGAAATGTACACTCAGGGAGGAGTTTTGAGCAGGAAGATTTTCTAGGCCATGGACAGATATGTGTGATTTCTCTCTGCTGTGAAAACTCTAAAATCTCTTAGGGTTTTCCCCTATTATAGTACACACCAAAAGACACATCTCAGTCTTCCTGATGCAGAGCCTAAAAACTCTTTTCACAGAGTTGCATCTCTCCCAGAAAAGCTCTCATCCTATTTATTTTGCTAAGTTATTGGTGGTTTTGCTTACATCTCATAATTGATTTAATACCAGAGTTCTATAGCCTTCTCTTGAGATATTTGGGCTTATATGAAACTGAGAACGTGTTCTCATTGGTGGTGTTATTTCAGAATACTGTGGTGATGAATCTTCCTCTGCCTTTCCTTCCCCTACCTGCTCTCCCTTCCTCCTCCATAGTGGATCTGTGCCTCAGGAAGGCAAGCATCTTCCCCTGTGGCATTGGGGACTGAATGCATGCAGAGGGAACAATGATCAAGACTCTTCTGGATGGAGGGGTGCTTTCCCTAAGCTCTCTGAACCCCTTTACTCCATGGTTGGTCTTTATCCTAACTCTGAATGAGCTTGCAGTTTGTCATCTTTTCTTTAGGACTTTTCTGCAGCCTTAAGAAGAAGACAAGCATCAGAGTGTGATACTATAGGAAACAGAAAATTTTAAAATAAATAGGGATTTAGTCTTTGACTCTACTTGGGCTTATGTCAAGAATTAAAGCCGTGTGTGTGTGTGTGTGTGTGTGTGTGTGTGTGTGTGTGTGTGTGTGTGTGTGTGTGTGTGTGTGTGTGTGTGTGTGTGTGTGTGTGTGTGTGTGTGTGTGTGTGTGTGTGTGTGTGTGTGTGTGTGTGTGTGTGTGTGTGTGTGTGTGTGTGTGTGTGTGTGTACTGGATTCCCATGCTGGCCTTGTCTATATTAGTGTTTTGGGACAGCAGACAGATGTCTCATTTGTAAAATGAGGGGGTGGGACCAATGATCTCCCTGTCCCAGTTCTTAAAGTTTGTTTTCTGTAATGTAGTCTTTGTGTGGTGAATTTAATAAATTATGTTAATGTGTCTCTTTGACTTCTTGGCCTGATTATGTTTCACTTCTTCACTTCTGGGGAGGATAAAAGAACATAATTTAATCTCTCTCTCTCTCTCTCTCTCTCTCTCTCTCTCTCTCTCTCTCTCTCTCTCTCTCTCTCTCTCTCTCACACACACACACACACACACACACACACACACACGAGTTTTGAACTCAGGGCTTTGTGCCTTCCTGGCAGTACTCTACCACTTGACCCATGCCTTCAGCCTTGCCTTTTGCTGGATATTTTGGGGATGGAATCTAACAAACTTTTCTGTCTGTGTTGGCCTCAGATCCTCCAGATCTCAGCCTCCTGAGTATACAGGCATGAGCCACTGGCTCCAGCTCATAATTTAGTGTCTCTTGAAGGTAGGCATTCTCCTGGCAACATATGAATGATGTGATCCTTAGGTCCCAGATGCTATGGCATGAGGATGCTGTGGCATTTACAAGAGTTAGAAGCAGTCCAGTTCCATGATCTGAGTCCTCATTGTAGAACATGGTCCCTTAACCTTAGCTTGGACCCTATCTAGGACAGGGGCCTAGCACAATCCCTAAGCTCAGCCACTCAGTGTCATCCTCATTTAGAGAATAGGTGATCAAGAAGTAGAGGTCTTGAGATTGCATGGAGATACGCCAATCAGAACTGGAGCTAGGTGAGCAACTTACCTCCTTTGCAGAAATGAAAAACACTCTGGAAATGCTGACTACAGCTTTTTGAAGGTTCAGTTTGTAGCTATCTGAGTATCATTCAATTAATTCAATGATTTTTTTTTCTTTCTGCCAAAAAGCTGGTTGACTGCAGAGCCAAACTGGGACATAGCTGAATTTACACCAATCTTGTCTGGGCTAAAGAAACCGGAAACAACCCTCCCAATCTCTGGCTCTGATTCTAGTTCCCTTTTGTGCTTCAGTTCAGAGTGTCCCCCCTCCCCCTTTCTCTGATCACTTTTCCTATCTCTTGCTCCTCAGCTAATTCACACTGTAAGCTTCAAAATACGTTTTGAAGACCCAGATTTGTTTTCTGACACCCTGAGTTCTCTTCTTCCCCTGGCAGTCTTGCTTGGCACAAGTCTATCTAGACTGTACTTGTCTTGGAATATGAATAGGATGGAAGCAGGGCGGGGCTGGCTGCAGAAGCAGGAATGAGTATACTGCCCGCAGGAAAGCAAGGCTATCCCGTTGGGCCTCTCGGGCTCTGGGGGAAGGGGTGGAGATTTCAGTTGGAGATAATGAAGTGAAATGTTCTAGAGACTAGAAATGGGGCTTTAAGAAATTCCTCAGACAAGCCAGGCAAGTGACTCATGCCTGTAATCCTAGCTAATCAGGAAGCTGAGATCTGAGGATTTGTAGTTCAAAGCCAGCCTGGGCAGGAAAAGTCTGAGTGACTCTTATCTCCAGTTAACCCTCAAACTGCTGGAAGTGGAGCTGTGGCTCCAGTGCTAGCCTTAGGGGGAGGAGGAGGGTGCTAAGGGATAGCACTCCGGCCTGGAGTTCAAATCTCAATCACACTTAACATACACATGCACACAAATGAGTTCCTTGGAAAACAAAAGTGCTTCTGGTGTTTTATTGTCCTGCTTAGGCATACCACTGCCAAAAGAAATAGGGCCTTGGCACAGAGGATGAACCAGAGGAGATAGTAGTTGGAGGAAGCTATTAGATGTCTTGGTAATGTTTCCAGTTCTAGATGGAGATTGTGTGGAGAAAGGGAAACTCAGGACCTGAGAAGGGGGATGAGCGAGCTGCTTCTGACTTCAGTGGTCTTTGTATTACCTGCGTTTGTGATTCTTAAAGCCGTCTCCTATGTGCTGCTCTGCCTTCGCGGGACCTTTGCCATGAGGAGCTCTTTCTCTGAGCTAGGTGTTAAGAGCTGCCCAGACATGCAGCCATCATTGACAGCCTCCTATAAACCTGGAGCATCAGCCCCAATGTGGGCAAAGTAGCTGTGGAAGCATTCTTCCCACCAGCCGCTTGGTTGTCAGTGACATGGTGCTTTGGAGTGTTTAAAAAACTAATTTCTAGCTGGGCGCCAGTGACTCACACCTGTAATCCTAGCTACCCAGGGGGCTGAGATCTAAGGATGGCAGTTCAAAGCCAGCCTGGGCAGGAAAAGTCCCTGAGACTCTTATCTCCAATAAACCATTCAGAAAACCGGAAGTAGTATTGTGGCTAACGTGGTAGAGCACTAGCCTTGAGCTGAAGAGCTGAGGGACAACTTCCTAGGCCCAGAGTTCAGGCCCCACAATCGACAAAAACAAAACAAAACAAAAAACAAATAAAAAGCCACAACCAAAACAAAAAGAGTCTCCTGGACTTTCCTGCCCAGTCTGGCTTTGAACCGTGACCCTCAGATCTCAGCCTCCTGAGTAGCTAGGATTACAGGTGTGAGCCACCAGCGCCTGGCCTGGTCTTCTTTTGCTATGTTTACCACTTCTAGCCTCTCCTAAACCTCCTAGGTTATATAGGTCACCTCAGACAATAACCGGTGCTTCTCACTTCTCCCTTGTGACAAGGGGTCTTGCCGGCCCCTTTCCTGGCAATGAACCTTTCTTTGTTCTCTGTACCTGGATGTCTGCATGATTTTCTGTCAAAGTCTAAAATAATCTAACAGCTCACACCTGTAATCCTAGATACTGGGAGGCTGAGATTCAAATATCAAGGTCCAGAGCCAGCCAGAGCAAACAAATCCATGAGACCCTTATCTCCAATTAACCAACAAAAAGCTGGAACTGGAAGCATGGCTCAAATGGTAGAGCACAAGCCATGAATGGAAAGGCTAAGCGGGTCCTGAGTTCAAGTGTCCAGTACTTGTACCAAAAAATAAATAAATAAATTGTTGGGCACCAGTGGTTTATGCCTGCAATCTTAGATACTCAGAAGGCTAAGGTCTGAGGATTACGGTTCAAAGCCAGCCTGGATAGTAAAGTCTATGAAACTTCAATTAATCACCAAAAAGCTAGAAGTAGAGTAGTAGCTCCAGTGTCAGAGTACTAGACTTGAGCAAAAACAGATCAGTGACAGTGCCTTAGTCCTGAGTTTAAGCTCCAGGACTGGCATACACACACACACATACACGGATTGATTTGGTTTTTTTTAATCTGTATTTTAAAGTATCATTCACCATGAAATGGTCCACCATGAAATGTCTCCACTTGGAAAGGTGCTGTGACATGATACAATGTAAAGTAACTTACCTTGACCAAGAAGGATAGTCATTTGGGTTGGAAAAGATACTTTCCCTGTCTAGCCAGCTCTCCCCTCTGAGAGGCTGTTTTCTGTGCGGCCTCTAATAATTCCCTAGGCAAACTTGTTCCTCAGAGCCAAGCTGCTGGGCTTCGGCCTGAGCTTGTTCAGGCTCTGACCCAACAGCAGATGTTAGCCTAAGGCCCTTGGCCTCTTTTCCACGCTTCGATTTAGAACTCTGCTTTGCAAGCTGTAATTATTTCCTATCTTTCCTGTCCCAGTTCTAAGCATCATGGTCTTGAAACTAAAATTTGGACACCTAAATATTCTGTAGCCCCTCTTTCCCAAGGAAAATCTTTATCCAGGCTCAGAGAATTAAAAAAAAAAATCATTTCTTAAATGAGTACTTTCAGGTGTTTGTGACTTTAGCTAAGTATAACTACGCCACAGTATTGTGAAATTTAGGTAGTCACCTAATCTCAATAAAGAAATATTTTGGGGGAAAAAAACAAAACATGAGAACTTTCTCAATTCAGCCATGCTCTGAGTCTTGGCACTGAGACCAACTTTGAAATAAAATGTGTGGCTTTTGGGCTGGATTTGTTCTTCCGCGGAGTCTTCAGGGATGTGGGATTGAGTGTAGATAGTAGCAAGATAATTAACTTCCTGTCAGGGTGTTGGCCACCAAGTCTTAGACCCCAGGACCTCACGCAGCTGAGAAAAAGGAAATCGTTAATCCTTATGACTTAATCTATCAGTTCAGTGCTGATCACATACTTGCCTTCCACCTCATTAGGGACCAGGCCCAGGCCTGCCTAGGTCTGCAGAAGTTTGTGACTCTGCTGTGAATCTTTCAATATGTTAATATTGAACTGGTATGGAAAAAATATTTTTTCCTGGGGAAATTTTTTTTTTTTGGGTCTAGTCATGGGGCCTGAGCCACCTTCCCAGGCCATCTGGGGAAAATTTTTTGAAAAGCACTAATGTATAAAACAGACTTCTCAGGGCTGGGAAGGTGGCTCAGTGGTAGAGTGCTTGCCTTGCATTCACGAGGCCCTGGGTTCGATTCCTCAGCACCAAATAAGCAAAAAGAAAAAAGCCAGAAGTAGTGATGTGGTTCAAGTGGTAGAGCGCTAGCCTTGAGCTGAAGAGCTGAGGGACAGCGCCCAGGCCCAGAGTTCAGGCCCCACGACCGGACCCAAAAATAAATAAATAAATAAAACAGACTTCTCCTGGGCTATATTGTAATCTCAAGTTCCAGGAGATCTGAGTCCTGTCTGCACTGTAACCCTCTCCTTTCCTGTTTTATGGTCTCTCAAAGCCCTTCAGATTAGTTGTTTTCAACAGGCTGTGACTTCCTTCCTTCCTTCCTTCTTGCCTTTCTCTCTCTCTCTCTCTCTCTCTCTCTCTCTCTCTCTCTCTCTCTCTCTCTCTCTCTCTCTCTCTCTCTCTCTCTCTCTCTCTTGTGTGCTGGTACTGGGGCTTGAACTCAGGACTTGTATGATGTTCCAGAGCTTTTTGTTCAAGGCTAGTGCTCGACCACTTAAGCCACAGCTATACTTTTGGCTTTTTGGTAGATCACTGGATAGAAGGATCTCATGGACTTTCCTTCTTGAGCTAGCTTTGAACTGCAATCCTTAGATCATAGCCTCTGAGTAGCTAGGATTATAAGCATGAGCCATTAGGCCAGGCTCCTCTCTCTATTTCAGTTATATCGTTTGTTGCTGCCTTAATGTTTCACAGCTTGCCTAGCATGCACAAGACCCTGAGTTCATCTCCAGTACAAAAAAAATAGGAAAAAAGATATGCCAATAACCCTGATTTGATTGTTACACATTGTACACAATTGATACTGTGTTGAAACAGCATATTAAACCCTATGCAGAGGTACAATGTACATATAATTACTAGATGTTAAAATTATTATGTATTCAAGTTGGGGAGTACTCTAAACAGTATAACTAAATAAATTTTTTTTTTTTGGGTCTGGTCATGGGGCCTGAACTCTGGGCCTGAGCGCTGTCCCTCAGCTCTTCAGCTCAAGGCTGGCGCTCTACCACTTGAGCCACAGTGCCACTTCCGGCTTTTTTCTTTTTGCTTATGTGGTGCTG
This sequence comes from Dipodomys merriami, assembly GCF_024711535.1. Lineage (NCBI taxonomy): Eukaryota > Metazoa > Chordata > Mammalia > Rodentia > Heteromyidae > Dipodomys > Dipodomys merriami. The sequence continues at coordinate 2,668,672 of NW_027202893.1, forward strand.
AGGAATCGAACCCAGGGCATCTGGCATGCAAGGCAAGCGCTCTACCACTGAGCCACCTTCCCAGCCCCATGAAGGGAAATATTTTAACTCATGAAAATGTGAGCTTGAGTTTTCATGAAGGAATGAGGAATTACCAGTGGCGATTCTGCTGAAGAGGCAACATTAATGGATGAGCTCAAACCCAATCGATAGAAAATGTAAGATCTCGCTAAATCAGTGGTCAGAATAAGAGAATAGTTAGAAGAGAGAGGTCATTTTTTCCCCCTGCACATAGTTATTAAGTGTCTTCTCCCAGGGAAGGGCATGTGAGGCATCCAGTGGGGTTGTAACAGTGAACAGGACAAGTCTAGTCCAGCCTTTGGGAAATCTGTCTTGTGTTAGTGGGTTAATTTAACTGATTGGCTGAAGTAATACAGGGCCACTGCTGCTGGCCAAGGCAAAAGAAAAGTCTAGAGTCACTGGAGGATCAGGTGAGTCGCATCAAGCAACTGAAGGTCTTGCCAAAGCTCCAATTTCTTTCCACTTCTCTCTGCACAACAGGTTTGTCCTGGTGCTTGTAATAATAGAAACTGAGAAACAACATGTGTCCAACAGTAGAGCAATGGGCAAGCAAATTAGAACACAACCACTCTGGGATATTATGCATCCACCACAAATGCGGGTTATGAAGACTATGCTGCACTAGGGAAGAGTGCTCTGAATGTTAAGTGATCAAAAGTAGGACACAGAACTTTATGGTGACTTATTACAGCTAAAAAACAAAAGTTTCTAGAAGGGCCAGAGATGAATAGACTCGAATATACTAAACATATGACTGGAGTGGATTTTGTCTTTGTTTTTTTTTTTTTTTTTTGTTAACTTTGTCCAAAATGTCTAGTGTTTGTTCTCCTTGTGCTTGCATGGAAGTCCTCATCCTGTCTTTACCCCACCCCCTGCCTCTGCACATGCGCAGATCATTTGCTGGTGTTCGTTCTTTTACCTGTAATGCCTTCTTCCCTTTTTGACCTAGCAAATATTTATTGGAAATTGGTAGAGGGGCACGGTATAGCTTGGAGAAGATGATATAGATGAAGCTGCTTTGTGAAGTGCTTTACAGATGTTGTTAGGTGAAAAAAGGGGTAGAGGAAGAAGGGGAAAAAAACCCTTTAAATTTCACAATACTGAGCCGTGTACTTTAGAGGCAGGAGGTCAAGATGATAAAATGTAAAACAACTGGAGCTATTCTGCAGTTTAAAAAAAATACAGCCAGGGGAAAAAACCACCTGTAGAACAGGTGAATGACAATGGAATTGGTGGAGCCAGAACAAAGCCCTGGAACCCAGGAGTGGGTGGATCCCAGGAGAAAGTGCAGAGCGAAAGCTGAAGGTTAAAGTCAATGTGGCATGTGGGAGTTAGGAGCCCTGCTGGAGGGGTCCTCTGGGAAAGGTAGTAGGGGGGGTGGTGATGGTGGGCCTTCCCTGAGGAGGGTCTGGTCTTTAATCTTGAAAGCAACAAGGCTCCACTGTTTTGCTTTTACTATCATATGAGGTCTAGGGAGACACGGTTCTTCCTTATCTATCTTTGTTTGTCAGTTATGGGGATTGACCTCAGGGCTTGGGCACTGTCCCTAAGCTCTTTTTGTTCAAGGCTAGTAGTACTCTACCACTTGGAGCCACAGTGCCACTTCTGTTTTGTTTTTGTTTTGTTTTGTTTTGTTTTGTTGGTCTTTGGGCTTGAATGCTGAGCCTGGGTGCTGTCCCTGAGCTCTTCAGCTCAAGATGAGTGCTCTACCACTTGAGCCACAGCACCACTTCTGATTTCCCGTCTCGAGCTAGCTTTGAACTGCAATCCTTAGATCATAGCCTCTGAGAGGCTAGGATTATAGGCCTGAGCCATCAGCATACAGCTTCCTTACCTGTCTTGTTCAAAACTGAGTCTCAGGGCTGGGAATGTGGGTTAGTGGTAGAGTGCTTGCCTGGCATACATGCAGCCCTGGGTTCAATTCCTCAGTACCATGTAAACAGAAAAAGCTAGAACTAGCACTGTGGCTCAAGTGGTAGAGTGCTAGCCTTGAACAAAAAGAAGCTCAGGGACAGTGCCCAGGCCCTGAGTTCAAGCCCCAGGATTGGCAAACAACAACAACAACAACAACAACAAAGAACCACAACTGAGACTCAGGTACCTAGTAGAGTGGTGCCTTACATACAGTAGATGCTCAATAAATGTTAGTTGGATGGAAATTGGGATGAACCAATTATAGGAATGACATGATAGAATAAGAAGGCTGATCCTAGCCAGGCACCAGTGGTCACGCTTGTAATCCTTGCTATTCAGGAGCTGAGACCTGAGGATTGTGGTTCAAAGCCAAACTGGGCAGGCAGGAAAGTCCGTGAGACTTTTTTTTTGGGTCCAGTTATGGGCCTGAACTCTGGGCCTGGGCGCTGTCCCTCAGCTCTTCAGCTCAAGGCTAGTGCTCTACCACTTGAGCCACAGCACCACTTCCGGCTTTTTTCCTTTTTCGCTTATGTGGTGCTGGGGAATCGAACCCAGGGCCTCATGCATGCAAGGCAAGCGCTCTACCACTGAGCCACCTTCCCAGCCCCATCCGTGAGACTCTTATGTCCAATAAACTACTCAGAAAAAGCTAGAAATGGCACTGTAGCTCAGGTGCACTAGCTTTGAGCACAAAGAGGCTCAGGGTCAGCACCCAGACCCTGAGTTCAAACCCCAGGACCAGGAAAAAAAAAAAGGCTGATCCCAAAGAGGTAGATATCAGGGTTAAAAATATAAAGGTTGATGGCAAGGTATTAGGGTACCTCAAGGAATGAGCTGAACTGGAATAAAGGTTTCAGTCAGGAAGGACTGCTAGGAAAAGTCATTTGGAAAGAACTGATAGAGCCAGGTGCTGGTAGCTTACTCCTGAAATCCTAGTTACTCAGGAAACAGATCTGAAAGTCAGTTTGAAGCAGCTGGAACAGGAAAATCCTTGAAACTCTTATCTCCAATTAAACACCAAAAAAGCCGGAAGTGGAGTTGTGGCTCAAAATGGTAGAGTGCTTATTTTGAGCAAAAAAGCTCAGGGACAGCTTCTAGGCCCTTGAGCAACAGCAGCAACAACAAGAAAGAACTAATGGGAGGACTTTCTGATTCTGGTGGTTTATTGGAAATAAGAGTCTCATGGTTAAAGAGCAGAGAGATCTCTAATCTACACAGTACCCAGCTCAAGCACTACCTCTAAGTATAAGCTGCACAATAAGTGCTCCTTGATTTAGAAGAAACCTGAATTCTCTGTGCTGAAGGCAGCATTTCCTTCTTTGCTTGAGGATTTTTTTTTCTATCTTCTCTCGTCTAAATTGGTCTTTGAGAATAAGGAAGAGGCAGATCCTCAGTACCAATGTCCTCCTCATGAGTCATGCCAACATCTGGCATTACCATCAGCAATAAAACATCACATTCATTCAATGTCTTTGTATTTGATCTTTCAACAGCAGTGGAATCGTGTAGCATAGCACTTAAAGAGTTAGTATGAGTCCAGAACTTGTAATCCTAGCTACTCAGGAGGCTGAGCTTTGAGGATCACAGTTTGAAGTCAGCCTGGGTAGAGGGCAGACATATCCAACAGACTTATCTCCAATTAACTAGTAAAATTCCAGAAGTACTGGTGTGTTTCAGATGGTAGACTGCCAGCCTTTAGGGGAAAAAGCTAAACTAGAGCTTGAGGCCCTGAGTTCAGCCCCTAGTACTGAAGCATGTATGTGCACATGCACATAATGTGTGCATGCGTACACACACACAGATTGGCATGAGCTTTGGATCTTGTGTGTGTGTGTGTGTGTGTGTGTGTGTGTATATATATATATATATATATATATATTATTTTTTTTTGTCAGTCATGGGGCTTGAACTCTAGGCCTGAGCACTGTCCCTCAGCTCTTTAGCTCAAGGCGAGTGTTCTACCACTTGAGCCACAGCACCACTTCCAGTTTTCTGACGGCTTGTTGGAGATAAGAGTCTCACAGACTTTCATGCCTGGGCTGGCTTTGAACTATGATCCTCATATCTCAGCCTCCTGAGTAGCTAGTATTACAAGTTGAATCACCAGTGGCTGGCTTTATAATTTTTTTCTTTTGTGCCAGTCCTGGAACTTGAACTCAGGGCCTGGGCACTGTCTTTGAGCTTCTTTTGCTCAAGGTTAGCACTCTACCACTTGAGCCACAGTGCCACTTCTGGTTTTTTTTCTGTTTATGTGGTACTGAGGAATTGAACCCAGGGCTTCATGTATGCTAGGCAAGCACTCTACCACTAAGCCATATTACCAGCCTTTGTTTATAATCTTAAAATTCTCACCTTTACTGGCCATACTACTTGGAAAAGTCATTTAAAGTCTCTAGGGTTTAATTTCTCTGTCTATACATCAAAGACTATAATCCCCACTTCATAAGAACATTTACTGAGTGCTTACAGTGAGCCAGGCACTGTCATTTTATTCCTACTTGACAGCCCAGGAATTACAACACAGAACAAATGCCTTGTCCAAGATGCAATTGTAGGACATATACAACAAACTCTAGGTCACAGGAATCTGATCCCAGAGCTCTTGTGTATACCACTATGTTTTAGCAGCAGTCGCTTTAGCAGTAATCCCTCCAAAAGCCTTATACAGGAATCATATGTAGCATGTGTGGTACACAGCAGACAGACACTATGTTCATTATTATTAATACTTCTGAACATTTAATATGTCAGAAGTATAGGTTAGGCTTTGAGGATGTATTGAGAAAAAAATGGAGGCCTCAATTTCCGGTCGCTGCCAGTCAAGTGACACCAGATGTTTGTATGCTGAGAGGCAAACACAACCATACACTTTCAATGCTAAAAGAAAATATCCAAGCTGGGTGCTGGTGGCTCACGCCTGTAATCCTAACTACTCAGGAGGCTGAGATCTGAAGATTGTGGCTCAAAGCCAGCATGGGTAGGAAAGTGCATGAGATTCTTTTTTTTTTTTTTTGGGTCCGGTCATGGGGCCTGAACTCTGGGCCTGGGCGCTGTCCCTCAGCTCTTCAGCTCAAGGCTAGCGCTCTACCACTTGAGCCACAGCACCACTTCCAGCTTTTTTTCTTTTTGCTTATGTGGTGCTGAGGAATCGAACCCAGGGCCTCAGGCATGCAAGGCAAGCACTCTACCACTGAGCTACCTTCCCAGCCCGTGCATGAGATTCTTATCTCCTATTAAACATCAGAAAACCAAAAGTGGTGCTGTGGCTCAAGTGGTAGAACACTAGCCTCGAGCCAAAAAGCTGAGGGACACCGCCCAGGCCCAGAGTTCAAGCCCCCAACAACTACAAATCCAATAGACTCTTGGGACACTGGGGCTTGAAGGTATGGATGGTGGATGAAGTTTGGACAAGAGTCTAGAGGTGCAATAGAGTTCTGTGTCCTAAGGAAAGTGTTCAAAAATGCCAGAGAAAAACATCTGTACCCCTGTCCCTTACCTTCCTGTAGAGTAGAATATGGTAGGCAGAGGTATTAAATGATGGAGAGAAAGTTGGTATTCAGTCAGATCCTTGGGCTCCACTTAGCTCACAAGACTCTTAGGAATTTACAATTTGTTTTTCATTGTTCTGTTTTGCTTTTTGCAGTGCTGCAGTTTGAACCCAGGACCTCACATATGCTAGTCAGTCTACCACAGATCTACATCCCTCCAGCCCCCAAGTCTATAATGATTAGACATCATAGTTTCATATCTCCTCCTCTATTTTCTCATGAGGATGGGGGCTCCATTCCTGGCTACTTCTCTGTTATGTGTCCTAAGCTGAAAGACCTAAATCTCTCTGATCCTTAAGCATGTTTGTCTTTTTATCTCTAAGGGTATGTGGGCAGAGTTGGACTAAAGTCTCTTTAAGTTCTAAAATTTCATTGAGTCTTGTGGGGAAAGACTGCTTTCTGAGCTCATTTAGTCAACCTATGAGCCTGAAAAAAAATATATATGTATATATATATATATATATATATATATATATATATATATATATATACAAGTGGAGATCCTACTGCACGCCCAGATTGCAACCACTAGAGGGCGGCAGGTCCTTGAGCACCTGGACAGGTGGCTGTTATAGGCCCCATAGGAAAACCAGGCAGCTGTTTATTCAGACCTCGTGTGGGTCTCTGGGGTTTCGATTTTTAGCAAAGGACAGCCAGCCAGATTAGGATGTGATGAGGGAGTCGTTTTGCAAATTAGGTCTGAAACCAGAAAGGTAAAGGCCAGCCCTAAAATGAAATTGGATTCTGGGAAGGTAAATATTTTATGGAAAATTGAAAATGTATCCCCTGCCCTAGTTTTGGTTGCCCACAGCTCCTTTTATCTGAGGCAGAGGTCTGGGAGCATTTTATAGGCTGGTAAACGTTTTAAAAGTCTGAAAGATGATTTTGTAAAAACTCATTTTATAAGGTTGTTATGTTTGATCAGCTTTTCCTAGAGTTATTTGAGAAGCGTCAGTTCATTTTGCTCATGTTTAATAAGCCCTTACTCAGGAAAGAGTTGGTTTTGAAAGTTTTCAGCGTTTCCAGAATGTTCTGCCAAGGTCATATTTTCTTTTTCTTTCTCTTTCTTTCCTTATTTTCTTCCTTTTTTCTCCTTCATTTCTTGCTTTCTTCCCTACTTCCTTCCTTCCTTCCTTTTTCTGGAGAGGATAAAATAAACAGAATTAACATGTGTCCACTGGATAAAGAACAGTAAACACGAACTTCATAAGAAGAAGTGCAACCAGGGTGGTTGGGAGGGATGGATGCTATCCTATCTTATTCTGCTGTGTGAGTTTGGATGGTCCCTTTACTTCTCTGAGTCCCAGTTCCCTCTTCTTCCAAATCCCAGGTCCTTCTGAATTCCAGTCAGCAGTAATCACATTTTAGATGATCCCAGCTACCTGCAGGTTCAGTTGACCTGTTCTATGGTCTTTTCAAATGTATAAGGATTGGATCCTTTGACAGCTTCCATTAGATTATAACCTTGCAGAATACCAGCAGCGCCCACAGAAGAGACAGAAGAATGTGATTCCCCCCTCCCTTGCCCCCATAGACAGATAAGGCTGCTTACCCAGCAGCTGCAGAGCTCTGGCTGCCATTCATTGTTAGCCCTCTTCTCCCAGCGCACAGGGGGAGGATGGTTGGGATTACACTGTCATTTGCTTTACTCAGCCTCCTTTCTGGCCCTCTGCGGTTTTGCTGCTTGCTTTGGAGCTATACAGTGTCCTTGATCATCTCACTGCCTTTCCATATGTGGGTCCTCCTGCCTGGATTTCTTTATCTTGCCTTGGCCTTTTGTGACAGTTTTAGTTATCCTTCTAAACCTGGCGAAGATGCCACCGGTTTGGTGTCAGCCTCCCCTGTCTCCCTGAGAATCCCAAGGCAACGTTCATCATCCCTTTCAGAACTCCCACAGCGCCTGGGATGAAACATCACACTGTCTAGTATGTGTTTGTTTTCATGTCTGCCTCTCCCCTCAGACTTGAGAATTCCTAAAGGACAAGCGTTAATTATCTCCATGCCTGGTAGATTGTAGGTACTTTATCAGTGCTGGAAGAACAGAATCGAATTCTCTTTTTCTGTCACCAGTTAGATGTTTTGGCAGGTGGCTGACCAGGATATCGGAAGAAAAGGTAGTCTTTCCTGGAGAGAGCCTTGGGGCACTTGCCTGGCATTGAGATCTAAATGTAAAGAGCTATGTGTGCATATTTAATATTTATATGGAGGAGGACAGACATTATTCATAATTAATGGCAGATTGCTAGGTGTCATAGACTCTTAATCCTAGCTCTCAGGAGGTTGAGGTGGGAGGATCACAAATTTGAGGCTGGCTACCTAGTGAAACCCTGTCTCAAAACCAAAACCCTGTCTCAAAACACAAAACTTGATGGAAACTGTTTAGAATGTATTTTAGTTATAGAAGACGACATATAAGGAGAAATTTTCTGACAATATGACCAAGTTGTAGGACATGAGTTTTAAGATAGTGGTGCTCTGTGTTGAAGGGTTTTATAACTATGATATTTTTCAGAAACATTATCTGGAGTGAGCCTGTTCAGTATGAATATATGGCCTCTGAGTCTAAGCTTATGGAATAGAAGTGGATAGTCCTCTTGGGCAGCTCTGGTCATTGGGTGTAGGTTGGGGCTTCAGTAGGTTCAGATAGAATGACCTGGCCCTGCATGAATGGGTATTGGAGGTAGATAGACGCTGTCATGGCTCAGCATGGCTTCTCACAGCTGTGAAGTTCATGCATACCAGTTGTCAGTGAATAGACTACGAGAGAGCTACAAAATCTGAAGACTTTGTACTTCTGTCTCGCTCCTAGTCTTCCTCTGCCTCCACTGTCCCAAAAGCTCTTGGTGTGGCTATAAGAACAACTAGCTGCCGGGGGCGAGTGGCTCACGCCTGTAATCCTAGCTACTCAGCTGAGGATCGTGGTTCACAGCCAGCCCAAGCAAGAAAGTCCCTGAGACTCTTATCTCCAGTAAACCACTCAGAAAACCAGAAGTGGCGCTGTCGCTCAAGTGGTAGAGTGCTAGCCTTGACCTGAAGAGATCAGGGACAGCGCCCAGGCCCAGAGTTCAGGTCCCATGACCCCCCCAAAAAAAAAAAAAAGAACGGCATAAACAAACAGGAACAGTACCCAGACCCTGAGTTCAAGCCTCAGTATATTCATATACACACATAATAATTATGCATTATTTGTCTTTTTATGGATTCTTTCTTTATTCCTCCATATTGTAGCATTGCCTTACTGATTTTTTTTGGGGGGGGTCTGGTCGTGGGGCCTGAACTCTGGGCCTGGGCGCTGTCCCTCAGCTCTTCAGCTCAAGGCTAGCGCTCTACCACTTGAGCCACAGCACCACTTCCAGCCTTTTTCTTTTTGCTTATGTGGTGCTGAGGAATCGAATCCAGGGCCTTGAGCATGCAAGGCAAGCACTCTACCACTGAGCCACCTTCCCAGCCCCCTTACTGATTTTTTTTTTTTTTTTTTTGGGTCCAGTCGTGGGGCCTGAACTCTGGGCCTGGGTGCTGTCCCTCAGCTCTTCAGCTCAAGGTTAGCGCTCTACCACTTGAGCCACAGTGCCACTTCTGGCTTTTTTCTTATGTGGTGCTGAGGAATCGAACCCAGGGCCTCAGGCATGCAAGGCAAGCTCTCTACCACTGAGCCACCTTCCCAGCCCCTTACTGATTTTTTTAAATAAGGTTTTTATTGTGAAAATACTGTACAGAGGGGTTACAGTTACATGAGCAAGGTAATGAGTACATTTCTTATCCAGTATTGTTGCCTCCTCCTTTGTTTTCCCCCTACTATCCCGCCCCTCCCACCACCTCAACTACACCCCCCACTCCCACCACCGCCTAAATTGTAAAGATCGTTTTTTTCGACATAGCGTCTTGTACATTTCATTGTTGCAATGGGTCAATCTGTATCCCTATTTAAACAACTTGTTTTTTCCCTTCCCCCTCCCCAAATTATATCAACATCAAATACAATGAAGACGGGTTTGGTTTTTTATTTGGGGGTCTGGTCGTGAGGCCTGAACTCTGGGCCTGGGCGCTGTCCCTCAGCTCTTCAGCTCAAGGCTCTACCACTTGAGCCACAGCGCCACTTCCGGCTTTTTTCTTTTTGCTTATGTGGTGCTGAGGAATCGAACCCAGGGCCTCAGGCATGCAAGGCAAGTGCTCTACCAGTGAGCCACCTTCCCAGCCCCTACCCCTTCCTTTACGTTCCCACAGTGTCTTCCCTCCCATTCCTGCCCACAAATTACATAGGTCATTTTCCACATAGTGTATAATGAATAGCATGATTGCATTTGTTCTCCCTTCCTCCCTCCTTTTTTGTACATGCCCTTTCCCTCCCCCAAAATTAAAAAAACAAACATCACTTATGACCACCACCAACAGTAACAACCAGAAACCCCACATTTCTATTTTCTGGAGTTTGTTTCCATAAATAGTATTTTAAATGTTCTGAGACCTTACACCTTTGTGTTCCTCCCCTAAGGGTATCCTTCTTTGGTCTGTGTGTGAATGCTTACAATCCTATGCAGGTCATCATGTCCAGTTATATTTTAGATCTCACTTCTACATATGAGAGAAAAACATGCGCCATTTGTCTCACTGAGCTTGGTTTACCACACTTAACATGATTTGTTCTAGGTCCATCCATTTCCCTGCAAATGACATAATCTTATTCTTTGTAATGGATGAGTAAAATTCCATTGTGTATATACACCATATTTGGTTGATCCACTCATCTGCTGCAGGGCATCCGTGAGATTCTTATCTTCAATAAACCACCAGAAAACCAGAAGTGGCTCTGTGGCTTGAGTGGTAGAGTGAAGAGCTGAGGGACAGCACCCAGGCTCAGAGTTCAAGCCTCATAACCGACCAAAAAAAAAGTTAACTCTCTCTCTGTCTCTCTCTCTCTCTCTTTCCTCCTCCTCCTCCTCCTCCTCCTCCTCCTCCTCCTCCTCCTCCTCCTCCTCCTCCTCTTCCTCCTCCTCCTCTCTCTAACACATACACACATTTTGTTTTTGTTTTTGTTTTTTGCACTGGTCCTGGGCTTGAACTCAGGGCCTGAGCACTGTCCTAAAGTTAGTGCTCTACCACTTGAGCCATTTCTGGCTTTTTGGTGGTTAATTGGAGATAAGAGTTTCTTGGACTTTCCTGTCCAGGCTGGCTTTGAACCGTAATCCTCAGATCTCAGCCTCCTGAGTAGTTAGGATTATAGGGCTGAGCCTCTAGAACCTAGCTAAGATCTTAAATTCTTTTTCTTTTTTTTCTTCTTTTTTTGTCAGTGGTGGGGCTTGAACTCTGGGCCTGGGCATTGTTCCTCAGCTCTTCAGCTCAAGGCAAGCACTCTATCCCTTGAGCCACAGCACCACTTCTGGTTTTCTGGTAGCTAATTGGAGATAAGAGTCTCATGGACTTTCCTGCCTGGGCTGGCTTTGAACCTGGATCCTCAGATCTCAGCCTCCTGAGTAGCTAGGATTATAGGCATGAGCCAACCAGCGCCTGGCAAAATCTTAATTCTTGAAATATCTCCATATATAGATAAGCAGGCATCATCGTGTGTAGCTTAGAGTGGGAGAAATCAGTTGAAGAGAAATGCATTGGGTACAACTGGCTGCTTGTCCAAATCCAGCTTGTCTGTGCTTCCTTGCCTCTTATACTTCTTTGGATAGAGGCCCAGTCTTGTTCTGGTGTTCACTGGCAAGCTGTACACACACAGGTCTACTCCTAACCCCAGGAACAAGTCATGATAAGTCTAAGTTAATCATGATCACTTTTGGTTCTGTTATCAATGGTTTAGTGTATTAACATATGACATATTTTTAGCCCATGAGACATGAGGGAAAGTTGATACAAGGCTGCTACTGTGTGCATTCTTGTACAACAGGCACAAAAGGAAACTTCCTGTTTTCTTTTTTTTTGGTCAGTTGTAGGGCTTTAATTCAGGACTTGGACCTGTTCCTGAGCTTTTCTGCCCAAGGCTAGCACTCTACCACTGTGATCTACAGCACCATTTAGTTTTCTGGTGGTTAATTTGAGATAGGAGTCTCATAGACTTTCCTGCCCAGGCTTGCTTGTAGATCTCAGCCTCTTGAATAGCTAGGATTACAGGCCTGAGCCACCAGAGCCCAGCAAACTGCCTATTTTCTACTTTTCTACTTCCCAGTGGCTATGTGTATTGGAAAATGCTAGGTATAGCAATCATTTTGCCACCATAAGAAGAGTTAATTCAATAATTCAGATGCTATGGTGTAAAGGTGAGAGATGGAAGGAATCTGGATCTTTGTATATATAGCTGCTCAGTCAACTGACTCTGGGGACACTCCCCCCCCCACATAGTCACCTCTATAGTCTTGCTACTTATGTAAAATAATAAATTTTCTTCTTATTCAAACCACTTTTGAATTTTTATCTTTACGTCCATAAAATCCTAAATGATGTTTTGTTTTTTTGTTTTGTTTTTGCCAGTCCTGGGGGCCTGAACTCAGGGCTTAGGCATTGTCTCTGAGCTTCTTTTGTTCAAGGCTAGCACTCTATCACTTGAGCCACAGCACCACTTCTGGCTATTCCTGTATATGTGATACTAAGGAATCAAACCCAGGGCTTCATGCATGCTAGGCAAGCACTCTACCACTAAGCCACATTCCCAGCCCCTAAATGACATGTTAAAGATTAAAACTAAACAAAAACCTAGCCAGGGGCTGGTGGCTCAGACCTGTAATTCTAGCTACTCAGGAGGCTGAGATCTGAGGATTGTGGTTTGAAGCCAGCCTGGGCAGGAAAGTCATTCAGACTCTCATCTCTAATAAACCACTAAATAAGCTAGAGGTAGAAGTGTGGCTCAAGCTACAGTAGAGTGCTAGCTTTAAGCAAAAAAGCTCAAGGACAGCACCCAGGCCCTGAGTTCAAGCCTCAGGAGTAGCACGTGCGCACGCGCACACACACACACACACACACACACACACACACACACACACACACACAATCTCATACCATATTCCACTGGATGATGTTAACAAAGTAGACACCTTGTCAATATTCTTGTTATAAAGTCTCCTGATCTATTATATTTTGTTGACTCTTGGAGACAGAAAAGGACCTCTGGAAAGTTGAGTTTGAATTTAAAAAAAAATTTAAAAAGGGGGGCTGGGAAGGTGGCTCAGTGGTAGAGTGCTTGCCTTGCATGCCTGAGGCCCTGGGTTCGATTCCTCAGCACCACATAAGCAAAAAGAAAAAGAAGCCGGAAGTGGCGCTGTGGCTCAAGTGGTAGAGTGCTAGCCTTGAGCACCCAGGCCCAGAATTCAGGCCCATAACCGGACCCAAAAAAAATAAAATAAAATAAAAAATAAAAAAGGGGGGTTGGCAATGTGGCTTAGTAGTAGAGTGCTTGTGTAGCATGCACAAAGCCCTGGGTTTGTTCCCTCAGTACCACATACACAGAAAAAGCCGAAGTGGCGCTGTGGCTCAAGTGGTAGAGTGCTAGCCTTGAGCAAAAGAAGCTCAGGGATAGTGTCTGGACTCTGAATTTGAGCCCTAGGACTGGCAATAAATAAATAAATAAATAAACAAATAAACTAACTAAAATAAGCATTCAAAAAGGGAGGGCTCTTTGCTGCCAGATCACCGCCGTCATTGGTGGTTTGCAGGCTCCAGGCTCCAGGGAAGGGCCTGTCCCACCCAGCTGTGCTTCTACCTAGCTGAAGTTCTGAAGACATGAAGAAGCAGATTTACAAACTCACCAAGAAGGGCCTGACTCCCCCTCACAAATCAATGTGATCCTGAGTGACTCACACAGTGTTGCACAGTACATTTGTGACAGGCAAAAAAAGAGAAAAATCTATGTTAATGAGATCCACAGGATGATATTTGGCTGTACAATCTACTTTATTAGTATCCAATTCTTTTTTTTTTTTTTTGTTCATTGTGGGGCTTGAACTCTGGGCCTGGGCACTGTCTCCTCGCGCTCTTCAGCTCAAGGCGATTGCTCTACCGCTTGAGCCACAGCGCCACTTCTGGTTTTCTGGTGGTTAATTGGAGATAAGAGTCTCACAGACTTTCCTGCCCTGGCTGGCTTTGAACTGTGATCCTCAGATCTCAGCCTCCTGAGTAGCTAGGATTACAGGCGTGAGCCACCGGTGCCCGGCTAGTATCTAATTCTTTTAACAAGCTAATGTGTAGGTTAAAGGGTATTTCTGTAATGTGTAGAATTATGAGAATTTTGAATCCACTTTGTTACTCACAGAAATATTATTTTAGCCTATCTAAAGCCTGAACACTCAAGCAATAAAATCATTTCAATTTTTTAAAAAGTAGGAGAGAAGCCAGGAGCTGGTGGCTCATGCCTGCAATCCTAGCTACTCACAAGGCTGAGATCTCAAGTGGTAGCGTTCTAGCCTCCAGCAAATAAAAGCTCAGAAACAGCGCCTAGGCCATGAGTTCAAGCCCCAGTATTAGCACAAAACAAAAAGGAAAGGGAAGATAATGGAAAAAAATGGAGGATATAACTAATAATGACAATTGCCTAGGGAGTTAAAGCAAAGAAGATAGTGAAAATGACATTTTAGGGCTGGGAGTAGGAAGGATCATGGCTCTAGGCTGGCCCCAGTAAAAGTGAGACTGTTCCTGAAAAACAACCTAAAGAAAAGGGCCAGGGGCATGACTCAAGTGCTAGAGTGCGTGCACATCAAGCATGAGATATGGTGTGGAAATAAGGCAAGCCAGGGTGGTTATAAAAGCCAGAGAACTTTTGTCTCCAACAGGAAACCCAGACAATCTCAAAGAGGTAGTATGTGGCAAAGTAGAAGACAAATACGTGGTTTGAGGATAACCAGATAAATGACTTTGAAACACTACAAGAACAGGAAATAGAACAGAATTCAATAGAATAGAATTCAACAGAATATTGACAGAAAACTAACATAGTTGCAAAATAAGCTGATATAAATAAATGCTTCTGTGCTAGGTACCAGTGGTTCATACCTGTAATCCTAACTTCTCAGGAAGCAGAGATCCAGAGGACCATGATTCAAAGCTAGCCAGTCAGAAAAGTCTACTCTGTCTCTCAAATAACCAACAAAAAGCAGGGTTAGAGGCATGGCTCAAGAGGTAGAGCACTAATAGATCAAGCAAGCCCAGTAAATATGAGGCTCTGAGTTCAAACCCAGTCCTGGGGTATGGTTGAAATCCAGTAGGAGGATTAAGGTTTGATGCTAACCTGAGTGAAAACTTAGTGAACCTCCATCTCAATATATAAGCCAGGCATGTTGAGTCACAGTTGTAATCTCAGCTACAAGGGAAGCATAGGCCTGCTTGGGGAAATAGAATGCAAGACTTTATCTGAAATAATGATCTGAAGCCAGATGCTGGTGGCTCACGTCTGTAATCCTAGCTACACAGGAGACTGAGATCTGAGCATAGCAGTTCAAAGCCAGCCAGAGCAGGAAAGTCTGTGAGACTCTTATCTCCAATTAACCACCAGAAAACTGGAAGTGACACTGTGGCTCAAGTGGTAGAGTATTTGCCTTGAGCTGAATTGCTCAGGGACAGTGCCCAAGCCCAGGGTTCAAGCTCTATAACCCACAAAAAAAATGACTTGAGAAAAACAAAAATGGTCTAGGGTAGAATGCTTCTTTAGCAAGCATGAAACAACGTTCAAACTCCTATACTGAAAACAAAACAAAACAAAAATACCCCCAACCAAAAAAACCCAAAAACAAAACTCAGCCCCCTCCCCTCAAAAAAAAGTTTAAACAAAACACTAAAAACTATGCAATCATGATCTCACAGTTGGTGTCTGGCTCAGGTTTCACAAGGTACAAAGTGTGGGCCTTAATTCTTTGTGAAGCTCAGAATCCTCTTCCAAGCTCACCTAGTTGTTAGCAGAATTTCTTAAGGGTGTATAGAGTTGAGGACACCAACTTCTTGCTGTCCCTGGGAGCCATTCTTAGCTCCCTGAGGTCCCTGTGGTTTTGCTGCCATGTGGCTATCTCCATAGACAGTTCTTAGTATGGCAATTTCCTCAAGGCCAGCATGGGAATCTCACAGCTGAGTCTGTAACATAATGAAGTGATTGACACATCATCTCCTTTGCCACAGTTTATTGCCTACAAACAAGTCACAGGTTTCACTCACCTTCAAGGAGAAGGGATTACACAAGAGCCTGACTCATTGGCGGTCACCTGAATCAGTACTTGCTGGAGTCATTTAGACTAGAGAGATAGTTAGTAACTTGGAATCTTCAGGAGGCCTTATGAAGGGACTGCAGCGAGGGCTTGAAAGCTGGGTAGAATTCAGACAGCAAAGAGGGACAGAGAAGAGGCAGGCCTGGCAGTGGTAGCTCATGCCTGTAATCCTAGCTACTCAAGGGGATGAGATCTGAGAACCTCCATTCAAAGCCAGACTTTTCTTTCAAATGATCTGCCAAAAAACTAGAAATGGGGCTGTGGTTCCAAGTGGTAGAGCTCTATTCTTGAGCACAGAAGCTCTGGGATAGTGCCTAGCCAAGCCCTGGGACTGGAACACACACACACACACACACACACACACACACACACACACACACACACACACACACACACACACACACACACACACACACACACACACACACACACACACACACACACACACACACACACACACACACACACACACACACAGTAGAACATAAAGGACCACAGGATCCAAAGTGCACAGGTGGGATTTCCACTTTTTTGTGTAGGGATTTCCTGTTCGACAAGGTAATGGAACCTGCTGATGTGCAGAACTCAAAAGCCAGGAGGAGCTTCCTTATTTAATCACAAGGAAGCTAGATACTGGAGAGGGTCCTTGTCTTAGTGTGTCCCAGCACTTGGGCTCAAAGTTCAGTTTTGCTATTAACTAGCTTTGAGATTGAGACCTGCTGGTTATCTGCCCCTGGTTTCAGCTGGATACTTGTATTTACGTTGTTGGTCAAACAAGCTTTAGAGTGGGGAAGTACTTTGGATGATCCAGATTCTATTTCCAAAGGCAGTTTTGTTGACTTCCAAGATCCCCTACTCTAGCTGCCCCCTTCCCCCCAGGTCTCTGACTCCTCTGGGAATCTTCTAAATAGGGGTGGTGGGAAATTCCTTGGCACACCCCTCATCTCTATATATTCTACCTCTGTTGCAGCTCTGATCTGCTACCAACCAGAATCAACAGCTCCCACATTTGTGTTCTAGCCCAGGCCCTTCTAAACACCAGATTTATCTGTCCAACCAATTACTGAACCAACCATTCCTCTTGAATCTCCCACAAGCTTCTGAAATCAACTAAACGTACTGCTTTCCCTTGCAAACCTCCTTTTGACATAACTCATCTTGGGGAATACATGATTCTTACATCATTCCATCTTCTCTGCTTCTTCACCCCTGAGGTCCCAGTGGCCTCAAGTTCTTTCTTTTCCTGTGTGTCCCCTTCCTTGTATTCCCACTGCTACTGCCCTAGTTGGAATCTCATTAATTCTCACCCAATCACTGCAGTCAATTCTCAACCCATCTATCTCAATTCCTTCTCTATATACATTCTACAGAGTGAACTTTCTAAAGCACACATTTGATAACACTGCTACTCTGCTAAAGAGTGTTCAAAGGACCCCTACCTTATTAGGAAGGAAATGGAAGTGTCTGGGCCTGATGCTCAGTAACTGAAGCCCTCTCAGATCTGGCTGTTCCCTGTATGTTTCCTGGCCTCTCACACTACACTGTGTTCTTTCAGATCTCTATGTGTTTAGAATATGCTGTTCCCTTCGTTAGAAATGTCCTTCCGTCACCATTCTCCTCTGTCTTGCTAACTCTGCTCATCTATAACCATGTGGTTTAGCTTCCCCATATTCTGAAACATCTTCCTAATGCTTCACCCTCCAGATAGTAGGGGACTTGTCGGGTGGTCTCCTAGCAGCTTGTATGAGTCTCTGCCACAGCGCATTATGCAGAATTGTAATCATTGTTTTTGTTCTATTTCCTGCTAAACTGTGAGGGTGAGGGTTTTCTTTCTTTCTTTTTTGTCAGTTGTGGGGCTTGAACTCTGGGCCTAGGTATTGCCCCTGAGCTCTTCAGCTCAAAGCTAGTGCTCTACCACTTTGGGCCACAGCACCATTTCCTCTTCTTTTTTTTTTTTTTTTAAAATGCTGGTCCTGGCTTGAACTCAGGGTCTGGGTGCTGTCCCTAAGCTTCTCTTTGCTCAAGGCTAGCTAGTGCTCTATCTCTTGAGCCACAGCTCCACTTTTGACTTTTTTTTTTTTTTTTTGTAGTTTATTGGAGATAAAAGTTGCACAGATTTTTCCTGCCCAGGCTAGCTTTGAACTGTGATCCTCAATTCTCAGCCTCCTAGGATTACAGGTGTGATCTACCAGCACACGGCCTATGAGTTCCTTTTTTTATTTTGGTGTCTATACTAGCGCTTGAACTCAGGACCTCACTCTCTTGCTTAACTTTTTTATTTTTTGCTGGGGACTGGAGTTCTTTTTGTTGGTTAATTGGAGAATGTCTCAGATTTGCTTGCCTGGACTTGGCTTCAAACCATGATGCACACATCTCAGCCTCCTGAGTAGCTAGGATGACAGGCACGAGCCACTGGTGCCAGGCTAGACTGAGAGTTCTTTATGACATTTTCTTTGAGTCTGATCCTTCCTGAATATTTTAGTTATTTTTTTAATAGGTAATACACTCATCTACCTAAAAATTCAGAAGTTAGAGAATAAAGTCTTGTCTTTGCTCCAGTCAGCCTCCCTGGTATCAGTCAATGTTATTTTCCTGTGGGGGAAAAAAACCTTTTTTCTTTTTCTTTCTTTTTTTTTCTAAGACAAGGTCTTAGGCTGCCCTCCAACTCACTGCATAGCCCAAGTATGCCCTGAATACTCCATCCTCCTGTCTCTGCTTCCTGGTCCTGGGATTGTAGACATGCTTCTTGTAGTATTTCCAACAATACAAATATATACTGTACCTCTGTGTGTGTGTGTGTGTGTGTGTGTGTGTGTGTGTGTGTGTGTGTGTGTGTGTGTGTGCGTGTGTGTGTGTGTGTGTGTGTGTGCTGGGGCTTGAACTCAGGGCCCATGCATTATCCCTTAGCTTTTGTGCTTAAGGCTAGTGCTCTACCACCTTGAGCTGCAGCACCATTTCTGGCTTTTTTTTCTTTTTTCTTTTTGGTAGTTAATTGGTGATAAGAGACTAATGCACTTTCTTGCCAGGGCTAGTTTTGAACTGTGATCTTCAGATCCCAGCTTCCTGAGTAGCTAGAATTTCAGGTGTGAACCTATAATGCTGGGCCACAGTTCCTCTTTTATACACAAATGGTATGGTGTTCTGTAATCTGTGTGGAACCCTTTTCTCATTTAACTGTGTATTCTCCATGAGATCATTTCATTGCAGTGTAGAAAGAGTTCTTGTCTAGAGTGATTCCATTATGGATGTGTCATAACTTAACCAAGGACTATTAGGTTGTTTCCATCTTTTGTGAATAGCTACAATACTACAATGATTGAACTTCACACACAAAAAAGTCATTTCATAAAAAACAGCATTGCAAGTTTAGCACTGAACTCCTGGAAGTGAACTCCTGGACCCAGAGCCATGTGCATTTATAACCTTGATCTTGTACTATTGTTCACATTGAATCTGTGGGTATTATCTAATGTAACACTGCATCTCTAGCCACTATTACAGAGCATAGAACAGAGCAGGCATTAAATTTATTTTTATTAAATAAGCAAATGAAAAAAAAAAGATCTCTTATAGCAAATGCTCCCTTTCTCTAACCCCTTGCTTTTAGTATAATGTGTCTTACCCATCTAGGATTCAATTCAAACTAAATGATGGAATTGAAAACAAACACCAAGCTGGGCGCTGGTGGCTCACGCCTGTAATCCTAGCTACTCAGGAGGCTGAGATCTGAGGATCGCGGTTCAAAGCCAGCCCAGGCAGGAGAGACTGTGAGACTCCTATCTCCAATAAACCACCAGAAAACCGGAAGTGGTGCTGTAGCTCAAGTGGTAGAGCGCTCACCTTGAGCTGAAGAGCTGAGGGACAGCGCCCAGGCCCAGAGTATAAGCCCCACGACTGACAAAAGAAAAGAAAACAAACACCAATATTATTTTGAAGCAAAATAACTTTTTTGGGTGTGGTATTAGGAATTGTACTCCAGGTCTGTGCATTTGTTAGACAAGCACTCTAACACTTGAGCCATGTCCCCAACATTTAAAATTATTATTTATTTTGTCTGTTGTGAGGTTTGAACTCTGGACCTGGTTGCTATCCCTGAACTCTTTAGCTCAAGGAACACTCTACCACTTGAGACACAGCACCACTTCTGAGGTTCTGG
The DNA here is from genome assembly GCF_024711535.1 of Dipodomys merriami. NCBI lineage: Eukaryota > Metazoa > Chordata > Mammalia > Rodentia > Heteromyidae > Dipodomys > Dipodomys merriami. Next base: position 2,688,534 of record NW_027202893.1, read on the forward strand.
TGGTTAACTGGAGATAAGAGCCTCATGGACTTTCCTGCCCAGGCTGGCTTTGAACTGCTGTCCTCAGATCTCAGGCTCCTGAGTAGCTAGGATTACAGGCGTGAGCCACTGGTGCCCAGCTTTCAAGTAAAATTATTTCTTTGTGTATGTGTGTATGTGAGCATTAGGGATTGAACTCAGGGCTTGGACTCTGTCCCTTTGTTTTTTCACTCAAAGTTAACACTCTACCACTTGAGCCATATCTCTATGTTCCTCTCTTTGCTGGTTATTGGAAATAAGCATATCATGGACTTTCCTGACCTGGCTGGCTCCTGAGTACTAGGATTATAGGCATGAGCCAATGGCACCCAACTCCCACTCTATATTTTGTTTAATGTTATGGTGCAATGACTTTGTATCCTTATCCCACCTTTTGTGAGATCTCTTAATCCTTTTGATCTGCACCACCAGCAATTCCCAGCTCCTGAATTCTTTCAGTTCCATTTCTGGATTCATTACTTTTTAGTTGTGTAATTTCTCTGTTCATTTTTATTAATCTGTAAAAGTGGGGACATAATAGTGTTTAAGGGTTTACTGAGATGGAGACTTAAGTGTTTAAAGTGTTATTTGGCACATAGTAATGTTGAGAAAGGAAGCCCTTCATGCTTCTCCTCATCTTCCTGTATATACTAATGGTGTGTATATGTGTGTGTGTATTGTAATGGTGTGTATATGTCTGTGTGTATTGTGTACAGTGGAGCTTGAACTCAGGGCCTTGTACTCTTGCTTAGCTTCTATTTATTTATTTATTTTTGCCCATTGTGAGGCCTGAATTCTGGGCCTGGGCGCTGTCCCTCAGCTTTTTCAGCTCAAGGCTAGCGCTCTACCACTTGAGCCACAGTGCCACTTCCGGCTTTTTCTGCTGAGGAATTGAACCCAAGGCTTCATGCATGCAAGGCAAGTATTCTACCACTGAGCCACCTTCCCAGCTCCAGAGCTTAGCTTTTTGAGTTGAGGCTGGGCGGTGCCATTTAAGCCACACCTCCACTCTTGGCTTCTTGCCAGCTAATTGGAGAGAAGAGTCTCTCAGACTTATTGTCAAGGACTGGCTTCAAACTGGAATCCACAGATCTCAGCCACCCAAGTAGCAAGGATTACATATGTGAGCCACAAATAGATTTTGAGAAGAAAGCTAAATAAGCTCTTGGGATCTTAGCCTTTCAAGACAGTGCTCTGACTTCTCGTTTCTTAAGGTTGTGGGGTTGTTTTTGTAACACGCAACCTTGAGAGATGGAGTAATGTCTTCTTAGGACAAAGAACAGGTTCACTTACTACTTTGAGGTAGCATTTTCTGAGTTCATTGCCCTCCTCTGTGATGCAAATCCATGAAACACCCAAGATTTATTTGAGCCTTTGTGTTTTATTCCTGGAGGTACTTGGGGTGAAGAGAGGTAAGAGGAACTGGTACAAACATGCAGAAGTTCCATGTTTCCTGTGTCCTGAGTAATAGTCCTTTGTCTCAGACCCAAGAATTTTGTGACTAGAAGCCATAACAGACTTTTAGACTTAAAAGTTGGGGAAAACCAAATGTCAGACTGGAGTAGTAAATGCTTAAGTTAGTTCTTCCCTTCTCTCCCTCCTCCCCTTCCCTCCTCTTCTCCCCTCCCTCCCTCTCCCCCTCCCTCCTCCTCCCTTCCCCCCTCCCTTCCCCTTCCCCATCTCCCTCTTCTTCCCCCTCCCCCCTCTCTGTTTCTCTGTCTCTCTCTCTGTCTCTCTCTCTCTCTGTCTGTCTCTCTTTCTCTCTTGTCCCGGGGCTTTAACTCAGGGCCTGGGCGTTATCTCTGAGCTTTTTAGCTCAAGGCAAGCTCACTAGCTACCATTTGAGCCACAGTGCCACTTCCAGCTTTCCGGTGGTTTATTGGAAACAAGAGTCTCATGGACTTACCTGCCCAGGCTGGCTTTGAACCGTGAGCCTCAGATCTCATCCTCCTGAGTAGCTAGGATTACAGGAGTGAGACACAGGCACCGAGCATCTGTTTTCTTTTATTTCTCACTCTTCACAATGTTCATGTCTGTCTTGGTAGGGAGCCAATAACATAAGTTGCTGCCATTTGCAAATAATTCTATTAAGTTATTAGGGGAAAATAAAATGAATTTGAAATAAATGTAACTTCAAAATTACTGCTCAATTGAAATTACTTGACCACTCTAATATCCACTTTTAAATTAGATACTGTAGTTTCCTCTCTACATAAACTTTTTTGTATAGTTTGAGCAATAGTTTTTATGTAGCCTCAATACATGAAAAGAATATTGCGCAAAAAATGGCTAAGCCTTAGTTCCTGTTACTTAATTGCTGTTGACTTTGAGTGCTCGAAGGCTCTGTTTCCTAATATGTGAAATAGGAGACTGATTTTTCGATCCTGTTTCCTTACTAGGTTGTTGGACTATCAGATAAAATGAAATTTACTCAGCCCTTTAAGCAAATTTAATATTGTGTTGAACCACAGATATCAGCTAATCCTAGTATTTTTATTTTGTGTGTGTCTGTATTTATGTGTGTTGAACTCAGGGCCTGGGCGCTGTCCCTGAGCAATTTTGTGCTTAAGGCTAATGCTTGACTATGTAAGCCACACCTCCACTTCTGGCTCCTGGGTGTTTTAACTGGAGATGAGTCTCTAGGGCTTTCCTGCCGTGGCTGGCTTTGAACCACGATCCTCAGATCTTAACAGATCTCAACCTCCTCAGTGGCTAAGATTACCGGAGTGAGCCACGGGCGCCCAGCTCATCCTAATATTTTAAATCCTTCCCTCCCTCTCTCTCCCCCCCTCCCCCTTTCTTTCCTTCTTTGCTGGGGATTGAATCCAAGGCTTAGCAGGAATGCTTAACAAGCACACCACCGCTGTTACACCCCTAGCCAGCCAACGTAATTGTTTTTAGAGGTTATTAATTGAAAGGAAAAAGGAAGAAACTCATGCTTCAGCTTTGGAACCTATAGTAAGACACAGTGCTGAGTTAGATATCATCCAACTGATGAACCTCCTGAGAGTGACAAACTACAATTTCCAGCAGGCTTTGCGCACGACGCAGGCTCCGGCTCTCTCCGGCCACACAGCTCGGAACTACATTTCCCAGAAGGCCTCGCGGGGAGGCACAACCGTTCGCTTCCCCCGCCCCCCTCGCTCCTCTTTCGCCGGCCGGCTGCACCGGGGCCGACTTTCCGCGGCCGGCGGGGCGGGCGCGCGCGTCGGGGGGTCGCGCGGTTGCCGTGAAGGGCGAGCGCGCGCCGGGAGGAGTGGAGGCGTGGGGGGGGGCGGGGGTACAGCTTGCTTGCTCGCAAGATGGCGGACGAGGACGGGGAAGGGATTCACCCCTCAGCCCCTCACCGTAACGGCGGCGGCGGCGGCGGCGGAGGGTCTGGGCTCCACTGCGCCGGTAACGGCGGCGGGGGAGGCGGCGGCCCCCGGGTCGTGCGCATCGTGAAGTCCGAATCCGGCTATGGCTTCAACGTGCGGGGCCAAGTGAGCGAGGGCGGGCAACTGCGGAGCATCAACGGGGAGCTGTACGCGCCGCTGCAGCATGTGAGCGCCGTGCTGCCCGGAGGGGCGGCCGACCGGGCCGGGGTGCGCAAAGGGGACCGCATCCTGGAGGTGTGAGTATCGCGGCGGCCGCCGCCCCGCCCTGCCTGTCACCCCAGCCCTCGCGCGGGCCCCGGCGACCCCCGCCCCCTTTAGGCCTGACGGCCCCGCCGCCGCCTCTTCTCCCCGGGCTTGCTGCGACTCCCACTTCCCTTCCTTTAGATCCTGGCGCCCCCCCCAGTTCTGTTGTTGTTTTTTAACCCCTGCTCCCTTGCAGCATTAAGATGATCTCGCCCCCCCCCCGCCTTGATTTCTCCTTTTGACACGCGGGTTTCTGCCGCTCACTACCCCCCCTCGTTTTCCTCCCCAGGAACGGCATCTCCTTTCCGGACCCCAGCCAGCGCTGGGTCCTCCCCAAGTTCGCTTGAGCATCAGTTTCCTGTTCTCCGCCACTCCCCTCAGTCCCGGAGGACTGTCCCTTCTGTCCTCTAGACCAAAGCAGGACCCTGTGGCGTGCTCGCACTTTTTCTTCCGGAAACAGCGACCCTACCCGCTCCGCTCCTTCTTCTTTCCCGTACGGGTTAAACGCTCCTTCGCATGTTAAACGTCCACTTCTTGTCCTTCCGTTTCTTTTTGCTTTCATACCCTCAAGAGTATGCCATCTTTGCTGACCCTTGCCGACCTCTTGCGGGGCAGGGTTTGATACTGTAGTTTCCTCTGTAATTTCGATATTAACACCCTGATTTTGAACCTGGTGTCCCAATCAACGTATGTCTCTCAGGACATCCCTGTTCTGGCCCGTATCGTCACGCCTGAGCCATACTCACACTTTTATTTTGCATCAGGTTTATGGTAGAGCCCTTCTAGCTCCTACTTATCCCCAAACTACATCCTCCTTTTAGCTCTTGGACATCTGCATTTTTTTTTTTTAAAGCAGCATGTCCAACTCCATTATTTCTCCTATTCCATGTTACTTTATCTCCCTCCCCCCCACCTCTAGTTTGCTTTCCCAGCTCCTGCTGCAACCCACCTACCCCCCACTGCTGCAGTGTTGGCCCCCATCATATTACTCAGCTTTACTTCTCCATCACATCCCTTAACACTCCTAAGATGCTGCCTTGTCTTGCAGTTTCTATGCGGACTTCCTCCACTACCCTTAATCTATATTTGTAATTTTGTACTTCGTATTACAATTCCTATAGTGGTTGTAGGCGGTATAGCTCTCATTGTTTCCATTCTCCTGCAGTTTTGTACTTCTCTTATATTACTGCATCTGTATTGTGTATGCTTTCTTTCAACACCTCTTTCTCCATGATGGTATTTGCCCATATGAAGTTTTAATATATATATATATTTTAAAAATGTTATTATAATTGTAGTTTCCACAACTGTCAGTCTATGTCTTGTAAAACACTTGAGTTTGTAAAGAGGACGCTATCTTGAAAATCTGGCCTTATAGAAGAGTCCATCACTTCTTGATCATCTTGTGCCCTCTGTCCTTCACAGTCTTACTCTGCTATCTAATCGTTGTTTTCTCATCTCTCACTTCAAGAAACTCAACAAAGCATATGTTTGGAGCTCTTATACTTTGTTTCTGTCCTTTCTGTAAGCAGATTATTCTTTCAATTCTCACTAATGTATTATGTGCTGTTTTCTGGTATTCTTTGGCAGTACATTCTTTTGTCTTTTTTTTTTCTTTTGGGTGGGGGATAGAGCTTACAGATACAGAATGCAATAATGACCTTTTGATTTCTTGTACATGGACATATCTGATTACTTTCTAGATTAATGCAAAATCTGTGTCTGGTGTTTTCTGATAATAGCTTTTGTAGTTGTCATACCAGAGGGTAAAGACCTTGGAAGTTAACTTTGGATACAGCTGTTCATTTTTAGCCTTAAAGTGAAACTATAAACTAAAACTATTATAAAGTTTTAGATCACTTACTCTATTACAAAACTAAAATAATTATGTAGGAGATTAAAGCTAATGTGATCTACCATTTGTATATGCCAAAAATATAGTTGGTGGTTTTGCCTTTATTGTGGTTTCTTTTTTTTTTTTTTGTCGGTCATGGGGCTTAAACTCAGGGTCTAGACACAGTGCTCTACCACTTGAGCCACAGTGCCCACTTTTGGCTCCTTCTGTCTGTGTGGTACTGAGGAATCGAACCCAGGTCTTCATGCATGCAAGGCAAGTGCTATACCATTGAGCCACCTTTGCAACCCTCTTTTATGGTTTCTTTTTTTTGGAGGGGTCTGGTCGTGGGGCCTGAACTCTGGGCCTGGGTGCTGCCCCTCAGCTCTTCAGCTCAAGGCTAGCACTCTACCACTTGAGCCACAGTGCTACTTCTGGCTTTTTTCTTTTTTTCTTTTTTTTTTTTTTTTGGGTCCAGTGGTGGGGCCTGAACTCTGGGCCTGGGCGCTGTCCCTCAGCTCAAGGCTAGCGCTCTACCTCTTGAGCCACAGCGCCATTTCCGGCTTTTTTCTTTTTGCTTATGTGGTGCTGAGGAATTGAACCCAGGGCCTCATGCATGCAAGGCAAGTGCTCTACCACTGAGCCACCTTCCCAGCCCTTTTTTTCTTTTTTCTTATGTGGTGCTGAGGAATCGAACCCAGGGCCTCTGGCATACAAGGCATGTGCTCTACCACTGAGCCACCTTCCCAGCCCCTCTTTTGTGGTTTCTAAAGCAGAACTTCGCAGTAAACTAGATACTATAAAGGAGACCTCAGTGACTCTGTAAGGACAGCTAGAAGGACTTGTCTCAGACCTAAGATCTATGTTGGGTAGCTAGGAAGATTTTTCTTTCTGGAGAAACAACATTGCTTTTTGGCATATCTTTAATGGTGAGAAGAGAACTTTATTTTAGAGGGTAGGAAAAACAAAAGACTTTGCCTAGATGACCTCCTTGAAAGGTTGTGATGATCAACAATTTTGGTTTTGTAGCCTTTCACCCATGAGCATTTTAATATCAAAAGGCTATGACACTTCTGTAGTACTGTAATGGCATTAGTGATAGTTGTATCCCAAAGTTGAACTAGTTGGTAAAATTTCAACCTCAGCTATACAGTTCTTTCTCTTTCCTCACACCTTTCTTAGGGTTTCAAGTACGAGGAGGAAATCAGCTACCAGATGGACATGATTCTTTTTGTGCCAGCAACTTAGTTGATTTGATTTGATTGATGCTGATTTTCTGAGAGCATTTTTAGACATTTAAAAAAAATTTCTTTAATTTTTGAAAGCTTTTATTTATCTTTCACTCAAGTTCTTTAATTTGTTGTCCCAGGAAAACGTTCTATGTCTACGAAGTGCCCAGTAGGTTCCAAGTTAGGGCTAGGTAGTTTGTTTTTTGCTTGGGCTGGGCACTGTTCTTGAAGTTCTTTGTGCTCAAGGCAGTGTTCTACCACTTGCGCCACAGCACCACTTCTGGCTTTCCCCCTCTATTTTAAACTTTTTCTATGTGGACAAATTGTTTTATTCCAGTTTTCTTTTATTGTCATGATTTGGACAGCTGATAGAAACATGAAAGAACAGAGTAATTTTGAGACTTACGAGAATCAGACAAGTTTAGACAGAAGTAAAGCCTTGAATTTCTTTGTATTTCTTTCAGAGTTTGCTTATGCAAGGCTCTAGTCCTTATTGACTCTTACAATTTTTAAATTACACCCTACCTAGTATGGCTCAGTTTGTCCTTTCCCCTTTCAAAATGGACTACATTGTAACCAGTTTAGGAGAGACCTGTTGCAAAATTTGGTATTCCACTATGAAGAAGCCCTTTGGGCTCTGAACATTGAGCAGATGGAAATTTTTGTTGACTAACATTATCATAGTCTCCACCTTATTTTTCCCAGTGTAACATACACTGTCTTCCCTTAGATGTCTAAGTACCTGTAGACTATTGTGTGAAGGAAACTTTCAACAAATAGAATTAAAATAAATGTCTTTGCCCTAATTATATATTATGTGAAAGAACTGACTTCAGGTTAGTTTTTTTTTTTTTTTTAAAGTTGTTCCAAGAGATTTTGTTCCACAGCTATTGATGAGTTTTTTTTTTTTTTTTTTTTTTTTTTTTATGGTCGGTCGTGGGGCTTGAACTCTGGGCTTGGGCGCTGTGCTTGTGCTCTTCTGCTCAAGGCGAGTGCTCTACCACTTGAGCTCCAGCGCCACTTCCAGTCTTCTGGTGGTTTATTGGAGATGAGTCTCATGGACTTTGCTGCTTGGGCTGGCTTTGAATCGTGATCCTCAGATCTCAGACTCCTGAGTAGCTAGGATTATAGGCGTGAGCGACTGGCGCCCGGCTTATTGATGAATTTTTTTCTCCTTCCAGCTCTTTTCCCTCTCTTCTCTCCTTCCCCTCCCTCTCTCTTTTCTTTCTTCTTTCTCTCTTCCCCTCCCTCCTCCTTTTCCTTCATTTCAATTCCCTTCTCTTCCCTTCCCTTCCCTTCCCTTCCTTTCCCTTCCCTTCCCTTCCCTTCCCTCCCTCCCTTCCTCCCTCCCTCCCTCCCTCCCTCCCTCCGTTCCTTCCTTTCTTCCTTCCTTCCTTCCTTCCTTCCTTCCTTCCTTCCTTCCTTCCTTCCTTCCTTCCTTCCTTCTCTCCTCCCTCCCTCCGTCCCTCCCTCCCTCCCCCTTTTGCTTTTCTGCTGGTCCTGGGACTGTGCTCTGCCTGTCCCTTAGTTTTTGTTTTTTTGTTTTGTTTTCTCTCAAAGCTAGAGCTCTACCACTTGAACCACAACTCTAATTCCAGCTTTTTGGTAGTTAATTGAAGATAAGAATCACATGAGCTTTCCTGCATTGGCTGACTTTGAACCAAAGTCCTTACATCTCAGCCTCCCAGGTAGCTAGGATTCCAGCCACTGGTACTTGCTATTGAATTCTTTTTTTTTTTTTTTTTCTTTTTTGCCAGTTGTGGGGCCTAAACTCTGGGCCTGAGAGCTGTCCCTCAGCTCTTCAGCTCAAGGCTAGTGCTCTACCACTTGAGCCACAGCACCACTTCTGGCTTTTTCTGCTTATGTGGTGCTGAGGAATTGAACCCAATGCCTCATGTATGCAAGGCAAGCAAAGAGAACCCTTTAAGAGGATTTTAGTGTGGAGTTATGGATAAAGGGGTGTCTATATGCCTATATTTTTGAGGCATTCTGTTTTTTCTCTTTCTTTTTCCTTTTTTTCATTTCTTTGGTATTTAGGTAATGTCTTTAAGCCTACACCCCTTCAAGCTGCTTTGCATTTAAAATCATGATATGGTTCTGTTAGTGAGAAAGGCTTTCTTCCTTGATAGCTGTCAGATAATACAGCTATTAACTTTCCCTGGTTAAAGTTAAGCCATAAGTTAGGCTACATACATCAATTTGTTTATTGAAAGTCAATTTTTTACTTCATTTTGTGTGAAAGTTTGAAAATTATTGAATAAGAAGAGGTTGGTGTTATAAAAAGTATTTTTACAAATTGTGTATAGTTCCGTTCTTCAACTTCTTTCTTTATTGTAACTGAATTTTGTTTGGCTCAGGTAAATTTTGGTAATAGTGTTTAGAATGGTTTCTGATCAAAGGGAATTTTATGGCAGTGGTTCTCAAACTTCAGTGTGTGTGTGAGAATCACTTGGATATACTTGTCTAAAGTATAGATTCTCAGGCCCACCTTTTTAAGGTTTGTGATTCAGTAGGACTTGGATGAGACATAGAAATGTTCAGTTTTTTTTTTACCTCTTTGCCAGATGTAGGGAATGCAACCACACATCAAACCACATGATCTGAACAACAGAAAAGAGCCTGTATTCTTAGTTTATCATTGTACTTATAGTGAGAGTCTTTAGGAATATAGTAACAAATAGTGATTTGTGAAACTCCTAAATTCCAGATTAGGTGGAAAGTCAGTGTTCTGTTTGATTATGTATACTTTATTGGATCTTGCTAAGCTCTTGCAATAAAGGTGTATAGTTAAGAGGTAGGACAAGTAATGATCATTATAGCACTTTAAATGTGTATGATGTGTATAATTTGCAGTGTGTATACATTTGTACTTAACCCTATCAGATAGAGAGATTATAAACTCTGTAGGGCAGGGAATATATCTAATAAATATGCTGTGGTGTCCCTAACTAAATGTCTGCTGGCACATAGAAGGAAATTTTCAGTGAATTCTTGCTGAATGAATAAAAATACCCCAATTTTATAAGAGAAGAAACTGAGTGTTACATTAGTGAATGACAACCAGGATTATATCCAGGTCTTCAGTTACTAAATTTTGTATTTTTCTTTTTTTTGGGGGGTGTCCGGTCGTGTGGCCTGAACTCTGGGCCTGGGTGCTATCCCACAGCTCTTCAGCTCAAGGCTAGCGCTGTACCACTTGAGCTACAGTGCCACTTCCGGCTTTTTTCTTTGTGCTTATGTGGTGCTGAGGAATCGAACCCAGGGCCTCAGGCATGCAAGGCAAGCGCTCTAGCCACTGAGCCACCTTCCCAGCCTAAATCTTGTATTTTTCATCTTTGATTTTCCAAATATTTCTATTAATAGTCAATTATTTCTGACTGTGACTAGTTACATGAAGTTACTAAAATTTTGCTGAGTACCAGTGTCTCATGCCTGTAATCCTAGCTACTTAGGAAGTTGAAATCTGAATATCCTGGTTTGAAGATAGCCCAGGCAGAAAAGTCAGTGAGACTCTAATTAATCACCTAACTGCTAGAAGTAGAGCAGTGTGTCTAGAGCACTGTGTAGAGCACTAGTGTTGAGTGAAAAAGTTAAGGGACAGTTCCCAGGCCTTGTTCAAGCCTTAGTACAGGCACAAAGTCAGATAAAATGAAATAGTTAAAAAATTTCAATTGGGGCTGTAGCTTAGTGGTACTTACATAGCATATGCAAGGTCTTGGATTTAGTACTCAGCCCTGAAAAAATAAAGCTAAAAATTCAGTTATAGATGTAGATAGCAGTTGAACTTGGGTTCTGCCATTGTGAAATGAAACAATTCTATATTTTTATTTACCCCTTCCTTATCTCCTGTTGTTAAACTAGATGAGAGACTGGATCTAAGAAACCTTCTTTACCCTTACTATAAAAGTCCTTCTCCTTCCCTTCCTCTTCCACCCTCCCACCTCACCCCCAGTCATGAGGCTTAAACTCAGGGCCTTGGCACTGTCTCTGAGCTTTTTCTGCTCCAGGCTAGCGCGCTATCACTTTGAGCCACAGCGCTACTTCCAGTTTTCTGGTGGCTAATTGGTCTCATGGACTTTCTTGCTGGGCTGCCTCTGAACTGCAATCCTCAAATCTCAGCCTCCTGAGTAGCTAGAATTACAGGCATAAGTCACAGTTGCCCAGGTATTGTATATCTTTACTCAGCTGGTTATCCATGAAGGGAGTGTGATAATCATAACTTCAAAAAACATTTACTTTCATAAGTAGTTTTGGTTGTAAATAGATAACATTAAATTTACAAATAATAGGGGCTAGAAAGGTGGCTCAGTGGTAGAGTGCTTGCCTTGCATGCATGAGGCCCTGGGTTTGATTCCTCAGTACCACATAAGCAGAAAAAGCCAGAAGTGGCACTGTGGCTCAAGTGGTAGAGTGCTAGCTTTGAGCTGAAGAGCTGAGGGACAGTACCTAGGCCCAGAGTTCAAGCCCCATGACCGCCCCCCCCAAAAAAAATTGCAAATAATATTACCTTTCCCTTAAAAATCACTTTTACAGACCAGGGAATGATTTTTTGTTAGTAGTGTAAAGATTTAGCTGTTGCTTGTAAGTTATTATTTTTCTTTTTTGGGTCTGGTCGTGGGGCCTGAACTGTGGGCCTGGGCACTGTCCCTCAGCTCTTCAGCTCAAGGCTAGCGCTCTACCACTTGAGCCACAGTGCCACTTCGGCTTTTTTCTTTTGCTTATGTGGTGCTGAGTAATCGAACTCAGGGCTTCAGGCATGCAAGGCAAGCGCTCTATCACTGAGTCACCTTTCCAGCCCCTGCTTGCAAGTTATTATTTTTTTTTTGGTCAGTCGTGGGGCTTGAACTCTGGGCCTGGGCACTGTCCCTCAGCTCTTCAGCTAGCACTCTACCACTTGAGCTACAGTGCCACTTCCGGTTTTCTAGTGGTTTATTGGAGATAGGAGTCTCACAGTCTTTCCTGCCCGGGGCTGGCTTTGAACCGTGATCCTCAGATCTTAGCCTCCTGAGTAGCTAGGATTAGAGGTGTGAGCCACCAGTACCCGGCTCCTGCTTGTAAGTTATGAAGAACCGTTGTCTCTCTAGCCCCCGCTGACCAGTTTGTTTCTATGACAGTTACTATGCTGTCAAGGACAGTTATTTTTATTTATTTTTTATTTTATTTTATTTTTTTGTCAGTCGTGGGGCTTGAAATCTGGGCCTGAGCGCTATCCCTCAGCTCTTCAGCTCAAGGCTAGCATTCTACCACTTGAGCTACAGCTCCATTTCTGGTTTTCTGGTGGTTTATTGGACATAACAGTTTCATGGACTTTCCTGCCTGGGCTGGCTTTGAACCACCATCCTCAGATCTCGGCCTCCTGAGTAGCTAGGATTACAGGCGTGAGCCACCAGTGCCCAGCTAAGGACAGTTATTTTTAAAGATAAGTCTCAGTGGGACTTGTCTCAATGGTAGATAAGCAGAGAGACTTAATTGACAAGCAAACACTGTAATTTATGATCACAGCAAAGTGCTTTGGGAGCAGGATCTGTGGTAAGTTATTCATTAGAGACAGGATACTGTGGTGACTTAGGTTAGAGCCAGTTAGGTTCATTCTGTTCAGCTGTCAACTCTGTAAGATGTCTTCCATGCTTCACTCAGGCAGTCCTGTAGGAACCTGTATGTGTGGTACAATTCCAACCCATAATTAGAATCTTAGACAGTTAAATATTTATTAAAAAGTTGCAGCCACATATAGTACCAGAGGCCTGTGATCCTAGCATTTGTGAGGCTGTAGAAAGAGGATCTTATGTTAGGCAATGTGGACCCTGTCTCAAAAAAAGGAACTCACACTGTATATGTTATTACCCAATATATATACACACAAAACAAATCAACAAAAACATCTGAGACAAGTTTTGTCAAAACTTTATTGGTGGGGCTGGGAAGGTGGCTCAGTGGTAGAGTCCTTGCCTTGCATGCAAGAGGCTATGGATTCCATTCCTCAGCACCACATATGCAGAAAAAGGCGGAAGTGTTGCTATGGCTCAAGTGGTAGAGTGCCAGTCTTGAGCTGAAGAGCTGAGGGACAGCGCCCAGGCCCAGAGTTCAGGCCCCAGGACTGACAAAAAAACAAAAACAAAAAACATGTAGCACAATACAGTGGTATTTTTAAAATTATCTTATTTAGTATTTAGGGTTCTGTTTTTTTAGTGCTAATGGCATCCCCAACCTATTGGGTTGTTTCCCATTGTCTTAATATTGATTTAAATATCACTTTTCCTTATGTTGGCTCAGTATTATCTTGTGTTTAGTCTGGTTCCATATTTAAGTATTCCCTACCCTTAAGCTTATGTGGCAGTGGAGAAAGTGTAAGTAACAACTGATCTAAATGAAGTAATGAGGATAAAAAATACAATGTGTGTTTGGGGCTGGGAAGATGGCTCAGTGGCAGAGTGCTTGCCTTGCATGCATGAGGCCCTGGGGTCGATTCCTCAGCACCACATAAGCAGGAAAAGCCGGAAGTGGTGCTGTGGCTCAAGTGGTAGAGTGCTAGCCTTGAGCTGAAGAGCTGAGGCACAGTACCCAGGCTCAGAGTTCAGGCCCCACGACCGGCAAAAAAGAAAAATACAATGTGTGGTGTGTTGTGGTCCTTGCCTGTCTAAGAAAGCAGGAGTTTGAGTCCTGTTTGGCAAAGTTAGCCAGACCCAGTCTCAAAAACAAAAATATGGCTGGGAATGTGGCTTAGTGGTAGAGTGCTTGTCTAGCATGCATGAAACCCTGGGTTCGAGTCCTGAATACCATATAAACAGAAAAAACTGGAAGTGGCACTGTGGTTCAAGTGGTAGAGTGCTAGCCTTGAGCAAAAGACGCTCAGGGACAGTGCTTAGGCTCCAAGACTGGCAAAATAAAAATTTAAAAAAAGCTGAAGGGGCTGGGGGATGTGGCACAAGTGACGGAACATTTGCTTAGCTTTTATGAAGCTTTGGGTTCAATCTTCAACTGCCAACAAAAAACAAAGCAGAAAAACACAATGAGATTTAGAGGAAAGAATGAGGATGCTTAAGAAGATTGCTATTTGTGAAGGTGATTGCTCATGGAAGGCTTTTACACTGTGATTGAAAGACAAGTATAATTTCAGTAACGGAGAAGGAAGAGTGTCACAGATTGAAGAAACTATGAGCAGAGGGAAGAAAAATGTGAAAAATTCTTAGGATAGTAAAGGGCCTAAAGTTGCTGTTTGCAGACAATTGTGTTAGAAGCTGGAAAGGAAGGAAAGTTGAGATGAGATTTAAAAAAAAACTTCCAGTACAATGCTAAACTGTTAGGCTTTTATTGTTTATGAGCTCAGAATATAGTCTATGTGTTAATAATACCCACGACTTCATGTGAATTTAGTGTTACTGTTGTTTACTAAGAAAGGCTCAACAACTTTTCCCAGGCCAAAGAGGAAAATTGCTGTTAGAATAAAAAGCACGTATTCTCTTGAACTGTCTTGTACTATATAAAGAAAGGAACTGAAAACAACTAAGCTTTAATACTCAAAGCTTAGAACAGCTGATGAGATGCTGGCTGCCTTTAATTTGTGTCTGCATTTTATTTCACAATCTAATGGGGCTTCTGAAATAGCCAGTTCTTGTTTTCTTACAGATTAAAGGATTCTACTTATTGTGTTTACAGCTGATAAGATTTTCATCCTTTTATGCTTCAGGCCCACTTGTGCTCTGCCCTGTGATATCTTGTTTTGGCTATACTTTTCTTGAAGAAAGTAGCTTCAGGTCCTCCGATTTAAGATGTTACCTTTAATTTAAATTTTTTTGTTTTGTCACATGTCAAGAGTTGAGGGGACTGAAGATAGAATTTGGGTTGTACTGAAATTTACACCTGACTGGCCAGGTGTTGGTGGTTCATGCCTGGTAATCCTAGCTGATACTCAGGAGGCTAAGATCTGAGGGTCTCAGTTTAAAGCCATCCTGGGCAGAAAAGTCTGTGAGACTCATCTTCAGTTAACTATTAAAAAGCCAGATGTGGAAGTATGGCTTAGGTGGTAGAGTGCCAGCCTAATAGAAAAAGCCAAGTGGGTTCCTGAGTTAAAGTTCAGGACCAGCACAAATAAAATAAATTTACCTGACTTTTGTGTGTGTGTGTGTGTGTGGTTTCAGTAACGTACTTCAACTTTAAATTTTGTGATATGACATTACCTAAAAATTAATTAACTTGTCCTCTGCCAAGTAAATAAGGTTCTCATTATAGTGGAGACTATATAATCATCTGTTAGTATTTGAGTTGCTAAGTGAGGAGTTGATCTGAGTCCCCTTGTATATACTTCCATCAATGAACTTTCCATGTTATAAAAACCAATTTGGGGGGGGGCAGAGGGGTGGGAGTTTTAACCTAGTCTGGCCATAAACTCTTATCCTCCTACCTCTGCCTCCCAAGAGCTGAGATTACAAGCTTGTACACCACTATGCCTGATGGAGAAAGCATCTTTTTGAAACCTTTTTATAGGGGGTAGTGGTTGTGCTGAGTATTGAGCCCAAGTCCTTGTACAGGCTAAGCACTCTATCACTGAATTATACCCCAGCCCTGTCTTAAAACTTAAAATTTTTTTTTTCTTTTTTGCCGGTTGTTGAGCCTGAATTCTGGGTCTGGGCGCTGTCCCTCAGTTCTTCAGCTCAAGGCTAGCGCTCTACCACTTGAGCCACAGCACCACTTCTGGCTTTTTCTGCTTATGTGGTGCTGAGGAATTGAACCCAGGCCTTATGCATGCAAGGCAAGCACTCTACCACTGAGCCACTTTCCCAGCTCCCTTTTTATTTATTTATTTATTTATTTTTTGTGCCGATTCTGGCACACAAAAGAAGTTTGAGATAGAGCTGAAACTCAAGGGCTTGTGCTCTTCCTTGGCTTTTTCTGCTGAAGGCTGTTTTTTTTTTTTTTTGGTTGGTCGTGGGGCTCGAACTCTGGACCTGGGCACTGTCCCTCAGTTATTCAGCTCAAGGTGAGTGAGTGCTCTACCACTTGAGCCACAATGCCACTTCCAGTTTTCTGGTGGTTAATTGGAGATAAAGAGTCTCACGGACTTTCCTGCCTGGCTTTGAACCGCAATCCTCACATCTCAGCCTACAATGTGTAAGTCACTGGCATCTGTCTTTGAAGGCTGGAATTCCATCACTTGATCCACACCTTTACTTCCGGCTTTTTGGCCTGTTTACTAGAAATAAGAGTGTCTCAGATTTGCCTGCTTGGGCTGGCTTTGAACAGTTGTCCTCAGATTTTACTTAGCCTTCTCAGTAGCTAGGATTATAGGCATAAGACAGTGGTATCTGGCCAAACTAGGTTCTTGTGTAAAGATCTCAGAGCAAGACTAGAATGACAAATCTATATATTCTATGGACTTGATACGTAATAATTAGCTTACTTCCTTTGGAAAAGTACAGAGCCATCTGTAGACAGCTGCTTATGTACATACTTTCCCAGCTGCTTTCAAGAAGCTGGTTATTCTTACAGACTATTCAATGAAATTAGAAAGTTGTCCCTTCCCCTAAAAACTGCAGTATTTTTATATCTTTTTTATATCTATTTTATATTTGTTTAGTATGCTTAAAAAATAAAGAGATGTATTAAGTAAATATTTAGAGATACTGGAAAATATGATTTCTAAAAGTTTTAGAAACATCTACTTTTATTGATCAGTTTAATTTTCATTTGTGAAATTTGCTGCTGTGAGGGTACATAGTTTTTACCCAGTGTTATAATCTCCTTGATCTGACAGGTTTAAAAATGTTTGGATGTTTTCCTAAGATAGGTAACCTGCATCTATCTTGAAAACAGCCCAGAATTTTGTTTTCTACTTAGTGTTTTAAATCCAAGGGAATGTGACACTGAATTTTCCTTTTTGAGTTATGTGTTTTTTTAATTTCAGGTCTCCCTTTCTAGTTACCTTTTTGTTGTTGTTGTTGTTGTTGGTCATGGGGCTTGACCTCTGGGCCTGGGTGCTGTCCCTCAGCTCAAGGCTAGCTCTACCTTTCTTCTTCTCCTTCTCCTTCTCCTCCTTCCACTTCCCCTTCCCCCTCCTCCTCCCCCTCCTCCTCCTCCTCTTCCGCCTCCTCCTCCTCCTCTTCTTCTTCTTCTTCTTTTTGCCAGTCCTGTGTCTTGAACTCAGGGCCTGGGCACTGTCTGTGAACTTCTTTTGCTGAAGACTAGAGCTCTGTCAACTTAAGCCACAGTGCCACTTCTGGCCTTTTCTGTGTATGTGGTACTGAGGAATAGAACCCAGCACTTCATGCATGCTAGGCAAGCATTCTACCACTAAACCACATTCCCAGACCTAGATAGTTTTTAATTTTGACTGTGATTTTAGAAGTAATGATAGATTTACACATCCAGGTAAGGTACTCCTTGGGCATAAACTGAGCACTTAGGAAGTGGAGTGCAATCTAGGTTTCAGGAGAAAAAAAAACAAATCTATGAGGAATCATGCTTTTAATTATATAATCACATTCAGAAATTGAAATAGAACCTTAAAAAGTTCCTTTGGTAGTTTCTTAGACTTGCATACAAGGTTGTTGATAAAGCAGATAGTATTTATTTATTTATTGGTTGGTTGGTTTTGGGCTTGAACTCTGGGCCTGGGTGCTGTCCCTGAGCTCTTGAGCTCAAGGTGGGTACTGCTCCTGAGCTCTACAGCTCAAGGTGAGGGCTCTACCACTTGAGCCATAGCACCACTTCCGGATTTCTGGTGGTTAATTGGAGATCAGTGTCTCATGGACTTTTCTGCCCAGGCTGGCTTTGAACCGCGATCCTCGGATCTCAGCCTCTTGAGTATTTAAGATTACCAGCATGGTTGGGAAGGTGGCTCAGTGGTAGAGTGCTTGCCTTATATGCTTGAGGTCCTGGATTCCTTTCCTCAGTACTACACAAGCAGAAAAAGTCAGAAGTGGTGCTATGGCTCAAGTGGTACAGTGCTAGCCTTGAGCTGAAGAGCTGAGGGACGGCACCCAGGCCAGGCCCCACAACTGCCAAAAAAAAAAAAAAAAAAAAACCCAAAACTACACGCACACACAAAATTACAGGCATGAGCCACCAGCGCTGGCTTTTTGTTTTTATTAGTATACTTAGTTGTACAAGGTGGCGATCCATTGTAACATTTCCATGAATATGTGCACTATATCAGCCACTCCTCTTTTTCTTTCCCTATCACACTCATTATTTCAGTTTTTATTTTTTTATTTTATTATTATTTTTTTTGCTGGTCCTGGGGCTTGAACTCAGAGCCTAGGCTCTGTCTCTGAGCTCCTGTTTTTTGCTCAAGGCTAGAATTCTACCACTTGAGCCACAGCTTCATTTCTTTCTTTTCTTTCTTTCTTTCTTTCTTTTTTTTTTTTTTTTTAGTGGTGAATTGGAGATTAGGGTCTCACTGACTTTCCTTCCTGGAATGGTTTTGAACCATGATTCTAGAGCTCAGCCTCCCAAGTAGCTAGGATTATAGGTGTGAACCACAAGATCTCTCTTTAGTTTTTATTCTTTTAACTTTCACTGTGATTGCTTTACCAAATTAAAAATATTAGGGGTTGTTACTTAAATTGGCCATGTGTACTTAATGATTTAAGTGTAGGAGATGTCAGATTCTGAGTTGTTATTGGGAAATGATTTAGGACTAGTTGTATTAAGAGACTAGCTGAGGGGCTGGGAATGTGGCTTAGGGGTAGAGTGCTTGCCTAGCATCCATGAAGCCCTAGGTTCTATTCCTCAGTACCACATAAACAGAAAAAGCCAGAAGTGGTGCTGTGGCTCAGGTGGTAGAGTGCTAGCCTTGAGCATAGAGAGGTTCAAGGACAGTGCCTAGGCCCTAAGTTCAAGCTCTAGGACCAGCAAAAAAAGAGACTAGCTGAGTGCTTGGTCTTTAGAAATGATGTACATGTCATTGTCACTTTTTAAAATTCGTTTTCTTTTTAAATTTTTTTTTCTTTTAAAAATATTTATTTTGCTGAGTGCCAGTGGCTTATGCCTATAATCCTAGCTACTCAGGAGGCTGAGATCTGAGGATCGTGGTTCAAAATCAGCCCATGCAGGAAAGTCCCTGAGACTTTTAACTCCAATAAATCCCTCAGAAAACCGGAAGTGGCACTGTGACTAAAGTGGTAGAGCACTCACCTTGAGCTGAAGAGCTGAGGGATAGTGCTCAGGCCCAGAGTTCAAGCTCCACAACTGACTATATATATATGTATGTATTTCACTTATACATTTTATATTTAAATTAGCATACATGAGTAATGTGGTGGGTTTTCTTCTATACTTTCATACATTTATGCAGTTTACTTTGAACATGTTCATCCATCCATAATATTTTTGAATATAACCATAGTATTGCTATATGCTGATCAGATTTGCAAATACAAAAATTAAAAAAAATCTTAACTGAGGGCTGAGAAGGTGGCTTAGTGGTAGAGTGCTTGCCTAGCATGCATGAAGCCCTGGGTTCAATTCCTCAGTACCACATAACAGAAAAAGCCAGAAATAGTGCTGTGGCTCAAGTGGTAGAATGCTAGCCTTGAGCAAAAGAGCTCAGGTACAGCGCCCAGGCCCCCAGTTCAAGCCCCAGGACTGTCAAAAAAAAAATCCTATTGAAAAAAAAAGTATCAGTGTTACTTGTAATTTTTAGAGTTTTTGTGTTAGAACTTTGTTTAAGCCTTTGGGTAGTTCAATAGCCTCTTCCAAGTAAAAAAAAGGGAGAGAGAGAGAGAGAGAGAGAGAGAGAGAGAGAGAGAGAGAGAGAGAGAGAGAGAGAGAGAGAGAGAGAGAGAGAGAGAGAGAGAATGTGTGTGTGTGTGTGTATGTGTATGTGTATGTGTATGTGTATACATGCATGCATATGTTTGCATGCTGATCCTGAGGCTTGAACTCAGGGCTTGGGTACTGTCCCTGAGCTCTTTTTGTTCAAGGTTAGCGCTCTACCACTTTGAGCCTCAGTGCTACTTCTGGTTTTCTGATGGTTAATTGGTGATAGAAGTCTCACAAAGAGTACTGGGAATGTGGCTTAGGGGTAGAATGCTTGCCTAACATGCTTGAAGCCCTGGGTTCGATTCTTCAGTACCACATAAACAGAAAAAACCAGAAGTGGCACTGTGGCTCAAGTTGGCAGAGCTCTAGCCTTGAGTCAAAGAAGTTCAGGGACAGTGCCCAGGCCCTGAGTTCAAGCTCCAGGACTGGTCAAAAAAAAAAAAAAAGTCTCACAGACTTCGCTTCTCAGGCTGACTTCAAACCTTGATCCTCAGACCTTAGCCTCCTGAATAGCTAGGATTACAGGCAAGAGCCACTCACACCTGGCAGAGATTATTATTTTTTTTTTGGGGGGTCCGGTCGTGGGGCCTGAACTCTGGGCCTAGGCACTGTCCCTCAGCTCTTCAGCTCAAGGCTAGCACTCTACCACTTGAGCCACAGCACCACTTCCAGCTTTTTTCTTTTTGCTTATGTGGTGCTAAGGAATCGAACCCAGGGACTCATGCATGCAAGGCAAGCACTCTACCACTGAGTCACCTTCCCAGCCCCAGAGATTATATTTTTTAAACCTGGGATTAAATTTAAAGCCTCATGCTCACCAGGTTAGCACTCTTGTCATTTGAGCCATACCTCTAGGCCTTTTTTTTTGTCGGTCATGGGGCTTGAACTCTGGGTCTGGGCTGTCCTGCACTCTTCAGCTCAAGGTGAGCGCTCTACCACTTGAGCCACTTCCGGTTTTCTAGTGGTTTATTGGAGAGCAGAGTCTCACGGATTTTTCTGCCCGGGCTGGCTTTGAACCATATCCTCGATCTCAGCCTCCTAAGCAGCTAGGATTACAGGCATGAGCCACCGGTGCCCATCTAGTTCCAGCCCTTTTTCGCATTGGTTAAAGGTAGAATCTCACTTTATGTCCTAGCCTTCCTGGGCTGACTCTCCTCCTTCTCTGTGTTGCTGGGGATGACAAGTGTACACAATTGCGGATCACCCACATTGCTTACTCTGTCACTGGGTTGACAACCAGCCACTAGTTGAGATGGAGTCTCTTTAATGTCTTTTTTTTTTTTTTTTTTTGGTCGGTCGTGGGGCTTGAACTCTGGGCCTGGGCGCTGTCCCTCAGCTCTTCAGCTCAAGGCGAGCTCTCTACCACTTGAGCTACAGTGCCACTTCCGGTTTTCTGGTGGTTTATTGGAGATAGGAGTCTCACAGTCTCTCCTGCCCGGGCTGGCTTTGAATCGCGATCCTCAGATCTCAGCCTCCTGAGTAGCTAGGATTATAGGCGTGAGCCACCAGCGCCTGGCTCTTTAATGTCTTCTTGCATAGTCTGGCTTTGAATCACTTCTTGTCCCAAGTAGACAACAGTCTTAAGTCACTACACCCGGCAATTTAGTACTGAGATTTTATTTACACGCAGTCACATAGCTTAAGTGTAGTTTGTTCCTCTCTCCCTTCCTCTATTTTTTACTCTCTCTCTCTCTTTTTTTTTTTTTTGGGTCGGTTGTAGGGCTTAAACTCTGGGCCTGGGCGCTGTCCTTCAGCTCTTCAGCTCAAGGCTAGCTCTACCACTTGAGCCACAGCACCACTTCTGGCCTTTTCTGCTTATGTGGTGCTGAGGAATTGAACCCAGGGATGCATGCATGCATACAAAGCAAGCACTGTGCCACGGAGCTGCCTTTCCAGCCCTTCTCTCTTCCTTGTTTTTGCAGTGCCAGGGACCCAGGGCCTTGACCATGTTAAGCAAAGTACTTTACTATTGAGCTACATTGTTGGCCCTAGAGCTTGAGTTTTGATCAAAAGAATTCACCCGTTTAACCACCCCAAGTAAGATGTAGCATACTTTCCTCACTTAAGAATCTTAGCCTGGTGCTGGTGGCTCATGCCTGTAATCCTAGCTACTCAGGAGGCTAAGATCTGAGGATCATGGTTCACAGCCATCCTGGGCAGGAAAGTCTGTGATACTCCTATCTCCAATAAATCACTAGGAAACTGGAAGTGGAGCTGTGACTCAAGTGGTATCTAAGCCCAGAGTTCAAGCTCCACGACCGACACACACACACACACACACACACACACACACACACACACACACACACACACACACACACACACACACACACACACACACACACACACACACACACACACACACACACACACACACACACACACACACACACACACACACACACACACACACACACACACACGCTTAGCTGGGTATCTCAAGCGGTATCTAAACCCAGAGTTTAAGCTCCACGACTGACACACACACACACACACACATACACACACGCTTAGCTGGGTATCTAAGCCCAGAGTTCAAGCTCCATGACACACACACACACACGCACACACACACGCACACGCGCGTGTGCGCTTAGCCGGGCACTGGTGGCTCATGCCTGTATTCCTAGCTACTTAAGAGGCTGAGATCAGAGGATCATGGTTCAAAGCCAGCCTGGGCAACAAAATACATGAGATTCTTGCTTCCAATAAACTACTAGAAAACTGGAAGTGGTTCAAGTGGTAGAGCACTTGCCTTGAGCTGAATAGCCTCAGGGACAGCATCCAGGCCCAGAGTTCAACCTCCATGACCAACCAACAACCAAAAAAAAAAAAAAAGCTTCTTTCTGTTCTTTTGCATTTAATACCCATTCCCTCCCCTTCAGACAACCACAATATCTACTGTAGTTTTCTCTATTTTGAACTTCAAATACATGGGATCAAATCATTGTGACTCTTTTTTTCCCCCCTGTGTCTTTGAGATTTATTTGTATTGTGTATAAAGTAGTTTCTTCCTTTTAAGTACTATAATCTCTTCCATTTCTCATGAATAAACCACAATTTGTCTTTCCTTTTTTTTTTTTTTTTTGATAGAAATGGCTCTGTTTTAGTTTTGGAGTATTATAAATAAAGCTATAGTGAACAATTCAACTCTAGTTGTTTATGTGGAAAGATTTTCATTTCTCTTGGGTAAATACCCAGGAGTGGGATTGCTGGATCATAGTGTATGTGCTATAATGAATTGATATTTTTGAGATGTTCCCATCAGCAGTATATGAGAATACCACATCTTTGGCAAAATTGGTATTGTCAAATTTTTAAATTTTAGCATTCTTTTTTTTTTGTTGTTGTTGTTGGTCGTGGGGCCTGAACTCTGGGCCTCGGTGCTATCCCTCAGCTCTTCAGCTCAAAGCTAGTGCACTACCACTTGAGCCACAGCGCCACTTCCGGCTTTTTCTGCTTATGTGGTGCTGAGGAATCGAACCCAGTACCTCATGCATATAAGGCAAGCACTCTACCACTGAGCCACCTTCCCAGCTCCAAATTTTAGCCTTTTTTTTTGGTCCAGTTGTGGGGCCTGAACTCTGGGCCTGGGTGCTATCCTTCAGCTCTTCAGCTCAAGGCTAGCACTCTACCACTTGAGCCACAGCGCCACTTCCGGCTTTTTTCTTTTTGTTTATGTGGTGCTGAGGAATTGAACCCAGGGCCTCAGGCATGCAAGGCAAGTGCTCTACCACTGAGCTACCTTCCCAGCCCATTTTAGCCATTCTTACAGGCACAAAGCCAAGTGTTTTTAATTTATAAAATTGAAAAGTATGCTTATCACTTGCAGTTATGGAATTTTTTATCTGTTTTTAATAGGCTGCTTTTGAAGGACTAATTACCATTTAATTACTTTCTTGGATGCCACATGGGGTCAAAATAGTATTCTGCTTACTATGTAGAAGGACACCTTTTTCTGGTATAGTTAGTGATTGGCTTTTGCCTTATTGCTATCCATACCTTATTTTCCTTATATTCAGCTTTCTTCACAGGCAGTATACAAATTATATTTAGAGCTTATTCTCCTGTTTATGGGAGTGTTTGTATTAGCTTTATAATTTTCTCAACTGCTTAATTCTCATTGAAGAGGAGTATTTTTTGAAGCCACTCCCATTAGCTATCTAAAAAATCCTCTCATTTGAGCCAAATGTTGGTTTTATTTAAAAATGAACATTATATCAAAGTTATCAAGTGTGTCTTTACAGTGATGAAAACAAAATAATTTGAGTACATATAGATAGCAAGGAATCAAATTCTGATTTTATTTTGGGTTGTTAGGGTTTGAGACAATCTTCCTGCTCTACCAACAATTTGTTGTGAAAACATTTCAGAAATAGGAAAGCTGGAAAAATTATACAGTGAGTTCCTATACGCTTATCACCTTGATTCTAAAACTGACAGGACTGAGAATGTGGCTTAGTGGTAGAGTGCTTGCTTAACATGCATGAAGCCCCCCCTAGCTTCTTGATTCCTCAGTACCATATAAACAGAAAAAAACCAGAAGTGGTGTTGTGGCTCAAGTGGTAGAATGCTAGCCTTGAGCAAAAGAAGCTCAGGGGCAGTGCTCAGGCCCTGAGTCCAAGCCCTAGGACTGGCAAAAAGTAAAAATAAGGTAAAATTAGCATTTAGTTGTATTTGCTTAATATATGCTGTTAAATTGTTTTTTTTTTTTAATAGTGTGTTTAAGCTATTACCTTTTCTTAGCAGAAGAGACATAAACAGGTAGATCCTATTGGATATTATGTAGGACTTAATGGTCATCCTGTTGTTTTCATCACCTTTGAGAGCTCAACCCTTCATTTTCAAATGAACTCCAAGTAGATTATGTTGCAAAGACAGAAAAAGAAGATAAGGGAAAGAGATATTTGTTTTACTTTTTTTTTTTTTTTTTTTTTTGTCGGTCGTGGGGCTTGAACTCTGGGCCACTTCTGTTTTACTTTTTTTTTTTAAACTTTAATTATCATGAAGTCCAAAATTCTCCCAAGCTTTTTTGCCCAATTGAAGCAAATACTATAGCACAAACAACTTCATTGGCTGGCTACCATGTTTTAGAACTTTATCTTAGTCTCACAAGAATTTTTTTTTTTTGGTTGGTCGTGGGGCTTGAACTCTGGTTTTGGGTGCTGTCCCTCAGCTCTTCAGCTAAGGCTAGTGCTCTGCCACTTGAGCCACAGTGCCACTTCTGGTTTTCTGGTGGTTTATTGGAGATAAGAGTTTCAGGGACTTTACTGCCCGGGCTGACTTTGAACCACAATGCTCAGATCTCAGCCTCCTGAGTAGCTAGGATTACAGGCGTGAACCACCAGCACCTGGCTCACAATAACTCTTGTTAGCTATAAGCATTATTATCTACATTTTATGTGAATTAAGAATTTAAGGTAGTAATTTCCCTGCTGTTATGTTAAATGGAACAATTGATATTCATATTCAAAGATGTCTTTGAATTACATACTTTGAATTACAAGAGTGGTGAAAGTTCTCCCTTTCTTTTTTTTTTTTTACATTTTTTTTTGGGTCTGGTTGTGGGGCCTGAACTCTGGGCCTGGGCGCTGTCCCTCAGCTCTTCAGCTCAAGGCTAGCACTCTACCACTTGAGCCACAGTGCCACTTCCAGCTTTTTTCTTTTTACTTATGTGGTGCTGAGGAATCGAACCCAGGGCCTCATGCATGCAAGGCAAGAGCTCTACCACTGAGCCACCTTCCCAGCCCAAAGTTCTCCCTTTCTATTTTACATTTTCTAAGGTCTTCAGAATTACACAAGTTTTGGAACCACACCTAGTTGAAGCTGGTTTAGTAGCATTTGTGTGGAAAAAAGTATATCATAAAAACATTTTGTGACTAACACATTTATGACTGATAACCTCTTAATTCTTGAGGGAAGGCCTTTTTCAACTCAGACGTTCTGAGGTTTTTACTGACCTCTTTTCACTCTCTGAAAAATGAAAGAATGACTGTCTTTGTATTAAGTTGTGGAATGTATAGCATTCTTTCTGTAGTTAAGTCAGATAGTACTTAGGATATAGCACTGGAGGTTCTTTCCTGTCTTTTTTTTTTTTTCTTTTTCTTTTTCTGGTATTGCAGTTTGTAGTCAAAAAGCCTTGTGCTTTCTTGCTAGGCTGTTGTTCTGCCACAGAGCCAGGCCTGCAGCCTGGCTTTGTGCTGATTATTTTGGAGACAGACTTGCAGATTTTTCTGCCAGAGCTGGTTTTGAACCATTATACTCTAGACCTCTGTCTCTTGAGTAAGTAGGATTATCAGAGTGAGCTATGAGCACTTGGCTTTTTCTTTTTCTTTTTTTGTTGGTACCAGGAATTGAACTTAGTAGGGCCTTATACTTGCTTGGCTAGCACTCTACCATTTGAGCCCTATCTCTAGCTTAGCTTTTTGCTGATGTTTTGGAAATGGAATCATGTGGACTTTTCTGCTCAGCTTGACTTGGAGTTATGATCTTCAAGATCTGAGCCCCATGATTACAGGCATGAACTACTGGCACCCACCCAAAATCCTCTATTTTGTTAAAAAATTAATATGGATATTTATGAGTAAGATAGATTTCTATTCTCTTGTTGTATTAACATTAACCTTTTCAATTTATTTCTTTGCAAACAAATTATTTTTTTGACTTTAAGGCCAAAGAATTAGATGATAACATCTGGTAGCCCATAATTTCAGGTTTTTTTTTTTTTTTTTTTTTTTGGGTCCGGTCATGAGGCCTGAACTCTGGGCCTGGGCACTGTCCCTCAGCTCTTCAGCTCAAGGCTAGTGCTCTACCTCTTGAGCCACAGCGTCACTTCCGGCTTTTTTCTTTTTGCTTATGTGGTGCTGAGGAATTGAACCCAGGGCCTCAGGCATGCAAGGCAAGCGCTCTACCACTGAGCCACCTTCCCAGCCCCATCAGGTTTTTGTTTTTTTAAAACCAAACTTGTTTTTTAAATTTTTTTTTGTCAGTTGTGGGGCTTGAACTCTGGCCTGAGTTCTGTCTCTGAGGCTCTTTGTGTTCAAGGCTAGCACTCTTGTCATTTGAGCCACAGTACCACTTCCAATTTTTTGAGTGGTTTATTAGAGATGAGTCTCATGGGGGCTTTTTTTTTTTTTTTTTTTGGTCAGTTGTGGAGCTTGAACTCTGGACCTAGGCACTGTCCCTGAGCTCTTCAGCTCAAGGCTACTGTTCTACCACTTGAGCCACAGCACCACTTCCAGTTTTCTGGTTTATTGGAGAGAAGAGTCTCAGGGACTTTCCTTCCCAGGCTGGCTTTTAACGGTGATCCTCAGCTCAGCCTCCTGAATAGTTAGGATTACAGATCTGAGCCTCTGGCATGCCCAGCATATCCCAAATTTCTTTATACATAGTGTTTCTTTGTTTTTTTTTCTCCTGGTACTGGAAAGCAACCGGTGGCTTTGCATATTTTAGGTAAGCACTACCATGAGCAACATCTCCAGTCCCCGCAGTATATAATTCTTTTTTATATCTATGGATTTGTGGGTTCAGACATTGTTCACCACAGGTAATGTGTTTTATTACATTAATTGTCATAACAACTGTTAGGGAGAGTTATTGTTCCTATTTTGCAGATGTGGAAAGCAAGACTTAGAAAGATTGAAAAATTCAAGATGACTCACAGGCAGAGTCAGGATTTGAACTCATGTAGATTTTCTTCCCATTGTGTCATCTTACTAGCTAATCAGAATTTATCATTTTCTTTTGGTCCTTTAATATGACCTGTTCAAATTTTCATCAGTAAAGGAGTTCATTTTCTTCTATGTTACTGGATTTTTTTTTGTAAAACTGCTTTTTAGTTTATAAATTTGACTTTCAAGTTATAAAATGTCAAGAGTACTGAATTTACTGACTAGATTGCTAAACCCGTAATAAGGAGGGAGGCTAGTGAGTGAATGCCTGCCTGCTCAATTTGTGTAAGTGGGTGTTTCAGATACCACACTTTGACAGAGACAATTCTAGCGACTAAAAAGTATGTGGAAGTCTTATGACTAAACTTAGCATTCATTTTCAAGGAGGAAAAAAGCTTTAATGGTTTGGAACAGAACTGAAAAGAACTCTAAAGGGTAGATAAGCTTTAAAATATTAAATAAATTAGAGGCCAGGTGTGTATTTCCTATCTTTCTTGGGATAACCATGGTAGGGAACCTCCAGTTGCCAGTGGTTTATGCTGAGACAGCAGACTGGCTCAGCATTCTGAGGGGGTAGTTCAGTTTGCTGAGTGAGTTTTATAAGACTCAGCATCTTTGTCTGCAAAATTATTGCTCTACCAAACCTTGTACTTTTCCTTATTTTAGTCTTTATACACGGGAACAGGAATGAGTAGGTTGGTTTACTGTGTAACCTTAGGTGTATGTTTTTTAGTTTGAACAGATTACACAGGGCTTTAAGTGAGATAACACAGAATAGGTTAAAAAAAAAAGTAGAATCCTGAGAGATTAATTGATTTGGGAAAACAAAGGAAGTTGGGTCAGATAATGCAACTTTAGAAAGAATTTTTTTTTTTTTTTGTCCATCGTGGAGCTTCCGGTTTTCTAGTTGTTTATTGGAGATAGTAGTTCTCACGGACTTTCCTGCCTGGGCTGGCTTTGAACCGAGATCCTCAGATCTCAGCCTCCTGAGTAGCTAGGATTACAGGCTAAAGAAGATATTCTTTTTTTGGGTCCGGTTGTGGGCCTGAACTCTGGGCCTGGGCGCTGTCCCTCAGCTCTTCAGCTCAAGGCTAGCACTCTACCTCTTGAGCCACAGCGCCACTTCGGGCTTTTTTCTTACGTGGTGCTGAGGAATCGAACCCAGGGCCTCAGGCATGCAAGGCAAGCGCTCTACCACTGAGCCACCTTCCCAGCCCAAGAAGATATTCTTAAAGGTCAAGAGATATAAGAAACTAATATGTGTGAAGATGAATAATATTTAACCCCAATGCAATAAAACTTGATATAAAAGAAAATTAATTGCCGGGCGCCAGTGGCTCATGCCTGTACTCCTGGCTACTCAGGAGGCTGAGATCTGAAGATTGCAGTTCAAAGCCAGCCCAGGAGGGAAAGTCCCTGAGACTCTTCTCTCCAATAAACCACCAGACAACCGGAAGTGGTGCTGTGGTTCAAGTAGTAGAGCACTTGCCTTGAGCTGAAGAGCTAAGGGACAGTGCCCATGCCTAGAGTTCAAGTTCTGCAACTGACCCTTCCCCTCCCCCCAAAAAAAGTCTCATAGTGTTTCCTGCCCTGTCTGGCTTTTAACTACGATCCTCAGATCTGAGCCTCCTGAATAGTAGGATCATAGGTGTGAGCTGCTGGCACAAATTTTTTAGTTTGGTTTAGTTTAAATGGACAGACTACAGTTTAAAAGTCACTCTGATTATATTGTACATATGCTTAGCTTAAGACGCTTTGTTTCCTCCCCAGCATCACCCTCTTTTCCTTGTGTTTGTCTGAAGCTGTGTGTGTGTGAGCTATTAGAATAGAGGAAGGGTAGGTCTTCTTACTTGTTTCCTTCTCTCTCCTTGCCATTAGTTCACAATTTGCACCTTAGAATTTTGTAAAGGTAGAAAAGAATTCTTTTGGAAGCAAGTGAACTTTTTGATCTTAAGATTCCTCACACTATCTGGCACTGGAGTGGGAACAGGAGAAGAGGGTAGAAATACAAAGTGTTTGGACCCTTCTGGTTTATGGGATTGTCTTTTTCCCTTTTTCCCCTTAGGAACGGCGTGAATGTTGAGGGGGCGACACACAAGCAGGTGGTGGACCTGATCCGTGCAGGCGAGAAGGAATTGATCTTGACAGTGTTGTCTGTACCTCCTCATGAGGCGGATAACCTAGATCCCAGTGACGACTCCTTGGGACAATCATTTTATGATTACACAGAAAAGCAAGCAGTGCCCATTTCGGTCCCCACATACAAACATGTGGAGCAGAATGGTGAGAAGTTTGTGGTGAGTGTCAGCCCCACTTGATCCTCAAACATCTAGCTTTCATTTCCCTGTCTTATGAGTATATTAGAATAGAGTTAAAAGACTGCAATCCAAGTCAGTTTTTCCACCAGGAAAATGGGTTCATGCATAGATTAGAGACATCCTGATTCATTTCAGGGGATAAACTACAGTATTAAAGAGTTATATTTCTGCTTAAGTACAATTTTATTTTAATTCCTGACAGTTTCAGGTTTGCATTTTGGTCTATTATAAACGCATGGGAGTTTCTTTGATGCTTGCTTGCTTATTCTTTTATTGGTTGTCATATCTCTTTGCTAACAGTAATCTCTTGTTTGTTGACTTTGTGGAGCAATAGAGCAAGATTAATTTAAAAAGTTGGTGTTCACCCTCTGTTGGATAATGCAGAGGTTTGTTTTTTTGAGCCTATGCCTTCTTATACTCCTCATTACATCTTCTTCATTTCTTTGGAGATGCATGTGTGCATGATTAGTTCAGATTTTCCTCAAGATTCCAATGATACTAAGTCCAATTCCCATTAGATACTTTACACATTTTTATTTTGTTGCTACTGTAGACATGTAGGAGCCCATCATGAATTTTGTATGTGTGCCAGCCCCGTTCCTGAATGCTGCTGTTTGTTCCTCAAAACATCATTGCCACTGATAACCTCAATCTACTTATTTTCCTGTTGGTTGCTGTATGCTTTTTTGCCTTTGATCACTTTGGGTATGATATAATGAAAAATATTCATTATTCCTTGTAGAAAATGAAAAGTGAATTCTGTTAAGATACTGGGTAACAGGTAGCAGGTGTTTAAAATGGATCTGCAGGACTGGGAATATAGATAGCTCATTGGTGACTTTTCCTAGCATGTGCAAGACCATGAGTTCAGTCCTTAGCATCACTTAAAGGAAACAAAAACTAATCTGGTGATTAAAGTTGCAGCCTCTGATACTGGGATTTGTCTAAGCCACAAAAGGACTAAGCCACAAAACATTTATGGACTTGTTTTCTGAGGAGATAAGAAAAGCAAGGAAGCTAGGAGAGTTGCAGAGGGCTCAAATAGTTGGCATTATAAGGTAGCTGGAGATGATGGCACATAGGTTTTATATTAGTATGGTCCTTGTGTTCATAGAGCTATTTAGGAAATTTAGAGTTTTGTGCTTCTCAAGTATTAAATTTGAAACAAAAGGCAGGTAAAAAGTTGAAATTAAGGCCATATCCTAAAAGTAGAGCAGATTGGGTGTTGGGACCTTTGGGGACCTTGAGAATTTCTGTAGACTTGAGAAAAGAAATGAAACTACTAATTGTTCTTTTTTTAAAACAGCCTTATTAAGTACAACTTATCTATGTTAATATTCACTTAAATGGCTGGTTTTATTAATTTTGGTAAATGTTCATAGTGTTTCATCTACAATAAACTATCTGCTTGATTCATCTACCCATTAAAAAAAAATGAGGGGTGTGCTCGCTTTGGCAGCACATATACTAAAATGGGAACGATACAGAGAAGATTAGCATGGCCCCTGCGCAAGGAAGACACGCAAATTCGTGAAGCATTCCATATTTTTTTAGAGTTGATCATTGTTTGTGATTGCATGTTTCCTTCAATTGTGTTCTCCCTGGCATTCAGAAAGTAAGGGAGAGGAGAAAGAGTGGGGAGGGACACTCCCATCAGTAGCTTCAACCTGTGCTTTTGTGCATTATTCTGAGAATAAATTTGTTTCAAACATTAAAAAAAAAAATGAGGGGCTGGGAATGTGGCTTAGTGGTAGAGTGCTTGCCTTGCATGCACGAAGCCCCGGGTTTGATTCCCTAGTACCACATAAACAGAAAAATCCAGAAGTGGTGCTCTGGCTCCAGTAGTAGAGTGCTAGCCTTGAGTAAAAGAACCGCAGGGACAGTACCTAGGCCCTGAGTTCAAGCCCCATGACTGGCCCCCCCCCCAAAAAAAAAAAAAAGTATTGTCAGGCTAGTAGAGTAGCTCAAGTGGAACAAAGTCTGCCTAGCAAGCATGAGACCCTGAGTTCAAACCCAAACTGTAAAACAGAGAAAAGAAAAGGAAACATTGTTAATAGTTGTAAGGGTTTGTTATATATTTTGGATAGATATATTATCAAATAGATGTTTTATAAATATTTCTACTGGTCTATAACCTGCCTTTTCAGTTTTTTAAAAAAAAACAGTGGTTTGCAAAGAATAGAAATTAGACATTTTGTTATTGTTGTTGTTTTTTAACTTTTTTTGTTTTGTTTTGCTGACGTGGGGCCTGAACTCTGGGCCTGGGCGCTGTCCCTCAGCTCTTCAGCTCAAGGCTAGTTAGTGCTCTACCACTTGAGGTACAGTGCCACTTCCAGCTTTTTCTGCTTATATGGTGCTGAGGAATCGAACCCAGAGCCTCATGCATGCAAGGCAAGCACTCTACCACTGAGCCAACCACCAAGCCCCGAAATTAGACATTTTGATTAAGTCAACTTTATCAACTTTTTTCTTTTTCTTTTCTTTCTTTCTTTCTTTCTTTTTTTTTTTTTGGTGCTCATACTGGAGCTTGAATTCAGAGTCTTATGCTCTTGCTTTGTTTTTATTTTTGTTTTTTTGGCCAGTTCTGGGGCTTGAACTCAGGGCCTGGGCACTATCCTTGAGCTCCGTTTGCTCAAGCCTAGCACTCTACCACTTGACTTGAGCCTTAGCACCACTTTTGTCTTTTTCTGTTTATGTGGTACTGAGGAATCGAGAACCCAGGATTTCATGCATGCTAGGCAAGCACTCTACCACTAACCTACATTCCCAGCCGCTTTTTTTTTTCCTTCCTTCTTCTTTATTTTTGTGCTGGTCCTGAGGCTTGAACTGGTCCTGAGCTTCTTTTGCTTTACCTCGTGAGCCACAGCTCCACTTGTAGCTGTTTGGTGTTTATTTGGAGATAAGATTCTCATAGACTTTCTTGTTTGGGTTGGCTTTAAAGCTCGATCCTTAGATCACAGCCTCCTGAGTAGCTAAGATTACAAGTCTGAGCCAGGAGAAACCAGCTGCTTTGCTTTTTTGTTCAAGGCTGGCACTCTACCATTTGAGCCATGCCTCCACTTTTTTTTTATTGTGAAAATACCATACAGGCGGGTTACAATTACATGGGCAAGGTAAATGCCTCCACTTTTATTTTTGTTTTTTTGCTGGTTAATCGACAATAAAGAGTCTCAGGGATATTTCCACCCAGGCTGCTTTGAACCAGGATCTTCAGATCTCAGCCTCTTAAATAGCTTGGATTACAGATGTGAGCCACGGGCTTCCAGCTTCTTTGTGATTTTTTTGATACTTTTGACTATAATCTGCCTTGAAGAAGAAAACTGTTTTGGTTAAAACAACTAGACTTGATACCTGTGTCTTTCCCAGTATTGGAAAATTTTCAACTGTCTTTCATTAACTCAGTTTACTATGAATTTTTACTTCTTTTCTTGAATACCCATAAATGTGAATGTTGACTTGCTTAAAGTTTCCCATGATTCTTACAGGCTTTTGGTTGTTATATTTGCTTATTGGAAAGATTTGATTATTAGAAAAGAACAGTCTTCAAGCTCAGGAATTGTTTCTTCTGCTTGCTCTAGTCTGCTGTGGAAGTTATTAATTGCATTTATTTCTTGAAATTCTGTTTTTTAGCAGGACTGAGGGTGTGTGTGTGTGTGTGTGTGTGTGTGTGTGTGTGTGTGTGTGTGTGTGTGTGTGTGTGTGTGTGTGTGTGTGTGTGTGTGTGTATGTGTGTGTGTGTGTGTGTGTGTGTGTGTGTGTGTGTGTGTGTGTGTGTGTGTGTGTGTCTCTATGAGGGGTTCTTGGGGCTTGAACTCAGGACTTGAGTGCTGTCCCTGAGCTTGAGCCATAGGTCCACTTCAGGCTTTTTGCTAGTTAATTGGAGATAAGAGCCTCATGGACTTTCCTGTCTGGTCTGGCTTTGAATTCAGATCCTTAAGATCTCAGCCTCTTGAGTTGCTAGGATTATAGATATGATTTACTGGTGCCTGACTGAGATGGACTCTTTTTTTTTTTTCTTTTTGGGGTCTGGTCGTGGGGCCTGAACTCTGGGCCTGGGCGCTGTCTCTCAGCTCTTCAGCTCAAGGCTAGCACTCTACCACTTGAGCCACAGCCCCACTTCCGGCTCTTTTCTTATGTGGTGCTGAGGAATCGAACCCAGGACCTTGAGCATGCAAGGCAAGTGCTCTACCACTGAGCCACCTTCCCAGCCCGAGATGGACTCTTAATACAGTTTTGTTTTTGTTTTATTTTGGTCCGTATGGGGCCTGAACTCTGGGCCTGGGCGCTGTCCCTCCCTCAGCTCTTTAGCTCAAGGCTAGCGCTCTACTACTTGTGCCATAGCACCACTTCTGACTTTTTCTGCTTATGTTGTGCTGAGAAATTGAACTCAGGGCCTCATGAATGCAAGGCAAGCACTCTACCATTGAGCCTCCTTCCCAGCCCCTTAGTATAGTTTTGATTTACATATTTTTAAAAAGTTTATTATTAGGTCACGTTATGAGTACAGTACATTTGTGTTTGTGTGTGTGTGTGTGTGAGTGTGAGTGTTTGTGTTTGTATGTCTGTTTAAGCTTAAACTCAGGGCCCAGGCACTGTCCCTGAGCTCTTTTTGCTCAAGACTAGTGCTCTACCATTTTGAGCCACAACACCACTTCCATTTTTCTGGTGGTGAATTGGAGATAAGAGCCACATGGACTTTCCTGTCTGGGCTGGCTTTGACCTTGGTCCTCAGAGCTCAGTTTCCTTAATGGCTAAAATTATAGGAAGGAGCCACCAGCACTCAGCTTATAATGCATTTTGAGCAGTGTTACCCCTTCTATTGTTTTCTCCCTTCCATTACTATACTCAAGTTATGAAGGTCAATTTTACATAATGTATCTTGAGTATAATGGCCTAATTTGCTTACCCTTCCTCCGTTTGTATGTCCCCCATCACTTCACCCCCAAAACATGCTTCTACTTCCTGGTATTCAAGATTTGCATCTTCTTAATTCAATTTATTTGTCTATTTATTTGACTATTCTCCTCTGTACAACTTTTTTGAGATTGTTATGTATTCGGGATTTTTATTTATTTTTTATTTATTTATTTTTGGTCAAGGGGCTTGAACTCTGGGCCTGGGTGCTGTCCCTCAGCTCTTCAGTTCAGGGCTCTATCACTTTACTAACTTGAGCCAGAATTACAGCTAGAATTACAGGCATGAACCACTGGCACCCAGCAAGGATATTAATCTTTTATCTGTTGAATAGCTAGTGAAAATTTTCTCCCATTCTGTGGATTGTCTGATTGACTGACTGATTGATTGATTGATTTATGCATGCCAGTCTTGGGGCTTGAACTCAGGGCCTGAGCACTGTTTCTGAGCTTTTTTATTTTTTGTTCAAGGCTAGCATTCTACCATTTGATCCACATTGCTACTTCCAGCTTTTTCTGTTTATGTAGTACTGAGGAATCAAACCCAGGGCTTCATGCATGCTAGGTAAGCACTTTTCCACTAAGTCACATTCCCAGCCCTAGTATGGCAAATCTTGTTAGAGATAGTTCACATAAACAAAGCTTCTTTGAGGTCCTCTATTGATTTACGCACATTAAATCAGCCTTTCATCTCTGGGATAAAACTGACTTGATTGTAGTGTATTTTTAAAAAATTAGTTGTTAAATTCTGTTACCCAGTATTTTATTAAGGAGCTTTGCCTCTGTGTTCACCAAAGAGATTGGTCTATAGTTCTTGTTTATTGTTGGGTCCCCACTTTTTTTGAGATGTGTATAATATTGGCTTCACAGATATGTTTGGTAGTAATCCTTCCATATCTTTCTTCTTTTTTTTGTTTTTGTTTTGGTTGTGAGGAGTTTGAATTTAGGGCCTGGGAGTTGTCCCGGAGATTTTTTTGCTCAAAGCTAGTGCTCTACCACTTTGAATCATAGCTCCACCCTGGTTTTCTTGTGGTTAATCGGAGGAGATTATAATCTCACAGACTTTGCTGCCCAGGCTGCCGATGAGCCTGGATCCTTCCATCTAAAGCTTCCTGAGAAGCTAGGATTACAGACGTGAGCCACCAGTGCCCAGCCTTAAATTTCTATTTCATGGAAAAGTTTGAGGAGTACTGGTGTTAGTTCGTCTTATAGAATTCAACTGTGAATTCACCCACACATGGACTTTTCCTTATTGGGAGACTTAATTTCTTCCTTAATCTCATTGTTTCTTATGAGTCTGTTTAAGTGGTTTATATCTTCTTGATTCAGTTTAGACAGTTCATATATCTTTGTGAATTTATCAATTTCTACTAGACTTTCCATCTTATTTGAGTATAGGTTTTGAAAGTAGTCCATAATCTTTTGGATTTCTTTTTTTTTTTTCTTGTCGGTCATGGGCCTTGAACTCTGGGACTGAGCGCTGTCCCTCAGCTCTTCAGCTCAAGGCTAGTGCTCTACCACTTGAGCTACAGTGCCACTTCCAGTTTTCTGGTGGTTTATTGGAGATAAGAGTTTCAAGGAGTTTCCTGCCTCGGATGGCTTTGAACAGCGATCCTCAGATCTCAGCCTCTTGAGTAGCTAGGATTACAGACGTGAGCCACTGGCACCTGGCTTTCTTTTGGATTTCTTGAATGTTTGTGTGCTATTTCCATTTTCATCTCTTATTTGATCAATTCGAGTCTCTTTTTTTTTTTTTTGTCAAGTTAGTTAGGGTTTTGTCAATTTTATTAATTTTTTCAAAGAATCAGCTATTTGTTTTGTTGATTCTATTTATAGGTTTTTAGGTCTCTTAATTCATTGATTTCTGCCCTAATGTTTACTATCTCTGATCTATCATTTCTTTCATTATATTATTTACATTCCTCTTGCTATTATTAACCTGTTATTTAGAGTGGTGGCTGGGGCTCTGGAAAGGTGTCTGAGGGTTCTCAATGTTCCTGACTTCTCTCCATAGCAAGTTTTCAGATACTTTAGTATGTTTACACAATAGAAAAGTTCTCTCTGCATACTCTTACTTTTGCCGTTTGAAAGTTCCCTGGAGTTTTACTTAGACAAGATTCATTGTAGAGGTAGACATCTGCTCTCTTTTTTTAAAATATAATTTTGTTTTTATTATTAAGGTGTTTACAGCGGGGTTACCATTTCATAAGTCAGGTAAAAAATACAATTCTTTTTGGACAATATCACCTATTCTTCCACTTTGCCTCAGTTTACTCCCCTTGCTTTAGTGTTATGTGGAGATTTTATCTTTCTTAGTTCTGTCATTTCTTCTTACATAGTTAATTTGTCTGCCTTATATTTATTAACTTTTTCAACCAGCTAAGGACTTATTCTTTTTTTTTTTTTGGGTCCAGTTGTGGGGCCTGAACTCTGGGCCTGGGCGCTGTCCCTCAGCTCTTCAGCTCAAGGCTAGCGCTCTACCACTTGAGCCACAGCACCATTTCTGGCTTTTTTCTTATGTGGTGCTGAGGAATCGAACCCAGGGCCTTATGCATGCAAGGCAAGTGCTCTACCCCTGAGCCACCTTCCCAGCCCCAGGACTTATTCTTTTTAAGTCAGCCACATAAGGATTTATTCGCTTGCCTTGTACCTATTGTTAATTTTTTTTTCTAGTCCTGGGGCTTAAACTCTGGGCCTGGGCACTGTCACTGAGCTTTTTGCTCAAGGCTAGTGCTCTACCACTTGAGCCACAGCAGCACTTCCAGCTTTTTCTGTGTATGTGGTACTGAGGAATCAAACCCAGGGCTTCATGAATGCATGGCTGGCACTCTACCACTGAGCCACAATCCAGCCCCTATTGCTAATCTTGTAAAAGACTTTCCGTTGCCTTCCCAGATGTCTTGTAATCATTGTAGGATCTTAGACCTAATATGGCTCCTTTCACTTCCCAAGAGTAGAGTAGGTAATGCTGTAGGTATGCCTTTTGGATGAGAGAATTTGCTGCCCATCTCTCAACAGATTGTCATTTCCTTAGTAAAAGGGAATAGACAGGGGAATGGATGAACATTGTGTCTGTCCCATGGCCATTACTAATCACTTCCTTTATGCCTGGGCTATCAGATGAACTTTGCATCCTGAGCATGTGAGGTTTTTCCTCAAAGGAGGTCTTCAAGTATTGAGAGATACCAAGAGGTTACTGTAGTTGTTTCCTTTTTTTATGTCCAATTTTATATTATTTATAATAGGTTAATTATAGACTACTTGGAAATTTCCAAATTGACTTATCCTGTAAAATCAGAATGATGTTATTTAGGAATAATTCAATTAAAACTTGATTTTAAATATCATTAACTTTAAAAGAAATTCCAGTGCAACCCAATATTATAGAAGAATAATTCAAGGTGTATTAAAGACGTAAATGACAAACTGAAAGATTAAAAAGTCTTGGTAGAAACTATTGGTGAATATTTTTTAAAATTATGTATAGAAAAAAAGATTCTTTTTTATTAATAAGTTTTTTTACTGTGATAATACCGTACAGAGGGGTTACAATTACATGAGCAAGGTAATGAGTACATTTCTTATCAAGCATTGTTGCCTTCTCCTTTGTTTCCCCTGAAAAAAAGATTCTTTAGACACAAAAAATTGTTATTCATAAAAAAATGGTAAATTAGACATGTGCCTTTTACCTACTTGGGAGGTTGAGGCAAGTGGATAACTTGAACTCAGGAGTTCAGGACCAGTCTGGATAATATAGCAAGACTCCATCTAAAAAGGTCAAACTAAGCCAGACA
This sequence comes from Dipodomys merriami, assembly GCF_024711535.1. Taxonomy (NCBI): domain Eukaryota; kingdom Metazoa; phylum Chordata; class Mammalia; order Rodentia; family Heteromyidae; genus Dipodomys; species Dipodomys merriami. Next base: position 2,726,689 of record NW_027202893.1, read on the forward strand.
CCAGTAGCTCAAATCTATGACTCCTCAGAAGACTGTTATATGTTCAGAGTCAGTCTTGGCAGACAAATCCATGAGACTCTTATCTCCAGTAAGCCAGCAAAAAGCCAAAAATGAACTGGTACCAGTAGCTCATACTTGTAATCCTAGCTACCCAGGAGGCTGAGATCTAAGGACCATGGTTTGAAGGCAGCCAGGCAGGAAAATCCATGAGACTCTTATCTACAATAAATCACTAAAAACCTGGAAGTAGAGCTGTTGCCCAGGTGGTAGAGTGCTAGCCTTGAGCAAAAAAGCTTAAGAACAGTACCCAGGCCCTGAGTTCAAGCCCTAGGACTAGCATTTGTACACATACACAAAAATCCAAAAATGGAGGTCAGACTCAGGTACTACAGTGACAACCATGAGTCAAAGAAGCTGAATGAGAGCTTTAGGCAGAGTATAAGCCCCAGTGCAGGCACATACATAAAAGAAAAGTCAAAATAACAATTTAAAAAACTATTTACAAAGACCTCTACAAATCCATAGGTAAAAGCACAAAAATTCAACATAACAGTAAGTAAAACACATGAATTTGTTTGTTTGTTTGTTTATTTATTTATTTTTGGGTCCGGTCGTAGGGCCTGAACTCTGGGCCTGGGCGCTGTCCCTCAGCTCTTCAGCTCAAAGCTAGTGCTCTACCACTTGAACCACAGCGCCACTTCCGGCTTTTTTCTTTTTGCTTATGTGGTGCTGAGGAATCGAACCCAGAGCCTCATGCATGCAAGGCAAGCACTCTACCACTGAGCCACCTTCCCAGCCCCATGAATTTGTATTTTACAAAATGGCACATAATGGTCAGTAAATATAAAAGGAAAATCTGGATCTTAAGTGAATTGGGAAATCTAAGTTACCACCACTTACAAATCTTTTCATACTCAATCCCTTGGCAGAAATTAAAAGGATCTTCTTATATGTCACTGAAATGAATATAAATTCATGCAACTACTCCTACTTATAATTTGCCATTATTTCCTGAGGTTGAACTATTATTATTATTTTTTTATTTTATTTATTTATTTATTTATTTTTTGTCAGCTGTGGGGCTTAAATTTAGGGCCTGGACATTGTTCCTGAGCTCTTCAGCTCAAGGCTAGCGCTCTACCACTTGAGCCACAGTGCCATTTCCCTGGACATTCTTGCCTGGGCTGGCTTTGACCACCATCCTCAGATCTCAGGCTCCTAACAGGCATGAGCCACCAGTGCCCAGGATCCTGAGGTTAAATTTGCACACATCTTTTACTCCTGCAGTCCCATTCTTGGTTTTGTACTCAGGACAGTATTTTTTCCCTGTATAACAGGAAGCATGTACACAAATGTTTATAGCAGCATTGCTCACATTACTAGCTAAAACATAGAAACAACCTAAATGCCATCAGAGAGAGAGCAAATTAAAAACAAACACTATGATACACACATACCCCAAAATGCTACATACAACAATTAATGTAATATTGTGGAGGAGATTGAGTAATACAGTATTACATGAAAAATGTAATTCCCAAGAAGTCTCATTCAGCATGGTGTGTATGCTATTTTTATAGAATCAAAGTACCCATTAAAATTAAAGTAAGAGGATTACATATAAATGTAGAAAACCAAAAACCATAAAAAGAAAACCAACGGGGCCAGGTATGGTGACACATACCTGCAATTCCAGCACTTGAGAGACTGATATAGAAGGAAGGAAAATTCCAGGCAAGCCTGGGCAACATAAGAAACCACCTGTCCTCCCACACCCCAAAACAAACAAACAAAAAAACAGCTAAATGCTTTGGGCATGCCTGTAGTCTTAGCTTCTCAGAGACTGAGGCAGGAGGATTATTTGAGCCTAGGAATTCAAAGGTACCTATGGGCAACATAGTTAAGACCCTGTCTCAAAGGAAAAAAAGAAAAGAGAATGATGAACATGATTGGTATGATAACTTTTGAGGGTCAGGGAAACAGGAAGGTTGGCTGGAAGAAGTAGAGACAACATGGTTTACCTTAAATTATTATGAAGGCCTTAGCTTTTATTTTGGATGGTGTTTAACTTGCTAACAAAAATACTACTGTTCTTAGTTATTTTTAGGCCTTTTCTGTGAAATTAACTATAGAGCTATTGTGATCTATCACACATATCAGTCATGTTATCTTTTTTCTTGCTTGTTCATTTACTTATATGTTGCCACACCAGCTTTGAAAGACTTTGAGTTTTCTGAAAATAAAATTTAGCTGAAAAACTGATAATTTCCTCTGAAGCAAGAAGTATTAGAAATAATTTTGTTAGCATTACATGATAATACCTCCCCTGAAGGGAGTAGTCCTCTTATACAACTTTGGCATGTTTATTTTATTTATTTATTTATTTTTTGTCGGTCGTGGGGCTTGAACTCTGGGCCTGGGCGTTGTCCCTTAGCTCTTCAGCTCAAGGCGAGCGCTCTACCACTTGAGCTACAGCGCCACTTCCGGTTTTCTGGTGGTTTTATTGGAGATAGGAGTCTCACGGTCTCTCCTGCCCGGGCTGGCTTTGAACCGCGATCCTCAGATCTCAGCCTCCTGAGTAGCTAGGATTACAGGCGTGAGCCAGCAGCGCCCGGCTGGCATGTTTATTTTAAAGTGACCTTTTGAGCATAGTCTGTTTATTGCATGGGAATATACTTAACCAGTATCCTTCTGAGCATGTCTTTAGGTGATTCTGTGATTTATTTTGTAGCAAGTAAACTTTTCTTTGTTTATCTCTTTTACCAGGTATACAATGTTTACATGGCAGGAAGGCAGTTGTGTTCTAAGCGGTACCGGGAGTTTGCCATCCTACACCAGAACCTAAAGAGAGAGTTTGCCAACTTTACATTTCCTCGACTTCCGGGAAAGTGGCCATTCTCATTATCAGAACAGCAACTGGATGCCCGGCGTCGGGGGTTGGAAGAATATCTAGAAAAAGGCAAATCATTCTATTAAACTCTACTATCCTCAGTAGACATATATTCTATGTATATATTGCAAACTGTGTAGCTATGTCTCTTGAAACTCAGTAGTGAGAGTAACATAAATTTCTGAATATAAGAGTGATCTGAGCTGAGCACTAGTGGCTCACACCTGTAATCCTAGCTACTCAGGAGGCTGAGATTTGAGGATCCTGGTTCAAAGCCATTCCAGGCAGGAAAGTCTGTAAGACTCTTATTTCCAATTAACCACCAAAAAGCCAAGTAGTAGAGCTGTTGCCCAAGTGTTAGAGTGCTAGCCTTGAGCAAAAAAGCTCAGGGACAGCATCTAGGCCCTGAGCTCAAGCACCAGGACCAGTACAAAAAGTGATTTGAGCTTTGAGGCAAGACTGAAATGTCTACTACACTGATAACAGCCTGCTTTATTGGCTCCCAAAAAACTTAGCAACAGAAAAATAAAATAGTTTTTGATGCATTTGACCTTTATTTATAGAATTATATTACATATGCAAATGAAATGGAATTCCGTGCTGATTTGGGAACTAAATGAGCAGTATTTAAGGCATTTTCATCAAAATGATGTTGGTTCACTCAACATCCTACATGAAAACTCTTTATATATTTTGTTTTGTTTTGTTTTTTTGCCAGTCCTAGGCCTTGAACTCAGGGCTTGGACTGTCCCTGAGCCTCTCTGTGGTCAAGGCTAGTACTCTACAACTTCAGCCACAATGCCATTCTGGCTTTTTTTTTTTTTTTTTCTGCTTATGTGGTACTCAGGAATCGAAACCAGGGCTTCATGCATGCTAGGCAAGCACTCTGCCTCTAAGCCACATTCCCAGCCCTCTTTATAGATACTCAAGGTAGATTTGCTAAACTCTCGATAGTCTAAACGCCCCTTCTTCTAAGCAGGCTATAGTTAGAAGGCTGCTGAAGCATTTGTTTTTCTAGAATGGCAGAGAAATGACACAAATGTCCTGAGTAAGATATTTTGTTGCTTAGAGAAGAGACCTTTCCTTGCTTTTTTTTTTTTTTTTTTTTTGCTGGTCCTGGGGCTTGAACTCAGGGCCTGGGCACTGTCCCTGAACTTTTTTTTTTCCTTTTTTTTTTTTTTTTTTTTTGTCGGTTGTGGGGCCTAAACGCTGGGCCTGGGCGCTGTCCTTTAGCTTTCCAGCTGTAGACTAGCACTCTACCACTTGAGCCTCAGCCCCACTTCCGGCTTTTTCTGCTTATGTGATGTTGAGGGATCGAACCGCGGACCTCATGCATACAAGGCAAGTACTCTACCACTGTGCCACCTTCCCAGCCCCTTTTTTTTTTCTTTTGCTCAAGGCTAGCACTCTACTACTTGAGCCACAGCACCACTTCTGGCTTTTTTCTGTTTATATGGTACCAAAGAATTCAATCCAGGGCTTCATGCATGCTAGGCAAGCACTCTACCACTAAGCCACATTCCCAGCCTACTCCTTGCTATATTTTAAAATACAGGAATTATCATTGTATGTGATGTTTAATAATCTATGTCTTTATGTGCTTATGTAAAAACGAACTGACCTAGTTTAATTAAAATTAATTGGTAGGAAGTCTTACCCCCCTGAAGAAAAATCATTTCCCCCATAGAAGGTAGTTGAACTTCCTTGTCTTCTTTTAGTTTTTCCTAACATGAATTGGTCTCCAAACACAGCCCTCAGGAAGTGAGAAAGAGTACAGTTTAAAAAAAAAAAATCAAAAGTAAGCCAGGAGCTGGTGGCTCATGACTATAATCCTAGCTACTCAAGCTACTCATGAGGCTGAGATCTGAGAATTGTAATTTGAAGTCATCCTGGGCAGGAAAGTCTTATTGCCAATTAACTACCACAAAACTGGAAGTAGAGCTGTGACTCAAAGTGATAAAGTGCTACCTTGAGCAAAAAAGCTCAGGGTCAGCGCCCAGGCCCTGAGTTCAAACTCCATGATTGATCAAAAAAAATCGATATAGTATAATTATCATCATGATTTACTATCCTCAAGTGTTCAGAAATTTAACTCTTGGACTTTAGACAGTCAGCTACTTACCTCCCTGCTTTTTAGCCTTTCTATCCCTCCTTCCTCTCCTCCTTCTTTTCTTCCCTCCTTTCCTTCCTCCTTTTCCCCTAACTCTGTTTCTTCTTTTTTCTTTCAATACTAGGATTTAGCCTCATGCTTCCTAGGCACATTCTCCATTACTTGAGCTACATTCCCAGCCCTGTAGTTACTTTTAGAATAGGATGTCACGTTTGTTCTCAGGCTGGCCTGACCATGATCCTCCTATTACATTTCTGTGTATCCAGGATGACAGGTGCGTGCCACCACACTGGCAGCTTGGTTTATTCCTAACTGATTTTTTCCTTCCATTACCTTTTTTACCACCATCATTTTTGTTGTTGTTGTTGTTTTGTTTTGTTTTTAGCATGTCCATAGGTCACATCAGACTGTAAGGTTAGGTTTACATTAGCCAATTTTATTATTTTTAGCAAACTGTATCTTTGTGTTTTCTTGTTTTTCTGTGTTCTAGACCACGTTTAGATAAATGTTCATCATGCCTTTAAAAATCCCACATGTTGCCAGGTACTGGTGGCTCACATCTGTAATCCTAGCTACTCAAGAGGTGAAGATCTAAGGATCCTGGTTTGAAACCAGCCCGGGCAGGAAAGCCTGCATTATCTCCAATTAACTACCAAAAAGCCAGAAGTGGAGCGGTGAATCAAGTGGTTGAACACTAGTTCTGAGCAAAAACTCAGGGACAGCATCTAGGCCCTGAGTACTTGCCCCAGGACCAGTATCCCCCTACCCCCCCACCCCCCAAAAAAAGAAAAATCTTTTTTTTGGGCCCGGTTGTGGGGCTTGAACTCTGGGCCTGGGCACTGTCCCTCAGCTCTTCAGCTCAAGGCTAGTGCTCTACCACTTGAGCTACAGCGCCACTTCTGGTTTTTTCTTTTTGCTTATGTGGTGCTGAGGAATCAAACCCAGGGCCTCATGCATGCAAGGCAAGCGCTTTACCACTGAACCACCTTCCCAGACCCAAAAAGAAAAATCTTGCATGCCAAGAATGCATGCTACTTTATCTTTGCCTGCTATTGATGATTTGAATTTAAACCTTTACATGTTCTTGACTTTATATTCTTGGTTTTAAGACTTTAGATCTTTTATTTATTTTCCACAGTGTGTTCAATACGAGTCATTGGTGAGAGTGATATCATGCAGGAATTCCTGTCAGAATCAGATGAGGTAGGTGAAAACTCTTCAACTACTATTTTTATCATAGTTCCATATGGGAAAAAATAAATCAAAGGTATTGATTATGGGTTGAATTGCAGTAAACTCCAAAGGACTCTAATTTTTTCTGCTCCTAGTGCCAAGTCTACCTTTTCTTTGAATCCTTCTCTGATGACTCAGATCATTGATTTTTCATTCTACCAAGAACTTTTGTCTTTAGTATCAGCATATTACTGTCTCATTCTCTACCTGTCATCAGTTTGTCACTTTATATTTAGCTTACAAGACTATGAGTTACCTATAATAAGAACTAAGCCTTGATCATCTTTTATATTCCCAGTGCCTTACCTCAGTGTCAATCATATAAATAATAAATAAACAGTAATTGAATAGATTGCATGGGTAATGCCAACATTTTATTTGTTAATTATTTCATATGCATATGTATTATTTTCCTGGCTAGAGTTTAAGTGTCTTGCAGACAGGGGTTTATGGTAAAGTACAGTAGCTTGCTTCCCTACTCCTCCTACCCCCTTATCCATAGTTATAGTTTTCACAGTCTTGGTTAACTGCACTTAACTATGGTCTTAAAATATTAAATATAAAATTAAAGAAAACAAACAATTCATGAGTTTCAAATTATATGGCATTCTGAGTAGCTGTCCCATTCAGAACCTGAATCATCTTTTGTCTAACATATCTACTCTGTATAACTGTACTTCCTGTTAGTCACTTAGTAGCTAGACCAGTTATTGGATTGACTATGCTGGTATCACAGCATAGAACTACCTGTTTACTTAAATTTATTTTTGCTTGTACTGAGGTTTGAATTCAATGTCTTGCACTCACCTGCTTTGCTTGGCTGCCACTTTCCCATTTGAGCTATACCACAAGCCCTGCATTTTGCTGGTTATTTTGGAGATTGAGCCTTGCAGACATCTACTCAAGCTGGCTTCTAATCAGTCTTTTGGATATCAGCCACCTGAGTAGCAGGGATTATAGATATGAGCCACTGGCATCTAGCTTCAATCACTATTCTTTTTATTTATTTTTTTTAGTTTTGGAGGATTTATTTATTTATTTATTTATTTATTTATTTATTTATTTATTTATTTATTTTGTTGGTCGTGGGGCCTGAACTCTGGGCCTGGCTGCTGTTCTTCAGCTCTTCAGCTCACAGTGAACGTTCTGCCACTTGAGCCACAGCTCTACTTCCAGCTTTTTCTGCTTATGTGTTGCTGAGGAATCGAACCTAGGGCCTCATGCATACAAGGCAAGCACTCTATCACTGAGCCACCTTCCCAGCCATAGTTTTGGAGTTTTAAAAACTACTATGTTGTTATAAAGAAAACAGTTTCATTAGCCAGGCGCCGGTGGCTCACACCTGTAATTTTAGGTACTCAGGAGGCTGAGATCTGAGGATTTCGGTTCAAAGCCAGCCCAGGCAGGAAAGTCCATGAGACTCTTTTTTTTTTTTTTTTTTTTGTCGGTCGTGGGGCTTGAACTCTGGGCCTGAGCGTTGTCCCTTAGCTCTTCAGCTCAAGGCGAGCACTCTACCACTTGAGCTACAGCGCCACTTCCGGTTTTCTGGTGGTTTTATTGGAGATAGGAGTCTCACGGTCTCTCCTGCCCGGGCTGGCTTTGAACCGTGATCCTCAGATCTCAGCCTCCTGAGTAGCTAGGATTACAGGCGTGAGCCACCAGCGCCCGGCTCCATGAGACTCTTATCTCCAATAAACCACTAATAAATTGGAAGTGGCATTGTGGCTTAAGTGGTAGAGTGCTTGCCTTGAGCTGAAGAGTGCAGAGACAGTGTCTAGGCCCAGAGTTCAAGCCCCACTGACAAAGAAAAAAAAAAGAAAACAGTTTCATTGTTACATCTCTACTCTTGTTTATATTGTATTTCAATCAATTTCACTGCCTTTGTCACTCATTCTGCCTCTTCCTCCCCCATAATGGCACCCTCAGCTAGGTGGTGGCAGCTCACACCTGTAGTCCTAGCTACTCAGGAGGCTGAGAACTGAGGATGGCGATTCGAAGCCAGCCCGGGCAGGAAAGTCTGTGACACTCTTACCTCCAATTAATCAGAGAAAAAGCCGCAAGTGGAGCTGTGGCTCAAATGGTAGACTACTAGCCTTGAGCATAAAGAGGCTCAGGGATAGCACTAGGCCCTAAGTTCAAACCCTAGGACCAGCAAAAAAAATAATAGATAAATAAAAAATAGCACCCTCAACAAGTTTCTTTGTTTTGTTTTCATAGTTGCAAAAGAATCTATTTTAGCAGTATTTAACAATATTTAGCCTCCTTTATCTTCCCCACCAGCCAACCCCCTCCTCCAAGTAACTCTTAATAATGACTCCAGATAATAGGAATAGCTATGCTAGCAACTCATATACCAAGGAGGAGCCATAGAGTGTTTCATTTAAATTTAAAAGGTAAAAAAGTCGGGGGGGGGGTGGTGGAGAAAAAAAAAATTTAAAAAAAATTAAAAAAAGGTAAAAGTCTTTACCAATAAGAAAAATAAATCATATGCTGAGGTTGCTAAGACTTATGGTAAGATTTAATCTTGAATCTGTAAAATTGTGAAGAATAATAATTGTGAATAATAATAATAAAAGAATAATAATGCTAGTTTTGCTATAGCACCTTAAAGTGTAAAATTATAGCCATTTGCTACAAACTGGTGGCTCACACCTATAATCCTAGCTAAGACCTATCTCAAAAATAAATATGACCCTATCTCAAAAATAACCAGTGCAGAAAAGGGCTGGAGGTGTGGCTTAGTGGTAGACTGACTGCCTAGCAAGTGTGAAGCCCTAGTTTTAAACCCCAGTACTGCCAAAAGAGGCAGGTCAGTGTTACAGCTATAGTGAGTGTTAAGTACTTGGGGAAGGTGGGAGCCACATGCAATTACAGGATTTAGTACTAGCCACAGCTTCAGGCATCCACTGAGAGTCTTAGAATATATCCTTAGTAGGTAAATAGGAACTACTGCAATGCTTAGGATGCTTAGACAATGAATAGTAATTTTTCAGGTAGTAAATGAAAATGAAAATGGACTTATTCCTAGGTAGTTGGTTCTTTCAGATAAAAATTAAAAGGTGAAAAAATCCATTAGAAAAATATGATAAGTTCCTTTTTGTTTTCTTTCTTTGTGTGGTTGTCATCGTCGTCGTTCCCCCCCCCCCCATTCTGGACGTCAAATCTCATGGTAGACAGTCATTTTACCACTGATCCATACTCCCAGCCCTAGTACTTACTTTGAATCAAAGAGATTAAGAGTTGTTTATTCTTTGCTGGAAGAAAATTGGCATTAGACTAGCTGACACCCATTTTTCCTTTCAGAGATTTTTTTTCTGATTATTTCAGGAATAAGAAACAAAGTAAGGATACCATTTGAAGCAATTTCTATATCTAACCATTAAACCAGAGACCATTTGTAGGCATTGCTGCTTTCAGCTGTTTTCATTCTAATTTGTCAGTTCTGAATGGAGTGACAGAAGTGAACCAAAAATCTTATCTGGGTTTGACTTAGACCGTTCCATAGTTTTCTGTTTTGAAATGTGAACATGTTGACTTCAATATGTTTCTTATTTTCCCCTGTTCATTTTAAAGGTTAACTTCTGCTGCAGCCTAAAGTCAACTTTATGTCTTATAAATATATTGACTTTTAAGATTTCATTTCCCCCAACACTGTATTCATTGGAACTCATTTCTTCTCTATCACATAGTAGATGTTGTTTAGCTAGCATGTTATCTGGAGAGTGAAGACTTACTGGATCACAAATTCTTTGTGTTTTTCCCCTTAGAACTACAATGGTGTGTCTGATGTAGAGCTGAGAGTAGCATTACCAGATGGAACAACAGTTACAGTCCGAGTTAAAAAGAACAGTACTACAGACCAAGTGTATCAGGTAAATTAAACTTGAATAATTTGGCTTGATATTATACAATGTGAAGCTAAGAAAGATACATTAAATGAGTTAGCACATATAATGTCCTTTTGTAGTACCTAGCATACAAGAAGTTTCTTAAATTGCTATTAATATGAAAGTACTTTACCCTCCTCAAACAATGAGTAATACATATTCCAAGGTGTAGTGGTTATAATTAACTTTTCCTTTTTTTTTTTTTGGTCCGGTCGTGGGGCCTGAACTCTGGGCCTGGGCACTGTCCCTTAGCTCTTCAGCTCAAGGCTAGTGCTCTACCACTTGAGCCACAGTGCCACTTCCGGCTTTTTTCTTTTTGCTTACGTGTGCTGAGGAATCGAACCCAGGGCTTCATGCATGCAAGGCAAGCGCTCTACCACTGAGCCACCTTCCCAGCACCAACTTTTCCTTTTTTATTATAAACTTTATGATACACATAAAAACAGAATAATAGTATAATGATTTCCGTGTGTGTGTGTGTGTGTGTGTGTGTGTGTGTGTGTGTGTGTGTGTGTGTGTGTGTGTGTGTGTGTGTGTGTGTGTGTGTGTGTGTGTGTGTGTGTGTGTGTGTGTGTGTGTGTGTGTGTGTGTGTGTGTGTTTTGGGGATTAAACCAGGGCCTCACATATGCTAGTCAGGCCATTTACTACTGAGCCATATCCTTAGCTCTAATATTTAATAATTATGGGTGCCAGTGGTTCATGCCTATAATCCGAGCTACTCAGGAGGCTGAGATCTTAAGATTGCAGTTCAAAGCCAGTCTGTGCAGGAATCTGTGAGAATCTTTTTTTTTTTTTTTTTTTTGGTCAGTCATGGGGCCTGAACTCTGGGCCTGGGCACTGTCTGTCCCTCAGCTCTTCGGTTCAAGGCTAGCGATCTACCACTTGAACCACAGTGCCACTTCTGGCTTTTTCTGCTTATGTGGTGCTGAGGAATCGAACCCAGGGCCTCATGTATGCAAGGCAAGCACTCTACCACTGAGCCACCTTCCCAGCCCTCTGTAAGACTCTAATCTCCAACTTACCACAAAAAGCCAGAAGTGGCTCTGTGGCTCAAGTGGTAGAGTGCTACCTTGAGCAAAAGCTTAGGGACAACACCCCAGTGCTGAGTTTAAGCCCCAGTACCAAGACAACAAATAAATGAATTAAATATATAAATAAATAAAACCAGGCCTGAAATAATCTCAGCTTCTTGGGAATTGAAAGCAGGAGAACAGTGAATTTGAGGCCAGCCTGGGCAAAGGTAGCAGAGAGATCCTCTTTCAAAAAGGGGACTTGGGTTGAAGAAATGGCTCAAGTGGTAGAGGGCCTAACTAGCAAATGTGAAGACCCAAGTTCAAATTCCAGTTCTGCCAAAAAAGAAAAAAATCCTGAGGGCATACCTCAGGGTTAGAACACCTACTTAGTGTAATTTCCTAGTATACTCAGGGCCCTGGGTTCAATCCCCAGTACCCAAAGAATAAGTAAATAAATCACAATAAGTGAGTAAGTAACTAACTACTTAAATAAAAACAAAGAATCAAAGTATAGTCCTTAGGTCTTAATGACTTATGTTAAATGTAGGCTGAATATGTGAAACAATATTTAACTATTTTTGTTGTTGTTGTTGCCAGTCCTGGGGCTTGAACTCTGGGCCTGGTCTCTGTTCCTGAGCTTCTTTTGCTCAAGGCTAGCACACTACCACTTGAGCCACAGGGCCACTTCCAGCTTTTTCTGAATAGTTTATTATAGATAAAAGTCTCACAGACTTTCCTGCCTAGACTGGCTTTGAACCCTGATCTTCAGATCTCAACCTCCTGAGTAGCTAGGATTACAGGCATGAGCCACCAACACCTGGCTGTTTTCTTCTTAACACCTGTGCTAGCAAGCACTTTTCTTGCAAGTGGTGTCAAATAAAGACCTTTCTATGAAAAACTTATGTAAAACATAGCTTTTTGGGTCATGTACAGAGGGTTTCCCCCCTACTTAAGTATGCATGTGTGCACGTACACTTATGAAGCCAAAATGATAAACCGTCTGTCTTTACCCTCACCTCTACATGCATATACTTGCCTTTTCCCACAATGATGTCTGATTTACTTGTCCTGAATCATTCTATCCTGTTTAAACTTTAGGCTATTGCAGCAAAGGTTGGCATGGACAGCACAACAGTGAATTACTTTGCCTTATTTGAAGTGATCAATCATTCCTTTGGTAAGTTCTAGTAGCTATTAAGTTTTATTTTGAGGCCCTTTTATTCTAATACTGTTGGGTAGAAACTATTTTTTCCAAAGAAGTGCTTGAAGACAAGGTAAGATCCCACTCTTTGGGACTGTCTCTAACAAGCAGAGCAGGCAGATCCTGGGAAACCTGGTCATAAGGATGCCTGATCACTCTAGGTTCTTTTTCTTTTGTCAGTCTATATAGGTTATACCCAGGTCAGGATCACATAATTTCTTGGTTTTTGTTTTTTTGGGGGGTCCAGTCGTGGGGCCTGAACTCTGGGCCTGGGCGCTGTCCCCCAGTTCTTGCTCAAGGCTAGGGCTCTACCACTTGAGCCACTGCACCACTTCCAGCTTTTTCTTTTTGCTATGTGGTGCTGAGGAATCGAACTTGGGGCCTCATGCATGTAAGGCAAGCACTCTACCACTGAGCCACCTTCCCAGCCCCAGGATCACATAATTTCTTGAGATTTTTTTTTTTTTGGCCAGTCCTGGGCCTGAACTCTAGGCCTGAATGTTGTCCCTTAGCTCTTCAGCTCAAGGCTAGTGCTCTACCACTTAAGCCACATCACCACTTCTGGCTTTTTCTGCTAATGTGTTGCAGAGGAATCGAACCCATGGCCTCATGCATGCAAGGCAAGCACTCTACAACTGAACCATTTTCCCAGCCCCTTGAGTTGGTTTTTTAAATAAGAGATTCAAAATTCATATATTACAATGAAACAGCTTTAAAGGGAATGTTCTATTTAGCCACATGCAGTCAAGGTAGGGTACTTAATGCTTTTTGTAAAGCTTTTTTAGAATACCTTTTTTTTGTTTTCAGAAGTTAGAAATATATTTAAAAGCCTTTCTTTTAATGTTTATTTTAAGTTGCTGTGTGAATAGTTTTTTTTTTTTTTCTTTCTTTCTTTTTTTTTTGCCAGTCCTGGGGCTTGAACTCAGGGCCTGGGCACTGTCCGTGAGCTTTTTTAGCTCCAGGCTAGCACTCTACCACTTAAGCCACAGTGCCACTTCTGGCTTTTTTCTATTTATGTGGTACTGAGGAATTGAACCCAGGGCTTCATGCATTCTAGGCAAGTACTCTTAATACTAAGCCACATTCCCAGCTCCTGTGAATAGATTTCTTCTCCCTGAAACACTTTATTACAAGGTAACAGGAAGTTTCTTTTTTATTTTATAGAAGCTGGGAGTGATATCATAGTCACATTGGTTGTATTGAAGCCACACAAGGGAGGTTTCAGTGCAACCAAGGGCTTGCTCTGAATGACAGAGATTTCCAGTAGTTTATGAGTCTCTTCCATATCATATATGCACAGGGCCCACACAAGAAACAGCAGATAATATTGGCTGGTGGTTAGATCTTCCTCATCTCAGAATGAGGAAAGCTTGGGAGGTTTCAGTAGCTTTGCCTTTTCAAGGACAAGGTAGAATAACTTTCAATTCCCCTGAAGCAACTAACTATTATTTTTCTTCCTAACGCAACAGCCTAATAGGCAGGTATAAATTGTTCTGCAAAAAATTAGTAAGGTACTAGGATACTCAGATTCTAATCTTATCCATTTCTAATCATTAATTTCATTTTCTATAAAATGAGAAATATTAAATCTGTCTCTTTCAGTGTTACAAAACCATGTAAAGCATTAGGAGGAAAACTCAGTAAAGGTAATATTGAAATTAAAAGTGGTTAGTGAAGTGTGATGATGGCTGCCTATAATCCCTAGAATTTAAATTGTGAGAACATGAATTCAAAACCAACTTGAACTGCATAGTAAGACCCTGTCTCAAAAAGAAAAAAATGTAATTCCAGTTACTTGGGAGGCCAAGATAGGAAGATTGTTATTCCAGGCCAGCCAGCTGAGGCAAAGAGTTAGTGATACCCCGTCTCACAGAATAATGTGGAGTCAAGTGCCAGTGGCTCATACCTATAATATTAGGTACTTGGGGGTCTGAGGTCTGGAGAGTCATAGTCAAAGCTAGCCTAAATAAAAACATTCACAAGGGCTGGGAAGGTGGCTCAGTGGTAGAGCGCTTGCCTTGCATGCCTGAGGCCCTGGGTTCGATTCCTCAGTACCACATAAGCAAAAAGAAAAAGCCGGAAGTGGCGCTGTGGCTCAAGTGGTAGAGAGCTAGCCTTGAGCTGAAGAGCTGAGGGACAGTGCCCAGGCCCAGAGTTCAGGCCCACAACCGGACCCCCCCCCAAAAAAAAAAAAAAACAACAAAAAACCATTCACAAGATCCTTTCTCAGCCAGTAGCTGAGTGTAGTAACCCATGCCTTTCATCCTAGCTACCCGAGAGACTGAGATTTGAAGGATAGTGGTTCTAGGCCAACTTGAGCATCAAAGTCCTCCACACTGCCTCTCAATGGAAGAAGCTGGGTACTGTGACATGTGCCTGTCATCCCAATTATAGCAGGATCACAGTCCAAGTATGTGTCCAGACTGGAAGTGAGATCCTATCTCAAAAGTAACCAGTGCAAAAAAAATGAGAGTGGAGGCTTGGCTCAGAGGTAGAGCACCTTCCTAGCAACTGTGAGGCCATAATTCAGACCTAACTACTGCCAAAAGAAAAAGAAGAAATTAAACATGAGGTTGTTTTATTTTTCTGTATGATGTTAGGAAGAAGTAACCTAAGAATATATGTTAACTGTGATGCCTTATATTTTCTGGAGTAGGTAGAAAAAGCCTTTGAGCTCTTCGTAATAAAAACTGTTTATTGAAAAAAGCCTCAAGAAAGACTCTAAATGCCCAATAGGTAGATAAGGGGAGATTTGCTTTGAAGTTATTTAGTGTCTATCAGCTATAATTAACTGGATCATGGGTCAAGATTATTCTCTCTCTCTCTTTTTTTTTTTTTTTTTGCATTTGTGGTCTTTACAGCCTTTATGTTAACTTAAGGACCCTACCACTCAATTGATAGATTTTACTTTTTACTCACTTTGAGGCTTGACTGACCATAGTCATAGTTAGAAGGGATAAATTTGGTTATACACGTGGTTATTTTGTGCTCCTATATAACCACTCCCTGAAGAATTTGAGCTGATGCTCTAGATATGCTCACCTACTGTTCTTGATCTGCCTTGCATAGCTTATATAAGAGAAACTTCTTATATGCCTTTTCACTCCAGTGTTCTCTATTCTGTCTTCTTTAGTACGTAAGCTGGCACCTAATGAATTTCCTCATAAACTCTACGTCCAGAATTATACATCTGCTGTGCCAGGCACCTGCCTGACAATTCGAAAGTGGCTTTTTACAACAGAAGAAGAAATCCTCTTAAATGACAATGACCTTGCTGTTACGTATTTCTTTCATCAGGTGAGTAAATTGCTAATCCTAAAAGACCTGGTTCTTTTTCTGTTTGTATACCGTTGGTAATTTACCAATTTTGTGTGGGTCCTTTAGTCTGAGTTACATTTGTAAAGTGTTCTATCCCATTTTAAGATATATAAATGGTAGAGATATCCTGGAGTTTCAGACAATTATTTTAATTTTTAAAATATTTTTATTATTATAAAGGTGATGTACAGAGGTATATTTTAATTTTTAACAAAAGAAAAGCATTATACTTCATGAATATCACAGATGCTGTGTGTCCGCTAAAAATAAAGTGTCTGGGTTTTGTTCTTGTTGGGGGAGGGTGTTTTTAGGCTCTTTAAAAATTGTTATAAAGGTGATGTACAGAGGGGTTACAGTTACATAAGTCAGGTAATGAGTACATTTCTTTTTGGACAATGGTTACCCTCTTCCTCACTCTCTCCCAGTTTTTCTCTCCCATGCCACTCACAAGTTGTTCATTTTCAGCATAGTGTCTAGTGAGTACCACTGCAGTGTGTTTTTCCTCTGTTCTCAAGCCATAACCAAGACTTCTGTGACCTCATAAGGTATGGGATTTCTCCCCACCAGCAAGCAAGCAATTTTAAGTGGATACAAGCTGGTCATTGTCTTAATTTAGTTCTGACACTATTTTTTTTTTTGGTCCAGTCCTGGGCCTGAACTCTGGTCCTGGGCGCTGTCCCTCTGCTCTTCAGCTCAAGGCTAGCCCTTTGCCACTTGAGCCACAGTGCCACTTCTGGCTTTTTTTCCTGCTTATGTGGTGCTGAGGAATCGAACCCAGAGCCTCATGCATGCAAGGCAAGTGCTCTCCACTGAGCCACCTTCCCAGCCCCAGTTCTGACACTATTTGAAACTTGTGACCTGGCTACAAGTTGAAGTTGCCATGTTTCCTTCTGGTTTGAATAATTTTCTAGAGCAGCTCAGAGAACTCAAAGGACTACTTTACTTAACACTTACTACTTTACTATTAAGGATATTTTAGAGGATACAAATCATCAAGAAGTAACAGAGATACTGAAAAGACTTGAGAGGCACAGGACCTTCCATCCCCTTGGAGCTGACTGTACCACATTCCTACAGATGAGTTTCTATTTGCCTTCTTGCAAACTTTCATTCACATATTTAGCAGTCTTTTTTTTTTTTTTGCCAGTCATGGTGCCTGAACTCTGGGCCTGGGCACTGTCCCTCAGCTCTTCAGCTCAAGGCTAGTGCTCTACCACTTGAGCCACAGCACCACTTCCAGCTTTTTCTGCTTATGTGGTACTGAGGAATCGAACCCAGGGCCTCATGTGTGCAAGGCAAGCACTCTTACCACTGAGCCACCTTCCCAGCCCCATATTTAGCAGTCTTTAGTCCAGGAACTTCCAGAACCTTATCCTTTTGTATTTTGGATTTATTTTATAGACTTTATTGCATGAGTATGACTGAAGTATAAACAACCATGTTGAAATATGATTGGTGTGAAAGAAATAACTGTATTGCAAAGCTCATAGAACTCATAAATGTTTTTTGTTTTTTGGGGGTTTTTTTGGGTCCGGTCATGGGGCCTGAACTCTGGGCCTGGGCGCTGTCCCTCAGCTCTTCAGCTCAAGGCGAGCACTCTTCCACTTGAGCCACAGCGCCACTTCCGGCTTTTTTCTTTTTGCTTATGTGGTGCTGAGGAATTGAACCCAGGGCCTCATGCATGCAAGGCATGCTCTACCTCTGAGTCAACTTCCCAGCCCCAGAACTCATAAATGTTATAGACTGTGATAGACAATTTGCTCCAGGAAAGTTAGAATGTGTTTGTGACTAACTGAGCATCACTATCCCACAATACTGTGAAATTTGGGAAATTATGTAACCACTTAATCACAACAAAAAATGTGAAAAAAATAAAAAAACAAAAAAAAAATATTACCAGGTTAAAAAAAAAGAAATATGTGCTGGGAAGGTGGCTCAGTGGTAGAGCGCTTGCCTTGCATGCCTGAGGCCCTGGGTTCGATTCCTCAGCACCACATAAGCAAAAAGAAAAAAGCCGGAAGTGGTGCTGTGGCTCAAGTGGTAGAGCGCTAGCCTTGAGCTGAAGAGCTGAGGGACAGTGCCCAGGCCCAGAGTTCAGGCCCCACAACCGGACCCAAAAAAAAAAAAAAAGAAGAAGAAAAAAAAAGAAATATGATTGGGCAAAAAAAGGTATGATCTGTAATGTTAATGGACGGTGATGGTAGCCAGCAAGGACTGTTCAGTTTCTTCTTGGCCTCTCTCTGCAGTACTTGTTCCTGGTAGGCATAAGGCAGTATTCCTTTTAAAATGGGAGCTTTATTATCAGAATTTTATCGTGGCCAGTTCCAGGACAATAAGGCAGGAGATTAGAGTATATTTTTAGTTTCTGTAACATACTTTGTATTTACTTCCCATGTCTCTCTTATATTTGGTTATAGTGTTCCTATTTAATTGTTCAGATTTCCACAATATCTTTTTAATTTCCCAATATCAAAGGTAGGACACTAGCTCTCCTCTTCCCCCATTCCTACCACATACCCATATTCTTTTCATTTCTCCTACCCTTTGATAGAGTCAGATTATATTTGTTCAGTCATTCAGTGCTTACATGACTATGACACTAAATAAATTTACAGCTGAGATAATAAATACTGTCCTTTTCATTCTTTTATATCATTTTGATTTCCCTCTAATAGGTTTACCCCTTTTTCATTTAGCTTAGTCTGTTTAGTATTTACAGTTTTTCGGTTCTATACTCTTTCTAGTTGTTTCAGTCTACTCTAAGTACGTTCAAATCCATCTGATATTTCAGCAGATTCCATTTTCAGAAGAAATCTCTTAGGAGCCTTTTGTCCAATCTCAGTCTAAACTGGTGGCCTGCACTTAGGTATACAGCTTTGCACCATCACCAACAGGGATATCCTGTTTCTAGTGTTTGGATATGTGTCCTTTTTCTTCTTTTCCTTTACTCCCTTAGTTTGGGAGAATAGATCCTCAGAGTCTTTCAAGAAAAGAAGGTACATAGAAGATTACCGTAAATGTCTGAAGATGTCTTCACACTTGATGTTAGGGTTAGGTACAGAATTCTAGCTTAAACTTATTTTCCTTCTTTCTTTCTCTCTTTTTTCTGTGTCAGTCCTGCAGCTTGAATTCAGAGCTTAGGCATTGTCTGCACTTTACCACTTGAGCAATAGCTCCACTTCTGGCTTTTTTTGTTGGTTAATTGGAGGTGAGAGGATTACAGGTGTGAACCACCAGTGCCTGGCTCTTCCTTCTAAAATTTTAAAGTATTATTTTCTGGTTTTCAGTATTGCTGTTAGGAAGTCTGAACCCATTCTTATTTTTATCGTTTATGTGATCTCTTTTCTTAAGTTTATAAGATTGATAGTCTTCATTGATCTCAATTTTTACAGTCATGTGCTTGCTAAGGATTTATTTTTACTTATTATGTTGGCCCTTCTGTGGAAAATTTGTGCCTTTTCTGATACGTAAGATTTGGTTGTTGGTGGTGGTGGTCATGGGACTTGAACTCAGGATCTGAGTGCTGTCCTTGAACTTTTTCACTCAAGCCTAGTGGGCCACAGTGCCACCTCTGGTTTTCTGGTAGTTAATTGGAGATTGCAGACTTTCCTGCCCAGGCTGGCTCCAAACCATGATCCTCAAATCTCAGCCTCCTGCGTAGCTAGAGTTATAGGTATGAGCTACCAGATCCCAGCCTGTCAGAATTTTAAAGTTATTAAAATGATAACTTCTAATCTTTTCTTTTCTCTTTTAGAACTTTTTTGATATCAGATTTCTTTGTATATGCTGTCATTTTTTCATCTTCTCTCTCCCATTTTAATTTTCTTTGCCTTCTTGCTCTACTTTCTTTTTTTTTTTTTTTTTTTTGTCAGTCATGGGCCTGAACTCTGCGCCTGGGCGCTGTCCCTCAGCTCTTCAGCTCAAGGCTAGCGCTCGACCACTTGAGCTACAGCACCACTTCCGGCTTTTTCTGCTTATGTGGTGCTGAGGAATTGAACCCAGGGCTTCATGCATGCAAGACAAGCACTCTACCACTGAGCCACCTTCCCAGCCCCTCTTGCTCTACTTTCTAGAAGACTAGATTTCTAGATTTAGCTTCTGGCCCTTAATTATTGACTTTTTTATGTAAACTTTTATTTTTAGTTTCTAAAGGCTTTCTTTTGTTGTCAGAATATCCTTTTTATATGCAACATTTGATTCTTGTTTTGTGGCTATAATATTTTTAACTTCTGGAGAATATTAAAAAATAGCTTTTTTTAAAACTAGGGGTGGTGGTACATGCCTGTAAATTTGAACACTCAGAAGGCAGCAGCTGGATGAGTTTGATGTCAGAGCATGACATTTCTCAAAAAACAGCAACAAATCTTAATATTTTTTATTAGCATACATTAGTTATACAAGAGAGAATAGTTGGAGGATGTTCGTTATGTTTCTATAGCATGGATACAATGGACCTCATCAACTTTGACCCTTTATCACTCTCCATTATTCCTTCTTTACCATTTTTTAGAATATTTTCAAAACAGTCCATTGAGCAGGGGGAGAGAGGAGTTAGGGAAGTGGGGAGGGGCGGGATAGTAGGGGAAAAACAAAGGAGGGGGCAACAATGCTGGAAAGGAAATGTACTCATTACCTTACTCATGTAACTGTAACCCCTCTGTACTGTATCTTTACAATAAAAAATAGTTCATTGTACTGGTGTATGTGTGCGTGCGTGCGTGTGTGTGTGTGTGTGTGTGTGTGTGTGTGTGTGTGTGTGTGGTGTGTGTGTATGTGTGTGTGTGTGTGTGTGGTAATACTTTGTTTTTTTTCCCCCAGTCCTGGGGCTTGAACTCAGGGCCTGAGCACTGTCCATGAGCTTCTTTTGCTCAAGGCTAACACTCTACCACTTGAACTATAGTACCACATCCAGCTTTTTTTGTGTATGTGATACTGAGGAATTGAACCCAGGGCTTCATGCATGCTAGGCAAGCACTCTACCACTAAGCCACATGCCCAGCCCTCAGACTCAGGTTTTTTTGTTTGTTTGTTTTTTGTTTTTGGGTCCGGTCGTGGGGCCTGAACTCTGGGCCTGGGCACTGTCCCTCAACTCTTCAGCTCAAGGCTAGCACTCTACCACTTGAGCCACAGCGCCACTTCCGGCTTTTTTCTTTTTCTTATGTGGTGCTGAGGAATCGAACCCAGGGCCTCATGCATGCAAAGCAAGCGCTCTACCACTGAGCCACCTTCCCAGACCCTCAGACTCAGTTTTGAACAAGACAGGTAAGGAAGCTGTATGCTGATGGCTCAGGTCTGTAATCCTAGCTACTCAGGAGGCTGGGATCTGAGGATCATGGTTCAAAGCCAGCCTGGACAGGAAAATACATGAAACTCATCTCCAGTAAACCATCAGAAAACCAGAAGTGGTGTTTTGACTCAAGTGGTAGAGCGCTCACCTTTAGCTGAAGAGCTGAGGGACAGCGCTTAGGCCCAGAGTTCAAGCCCCATGACCGACAAAAAAAACAAAAAACAAAAAAACAAAGAATTTGAAATAGGGAACAAAGTGTTATGTATAAAGAAGTTCACTGCAGCAATGCTGTACTGTGGCTCAAGTGGTAGAGCATTCACCTTGAGCAAAAGAAGCTCAGGGACAACATTCAGGCCCAGTTCAAGGCCCATGACTGGCAAAAGAGAGGGTCGGGTGGGGGGGGGAGATTACAGAAGGATAATAAATAATTGCTTAAAATTTTTTTTTTTTTTGGTTGTGGGGCCTGAGCTCTGGCCTGGGCACTGTCCCTCAGCTCTTCAGCTGTAGACTACCACTTTACCACTTCAGCCTCAGCCCCACTTCTGGCCTTTTCTGCTTATGTGGTGTTGAGGAATCGAACCGAAGGCTTCATGCATGCAAGGCAAGCAACTCTACCACTGAGCCACCTTCCCAGCCCCTTGCTGAACTCTGGGCCTTGGCACTGTACTTGAGCATTTTTTTACTCAAGGCTGGCATTCTACCACTTGAGCCACAGCTCTACTTTTGGCTTTTTGGTGATTAATTGAAGATAATAGTCCCAGGGACTTTTCTGCCTGAGCTGGCTTCAAACCATGATCCTCAGATCTTAGCCTCCTGAGTAGCTAGGATTACAGGTATGAGCCATCAGTGCCCAGTCATGCATCTTTAATTGAATAAATTTTAGATGTTTATTTTTCTGTTTAGTGATAGTTAAGCAATATAATCGTGATTTGAAATGAAAGAGACAAGCATTTTTCTGCCTGCTGTACAAGAAATCTTAGATTAATCAACTCTTGACTAACCACTACCTTGGGGAAATGTTCATGAAATGTTTAAATGGTATGAGACAGACACTATTTTAGGTTCTAAGGATTTAAACAAAAAGAAATATAGTATTTTTACTTACATATATTTTTATTTGCTGTAGTTCAAATGGTAGAGTGCCATCTTTGGTCAAAAAGCCAAGTTAGTTAAATATCACTTTAAGTGATATTATCTTCAAGGGATCAGTTTCAGGACACACCCCCTTAACTCCCTCCCCCATAGATAAATCAAATCTGAGACACTGTATTCAAATCCTTTTATAACTAGGTCATATTATTTTCATATAAACTATGCATTTCTTCCTTTAAGTCATCTGTAAATGACTCATACTTGTCACAATGTAAGTATTATATAGTTATATTTATATATTATACATATATATTATAATATATAACATGTTATATATGTTATGTTATTATATATAATATGTAAATATATATTATATTGAATTTAGAGAATAATGATCAAAAAAGTCTAATTATGTTCAGTATAGATAAGCCACTGGTGCCCAGCATATGCCAGCTTTTTGTTGTTATTGTTGGTTGTGGGGCTTGAACTCAGAGCCTGGGCACTGCCCCTGAGCTCTTTTGCTCAAGGCTAGCACTCTACCGACCCTGAGCTCAAGGCTAGTACTTTACCAATTTGAGCCACAGCTCCAGTTCTAGTTTTTTTTTTTTTGGTTCTGTTTTGCTTTGACTAGCACCAAACCCATAATCCTCAGATGTCAGCCTCCTGAGCAGCTACCATTACAGGTGTGAGCCACTAGTGCCCAGCTCCAGCTTTTTAATAATTGGTTTAAATGTGCTCTAGAGCAGCACAGACTTTTGGTGATAGGTAGCTAAGTGTTCAAGTACATCAGGACATTGCATAACAGTTCTTACTGAGCATACTTTCTGCACATATAATCCTTCATGCCTAAGCGAACCCACTGGTATGGCCAGGTACAGAGCAAGGTATCATCTTTCCATTTGACAGTCTCTGACAAGACAATAATTTCTCTGTGGTTCTTAGAAGAATTGAACAGCTAAATAATATCAATAACCATGATACTAGTAATAGCTAATACTTTAAAAGACACTAACATCTAAGATAAGTATTGTTCCTATTTCATAGTAATGTTTAAGTGACTGATTTCTCTAAGTCCACATTGGTAAGTGATAGAGCTAGAAATTGAACTAATGTCTTAACTTCAATCTTGAATTATTGGGCATCCAACTATATTTTGCTTTTTAAAAAAGCCAAGCACCAATGGCTCACACCTGTAATCCTAGCTATGTAGGAGACTATGGCCTGGAGTATTAAGATTTGAGGCCAACCTGGGCAAAAAGTCTGTGAGATCTATCTCCAAAATAACAAGGCTAGCTGGGTACCAGTGGTGCACACCTATAATCCTAGCTACTCAGGAGGTTGAGATCTGAGGATCGCAGTTCAAAGCCAGCGCAGGCAAGAAAGTCTGTGAGACTCTTGCCTCCCCAATAAAAGCCACCAGAAGACCAGAAGTGGCTCTGTGGCTCAAGTGGTAGAGCACTCGCCTTGATCTGAAGAGCTCAGGAACAGATCCCAGGCCCAGAGTTCAAGCCCCGTGACTGACAAAAACAACAAAATAAGGCTGGAGACGTAGTTTAAGTGGTACAATACCAGCTAAGCAGGTGTAAAGCCAAGTTCAAACCCTAGTAATAATCCCCCAACCGGAACAAAAGAAAGACTCCAAGCATTCTCAAGGCTAAAGGAGGAGGATCATGAGTTCATGTCCAGTGTGGGCTATTTAGGAATTTCAAGCCAGCCTGAATGAGATACTGTCTTTCCAAAATTATTAGTATTAGTGTGTGTGTGTGTGTGTGAGAGAGAGAGAGAGAGAGAGAGAGAGAGAGAGAGAGAGAGAGAGAGAGAGAGAGAGAGCGCACGCGTGTACATGCACCTGTGAGAGAGAGAGAGAGCACGCGTGTGCATGCACCTGTGCTTATTGGTCCTGGGGATTGAACTCAGGGCCTAGGCACTGTCTCTGAGCTTTTGTGCTCAAGGCTAGCATTCTACCTCTTGAGCTACAACTTTACTTCCAGCTTTTTGGTGGTTAATTGGAGGTAAGAGTCTATGAACTTTCCTGACAGGGCTGCCTTCAGATCTCAGCCTCTTGAGTAGCTAGGATTACAGGTGTGAGATATTGGTGTCTGGCAATACTGCCTTTAAAAAAAAAAAAAAGACTGTGGGAAATGATTTTTACATCCTTGATCTCCTGGTCTTAATTTATTTAGCATCATTTTTTTATTGCTTCTTTTAGGTCCCTGCTTAAGTCAAAATTCCTGTGCCCGTTTTTAGAATCCTTTAATATAATCTGTTATTAGCCTGTGAATCCAGCATTATCTTCCATTCCTCTCACATTAATCCTTTATTTGCGTGACATGTTCTGTTTCCTGATTGTATTTAAGTTTAAATCCATTCTTGTTTCTTGACTTCAGTGTGTAGTTTTTCTCATTTAACCTATCTTTTGGAGGCCTGCCCAAGGCTTCCATTATAACTATAGTTAGCAATGAGTACTCATGTTCTGATTTCATATGTCACATATTAATGGTATATATTTGCTACTTATTGCCTTTAATAACTATTATGTACTGTCTTCAGTGCTCACTAATTGTTTTCACATATTTACATTTCTCTTGACAAGAGAAACCAGATGCACGCATACTTAAAATAATCCATAAATACATACCAGATACTAGTGAATCTAATAAATATGCTTGTGTGGCAGAGTTCATTGTGATGATAGTGGTAGTCCCTTGGATACAAGTTCTTCTGAAAATGTGTTCATTTTTCTTCATTTATCTCAAGAGAAATACATGATGATAATGTTTACATTCCCTTCTTCCCTGCCTTTGTTTTGGTAATAGGCAGTTGATGATGTAAAGAAAGGTTACATCAAAGCAGAAGAAAAGTCTTACCAATTGCAGAAGCTATATGAACAAAGAAAAATGGTCATGGTAAGTTTATATCCTCAATACTTTCTTTTAATATCCTTTTTTTTGCCTTAAACTTGTTCTAATCATTTTTTTTCCTGATTATTTCTGAAAAGTATTACTGCCAGGTCAGTGGCTTAAATGTGTATGTGTATATGTGTGTGTGTGTGTGTGTGTGTGTGTGTGTGTGCGCGTGTATGTGCATGCACACGCACGCGCCAGTACTGGGTGGGGTCAGAACTCCAGGACTCATGCTTTTGTTCAGCTTTTTCACTTATGGTTGTCACTCTACCTCTTGAGCTACAGCTCTACTTCTGGATTTTGCTAGTTAAATTAGAAGTCAGAATCTCTAAGATTTTTATGCATGGGCAGACTACAAACTTCAATTCTCAGGACTCAACCTCCTGAGTAGGTAGGATTATAGGCATGAGCCACAGTCATCCAGCTTTTAAGTAACTTTTAAAAAAGAGGCTGGGGCGACGTGGAGTGCCACCCTTGCCTGGTCCAAGCAGGTCTACTGAATAAACCTACCCCTTATCTGAAAAAAAAAAAAAAAAAAAAAAGAGGCTGGGAAGTTGGCTCAGTGGTAGAGCGCTTGTCTTGCATGCCTGAGGCTCTGGGTTCGATTCCTCAGCACCACATAAGCAAAAAAAAAAAAAAGCCGGAAGTGGCGCTGTGGCTCAGGTGGTAGGGCACAAGCCTTGAGCTGAAGAGCTGAGGGACAGTGCTCAGGCCCAGAATTCAGGCCCCACAACCGGACCAAAACAAAAACAAAAAAGAGACATAGATTTTGATCCATTTCACTGTGTTCCTCCATTTGTTACACAAAAAACTTGGATTGGGGCTGGGAAGGTGGCTCAGTGGTAGAGCACTTGCCTTGCATGCATGAGGCCCTGGGTTCCATTCCTTAGCATCACATAAGCAAAAAGAAAATAGCCGGAAGTGACATTGTGGCTCAAGTGGTAGAGCGCTAGCCTTGAGCTGAAGAGCTGAGGGACAGCACCCAGGCCCAGAGTTCAGGTCCCATGACCGGACCCAAAAACAAAACAAAACAAAAAAACTTGGATTATAACACAGGTATAATTTTATTATTAATAATAATTAAATAATATTTTCACAAAAACTTAAAACAAATATATGCAAAACATTAACAGTATAGCAAAGATAAGATATATAAGAACTTGTAAATTTTTTGTTGTTGTTTTTGGTCGTGGGGCTTGAACTCTGGGCCTGGGTACTGTCCCTGAGCCCTTCAGCTCAAGACTAGCGCTCTACCACTTGAGCCACAACGCCATTTCCAGTTTTCTGGTGGTTAATTGGCGATAAGAGTCTCATGGACTTTGCTGCCTGGGCTGGCTTTGAACTGCAATCCTCAGATCTCAGACTCCTGAGTAGCTAGGGTTACATGTATGAGCCACCGGTGTCCAGCAATAAATTTGTTTGGAGCGAGACCTATATACCTGTCAGCTCTGGAACTTGTTATGTAGCCCAGGTTGACCTCAAATTCACATTCCTCTTGCTTTATTTTTCCCAAGTGCTGGGATTACAGGCATGAACTACTAAGCCCAGCTTTAGTTTGTTTTTGTTTTTGTCAGTTGAGGGGCTTGAACTCCGGGTCTGGGCTCTGTCTTTGAGCTTTTTTTTTGCTCAAGGCTAGCACTCTGCCACTTTGAGCCACAGTGCTACTTCCAGTTTTCTGGTGGTTAATTGGAGAACACAGTCTCATAGGAACTTTCCTATCTTGGCTGGCTTCAAACAGCAATCCTCAGATCTCAGCCTCCTGAGTGGCTAGGATTACAGGCATTAGCCACTGGCTCCCAGTTCAGCTATAGTTTTTTTTTTTTTTTTTGGTCGGTCGTGGGGCTTGAACTCTGGGCCTGGGCGCTGTCCCTCAGCTCTTCAGCTCAAGGCGAGCGCTCTACCACTTGAGCTACAGCGCCACTTCCGGTTTTCTGGTGGTTTTATTGGAGATAGGAGTCTCGCGGTCTCTCCTGCCCGGGCTGGCTTTGAACCGCGATCCTCAGATCTCAGCCTCCTGAGTAGCTAGGATTACAGGCGTGAGCCACCAGCGCCCGGCTCAGCTATAGGTTTTTAACATTACAAATCACTTTAGTTGTAATTTAGCAATGACAAAATTATTTGTTTTACAGTTTCCATTTCTACATTTGCTTAGACTTGTGTGCTCAGTAGTGCTTTTGTTTCCTATGATGTCCTTGAGCCATGGTATTCAATGTAGTCACTACTAGCCTCTTATGGCTATTCAAATCTAAATTTAGTCACTTAAAAAAAAGATTTTTTTTTTGGTCTGTCGTGGGGCCTGAACTCGGCCTGGGTGCTGTGCCTCAGCTCTTCAGCTGTAGATAGCACTCTACCACTTGAGCCTCAGCCCCATTTCCGGCTTTTTCTGCTTATGTGGTGCTGAGGAATTGAACTGAGGGCCTCATGCATGCAAGGCAAGCACTCTACCACTGAGCCACCTTCCCGGCCCTAAATTTAGTCACTTAAATAAATTTTATATTTAATCTCTTTAGTTACAGTGGCCACATTTCAAGTGCTAAGTAGCTATATGTGGCTAGTAGCTGCCATATTGCCCAGTGAAGGTAGAGAACATTTCAGCATCACAGAAATTTCTGTTGGGTAAGGCTATGTAGGGTATTCCTTAAATCCTTTAAAATTAGCTTTTAGAGCCAGGCAGCTTGATACATGTAACCCTAGCTACTCTTATCTCTTCAGTGGAACTGTAGTTCAAGTGGTAGAGTGCTGGCTTTGGGCAAAAAAGCTTAGGGACAGTGTCTAGACCTGAATTCAAGCCCTGGGACTGGCACAAGCAAATAAATATAAATAAATAAAATTAGCTTTTATTTGTATCTGCCATAAAAGTAGGATAGAAATGGTTAAAAATAAAATTAGGAAAGAACACAACAAACATTTTCACTCATAGCATTTAAAAATTTCTTACTTGGA
This sequence comes from Dipodomys merriami, assembly GCF_024711535.1. Classification (NCBI taxonomy): domain Eukaryota; kingdom Metazoa; phylum Chordata; class Mammalia; order Rodentia; family Heteromyidae; genus Dipodomys; species Dipodomys merriami. The sequence continues at coordinate 2,754,567 of NW_027202893.1, forward strand.
GCCCAGCACAAGTAACTCATGCCTGTAATCCTAGCTACTAAGGAGGCTGAGATCTGAGGATCATGGTTCAAAGCCAGCCCAGGCAGGAAATTTCGTGAGACTCTTATCTCCAATAAACCACCAGAAAACTGGAAGTGGCGCTGTGGCTCAAGTGGTAGAGTACTTACCTTGAGCTGAAGAGCTGAGGGACAGTGCCCAGGCCTAGAGTTCAAGCCCCATGACCAACAAAACAAAAATGAAACAAAACAAAACAAAATTAATTACTTTGCAGATTCACATATAGCTTAAAATTTGCAATTATAATTTTCCATGATTTCATGCAAGATAGTAACTGCATTGGTAATGGTTCTGGTAGCTTGGCTAAATTAGTTTGTAACTTCTAACTTTTTTCTGGGGTTTGAACTCAGGGACTGAGCTGCTTTTGCTCAAAGCTAGTGCTCTACCACTTGAGCCACAGTTCTACTTCTAGCTTTTTTTTAGTAGTTTATTAGAAATAAGAGTCTCATGGACTTTTCTGCTTGAGCTATCTTTGAACCATAGATCCTTACATCTCAGCCTCCTAAGTAGGTAGAAGGCATGAACTACTGGTGCCCAGCTTTCTGTATACTTTTTATGAAAGAATGCAAATAACTTAGCCATGGCTTTAGCCCATAATTTTATATTTAGGCAGGATTGTTATTTTATCACTTACAGAATGAAAAACAACAAATCGTCTACGGCCATACCACCCTGAACGCACCCGATCTCGTCTGAAAAACAACAAATCTCTTTGCCTTAGAAAATTAACAGTATTCTACATGCCGGCAAGCTAGATAGAAAATGCAAACATTGGGGCTGAGAAGGTGGCTCAGTGGTAGAGTGCTTGCCTTGCATGCATGAGACCCTGGGTTCGATTCCTCAGCACCATATAAGCAAAAAGAAAAAAAAAAAAACTAGAAGTGGCGCTGTGGCTCAAGTGGTAGAACGCTAGCCTTGAGCTGAAGAGCTGAGGGACAGCGCCCAGGCACAGAGTTCAGGCCCCACAACCAGACCCCCCCCCTTAAAAAAACAAAAAAAGAAAAAAAAAACCACCTTCTTCTCTTGACACAGCGACATTTCCAGTTTTCTGGTGGTTAATTGGAATCTCACTGACGTTCCTGCCCAGGCTGGCTTTGTACAACGATCCTCATATCTCAGCCTTCTGAGTAAATAAGATTACAGGTGTGAGCCACCGGTGCCTGGCATCTTCTGGTTTTTTATTGTTTTATTTTATTTTATTTATTTATATTTTTTGGGTCTGGTCGTGGGGCCTGAACTCTCGTCCTGGGCGCTGTAATCCTGTAATCCTGACTACTCAAGAAGCTGAGATCTGAGGATCCCGGTTGGAAGCTAAATATATTTGGGGCAGAAAAGTCCTTGAAGCCCATATCTCTGGTTAACAAATATAAAACTGGAAGTGGAGGAAGAGCACTAGCCTTGAGCAAAGCCAAGTGAGAGCATGAAGCCCTGAGTTCAAGCCCTAGTACTGCCCCCCCCCCAAAAAAAGACAACAGAAAACAAAGTAATTTTATAAAGACTTCTGATAATACTGGTATGGAATACATATTGTTTCTTTGTATAAATAGTACTCTAAACACACTGTGCTTTCATTTAATGTTTCAAGCAAAATATTGGGTGCAAGGTACAATCCAAGATTCTAGAGAAATAAATAGCTTTTGAGTTATTTTGTAAAATATTGAAAATATGGATTTAATAAACACAGATATCTATTATGAAATCTTTTTGTACTCAAGCTTATAAGTTCATAATCACCCAGTAAAGAACTAAAGTACAATTGATGCACAGATATTTTTCCCTGAGTCACTGGCACCAAGTATTAAAATTGCTTAAACATTTATGGAGTTCTATTGGGCTGGAAACCTAGGGCTCACACATAAACATGTACTAACCACAATTACTATAGCCAGGTTTTGAAGAAAATCTCATCAAAGTTGTTCAAGTACCAGTGTTCAAAGACAATCTAATCAATATTGCATCAGATGAACCTTTGAGGGCCAAGAGGTCTTGATGTTAGTAATAATAACCTCTAGTACCTTAGAGTAGCCAGTAGTCCTGCAATTAGCCACATCACTACAATTAGTTCCCAAGTCACCATAGAATCTGTAACAATGGGGGGCTGGGAAGGTGGCTCAGTGGTAGAGCGCTTGCCTTGCATGCATGAGGCCCTGGGTTCCATTCCTCAGCACCACATAAGCAGAAAAAAAAAAGCTGGAAGTGGCACTGTGGCTCAAGTGGTAGAGTGCTAGCCTTGAGCTGAAGAGCTGAGGGACAGCGCCCAGGCCCAGAGTTCAGGCCCCACAACCGGACCCCCCCAAAAAACAAAACAAAACAAAACATTTTTTACACTTATTCACAAAGTCAAATTTAATCTCAAATTTGGATACAATATTTAAGTGTTTTTCCTTCCTGCCTTTCTCCTCTCTTCTCCTGTCTCTACTCCTATACAAGCAGTAGACATGTTTAAGTTGTACTTTGCTTATGTTGACATGGCCTGCCTGATTCTGCTATTGCTAAACTGATGTTTTCTATATTAGTATTTGTAATTTGTAATGATTTTACACAAAGCAGTATATATGTAAATTAGTGTTTCCCAAAGTGTGATTCCCCAGTCCACTTCATGGAATTCATTTATGAAGCCCCTTAAAATTCAGATTTCTGAATCTCATTTCACATTTACTAAGCCAGAGTAAATGGGCTAGGATCTGGAGATCATTGGTTTTAAAGCACATACTGGTAATTCTGAAATTTTATTTGCTTATGAATTAGTACTGTAGGGCTTGGGGAGAGTTCAGTTAAGCCCTTGTTTCAGTTTTAGACCTGGTTTGACCCTTGCCAGGTTGGTTGTAAGAACACACTGTTCTTCAGAATGGATCTTGACCCATTTACCTGAAGTGTTCTGCTCTGTTAGATACTGAGTCTGTGTTAATAACTGCCTTGCTTCCATATTTACCTGTCTTGCTGAATATTGAAAATTTATAAAATGTCCCCTATAATATACCTTCCCTCTTCTGTTGTCTAAAAGGGCCCAAATGTAAGTGGCATATGTGAATCAAGGACAGTATTTTTTTTTTTTTTTTTTGCCAGTCCTGGGGCTTGAACTCAAGGCCTGGGCACTGTCCCTAACCTTTTTTTTTTTTTGGTCGGTCGTGGGGCTTGACCTCTGGGCCTGGGCGCTGTCCCTCAGCTCTTCAGCTCAAGGCGAGTGCTCTACCACTTGAGCTACAGTGCCACTTCCGGTTTTCTGGTGGTTTATTGGAGATAGGAGTCTCACAGTCTCTCCTGCCCGGGCTGGCTTTGAACCGCGTTCCTCAGATCTCAGCCTCCTGAGTAGCTAGGATTACAGGCATGAGCCACCTTCTTTTTGCTCAAGGCTAGCACTCTACCACTTGAGTCACAATGCCACTTCTGGCTATTTCTGTTTATGTGGTACTGAGAAATCGAAGAGCCCAGGGCTCCATGCATGCTAGGCAAGTACTCTGCCACTAAGCCACATTCCCAGCCCTGATTTTGTGTTTTAAATAAACATATAAAATAAATATTTTTGAAAGCAAAAAATCACCTTTTCCAAATGTTGGGTTTATGTAATATTTCAAATGCTTCTCTTTAGGCTTGATACGAACCCAGGATTGCATTGTAGGGATTGTCCATTTAAAACAGAAACATTACCCAACCTGAGATCTCTAAAAACCTTACATCTCCCAGTAAGATTTTACTTCTGGCATCTTACCAAGGATACAAGTGACCTTAGTTTTCACTCAGGTTATTTTTAGAACTTATGCCAATAAAAACTCCACTTCAGGTCTTTTTTCTTTCAAGGACAACATTGTTGAATTCAAAGGTCAGGTCGACGAGCATGTGTTCTGTTCTGGAACTGTTCTAGGCCCTTTATAGACATTCTCCTTACCTCCAGATATTACCTCCACTTTACAGAGAACTGAAGTCTGAGAGATAGATAAGATTCTTACCTGGGGTTGTGTAGCTGGTCTGAAGTAGAAGTAGGATTTGAAACAGGATTTGAACCTCTATCTGTGATGTCCTATAATGAGTGAGAGAGGGCTGAAGTGGTTTCCAGATGGTCCAGGGGAAGCCTTCAGGTTAAGCAACTTTCTTAAAGTCATACATCCTAAGATATGCATAGTTACACATCTCTTTCAATTTCTAATTCTTGCCTTTGTCTGTGTGGTTCTCTCTAAAAGAGAATAAAAAAGAAAAAAAAAAAATAGAGCCAGCACAGGTGGCTCATGCCTATAATCCTAGCTACTCAGGAGGATTGAGGTTCAAAGCCAGCCTAGGCAGGAAAGTCTATGAGATTCTGATCTCCAGGTAACTACCAAAAAAGCCAGAAGTGAAGCTGTACTTAAAATAATAAAGCACTAGCCTTGAGCAAAAGAAGCTCAGGGACTGAGTTCAAGGCTCAGGGCCAACAACAAACAAAAAAATGTCTTGCTCCAGTGGCTCATGACTGCAATCCTACCTACTCTATTTAGAAGGCTAAGATCTGAGGATCATGGTTCAAAGCCAGCCCAGACAGGAAAGTCCATGACACTCTTATCTCCAATTAACTTTCAAAAAGCCAGAAGTGAAGCTGTGGCTCAAGTGGTAGAGTACTAGTCTTGAGGATCAGCACACACACACACAAAAAGAATATGGCTGAAAATTTTGTTGATATAGTATTTGTGCTTCTCAAAGAGAACAACTCTTTCTAAAATGTGAGAGTTCATAGTTTTTTGTTTGTTTGTTTGTTTTTTGTGTCCGGTCGTGGGGCCTGAACTCTGGGCCTGGGCGCTGTCCCTGAGCTCTTCAGCTCAAGGCTAACGCTCTACCACTTGAGCCACAGTGCCACTTCCAGCTTTTTTCTTTATGTGGTGCTGAGGAATCGAACCCAGGGCCTCAGGCATGCAAGGCAAGCACTCTGCCACTGAGCCACCTTCCCAGCCCCATAGTTTTTTTTTTTTTAATGAAAGTTTTTTGTTTTTTTTTTTTGGTCATAGAACATAAGCAGAATTAATCTTGTGTCTGTGACACCCATTGGTATCAGTAGAGGTTTTAAGTATTTAAGTATTGAGCAGAATTGCTTTTTATAGAGCATAACAACATTTCTGAGGTCTGTATTATTAGGTCTATATTAGAAGGATGCCATGGATTGGATGCTAGAGGCCTGGTTGTACAGTCACTCTTTGTTTGTTTGTTTTCGTCGGTCCTGGGACTTGAACTCAGGGACAAGGTGCTATCCCTGATCTCTTTTGCTCAAGGCTAGTGCTCTACCATTTTGAGCCACAGTGCCACTTCCAGTTTTCTGGTGGTTAATTGGAGAGATGAGTCTCCTGGACTTCCCTACCCAGGCTGGCTTTGAACTGCAATCCTCCAATCTCAGCCTCTTGAGTAGCTAGGATAACAGGTGTGAGCCACCAGCTCCATATTTCCAGTTACTCTTTTTAAAAATATATTTTACTATAAAATCAAACACATAAATTGAAATCATATCACAGAAAACCCTCATGCACCCATTGCCCAGCTTTGGTGGTCTTTATCTTTCTGCCTATCACTCAGTATGTTTTTCCCCCTGGGAATTTCTTTCTGTTTGTTTGGTTAAAATGCTAGGGATTGGGCTGGGAAGTTGGTCAGTGGTAGAGCGCTTGCCTTGCATGCCTGAGGCCCTGGGTTCAATTCCTCAGCACCACATAAGCAAAAAGAAAAAAGCCGGAAGAGACACTGAGGCTCAAGTGGTAGAGCGCTAGCCTTGAGTTGAAGAGCTGAGGGACAGTGCCCAGGCCCAGAGTTCAGGCCCCATGACCAGAACCCCCCCCCCAAAAAAAAATGCTAGGGATTAATTTCAAGCCTTCATACTTAATTCGCAAATGATCTAGCACTGAACTACTCTCCCTTGGAATTTTGAGGGATTTTTTGGCTTTTCTGAAAATTGAACTCAGGGCTTTGCACTTGCTTGGCTTGCTTGCTCAGATGGCACTCTACCACTTGAGCCACATCTCTATTCTGGCTTTTGCTGCTTATTTTGGAGATGGAGTCTTAGAGACTCCATCATGGCTTTGAGCCATGATCCCTCAGCTTCCTGAGTAGCTAAGAGTACAGGAATTAGCCTCTAGTGCCCAGCTATTCCCCTGAAGATTTTAATAACAATTTAGAGATATGTCATTTCATAAAGGTTTTTATGGGGTGTGGGAAGACACTACTGAGGATGGAAGTCAGGACCCTAGGGTTTACTAGGCAAGCACCTGCCACTTGAGGCACACTCCCAGTCTTGACAAGGCATTTTTGTTGTTGTTGTTGTTCCCTAGACATTAAGAATTTATTATAGTAGCACTGGTGGCTTCCACCTATAATCCTAGCTAGTCAAGGAGGCTGAGGTCTGAGGATTGCAGTTCAAAGCCAGCCCAGGCAGGAAGCACATGAGACTCTTATCTCCAGTAAACCACCAGAAAACTGGAATGGCGCTGTAGCTCAAGTGGTAGAGCACTTGCCTGGAGCTGAGGGACAGCTCCCCAGGCCCAGCATTTAAGCCCCACAACTGACAAAAAAAAAAATTAAAAAGTAGATTTATTTAACCTATTTGTAAATAAATCCACGTATTTAATATTATATAGTACTATTATTAAGTAAACCCATTTATTCTATTACTTAATAATTATAGATTATAATTACAATTTACTTAATGGATTTTATTGTGTGTGTATGCTGGACCTGGGCTTGAACTCTGGGCCTGGGTGCTGTCGTGAGCTTTTTTGCTCAAGGCTAGAACTCTACCACTTAAGCCATGGTTCCACTTCTGGTTCTTTTGGGTACTTAATTGGAAATAAGAGTCTTACACGGGCTGGGAAGGTGGCTCAGTGGTAGAGCGCTTGCCTTGCATGCCTGAGGCCCTGGGTTCGATTCCTCAGCACCACATAAGCAAAAAGAAAAAAGCCGGAAGTGGCACTGTGGCTCAAGTGGTAGAGTACTAGCCTTGAGCTGAAGAGCTGAGGGACAGCGCCCAGGCCCAGAGTTCAGGCCCCATGACCAGACCTCCCCCCCCCCAAAAAAAAAAAATCTTACAGATTTTCCTGCACTGGCTGGCTTTGAACCATTATTCTCAGATATCAGATTCGATGCTAAATACTAATATTACATGCTCACAAGTAACATTATGGCTGTTATTATTTCCTACATTATAGAAGAGGAAACTAAGGTTCCTGGGAGTGAGTTAAAGTCATTTACCCAAGGTTGCACAGTTAGGAAGCAATGGAGCCTCGATTGAAGGGTAGGATAGCCTGGACGCATCCACTGTTCTTTTGACTAAACATTGCTGCTTATTATAACTCTAGAAGAGATCTTGCTTATTCCATAACATATAACTCCTGTCATATTTACCAAAGTGTAGCAGTCAAGGATTTGAGTTGTTTTGTTTTGTATGTTCTGATGCTGGGGCTTGATCTCAGGGCCTGGGCACTATCCTTGAACTTTTTTGCTCAAGGATAGCACTATACCATTTCAGCTACTGGTGGTTAATTGTAGATAGGAGTCTCATGGACTTTCCTACATTGGACTTGCTTGGATCTGTGATCTTCAGCTTTCAGCCTTCTGAGTAGCTAGGATTTCAGGTATGAGCCACCAGTACCTGACTCAAGGATTTGTTTTGTTCATATTGCTATAGCAGGCTTCAGTAGGGCCAATGTTTGTCACTGATATAGAAAGGACAGTAAAAAGCAGTTGGAGGAGGTTAGATAGGTGTGATGGTGCATGCTTATAGTTTCAGCACTTGAAAGGCTGAGGCAGAAGGATCCAAGTTTGAGACCAGCTTGTGTTGCATAGTGAGTTTGAGGCTAGTAAGACCTTGTCTCAAAAATAAGCAAAACAAGATTAAAAATGAGTAAGTAAGATGATAGAAGGGAAAATTAGAGAAAAAAATTTAAGTTGTTGACCCTGTCCCTATATTCTATCCTTTTATAATGTTTCATCTTCAAAGTTGTTATTGTTTTACCAAAGTAGAAAGTAGGAAAAGGGGGGCGGGGCTGGGAAGGTAGCTCAGTGGTAGAGCGCTTGCCTTGCATGCATGAGGCCCTGGGTTCGATTCCTCAGCACCACATAAGCAAAAAGAAAAAAGCCGGAAGTGGTGCTTTGGCTCAAGTGGTAGAGCGCTAGCCTTGAGCTGAAGAGCTGAGGGACAGCGCCCAGGCCCAGAGTTCAGGCCCCACAACCAGACCCAAAAAAAAAAAAGAAAGAAAGAAAGTAGGAAAGGGATTTTTCCCTGGGTCCTGAAGTCCCTAGTGGTCTTAAGTGCCATTTATGAAGAGCCATAAATTACCCCATGTCCTTTTTGTGTTTGTGTCCTGATTCTTCTGGTAAGGCAATCCCTGAAAAGAAGCCTGACTGACCCTGAATCTTCTTTGTTTCCCCTTTATCTTACTTTCCCTGCTTCTCTCTATCCTCCTTCCACTTACCTTCTTTTATTCTCTCCCTCTCAACTCAAAATAGTGAGTTGAGCTGGAATTGGTGGTTCATGCCTGTAATCGTAGCTATTCAGGAGGCTGAGATCTGGCAACTTGAGATGTGTCTCCAACCTGGGCAGAAAAGTTGGCAGACTCCATCTCTAAAATAACTAGCAAAAAGCAAGATTGGAAGTAGCTCAAATAGAGTGTCAGCCTAGCAAGCAAGCTGAGCAAGCATGAGGCCCAGAGTTCAAACCCTGGTGCTTGAAAAAAAAGGATTGAGGACAAGACTAATTAGCATTATGAGGTCTCCTTTCTAGCCCTGCTAGTCTGATCTTAATTATAGTATCCACTTTTTTTTTTTTTTTTTTGACCAGTCGTGGGGCCTGAACTCTGGGCCTGGGCACTGTCCCTCAGCTCTTCAGCTCAAGGCTAGCACTCTACCACTTGAGCCACAGCGCCACTTCCGGCTTTTTCTGCTTATGTGGTGCTGAGGAACCGAACCCAGGGCCTCATGCATGTGAGACTACCACTGAGCCATCTTCCCAGCCCTTCTTTTTCTTTTAATTTTTTTTTTTTTTGGTCATGGGGCTTGAACTCTGGGCCTGGGCGCTGTCCCTGGGCTCTTCAGCTCAAGGTGAGTGCTCTACCTCTTAAGCCACAGTGCCACTTCCGGTTTTCTAGTGGTTTATTGGAGATCAGAGTCTCACGAACTTTTCTATCCAGGCTGGCTTTGAACCATGATCCTCAGATCTCAGCCTCCTGAGTAGCTAGGATTACAGGCATCAGCCACTGGCGCCCAACTCTTTTTATATTTTTGATAGTACTGGAGTGTGAACTCAGAGCCTCACACTTGGTAAACATATGTACTACCACTCAAGTTACCCTTTTCATTGGTTGTTTTCAAGAGCTCACTTTATGCCCTGACCATCTTGGACTTTGGTCCTCCTGTATTTGTGTTTCTTCAGATCATTGGGATGTTAGGCACACACTATTGTGTGTACCCATTCTGCTTCCCTTGTGGCTTAAGATATGCACAACTAACCCAGTCATTGGTCAAGAAGGAGACTTGTGAAGTTCTTTGGCCTAGGCTGGCCTCAAACTGCAATCCTATGATCACCTGCCAAGTAGCTAGGGTTATAAGCCTGAGCCACCATGCTTGTCTCTCCTTTTCATTCCTATATCCCCTTTAAGTTGAGAAAGGAAGGAGATAAGTATGGGGCAGAAGCTGGAAGCAGAATAAAGGATTTTCATAGACTCCTTACCCAATTTAGGGTCAACTGTGAGATCAGAAACCATGGTTGCTTTAAATACTCTGTTCTTTCTCTTATGCTGTACCAGAAGCTCTTTACCGTGTTTCAACTTTATGGTAACACTGTTTTCCCTTCCTTTTTGTCTAGTACCTCAACATGCTAAGGACTTGTGAGGGCTACAATGAAATTATTTTCCCCCACTGTGCCTGTGATTCCAGGAGGAAGGGGCATGTTATCACAGCCATCAGCATCACGCACTTTAAACTGCATGCCTGCACTGAAGAAGGACAGCTAGAGGTGAGCATCAGCATGGTCCTGAGCAAGGAGCATTACAGATGAACACTTTGATACTCGATACTTACTGTATTTTAGTTTCTATTTTTGGGCAAATGATATCACAGTTGTGTTCTATTAAGGTAAATAAATAGGCACTGAACCTATACTAAACCAAATTCACTGCTACTTTTGCTGGCTTTCATTCTTTTGCCAGTCTTTGAAGTGCTGTAGACATCTCCAGTCATTTTTTTTTTTAATCCCTGGATCTGAATCCCCTTTTCTCAGCTTCTCAGACTCAACTGTAGAACTTACTGTGTTGGGGTCTGGGAAGGTGTAGAGAAGGGGTAGAGCGCTTGCCTTGCATGCCTGAGGCCCTGGGTTCGATTCCTCAGTACCACATAAGCAAAAAAGAAAAAAAGTCGGAAGTGGTGCTGTGGCTCAAGTGGTAGAGCGCTAGCCTTGAGCTGAAGAGCTGAGGGACAGCGCCCAAGCCCAGAGTTCAGGCCCCATGACTGGACTGCCATCCCCCCCCCAAAAAAAAAGAACTTACTGTGTTGTTCTTGATTGTCTAGAACCAGGTAATAGCATTTGAATGGGATGAGATGCAGCGATGGGACACAGATGAAGAAGGAATGGCCTTCTGTTTTGAATATGCACGGGGAGAGAAGAAACCTCGATGGGTTAAAATCTTCACACCATATGTGAGTGGGACCTGGCAAAGCACAGGGGAGAACTCTGGGCTTCAGATTTCTTTAAGTAAATACATCAGTTGGGTGGGGAGAGAGAGGAGAGAGAAGGAGGAGAATTGTTCTCAAGATCAGAACCTCTTTGAATCTTATAGCTCCAAGGTTATAGTATTTTTCCTTGAGGCCACTCTAGGATTGGCAGTTTCACAGCCCGCTTGACTCATTACTGCCACTAGAAGGAGCTAAAGAGCAGTAAATGGCCAGACCTGGGATTTGTCAGGGTTTTCTCTAGATTGGATGTATTTGGAAAACAGGGTAGCAGAGCAGTAGTAAAAGGTATGTCCCTAGGGTGCTCTGTCTTGTGAAGTCTTGTGACTGTTGTTACTCTTTTATTTTCCCCAGTTCAATTATATGCATGAATGCTTTGAGAGAGTGTTCTGCGAGCTCAAATGGAGAAAAGAGGTAATTCTAAAGAATTCTTTAATTAACTTTTATCTGTTTGTTTGTTTAAAATTTGTAGGCCCATGGCCAAATACCTGGGACCCTTACCTCCATTTCTGTCTTTCTAGGAATATTAGTTAGAGACTGATTATCCAATGTGGGCCAGAACATTCTTCCAGCGAGGCTGGCCTCTGGATGGTGAATGGGCTATGCAAAAAAGCCCTGCTTCTTCCCTTGTCTAGAGGGTGGACATTGGCATCAGGCTCTCCCATCTCTCATGACTTCATGGACCCTCTTCTGCCTGTTCTTTTGGTTTTATTTTGTTTTGTTCAGTGAAATCACCTTCCATGTTGTTCCTGACCCAGAAGGGCAGCTGTTTTCAGTGTTAGCCATCTGACTGGATGAGTCATGATACAGTCTTTATAGCCTAACAAAAGAACATATATGTGGGGGAAAGTTTCTGTAACTGCTGTCAGTGCTGGAGCAGAATTTAGAAGATTCTAAACACTTAACTATTTGTTCTCAAAGAAAATCAGAGGATCAAGAGGTAAAGTCAGGAACATGATATAGTACAACATTGGGCTTTGGGAATCGCATCTAGCTTTTTTCCTAGCTTTGTTTTCTCTGTAATTTTGGGTAAATCAGCTTTCTTAAATCTGAGCTTTCCCTTCCATAGAAAAAGAAGACTGAGCCTGGTAATTAACATTCAAGGTTCTTGTAATTCTAGAGAGAAAGTTAGTTGTATCAAGGGAACAAACCAATGAGATTGAGTCATACAGTTATATACTGTTTTAGTTTCTGTTTGAGGGTTGTCTCCAGATTGGAGGAGATGATGGCTTCCCAATAACTCTTCTCCTTTTTTTCCTTTCAGAACATTTTCCAGATGTCGAGGTCACAGCAGAGGGATGTGGCCACCTAGCCTTTCCTTTCCCCTTCCCTTGCCTTCATCCTCTTATCCCTTTTGTCTCCCATGTCAGAGTAACCATTAACACAAAAGATGAGAAAAAGAAAAAAGTAATTATATACAAAAGCCCTAAACTAAATATTAATAACTCCCTCTGAATTTCATGTCTTGAATTGAGCTGGCAGAGAACACAGATTGGTCAGTACCAGAAGTCCACTGAGATAAGATAGAAATAAGCCCAACCAACTCGCCAAAGGTATCTTTGTTCTTTCACCTGGGCCTCATACCAACAGACGCTCCTTGTACTATATTTTTAAAACTGGAACTATGAACTTCATCCATTTGCACTGTTCAGACATATATATGTATGTATGTAAAGAAATTATAATATACACAAAATTAGCTGCACGTATATACATATATATATTTCTTTTTAAATTTCATATTGATGGCAGTACCTTTTTTAGCTTGTGTTTTTACACACCTTTCACTAGAATTCATGACCTCTCGCTCTCTTTGTTTCAAAACAAACTTTAAAAAGGAAAAAAAAAAACAGAGAAAATACCTCTCCTCGTGAAGGACTCGAAAAGTTTACAACCTTGCTTGGGTTCTTTCCCCTCCTTTTTTGTATTGAGTATAGTTTCTGGCTCATGGGTTGCCATAGAGTCTGAGGAGCAGGGTGTGTAGTTGCTTTATCTTCTAAGAGGGTGCTGGGGAGGAGAAAGGGGTGTGTTTCTCACAGGCAGGAAGGCTGTAGATCTGCTGGGAGAATCTAAAGGCTTGATGTGATCTCTTGCTTTCAAAGCAGTTTTCCTGGACCATCTCTCTCCAACTCATGGTTTTCTAGTCCATCTCCCATCTCCTTCCTCCTTCTCTAGGGCCTTTTGTGTGTTTTTTTTTTTTCCAACTGTCCCCAGAGCAGAGTTGAGGATGGGCTCAGGAGGCTGATGCTGCAGGAACATAAAATTACTACTTTATGGTAATTTCCCTTCTCCCCACTTCTGTAGCAGGCATGGTACTACAGACCAAGGGTAAATATATCTCAGGCACAAAGGTTGGATGAATGGAAGGAAAAGAAGGAAAGATACCTGCAAATATAGGGTTTTTACCTACTCCACTCCTGACCAATTGCATTATCTTGTGATTTCTTTAAATAGCTGTGGTGGGGAGGGAACTGACAGTATCTTCAAGGCCTCAGGGAGAACTTGGAATGTGTCTGTAGTCTGTGCCAGCTAAAAGATAACCCTATTCAAGCCAGCCAGCAGAGGGTCTGGGAAGAAGTGGGATATGGTTGATTTTATTTGGCTCTCTTTTTACTTAAAATCAATCTGAAGGAAATCTTTTTAGTCCCTAAGAGCTATATCCTAGGTTCAGAGGCCAGGGCTGATACATAGGACAACAGTCTCAGACCCTGAGGTTTGTAGGTCTTGCCTAAGGAGCACTAAGTCAGGCTCAGATGCAGTTGAAACAGGTCTTTGAACACTGCCCATACACCTGAGTAAGTCACCTCCGTGAGGTGGCGTTGTCTGCTTTAGCTAGCCGTAGTCAGCTCCTCTAAGCAGTGTTGAGGTAGCTTAAAGTTTCTCTTTTGTAACTTGGTTTTGCAGATCATAATGAGACCACTTTTCTGTCTCTCTTATTCCTTATTCTGGATTCCACTTGCCCTAGGGAGGCATGGAATCATATAGATACCCTGTCCTCTCTTCAGATCCATAGAGTGCAGAACATAAGAATGCTGTTTGTTTAAAGTTGCAGGGGGTAGTCTCTGATTTAAAGGCTTTAATATAGGATTGACTCTTCCTTTTGGCTTGAAATGAATTTAATAATGAGCCAAATAACCCTAAAAAGAAATTTATTTCCTGCTCCAAGATGCTAAAGAGGCTTTTGGCACCAGCTTTGTTCAAACTATAAAAATAGCAATGTGCCTCTACTCCCTCATAGTGGGAAAGGAAAGAGCAAATTGAAGAGTGAAAACCCAAAGTCTCTAGTAACCCAAGTGCTGAACTCCAGATATGAAACATGGATTTGGAGGCCCCTGAGAATGGATAGATGGTGCTCTGCTCCCTTTTTGATTTAGCACTCACTTGGTGCTTTGGAGATTGGATGAGGGACCCCTTCAGTAGGTAATTGGCCTGTTGACAAAATATGTTTGGGATCAGCCTCTACTTGAAGCTGTCCTACTAACAAGAGTCCCCAGCAGTAGCAAGGTGGTGGAAAGGAGGGAGACCCCGAAAGATAGCACGTTCTCTTTTGCTCACATCAGCCCTTCAGTAGTGGAGCAGAGGTCACTGTGGCTGTGAGGTCCATAGGGCCAAGCCCTTCTTTGCATGAAGCAGTGTTAGGTGACTTCTTAACCCCCTTCCTCTGCACTTCCCTTTTCTAATTCCTACTATGTTTCCTAGTCCTGGCTTCTGCCCAGGGAGGCATCTACCCAGTCTTTTTTACAATTTGTCTCCGAGAAAGGAGGGGCTTCCCTTCCCCTAGCTTCACCCCAGCAGGATCTTCCTGGCCTCCCATTATTGTTCTCTTTACACTGGGTTTCTGTTCTGTAGAGCAAAAGCTCAAAAAAGCTCAGCTTTTTTATGGAACAGGAAAAAATGTATGCCCTGAGAAACATGCTTCTGTAGAAAGGTTCCCTTGGGCCATGCTTTGAGCTCCTGCTCATTATATTTTATTCTAGTCTCCATTTTTTTCTACCCTCCCCTTGCCCTAGGCTTAAGCTCAGCACAGGTACCCATATGTGCGTGCTCAGGGTAGCTCCTAGGCCTGGATAGAGCTCTCAGGGAGGAATTAGCTAAATATTCCAACATCCTCATGCCTGGACTGTTTTGTTTCATCCTTTAGTTACCCAGGCCAGTAGCTTAGATTATCCCCTCCTGTAACTCCAAACACCATGCTTGGAGCGGCCAAATAGGGCACTGACAGGAGGTAATAATGCCTTTCTCACTTATCTCAGAATTTGCCAACTTACGGGCCTAGTTTCTAAGAGACAGTTTCTTTTGAAGGACCGGTATGCTAGTTGACCCGATCTCCAGAGCTGGCGGACCACTGTACCCTCCCCTTCTCTTCATCATGCTATCTGGCAGGACTCATTTAGCAGTAGACCTCAGTACACTGCTGTTCCTTCACCAGCTTCATTAGTCACATTAGCTTCCTTCTGGAGGAGGGAGGAAGAAAGGGAAAATACAGGTAGTGGGAGTGCTTCTTTAGCCCCCCCCCCCATCTTCCTGTTCCATCTAAGCTAAACTTCTGAGCACATCAGACCAGGCTCTTTCATAGCAGGATAGCAGCTCCCTTCTTACCCATAACTGAGGGTAGATGGGAAGTGGAGGGCTCTGGGGAGGTCGGAATTGAAGAGGGGAGTAATAGGGGGTAGGGCCCTTGGCCAACTGCAAAACTTGGATAACAATTTTATTTCATGCCCTCTTTTAAGCCAGTGAGCTGGGCCATGCACACTTTTAATTTATTTGAGAGAAACTCTAATTGTATTTTCACTGCAGTATCTTGTATTTTTTATTTGTGATTTAAGAAATGTGAAGAGAAAATACACAGACACATAATGGCTAACAGTGTTCCTTTCATTCCTTGTTCTAGAGCTAACCACTCTAAAATTGTTTGGTAATGTCACTTAGTGTAATTAATTGTAACATATTCTTTTAAATAAATTGATTTATTGATGAAACAATTCTTTGGTTTCCTAGACTACAAATCCTTTGGGTTGTGTGGGAAGAAGTGGAGAGACCTTTGAGATTTCAGCTAGTGTGGTTAATCTGAAAATGAGAAGGAACGTGTAGCCAGTTACCCCAAGTAAAATGTGAGCAGTCTTTAGAGAGCAGGAGATTGAGAGGGATGGGAGAACAAGAAGCCATGGAGGTCGTCCCTGGTTTGCAGTGCTGTGTTTAGTGGCTCCTTTGAAAGTTCCTTCTCCTTCAGCTCTTAGAGTTGATTAAGCTTGCCCCTCCTGTCAGCCAGCATGCACAAAATCCTGTTAGGATTCACAGCATGAATTCTGGACTCCTTTCCCAGCCAAGTACAGAAAGCCTGGCAGAGCCCTTGGGTCACATGTTAGCACTATACTGCTACCTCACTCGCATGTACATGTTAGTTTCTGAAGTAACTTAGGCAACCTTATCTCTTGGGGATCTGATCTGAAAAGTCCAAGTTACCCTAGTGAATTCCTGGACAAGACCGGGCAGATTCTGGTTTTAACCCCTCTCTGCCCATATCCCTGGAAGGAAGGGTAAGCCTGCTGCCTTTGCCTTTACAGAAGAAATCCAGGTGCTAGACCTACTTACCTACACATGTAAGAGTACCTGCTCCTCTGTGCATGAGGCTGAAGGCTAAACCTGCTTAGAAAACCTCAGCATAGCCGGGCGCTGGTGGCTCACGCCTGTAATCCTAGCTACTCAGGAGGCTGAGATCTGAGGATCATGGTTCAAAGCCAGCCCGGGCAAGAAAGACCGTGAGACTCCTATCTCCAATAAACCACCAGAAAACCGGAAGTGGCGCTGTAGCTCAAGTGGTAGAGCGCTCACCTTGAGCTGAAGAGCTGAGGGACAACGCCCAGGCCCAGAGTTCAAGCCCCACGACCGACAAAAAAAAAAAAAAAAAAGAAAACCTCAGCATTTATAGCGGCTTGGACATATTTACTGTTTTTTATAATTCTTTGTACTTTATTATTTCTTTTTTGGGGGGGAGGGGTCCAGTCATGGGGCCTGAACCCTGGGCCTGGTCTCTGTCCCTCAGCTCTTCAGCTCAAGGCTAGTGCTCTACCACTTGAGCCACAGTGCCACTTCTGGCTTTCTTTTTCTTTTTGCTTATGTGGTGCTGAGGAATCGAACCCAGGGCCTCAGGCATGCAAGGCAAGCGCTCTACCACTGAGCCACCTTCCCAGCCCCTACTTTATTATTTCTATAGCCCCTGACCAAAGCCTTAGCTGATGGCCATACAGCGAGGACCGGGGAGAAATAGGAAGGATCTCATTCACTTAGCATCAGCATTGAACATTTGGAATCTGATATTACTGTGCCAATGGGATTTTTTTTCCTTAACCAAGGAAGGAAAAAAATCTACAAAAAAGTAAACAATGGATTTATAGAATTAAAATTACCAGAGGTTGTGGCCAGCAACCTATCTACTGGAAGATGAGCAGTGTGATAGATAAAGATGCCAAAGCAAAGGAAAACATTCTGCTCACAGCCTCACAGGACAGTGAGATATTTACAAGTAATTATGATACAGAGCAGTAGAAGGTGTTTTTTTTAAATAAGTTTTTTTATCGTGAAAATACTGTACAGAGGGGTTAACAATTACATGAGCAAGGTAATGAGTACATTTCTTATCAAGCATTGTTGCCTCCTCCTTTGTTTTTCCCCTACTATCCCTTCCCTCCCACCTAGGTTTTGGTTTTTATTTCTTTTTCTTTTTCTTTTTTCTTTTTTTCCTTTTTTTGTTGGTCTTGAGGCTTTAACTCTTGGCTTGGGCGCTGTCCCTCAACTCTTCAGCTCAAGGCGAGCACTCTACCACTTGAGCCACAGCACCACTTCTGGTTTTCTGGTGGTTTATTGGAGATAAGAGTCTCATGGACTTTCCCGTCCGGGCTGTCTTTGAACTGCGATCCTCAGATCTCAGCCTCCTAAGTAGCTACAATGTGTGAGCCACTGGTGTCCGGCTCAGTGGAAGGTTTTGACACCATATTTATTAGGGGGTGTTGGGGGAAGGAAAAGAGACCCTTAGATAAGGGCATGAGGAAAATTGGAGGCCAGTGCCTCATACCTATATACCTGGACACACTCAGGAGGCTGAAATCTGAAGGTCATGGTTTGAAATCAACCCAATCAGAAAAAGTCTGAATCTTTTTTTTTTTTGTCTGTCATGTGACTTGAACTGTGGGCCTGAACTCTATCCCTCAGCTCTTCAGCTCAAGGCCAGTGCTCTGCCACTTGAACCACTGCGCCACTTACAGTTTTCTGAGTGATTTATTGGAGATAAGAGTCTCACGGAGTGTCCTGCCTGGGCTGGCTTTGAACCAGGATCCTCAGACCTCAGCCTCCTGAGGTCCTAACCCTAGCTAGGATTACAGGTGTGAGCCATTGGCACCCGACTAAGTGTGAGTCTCTTCAATTAATCAGCAAAATGCCTGACTGTAGGCATGGCTCAAGTAGTAGAGTTCCAGCCATGAGCAAAACAGCCAAGCAAGAGTGCAAGGCCCTAAGTTTATTTATTTATTTATTTTTAATTTTTTTTTTTGTCGGTCGTGGGGCTTGAACTCTGGGCTTGGGCCCTGTCCCTCAGCTCTTCAGCTCAAGGCGAGCGCTCTACCATTTGAGCTACAGCGCCACTTCTGGTTTTCTGGTGGTTTATTGGAGATAGGAGTCTCACGGTCTTTCCTGCCCAGGCTGGCTTTGAACCGTGATCCTCAGATCTCAGCCTCCTGAGTAGCTAGGATTACAGGCGTGAGCCACCAGTGCCCGGCAAGGCCCTAAGTTTAAACCCTAGTACACATACACAATCTCACACACAGTTATTGTGCCATTCTGTGCCAGTCACTATAGTACAAGAGAGTGAAATGTATATAGAAAGGTCCAATGTTATCCAAATAACAGTAATCCTATTCAAATGGAACCCAGGGCAGGTAGGAAAGAAAGTGGGAAGTAAGGCTTTGAAGAACTTTGATGCCAATAGGTGCCCTACATTAGAAGGTTGGGTTTTTTTGTTTTAAGAAAATTGGTGTTTCAGGGGTCAATTAGGAGACCAGTTATGATTATTCAGTCAGTAAATGGAAACAGCAAACACTGAAAAGAGAAATATATGTGAGAAAATTGATGGGAAAAAGTTTTTGTGATTTTTTTTTTAACATGTAGCGCAGGCAGGCCCTTAAACATATGTAACCTTGGCTACCCCTGCTTCCCAAGTGCTAGGATGCTTTGCATGTGGCTCCATGCAGAACTGTTTCATGATTTAGTGAATTTGTGTGAGATGGTTGAAGTCTTCTAAGGTTTGATGTCTTGAGTGGAGAATAGAAATGTTTAAAAGCTGCGACTTCACAGAATGTCCCACATCCACAAATCAGCCAACGACAAATGCTGGAGGGGATGTGGAGAACGAGGAACGCTATTACACTGCTGGTGGGAATGTACACTCATACAACCACTTTGGAAAGCAGTCTGGAGGGTCCTTAGAAAGCTAAAGATTGACCTCCCTTACGACCCAGTCATACCACTTCTAGGCATCTACCCTGAACAACAGGAACCAATATACAAAGACACGTGCACCTCCATGTTTATTGCAGCACTGTTCACAATAGCTAGGATATGGAAACAACCTAGATGCCCCACCACAGATGAATGGATCCAAAAATTGTGGTATCTATACACAATGGAATATTATGCAGCCATTAGAAATGACAAAATAATGGCATTTGCAGGGAAATGGATGGAGCTAGAAGGAATCATGTTGAGCGAGGTAAGCCAAGAACGAAGAGACAAACAGTACATGGTCTCCCTGATAAGCGGATGATAAATCCAAAATGTTAGGTGATATGACAAAACTAACAGGACTTAAGAAACAAAGAACTCCCACTCATCTGGTTGAACCACTACTAAATATCCCCATGCTGCTGATCACGTGTATGGTATATAACATATGAACACCGTTATATATTACAGACTGTGATAGACAATTTGCTCCAGGAAAGTTAGAATGAACGTGTGACTTTAAATGAGCATCATTATTCCACAATACTGTGAATTTCCGGAAATTAAGTAATCACTTAATCACAAAAAAAAAAAAAAAAAAAAAAAAAAAAAAGAACCTTGGGGAAGGGAGGGAGGGAGGGGATGGTAGGGAGAAAACAATGGAGGGGGTAACAATGTTCAAGAGGAAGTGTACTCATTACCCCACTCATGTAACTGTAACCCTCTGTATAGAATCTTTACAATAAAAAAATTTTAAAAAAAAAAAAAAAAAAAAAAAAAAAAAAAAAAAAAAAAAAGCTGCGACTTCAGAAGGGTAGCAGTTAGCTTTGGATTAGTATAATTTAGGCAGGGATGGGAAGTCCAGTATTGATTATTGGTTTTAATTATTTACTAAGCAGCTGTTAATGTTCTGGTAACGGTTGAGGATGATGCAGATACAGAAATGAACAAAGCAGATGAACACTGAGTATCAGTGAGTTAGCTCTCAAATAGAACTGCAGTTTCCTTGGAGACTAGGTTGTGAGAGAGCAAGAGAAATGTGAACACAGATGAGGATACTACAGGTTTCTTGGGGCAGTGGGGAGAGGAGATGGCATTATTTATTTTAGAGGTGGACCTAGTTGGTGATTTGCAGTTGGATTGACTTAGAGATGTTGGAAAAGCCAGGTCTCATGGCACATACCTTTAATCCACCACTAGGGAGGCTGAGGCAGAGGACCCCAAGAAAAATTAAACCTATGTATAGGCAGAAAGGATATAGTCTAAATTTATGGTTGAGTGGGTTCATAATATTTCCTGATGAAAATTTAAGAGTCAGAAGAAAACCTAAGTTAGGAACACATAACTAGGAATTTTTTTTGGGGGGGGGTCAGTCATGGGGCTTGAACTCTGGGCCTGAGTGCTATCCCTCAACTCTTCAGCTCAGGGCTAGTACTCTATCACTTGAGCCACAGTGCCACTTCCAGTTTTCTGGTGGTTTATTGGAGATAAGAGTTTCACGGCTTGCAGGGTGCCGGTGGTTTATGCCTGTAATCCTAGCTACTCAAGAGGCTAAAATCTGAGGATCACAATTCAAAGCCAGCCTGGGCAGGAAAGTCCTTGAGATTCTTATCTCCAATAAACCACTAGAAAACCGAAGTGGCTTAAGTGGTAGAGTGCTAGCCTTGAGCTGAAGAGCTGAGGGACAGAGCTCAGGCCCAGAGTTCAAGCCCCAACAACAAAAAATAAAGTTTCACGGCTTTTCATGCCCAGGCTGGCTTTGAACTAGGGTCCTCAGATCTCAACCTCCTGAGTAGCTAGGATTACAGGCAAGAGCCACCAGCACCTGGCTGTTTTTGTTTTTGGTTTTGTTTGGGTCTTAAGCTCATGAGCTAAGCACTGTCCCTTTCTTTTTTTTTCTTTTTTTTTGTCAGTCGTGGGGCTTGAACTCGGCCTGGGCGCTGTCCCTGGGCTCTTCAGCTCAAGGCGAGCATTACCGCTTGAGCCATAGGGCCACTTTCGCTTTTCCAGTGGTTTATTGGAGATAAGTGTTTCACGGACTTTCCTGCCTGGGCTGACTTTGAACCATGATCCTCAGTTCTCAGTTCCTGAGTAGCTAGGATTACAGGCGTGAGCCACTGGCGCCCGGCTTAGCACTGTCCCTTTGGAGAGAGCACTGAGTCACAGATATACTTCTGGCTTTTGGATGGTTAATTGGAGATAAAGAGTCTCACAGACTTTCCTGCCTGGGCTGGCTTGGAACAGGATCCTTAGCTCTTAACCTGCTGAGTAGCAAGGATTACAAGTGTAAACCACTAGTATCCGGCTGACATTCATTTTTCATCAAGCCAGTGAGAGGATGTAGCCCATTGGAGGGAAACCCTGCATCTGGGGAGCAAGAAGCAGCTGGCTCTTCGTGAAGCAGACCTGAGGAGAAGCCTGGGACTAGGATTGTGTAAGAACCTGGAGGCTAATTTAGGCCTGGACCAGCCAGCCTAGCTGCCAGGACTCCATGCCATGTGTCTCTGTGATTGTGTCCTGTGTCCTGTCTCCTGGCTCATCTCCAGTCATCATGGAGTCCCAGTTCAGCTCTCCATTGGAGCTGAATTGGCTTGTTGGTATTGTTCTTGTTATTTCTTTCCTCTTTAACATGTTTCCTAGCAGGGTTATGTATACTTGCATGCTACAGGCCTTTGTAACAACTGGCGGCCTGCAGCCTGTTAACTGTATATTAAAGACTCCAATATTCTATATTTAAAAAAAAAAAACAAAACCTGGAGGCTAGAGCTGGGCTAAAGTTCTCAGATAGGGAGAAGAAAATGAGGTGTGGCCACAAGCAGCCAGCATTCCAGGTATCTGGTTTTGGTTCTACAGTTGAAAGTTGCTCCCAGTTTCTGCTGTTAATGTGCCAGCTCCATTTTTTTCTGCCTCAAGAAGCTATTTTCCTTCTGTTTATGCTGCCATTAACATTTGAACATAGGTTATTATAGAAAGACAGTAAAGGTAGTCATTGATGTTTGTGGGAAGGGCGGCCATGCTTTGGTGGTGTCTGAGATCCAGAAAGCTACCAGAAAGGAAGAATAGTATCAGTCCTGATACTCCTTACCTCCACATCCTGAGAGAGAGCAGCAACACTGCACAGTGAGTCCCTCTGGGAGATGCTCTTGGTGTAAACCTCTCCTTTTATCTTTCTTTTCTCACCCACAAGTGTTATGAAGCTGACATGGAGCAAGGGAAAATTCACAGATACTAAATTCCAACTCCTGTTGGTCTTACACTTCTTCCCATCTCTGCGCGCGCGCACACACACACACACGCGCGCGTGCGCGCAGATTTCAGATGCTGTGTACTTGCTAAGAATCCTGACTGGATTTGCATATATCCAAATAAGTTCCCCACCCAAGAATATTTTTTCCCTGAAACCATACCCATAGATACATCTCCATAGTACTTCATATTTTACATAATTTTTCATTTTTTAAATGTTTTTGTTGTTGTTGTTGTGGGGCTTGAACTGTGGACCTGGGCACTGTCCCTCAACTTTTCAGCTCAAGGCGAGCACTCTGTCATTTGAGGCACAGTGCCACTTCCACTTTTCATTTTTTAAGACAGTACTGGGGCTTGAGTTTAGGGCTTCACATTTTCTGAGTAGGTGTTCTACCACTTGAGCCATGTCCCCAGCCTTGTTCATTTTTGCTTATGTTTCTTTTTCTTTTTTTTGTCGGTCGTGGGGCTTGAACACTGGGCTTGGGCGCTGTCCTTGTGCTCTTCAGCTCAAGGCGAGCACTCTACCGCTTGAGCCACAGCACCACTTCTGGTTTTCTAGCAGTTTATTGGAGATAAGAGTCTCACAAACTTTCCTGCCTGGGCTGGTTTTGAACCACAGTCCTCAGATCTCAGCCTCCTGAGTAGCTAGGATTACAGGGGCCTGGCTTTATGTTTATTTTTCAGGTAACACCTCATGTTTTTGCCCTGGGCTAGCTCAGACAATTATTCTCTTACCTAAAATAGCTAAGATTACCAGCATGTGCCATAATGACCAGCCCTTATTATTTTCATTCTATTACTATTCCATGTTTTGACACAGGGTCTTACTATGTGGCCCAAATTAGCCTCAAACTTGGAGTCCTTTGCCTCCTGAGTACATAGTGTTATAGGTATGCACTACTAAACCCAATTTCCCTTTTTTATTTTGTTGGTCATGGGGCTTGAACTCAGGGCCTGGGCACTGTCTTAGCTCTTTTGCTCAAGGCTAGAGCTCTACTACTTTGAGCCATAGCTCTAGTTTTTGAGTGGATAATTGGAGATAAGAGTCTCATGTGGTGGAAGGGGGGAGGGGTCTTTTCTGCCTGAGCTGGCTTCAAACTACAATCCTCAGATCTCAGCCTGTTGAGTAACTAGGATTTACAGGGGTAAGAACTACTACTTTGAGATAGCCATTAAGGGGCTGGGAAGGTGACTCAGTGGTAGAGCACTTGCCTTGCATGCCTGAGGACCTGGGTTCGATTCCTCAGCACCACATAAACAGAAAAAGCCAGAAGTGGCACTGTGGCTCAAAAGAGAGAGAGACACATTAAGAGGAGACAGAAGAAGGGGGCAGATAGGGAGTGGGGATTTTACTCATTGTTGTGCTTGCTTTTTGTTGTTATTGTTCATTGTGGGCCTGAACTCTGGGCCTGGGTCTGCCCCTCAGCTCTTCAGCTCAGGGATAGTGCTCTACTACTTGAGCCACAGCACCACTTCCGGCTTTTTCTGCTTATGTGATGCTGAGGAATCGAACCCAGGGCCTCATGCATGCAAGACAAGCACTCTACCACTGGGCCACCTTCCCAACTCCTGTGCTTGCTTTTTTTTTTTCTTTTTTTAAACGGTATGGAACTCAGAACCTTGCATGTACTTGGCAAGTGCTCTACCACTGAGCTACATCCGTAGCCTGTGGTGGTACTTTCAGTGAACAAGTGTAGCCAGAGGCCAGATCACAGCTGGAAGGGGGCAAGTTTCTAAGAAGGGCAAAGGTAGCACATAGCTGACCACAAGCAAGTGACCCAGGTGCTATGGGCCTGTTTGATCCTCCTAGACTCACGCCATGTACCATTCACAAAGTATCCCCTAGGAATTGGAGAAACCTTAGGGCTTATATAGTTAACCCTATAGCAGACTGGGTTGCTGCTGTAGCCTACTTGATACTCCTGGAGATCTTTGCCTCAGGTCAGAAAACGGGTGAGGAGATTACCATTCTGGATTTTAGAGTATGACCAATTGGGTTCAATCTCCATATCCTTCCCTTTCCTGCTTAAGGAATCTGTGTTAACCTTCAAAGCTTCCTCTTCCCCGTCTAAATGAAGAACTGCATATGGAACTCCTGACCCACGTACAGAACAGTGGTCAGTGAACATATATGACATTTGGTCTCGGTGTAAGGGCCCAGCCTTCTGAGGCCTGCTCACCCATTCCCGTGCCCTTCCAAGCATAACATTCCAGAATTCAGCCCCAGAGAGTGAGACTGAGACACTGCTCAAAAGTAAGGGCTGAGCCCTTCCCTGGGCCTTTCTCTCCCAAACCTCCACCTCTTCCCTCCCTTCCTCCCTCCCATACCCAGTGTGAACAATCCCCTTACCCTCAGCCTTCCAAGACTCTTATTGAATGCTTTTAAATGTTTTTCTTTATTTAGACAGAAAAGACCAACTCTTTAAAAGTAAAATGCAATAAATAAATAAGTGAAGCATAGAGAACTGTCCGAAATTGACTCCCCAGTTTCCCCTTACCACTCCCCCCCCCCTCCCTATCTTCTTTTCCCTAAAACCTCTTCCTAAAGAAAATGATCAGGTAATAAACCCCCTTGAGCCCTCCCCACACCCCTCCTCCCGAATACCCAGTTACCCACCAAAAGCAAAGGGGAAATAAAGAGAGTGAGAAAAACTCCAAGGGCAACATTGTCTAAACTCCCAGAAAGGGAGACGGCAGCGTCTGGCCCAGCGGGCAGGGCAGACGGGCTAGATAACGCACGGGTGGTAGTGGTATTTACACGGAGGGGGCCAGCAGAGACTGTAAACATTTTTAGGGGTTCAGGGGGAGGTCTTTTCCTCATGAAAGGAGGAGGGTCTCTGTGGCTGACTGGCAGAGAGGCAGCCCTCAGGGCTCCTCCCACACCCTCCTTGGAGGGGCCCTTGGGGGAGGCAGTGAGTTTTAGGGCTTAGAGCCCGGGATTCAAGGGTATCCTACCTCTAACGGAGGGTGGAGGGGCGTGTGAGAGCTGGCTTCTGAGAAGCCCCTACTGTGGGGAAGAGGGGGGGACAGGGGAGGGGGGAGGCCCCACTACCTTCCTGGGCCTGCCCGGCTGGAACAGGCCCACTTGTGGGGGAGGCGAGTACGAACGAAATGGTGGGTACAGAAGACCCGTCACAGGAGCCCTAGCAGAAGGCAGATACCCTGGAACCTTCGAGCCTATTCCTTGCTCCCTCAACAAGGCCAGAAGGGCACCTGAAGGAAAAAGGCCCTTGGAGCCAGGGAAGCAAAGCCGCGGCCCTTCAGAGAGGCAGGGTGGTGGGAGGGGCTGAGTTCTGTGCCCCCAGGGCCATGAAGCAGCTTTTGCCCCAGAGCCCAATCAAGGCCCAGGGCAGATGTGCAGAGGGGCTGGAGCCAGTGGGGGGAAGAGGGTGTGAGGTGCCCCTTCCTCAGGTGTCTCCAGACCTGCGAAGGAAGGAAACACTGGTGAAGCATGGAGAAGGCGGCTGGTGCTGGTGACAGGCGCTAGCAGGAAGGGGAAGGGGGTGGCTGAGGTAGGAGATGGCATCTAAAATGGGGCTGCCTTAAGAAGGCAGATCCTCAGAGAGGCCTCAGTCCAAGCAGAACAATCTGCCCCCACCCGCAACCCCCAGCCATGAGTGCAAAGGG
The DNA here is from genome assembly GCF_024711535.1 of Dipodomys merriami. NCBI lineage: Eukaryota > Metazoa > Chordata > Mammalia > Rodentia > Heteromyidae > Dipodomys > Dipodomys merriami. Next base: position 2,780,658 of record NW_027202893.1, read on the forward strand.
CAGGGGTACAGGAGAGGGGGAGGGAGGGGATTCACGATACAGAAACCAAAGGCTAGTAGGAAGGAAATAGTCAAAAAGCCCACGAGAAAAACAAAGACTGGAAGATAGAGAGATGGAGACCTAGAGGGTAAGAGAGGCAAAGAAATGAGACCACAAACAGGCAGGCAGAGATAACTAAGAGAAGAAAGGAGAAGGGGGTGCATGAAGGAGACAGACACCTGGACAGAGAGTGGGAGCATCCGCAGAGAAGGCCAGGGTGACCCCGGATGGGCTTAGGGATGGAGTCTCATGGGGTGAGACCGCCCCCAGCCCCTAGGTAGTGCTCTCATTCCTTTTTGGAAAGGAACAAAGAAAGCAAAAGAGAAATGCACAGTACACAGACCACAGTCACCAACCACTGTTGACCCAAGCACATCCCGCGAGCTGCCCCCGGCCCTGACCCTGGGCTGGGGGGCGCTTCCCTCCACGGCCCCTCCCCAAATAACAAACAATTGGCTCCAAAGACAACACGCTCGTTCCATGCAACTTACAAGGGCCCGGAGCAGGGGTCCGGGGATGGGGGCTTCAGCCGACAATGGACACGGGCCCTGGGCTGGGGGGGGCCCCCAGGGTCGGGGGGGAGTTAAGCAGCCAGGATTGGGGGGGAAAGGGGAGAAACAGAAAATATGGGTATTGTTCATGGGTTGTGTTTTTTTTCAGGGGTTTGGTCCAAAGGAGATTAAACCACATAAAAGTAGCCAAGGCTCACACATCTGTGGCTCTGGCACTGGGGTGAAGAGGCCGTGATAATGAAATTCACAGGCAGTACACTGTTCCAACCTCCACTTAAGCCAAAATAGCTCCCAAGAGGCCTACGGATTGCCTCCCTGTCTGTCCTGTGCTCGCTCCTTTTCAAGGGGAAGGAGGCTCTGCTGTGTAAGAAAATCATCTCGAGTCTAGGTCAACCAGGACCTGGTATCTGCACTTCTCAGGAGAGCAGAGATTCTAGGAGCCAGTGATTTTAAGACCCTCCTTTACTGCACTCTGAACCAGCCCTCTTCCCCAAATCCTACTCTTCATTCCATCCAACCCAAAGGAAAACCAGAAAGAAGATACACACAGACACACGGACACTGACCAGACAAACGAGACCAGATACTGTGGAAAATCTGGGAGTGGACACAGATAGATAAGAGACTTGGCTCTTTCTGGGGTCACAGGGCTGTGTGTGTGTGTGTGTGTGTGTGTGTGTGTGTGTGTGTGTGTGTGTGTGTGTGTGTGTGTGTGTGTGTGTGTGTGTGTGTGTGTGTGTGTGTGTGTGTGTGTGTGTGTGTGTGTGTGTGTGTGTGTGTGTGTGTGTGTGTGTGTGTACAATAGTTGAGGAACCCTCCCAGGATCCCTACCTTATGCCCAGAGCCAGGAGTGGGGGTGTAGGGATGAGCAGCCCCGAGGGTGGCACGGTACGCAGGGGCTGAAGAGGAAGGACACAAGACAGGAGCAGCACCCACCTGGGGCCCTTAGTAGGGCCGGTTGGCATCCTTAGGCCGCTTTAGCTGGACTTTGAGGCGCTTCATGCCAATCTGGAACCCATTCATGGCCTGGATGGCAGCCTGGGCACTGGCAGGATTGTCGAAACTCACAAAGCCTGTGATGAGAGGGTCATAAGGCCTGGCCCCTTTGCTCTCCTGGCTTAGGGCCAGGGCCTGTTGGGTTTCCCAATACCACCCTACTTCATCCAGGTATCTCTAAATGCCTAGAAAATTGCCTGCTAGGGCTGGGAGGTTGGCTCAGTAGTAGAGTGCTTGCCTTGCATGCATGAGGCCCTGGGTTCGATTCCTCAGCACCACATAAACAGAAAAAGCCGGAAGTGGCTCAAGAGGTAGAGCACTAGCCTTGAGCTGAAGAAGCTGAGGGACAGCGCCCAGGCCCAGAGTTCAGGCCCCACCACCGACAAAAAAAAAAGAAAGAAAAAGAAAAGAAAATTGCCTGCTATGGCTGGGAAGGTGGCTCAGTGGTAGAGCGCTTGCCTTGCATGCCTGAGGCCCTGGGTTCGATTCCTCAGCACCACATAAGCAGGAAAAAAAAGCCGGAAGTGGTGCTGTGGCTCAAGTGGTAGAGCGCTAGCCTTGAGCTGAAGAGTTGAGGGACAGCGCCCAGGCCCAGAGTTCAGGTCACGACCAGACCCAAAAAAAACAAAAAAAATTGCCTGCTATATGGTAGGCATTCAGAAATTCTTCACTAGTGGGTTTAAATGAGTGAATCCAGTCTAGCCATTTGTATAAACTGGGACATTCGTTCCAGCCTTCTTTGCAGGGTGACCCCTTGCTCAGCCTGGATAGCTTTCTGAACACATGCTTTGCAAATTGCTACTTTCTGCCTCTGAATGGCTTTGAAGCAGGGCACTGAGGGCTTTTAAAGATGTGATACCAACTAAAGCCTCCCTTTTGAAAATCACATGTTCCCAGACTACTTCATGAAACACACAAATTGGGTTAGGGTTTTTGTCTTTTCTTGTTTGGCTGTTTGGGGTGTTTTGGTGCTGGAGGTAGAACCCAAGGGCATTATGCATGCTCCATTCCTCCAGTTCCAAGGCTGTATTGGATTTGTTTGTTTGATTTTTGCCAGTACTGGGTCTTGAGCTGAAGGCCTTGGGCTGTTGCTTGGCTCTTTTTGGCTTACAGCTGGCACTCTACCACTTGAGCCATTTTTCCAAGTCTGTCTTACTGGTTAATTGAAGATAAGAGTCTTGTGGACTTTTCTGCCCAGGTTGACTTGGAATCATGATACTCAGTTTCCAGCCTCCTAAGTAGCTAGGATTACAAGTGTGAACCACCCATGCCTGGCTCCAAGACAAGTTCTTCAGGAGAAAGATGAAGCTGTAGAGCTGCATGTTGGTGGCTTACACCTATAATCCTAGCTACTCAGGAGACAGGAAGGATTGGGATTTGAAGCTGTAGGGAAAGAAAAGTATATGATACTCCATTTCCACTTAATCAGCAAAAAAAGCTGGGCGGGAACATGGTTCAAGAGTTAGAATACCAGCCATGAGTGAGCAAGCCAAGTGATTCAAACCCTTAACTGGCAAAAAGAAAAAAAAGTGAAGAGAGAGCTATAACTGTGGTATGCCTAGATGTCAAAGATCTTTCATAGCCTTGGGTACTCAGGACTTCAGATACTAGGTCTACGGTAACCCTAAATGCCTTCACATGTATCAGACCTTGCCCTAATGTGTACACACAGATGTACACACAAAAATGTCCATACTTTGTCTTTTAGATCATCATGTTCTTACCAAAACATTTGCTTTGATTGGTGGCTCGGTCAACAAAGACTTTGGCTGAGATGACATGGCCAAAGGGGACAAACATCTGGAGGATCTCTGAGTCCGTGAACTCCTGGGGTAGGTGGTATATAAAGATGTTGCAGCCATCAGGGCCTGGGTGCCAGTAGAGACAGAAGGAAGAGCTCAGTGACCAGGAAATGCAGGATTCAAGCAGCAAGTCCTGGGAAAAAACAGAGCTGGGGAGGACCCTCCAATCTTAGCCCAAAAATGTGGGCCAAAGCTCCCTGGTGCTTTTATCCCCACAAATGGGGCAAGAGCTGGACTTAGCACAGGACAGTGGAGAGTTCCTGGGCTTACGACAAGGGCATTTCTAGCTCTGAAGCTTCACAGCTATGAGGACCTTGCCCCAGGCTGGCACCTTCTCGCTGCTGCTGCTGCTGCTGCTGCTGCTGCTGCTGCTGCTGCTGCTGTTGCTGCTGCTGTTGCTGCTGCTGCTGCTGCTGCTGCTGAGGTGGGGGTGGGGGCTGCTGGGCAACCAAGGCTGGAGGCTGCGGGAACGCAGGCGCAACCAGGCTGTAGGCCGCAGGGTAGGCTGCTAGGGTGGGAGAAGAAAGAGTTCATGGCGTCCTCTGACTCCTTGCAGACGACCTGCTCTCCCTTCTCCTAGCCCAGGCCAGCGGAATGCACAGGGCTGAGAAGTCATCGGGGGGGAAATGATCCCCTGCTTCAGGTGTGTTGCCCCAAAGTGCCACCCTCACAAGTATAGATGGTCTGGAAAGCCTGAAGTGGGGGAGGAGGGCCCAAGGCGGTTGGCAGTGAGCTGAGAAGCCCACATCCAGTTTTTGAGCTGAGGCCTGGGCTAGGACACCTTACCTGTGTAGTGCTGCATCCCCGCGTAGGCCTGTTGTAGGGGGTCCACGGGGGCCGCGGGACTCTGGGCTGGGGAAAGCATCATGGACCATGAGTGCGCTTGAGACAGCAGGAGCCCCGCCAGCACCTCTGTGAGCAGAGGCCAAGTGGTGGGGAAGGGGGCCTGGTCTGGACATGGGGTGTGAGATGAGGAGGGGAAATGCACATGGCAAGGTAGGTGGGGGATGGGGGGGCCTAGCATAAGGAGGACTGCAGTCTATGACTGACTCCACCACCCCAGACATATTGCTTCACCTCCCTAAGCCTCAGCCTCCCGGGTAGGGTCATCTCTACCAGAAAAGACAGAGCAGAAGAAAGCATTGTGAACCCCGAGGCTGGAGGTGGATATGGGTATCAAGGCTGCCAACCACAGGAGTAATGGCTTGGATGGTTGCTAGGAGAGTGTGGACAGGCAGAGAGCCGCACCTGGGTAGGGGTGAACCCCATTGGGATACAGAGCATCAGGGGCAGGCTGCCCGGCGGGTTGGGTGGGCACCGGGCTGTAGCCGTTGACACCCAGTGCAGCAGGGATGGCAGATACGGGTGTGGCAGCAATGGCAGGAGGGGTGCTGGTTCCTAGGGAGGAGAAAGCGACAGAGACAGAGCAAAGAAGCACGCGTTTGCATGCACGTGTGTGCGTGCGCATGTGCATACACACACACACACACACACACAGATGCAGAAAACCAGTCAGCAAGTTGGAGGGCAGAGAGGAGCAAGCAGACCATTCTCTAATCCCTGAACCCAATGTCTTCTCCTCTCCCCGCCCCCCCACACTGTAGTCCCCTTGTTCTGTGTATACCAAGCCCAGCCTGCTTTGCACAGAGCCTTACCTGAGGATGGGGTGATGGGAGTGGCAATGAGGCCATTGGCATTGATGGCAGCCATGTGCTGCATCTGCACGGCAGCCATGGTGGCCATGGGGCTGAGGTAGGCACTGTGGGCCGCTACCAGGGCTGCCTGCTGTTGCATCAGCTGCAGGTGGAGGAGGGAAGAGAAGAGTGAGGCCTAGTCTTCCTCTCAACGCTGGACGCATAGGGCAGGACATGGGGGCGGGCCATGTCCAGCACCGGGGACGTGCTTACGGCCTGCGTGTAGGCGCTGTAGGCTCCAAACTGAAGGGCGATGGGGCTGAACATGCCCAGCTGGGTGGCCACCTGCTGCATTCGGCGGAGACCTCGCTCCTTCTCTGTGTCAGCAAACTTTACCACCAGGCTGGATGAGGCACCCTGGGTAATAGACGCCATGTGTGGGCAGAGGAACAGTGCACATCTCTCCTTCCCCAGAGCCTTCTTAGCACCAGGCCTAGGTACTGTTCTCATGGCCTGGCCTCTTTGGGAGGCCCATGTCAAATGGGGAGATTCTAATCTCACCATTTCCTTGTGCTAGGATGTACAAAAGGCAAAGGAAGAGTGAAGTCATGTGCTCTAAAAATGGAGGGCCTGTGGGCACAGGAAGGGCCTCTCTGTATGAATTCCAATGGCTCGGCCATAGCCAATCTTGTCTGGTAGCTGCCCCACTGCCCTGACATACTCCCCCCTCCCCCCCCCCCACCCCCCACCATCCCCCATGCTCAAGCTCAGTAGATGCAGCCTCAATAACAAGCTGGGCATTGGTGACTCACACCTGTGATCCTAGTTACTCAGGGAGAGTGTGATCTGAAGATCAAGGTTCTAAGCCAGCCAAGCAGAAAAGTCTGTGAGATGTTTATCTCCAATTAACCACCAAAAAAACTGGAAGTGGAGGAGTGATTCTAATGCTAGTTAAGCATGGAAATTGCTTGGATTGTGCATGGATTGTGCCTGAGTTCATGCCCCAGTACACACACACACACACACACACACACACACACACACACACACACACACACACACACACACACGCACACATGCACACACGCACACACACACGCATTAATACAAGCCTGAACCAAATAAAAAAAAAAAAAGGAACATTGATGAAACTCCTAGACTCAGAACTGGAAGGGGCCTAGGGCCACCTAATACAGTTCTCTATTTGGTGCTGTATTCTCTCTACCAAGTCCAAGTACCTCTAAGCTTGCTCAGCCTCTGCTAGAGATTTCTTTGTGTGTCAGTTGTGGGACTTGAATTTAGGGTCTGGGTGCTGTCCCTGACTTTTTTTGCTCAAGGCTGGTGCTCTACCACTTTGAGCCACAGCATCACTTATGGTTTCCTGGTGATTAATTGGAGATATGAGTCTCACAGACTTTTCTTGCCTGAGGTGGCTTCAAACTACAATCCTCAGATTTCAGCCTCCTGAATAGCTAGGATTACAGGCATGAGCCACTGGTGCCCAGATTAGAGATTCTTGAGGGGTTGGAAGATCACTTCCTCTGTATCCAGCTAATTCTATTTTAGAAGAATTCCCCGAGTGCATTCGGCAGAATCACCATGTAAAGGTACGTGGGGCAGCCGGGCACCAGTGGCTCACACCTATAATCCTAACGACTCAGGAGGCTCACAGTTCAAAGCCAGCTAGGGCAAGAAAATCCATGAGAGTCTTATCTCCGATTAACCACCAGAAAACCAGAAGTGGCACTGTGGCTCAAGTGGTGGAGTGCTCACCTTGAGCTGAAGAGCTCAGGGACAGCGCCCAGACCCAGAGTTCAAGCCCCACAACCAACCAAAAAAAAAAAAAAAGTGCATGGGGCCTCTAAGCAAGGGTTCTGATACCCAGCAAATAAGTGGGGAGGGGGATATGGGAAGGCAGAGAGGAGATGGGTGACAGAGGAAGGGGTTGAGGAATGGAGGAAGCAGGAGAGGAGGGTGATGGAATTTAGACTGAAGATGAGGAGTAGGGAGGCATTAGTGGCTTACACCTGTAATCCTAGATCAAGGTTTGAAGCTAGCCAAGGCAGTCTGTGAGACTCTTATCTCCAATTACCCAACCAGCTCTCAAGTGGTAGAATGCAAGCCTTGAGTGACAAAGCTAAGGGACAATGCCCAGGCATGCACACACACACACACACACACACACACACACACACACACACACACACACACACACACACACTCACACTCAGGGTGGTATATAGAAGGAAGCAAGGACATGGTATTTGCCATGTGCAGAAGTCCCTAAGCAGTTTGATTCTTGGGCAGAACATTTCCTTTTGAATGAACTAAAAATCTTGTCCTGGGTAGGCTGTCCCTATGTGCCAGGGCCTGATGAGAAGGGGGGGGACATCAGGGGATCAGGGCTCACCGGCAGCGTCCGGCTGCTATGAAGTGTGTTGATCGCTGCCTGGGCCTCAGCATGGGTCTGGAACTTCACAAAAGCACAGCCTAGAAAGGTGGAGGTGGAGGAGAAAAAAAGGTGAGGATTCTCATCACGAAGGCGGGTGCCCGCTGCCCAGGAGGCCAGTGGGGAAGGTCAGGAAAGCTAAAGAAGCCCATGAGAAGAAGGGGAGTGGGTGGGCTACCTTTGCTGGTGCCATCTGGCCCCCGGAGCACAGTGCACTCATCTATGGTCCCGAACGGCTCGAACATCTTCCGGACATCTTCATCTGTCTGCTGCTTCCCTAGCATCCCCACAAAGAGCTTCCGGTCTTCTGGGGGGTAGGGCACAGGAGAACAGGCTTGGTCAGGCCCTCCTGGCCTCTCAGCGTCATCACTTTCCACGCCCCCCCCTTCCCCGGAGGGGACACGACTTTCCCCACTCTGGATACTGGTGGCTGCAGGGTGTGAAAAGGGGGACTGGGTTCACTGACCTAACCTCCTAACTCTGAAGGATTTGAACTCCTCTCTGGGTATCAGTGTTGCCAGATCTCATCCCCTCCAGCCTTACTGACTCATCCTATCCCCACTTAGGCTGGGAACTCTTCAGAACTGTCAGACTTGCTTTGTCAACAAAGGCTGCCTGGAAGTTCCTCCAAGCCTAGGGTTTGGAGGTGGGAAGAGAAGAGGATGAGTTCAAAAGGGAAGAACCTACCTCCTCGGCTCTCGCTGTCGGCTGGCTTGACCTGGATTGGCCTGTTCATCTAAAAGAGAGAAGAGAGGGCAGCTGCAGGGACTCCTGTGCTCACCCGAGACCCACACCCACACCCCAGACCAGGACCTCCAGCGAGGCTAGAAGGAGCAAGCTCCAGACATGGGCATTGTCCCTAGTCCCCTAAATTTGATGGGAAGGAAGGGGCTGGGCCTAATCTTGTCTGGAAGGACCTGAGGGGATTAGAGGCAGTGGAGAGAGGATGTGGAGGAAGATGCTCATCGGGCATAGTGCCAGGCTCAGGTTGACCAGTGATGCCTGAAACAGGTTATCCTTAGGCCAGAACTAGTCCTTTCCCTAGGCCCCAGGTCCTGAGACACAATCTAACCAAGGGGCTGTGTCCAGAGCTTCCTCCACCACAAAACAGGAGCCACAGGGGCCACCCCATGGAAAAGCAGCCCCAAGAAGGGCTCTACATTGAAGAAGACCCCACAGAGGCCCAGACTTCCTTCTGACCCCTGAAGGTGTGTCTGCCTCTTTTTCTGCCCCCCTACACCCCTTGACCCTAGGGGGAAGGAACTCGGGCAGCACAAAGGGAGCAGATGCCCAGTCTCCGTGGCAACAGGAGAATGCGCACCATGGCAACCGCCCACTCAGCCTGATTTATCCGTCCCCGTCGCCCTGGCGACCGTGGTGACGTCATCACTTCTGCCGCTCCACACACCCAGAGAAGGAGTGAGGAGGGGGTGGGAACGGAGTATGCTGGGGGTGGAGGATTTGGTAAGGGCTGGGAAGTGGGGGAGGGGCCCAGGAAAGCTCCCTGGTCCTGGAGGGAGGTGTGCAGAGCAAGCGTGAAGGGACCAAACTGTCCCTTCTCCTGCAGTGCAAATCCTGGAGGTCTGAAGCGCTGGGACAGTGCTGAAGCGCCAGATGCTGGCGCATTCTCCCTGGCCATTCTCCCCAGGACCAGGCAGGAAGTCTTCCAGAGCACACCTTCTCTCTGACCCCTGCACTAGCCTGCTTTGTTCAGCCAGCAGTGGGGATGATGCTAATTCTAGTTCCCCTCTTCCATGCCTTGTCTGGTGAGAAGACTAAGGAATGACTCCCACAGGTTGATTTCCTTCACTGGAGTAGGGATCTGGAAAGGGATGAAAAGGACTCATGGCTCCAGGGTCTGGAAATATTTTGTTATTGAGGACTTTGAGCACTAGGGCTATACCAAGTCCCCACATTCATATGTGGGGCTGTCTTCATTCTAGTGACAACAACAAATGCAAGCCATTCTGAGGATGAGGTTAAGTGTGCCCTAAGGAAAGGCACTGGACCAGGAGTCAGGAAAAAGAGTTCCAAGTACAGGCCCTGCCACTCACTAGCTGTGAGACTTTAGATAAGTAACTTCTTTCCTCTGGGCCTCAACTTCCTCCTTTGCCAAACAAAAGGACTCTCCAGACAGCTTCCTAACATTGAGAGATCTTGGGTGGCCTCACCCAGCCTAGGGTGAGCAGCACAGCAATGGCAGGCTCTCTGGACCCTCTGCCAGTCAAGTATTCAGAGCCTTGGATCAACTCTAAGTCCTACCTCAAGAGATATTCCTGCCCCACAGCCCCACCCCCAGTTCTCTGGGTTTGTGAGCAGCTGGGGAGGGAGGGAGGGTCTGCAGTCACATAAATCCTCCAGCCAACCTGCCCCTGGCTTTATCTCCCACCAATCTGGGATTATCCCATCCAAGGTTCAATCTCCTTAGGGGTGGAAGAGGGGGAAAAAGGGGGGGAGGGAGAGAGAGAGAGAGAGAAAAAACATAAGGCAGGCAGGACCTGGGGGTCAGCAGCCCAGAGATTGATGGCCATTGACCTTCCTGTCTTTTGCACCGTAGCCCAAACCATCAAAGAAATTCCCCCACAGGCGCTTCATCAGCTCAGCACGGCTGCCCAACCACCCTTCCAGAGGTAAAGTCAGAACCAGGGTCACAGCGCAGGGTGGGGGGAGTGGGCAGTCGGCACTACCCCTTCCCAACAGGCCTCTTGTGGATTTGCTGTTCTGGTTAGAGATGGGGAACCTGGGACCCAGAGAGAAAGGATGTGGTTCCCTCCAGGCACAAAAATAGCAGGTCAATAAATACCCACAGCTGATGTGGATTCACACAAAGACACCCGAGTGCACAGACCACAGCATGGGTCTCCCCACACGCCCTCAAGGACAGGCTTCCTGGTACCCCCAGCGCCTGCTCGTTTCCAGCTGCCTTCTTCTTGGCTTGGTGCTTCCTGTGGGAAGCTCAGCTTTGTTAGCTTGCTCAGACACACCTGCCCCCTCCCCTGAGTCCAGCTGTGCTGTGTTTACCTGGAACCAGGCAGGCACCTCTTCCTAGTTACCACCCGCCAGGCAATAAGCCCTCTCTAGGGCCTCCAAAAGAAGAAGGGGCTATTTATACCCCAACGGGTGCCAAGCTGCCCCTCCTTCGCATCCATAGTGAAGACCTACCTCCAAAAAGAGGCCTTCATCCCCCCAAATCTACTTGTCTTGAGAAAACAAGCCTGGAGCCCTGCTACTAATTCCTGGCTCTACACTTGTTCCTAGTGTCTTAGTGTTCCTGATCCTACACAAGTGGAGCAGAGTCCACCTTCCCGGCCACAAGCTGACCAGGAGGAGCCAGGGAGTAGGATTTTGGCTCAGAGTAAAAGGAAAGGATTAAGGCAGACAGATGTGTCCCTCCCAGCTCCCAGCTTGGGAGCCACACCCTGTGCTCAGAACAGATCCAGGGACCTGTGACACAGTCACCCCTGGGAACTCTCAGTGGAGAGAAGAGGAAATGGGGCTTGACAACCATAGACCAAGCCCCCCTTCTTTCTCTGCAGCCTAATATGGTAGCATTTTCTAGATTCTGGGGTGACAAAGGTGCTCTCTCTGGTGAAACATGAACCTGTAGTAAGAGGGCTTAGAGATTCGACTGTAAGAAAAACTTCCCCCCACAGAATCAGCAAGCAGCAGTGGACATCGTAACACACACACACACACACACACACACACACACACACACACACACACACACACACACACACTGTCTGAGGGGAAAGACAAATGGCAGAAGACTCAGCTGAGGAGGAGGAAGGAACACGGAGAGTCAGACAGAGCTGGGCCGCGGACATCTGCTCCTGGACTGCCATGAGTCTGCCCCTCAAGTGTTTTGTGCAGGGTCCCCTGGGAAGATGGAACCCCTCATTTCCTCCTGGAGGCTGTTAGGTCCCTCTGGACCCTGCCAACTAGGGCAGGAATGGGAACTCTGTCACCTGGGAGCTCTGGGGCAGGCTAGACAGTCATTACCTGGTGCCATTCTCCACCCCCCCCCCCCCAGACAGCTCTGCCTGAGCTGCATGGGCGGCTGAGAGGACGCACACAGGGTAGAGGCGTCTAGCTGGCACACACCACACCTGAGGTTCCTACCCACTCCCAGGCCATCTCTCACCTAAGGCCCGCTCTGGTCTCCCTTTCCATATTCTCTTTTCCCCCCTGTCCCCACTGGTTCTACCAGGGCTTTGAAATGGGGGAACGACAGGAAAAGACCAACACCAACAGGACATGAAAGCTGTGGGCTTGATCAGGGCTTCCAGAGAGAAAAAGGAAAGGAAGGGAAGTTCAGACTCAGTAGCTACCAGCCTGCATGTGCCCAGACCCCCACATCTGGCCAGTTGGGTGCTTACATGCATTTGTGCTGAACACAGGCTCACCCTGCATCTCTGAGCCTGCTCACACACATACACCAATCCCCCACTTTGCAGCCCTAGCTATTCTTGTGATGGGTTAAGATGGTGGGGGAGGGGCAGTGGGTTTGATCTCCCAGCTACACTCCAGGGCTGAAGACCAGGGAGGACCTAACTTTGATGTTGGGTGTGGTAGAAACAGGTTTGATGTTCTCTGCCTCCATCTATTTTGTCTGTTTCCTCCTAGAAAAGATGGACGGTCCACACTGTTCTCCATATCCCGGGTGGGGAAGGGGCAGAGGCTGGGACAGCTGTGTCTCCAGTACTTAGATGGTTCTGAGCAAATGTTTGCTGAAGGCAGGGCGGAGCCAGACCTCAGGAAGTACTTCCTGGGATCCACAATCAGAGAGAAACTAAGAAGCAGGTAGCAAAAGGGAGTAGACCTCCCTCTTCTATCCCTCTCCCCCAACCAGTTCTGCAAGGGGGTAGCAGTCTGAGAATATTTAATCTTAACTTCAGTTGCCAACCCAGGCCTGGGACAATCTGTAAGTCTGGCTGAGAAGAAGAAGGGGGGAAAAAAAACACCTCAAACCCAAAGAGATGTGACCTTGCAGTGAGGAAGCCTACTCCAGAGCCACTTCTGCACATTTGGCCAGCTCAGATCTGATCCTATCTGATGGTGTCTGCATTGCTATACCTAGGCTAACATCCTGCCCAGGCCCCACTTGATGCCGGTGGCATCAGAGGTTCCTGGGGCTCTTTCTAGAAAACAAGAGGGGAGTCTGTCTGAGCTCAGAAACCAACACAGAGCAGACAAATCCAACAGGCCCATCTGCCTGTTCTCAGGGTGGCAGCACCCCTCCCCCATCCCACAGCCACCTAGGCTGCCTCTCTAGAACTACAAGTAGAGTGTCTTGGGTATCTCCCATTCACACTGACACAGGTGTCCAGTTGTCACCCTACACTTCCAACCAGCTAAAGTCCTCCTTCTAGCTTGGCTAGTGGACAGGTTGGTAAGTGGAAAGGAGCTGTATCAACTCCTTATGAGGATCACATTTAGTCCTTTAATTGATCTTTTCCTTCTCCCCAGGTAAGAGACATGCATGCATCTATAACAAGAAAGGTGGGTGCTAGAAAAAGAGATGAGGGCCTTCCTGGGGATGAGAAGTAGAAAATAAGCTCTGTATCTTGGGAGGGTTGTGTGCCCCCTGCCACTTCTAAGGTCATTTTTCAGCCCCTTGGCCCTGAAAAGGACGGGACTCACCCCTGGAAGCGTCTTCTGTTCGTGCAGGGCGCTCTGGGCCTTCAGGGCTGAATCGCGGGCACAGTATGTCAGGAAGGCACATCCTGAGGAGGGGCATGGGCAGAGAGACAGGGTGGGGGATGAGTCTCTGGTCTCCCCTCCATAAGGGGCTCCCCCATGGCTGAGGACTGGAGAGCTTTTCCCTTCTAGTCATCTTCTGCCATATGGGCTGGGAAAGATCTGAGAGGAGTAGAATGGTGCTCTGGAAGTGGGGGACAGAAACCTGGCAGGCCAAATGCTGGTGGTTAATGAAGAAGGAAGGGCAAGTGGGCTGTTGAGAGGTGGAGGTGGGATGGCTCTGATCTCAGTGTGCAGAGTGTGGCTCTGTCTTCCTCAGTTTCTATGCTTTCCCCTTTCTCCTTTGCCCTCTCCTCCCTCCATCTTGTCATCAACACCCTTTTCCACTCCCATTTTCCCTGTTTCTCCCCAACTCTGTGGGAGGCAGGTACAAGTTGGATAGTAAACAGAAAAGGAAAGGGAAGGACAGTTAGTGGAAGTGTCTTTTCCCTGTGCCCAGTGCTGGGAGGGAGGCAATATGGGCCTTGGATCCTGGTGCCTGGAGCTTTCCAAATTCTGACCCTGGGACTGGCTCTGCTTTTTAGCAGTACTGCCCTCAGAGAAGCCTTGGGTCTTAACTTTCTAAATCTCCTACACTTTCCCATACTCCATGTCCTGCTTCTCCACTCCCTTTTTTTTAGCCCTGGGGATGCCCAGGCAGGACATCTCTACTTTCTAGGTTGAGCACCTGATCCCTATCCCAGCATTATCTGAGCTTACTCAGATTCTCAGTCTTGCTACACACACACACACACACACACACACACACACACACACACACACACACACACACCACTGGCTTTTTACCTCCAAAACCAACTCTCTCATCTCTCCAACCTCTTGAGTTCATCCCATGCCATCCACACACCCCCTCCATCCCTAAGGTCCACACCTCTGCATCCCTGTTGACAATTCTTTACCCCAAATAGCCCTTTTCACTCCTCCATCCTGGAGTGCCCTGGTCACTCTAGCTAAATTCTCTTGCAATGTCTCCATCACAGTCCCCTGAGCTCTTCTTCCCAGCCGCTCTATCCCTCCAGTTTGGCTTCCTCCCTCCTCCCAGGCCCCCCCCCCCCAGCCCCAGTCACTGCCACCTCTCCAGTCTGGCCTGACCCCTCACCCTTGTGCAGCCCGGTGTACTTGTCCTTGATGACAGTCAGCTCGAAGATCCGACCAAACTGCTCGAAGATGGGCTTCAGGTCCTTTTCCTCCAGATGCCTCGGGATCTGCCCCACAAACAGCTTGATGGCATCCGGCTCCTTCATTGGGGCGGCCCAGGAGGAGGGGCCGAGGGGAGCAGGGAGAGGCCCAAAGGCCAGGGGAGCTGCCCAACAAGGAGGCAAGTGGTGGGAGCCAGGAGCCCAGGCGGGCCGGCCTTCCCTTTGGCCCCCAACCACACTGCTGAGCAGAGGAGAGCAGCTCTTCACACAAAGGAGGCCCAGGGAGTTGAAGTCTGGGGGTCAGGGGTCTAGGCAGACACGATCATGCCACCAGGGGGCATAGCCCAAACAAACAATCTCCCTCCCTGAGATCTGGCAGATAGCCCAGGATGGGGGTCAGTGTGGCCAGCACCTGGAGGGTTAGGGCGGTGGGCAGGAGGCACTGGAGCTGGGGGGGGGCTGGGAGCTGGGAGGGGAGAGGGGAGCAGCGCGAGGGGAACGGGCCGGGGAGGCGGCGGGCTGTGGGGGGAGGGCAGGGCCAGGGGCCTGGTCTGGTTGCCAGCAGCGTCAGTGAGGGGGGCCACTCCTGGTGCGGGGCAGGTGGCTCTCTCGTTGCTTTCCCCGGGAGGACACCTCCCCTGTGGCTGATGCTTCTGCTGGGTCCGAAGATCCCCGATGCCAGATGCTTGATCTCTGATGGCGGCGGGGCTCCGGGGGTCCCTTCTGCCCTGCCTCCCCCCCTTCAGGTCCTCCCCTCGGCCCCCCTCCCGCCCCCACCCCGGTCCCCGGGCCTAGGCTGCCGTGGGCTGCTCCCGCCGCTGGGGCTGGGGCTGCCTGCTTTCCCGGTCACCTGGGTCCCGGAGCTCTGCTCTCCGGCCGCGCTCTCCTCAACAAAAACCTCCCCCCTCCACACCCCCCTCCCCACTCCCACCTCCTCTCCCCTGACATCAGTGATGTCAGTCTCAGGGGTGGAATACAAATTCTCTACCGTAGCGAGGGACGCACAATCCAGGCAGGAGCCACGCCCTCTCCCTATCTCCGTCCTCCCTGACTCCCTTTCCCGCCCCCCCCCCCGAAGAGCAGCTGGTCCTGTTGATAACAGCCCTTCCCCCATCTTACTCCCCAATCAGGAGTTGGGCAAGGCGCTGAGATGGAGAATTTATCGAGGAGCCCTAAGGTGGGGTCCATTGTTCCGGGGGCTGGAGCTGTCCCCGGTGCTGGAAGAGAAGACCCGGGCGAGGGGAGCTGGGGGTGGGGAGGCCGGAGGAGTCCAGGAGCAGAGAACCGAATAGGATGTTTGGGCAGGTTGAGGGGAAGGAAGGAAGGTGTAGACAGAGTCGGGGCGGGGGGTGGGGGGAAGGAGGAACCCAGAGAGGAAAAAAGGAGAGAGAGATGAAGGGAAAAACAGGTTGGAAGACGCGGGTGAAGTCTGCAGGGTTTAGCACTGGGTCTCGCATCCATAGCAGGTGCTTCACACACACTCATGTGAAGAACCTGTGACCGGTGTAGACTCTGATTCCTTCCGTGGGAAGAGAAACACAGCTGTCAAGCTCCCCTTTGAGGCAGAGAAACTCAATGACTCCTTCCTTTGCTCTCCCTGCACTTGGGTTCCTAGGGTGGAACTTGGTCCTGATCGACTCAGGTAGCAAAGAGGAGTAGAAAAGTGCATCTGGGGACCATTACTCCCTGAGACAATTCTACTTCGATGTGTGATCTGTAGGCTCCATGATCTAGAGGGAGCCTGGCCCCTCCTCGATGCTCTGGGTCCATCAGGGCAGGGAGTGCCTGCTGACATCAGACCTCAGCGCTGACGGCCCGGGTTTTCCATTGGGCACTTCACTCCCAGCTTTGGTAGAATACCCTGCCTCCCGGTGGTTCTCTTCATCCTAGGGTGGGGCTGAAGTCTCCACAGTGGTGCCTGAATCTCTGAACTACACCGCAGCCAAATCCCATCAGTCTCCATTCCTGAGCTATCCCAGCAGGCAGGCTCCTCTCCTAGAAGTAAAATAAAGAAGAGCAACAGGGCTTTTATGGCACTTATAGTGTCCTAGGCATTGTTCCAAGTGGGTTATACTTTCTAACTGGTTATTCCTTGCCCACTGCTTTGGATGTGAATTCTGCCATCATCTCCAAGTAGAGATGAAGACACAGAGTGATTAAATGACTTGCCTAAGACCACATGGCTAGAAAAAAAAAAGTGTAGCTATGATTGGAGCCCAGGACATCTGGCTTTTAAGTCCACGCTTTTAACTCCCACATCCAACATTCATCTTGGGACCAGGGGGTAGTGATTACCTGACCACTCTTCTCCTCTGCCTTTAGGGGACTCTGGTGAGATTGCCCTTCCTACTCCCTGTTGGCCACCTGCCATCCTTTCTTAGCCTGGAACTGTATTGTGGCAGGTGTGTGTATTGGAGTGGATATGGCTGTGGGGAGACTTCATACATTTTATCAGGTCCTCCAAGCTATAGTTCCCTAAAATGGGGATCTTGGTGCTGGTGTGGGGAGTGTTAGAGAACTCCCTGGTAGGTGGCCAGAGGATGAGATGATGGTGCCCAGGGAAGAGGAAGTACAAACATATCTCTCTCCAAAGTAACTTTCCACTCACTGCCCCACCCCCACGGAGCCTTTCTTGCATTCTAATTTGATTTCCTTGGTATTTATGGTGATGCTAAACAGATCACAACCTTTGAGGATGGAGAAGAGAAGACCCCCAAGGCTGGGCTGTGTTGATCTCATTACGCTACGTCTTCTCAGCAGATCTGCCGCCCTGCTGTTCATTCAGGCTTGGGCCTAATCATATTAATTGAAATATTAAACATTTACAGAAATGAATTTCAATGAACTCCTCGCACTCCTCCTCCCAGTCAGTAATTGTGGAGATAACTGCTAGCAAGGAAATAGCTCCAGTCTTTCCTTTTTCAGTCCCAGATCGAGGTGGCAAAGTGAGAGGAGCATCAGGGATTTAGCGGGGAGAAAGGGCGCTCCCTTCAGACCTTCCTGCTTGAGTAACAGATGTTCTTTCAGGGCCAGGGGATAGGAAGTAAAGAGTGGGGCGGGGAGGGGGGGAACCTCTTGACTCAGACATCCTTTGTGGTCAGTTTCTCTCTGGAGGAAATAAAGCTTCAAGTCCTAATTCCTCCAAGATACTTAAACTCTGCCCTCCACTCCCAAGCTCACCTTTTCCTTCTTCAGTCAAAGCATAAAAAAAGACTGTTGGGCTGGGAAGGTGACTCAGTGGTAGAGCACTTGCCTTGCATGCATGAGGCCCTGGGTTCGATTCCTCAGCACCACATAAGCAAAAAGCAAAAAGCTGGAAGTGGCACTGTGGCTCAAGCGCTAGCCTTGAGCTGAAGAGCTGAGGGATAGCGCCCAGGCCCAGAGTTCAGGCCCCACGACTGGACCGCCCCCCCCCCAAAAAAAAAGACTGTTGACTTTATAAAGGAGATCTTTGTTCCTGGTTTTAGAATCATAGGCAGTGAAAAATGTCAGATAACTGGGGTATTTTTGAAAAAGGGAGAAATGTGTTGGTATGTGTGGACAGTGTGGCTTGTGAGATTGAA
The DNA here is from genome assembly GCF_024711535.1 of Dipodomys merriami. Lineage (NCBI taxonomy): Eukaryota > Metazoa > Chordata > Mammalia > Rodentia > Heteromyidae > Dipodomys > Dipodomys merriami. The sequence goes on from NW_027202893.1 coordinate 2,798,552, forward strand.
CAGAGAATGAGGAGATCAGTAGCAGAATGGATAAGAGCGTACAAAGAATTGATTATATAACCTCCCTGACCTCAAGTGGGGAGGTGGGAGAGGAAAACACAATAGATAATCATGAACCCTGAGATGCTGTTAAGCAAACACTGGTGGTTCATGTCTGTAATCCTAGCTACTTAGGAGGCTGAGAGCTAGAGGATGGCTATTTGAAACCAGACCAGGCAGAAACCTCACTAGACTCCATCTGCAAAATAACCAGCAAAAAACAGGGCTAGAGGTGTGGCTCAAGTGGCAGAGTACCAACTAAGTAAGCACAAGACCCTGAGTTCAAAGGTCAGTAACACACACACACACACACACACACACACACACACACACAGCCTTGGGCACACAATGTGATCAGTCAGGAAAGCCTTGGTGGATTCTCAATGCACAAGAAGATTACAAACTAGCAGGAAGATTTAACAATGTTTTTATGCATGGGGAAGATAAAGAGATTTATCTGTGTGTATGTTGTGTGGGTTTGTATATGTAGGTCTGCTTGTCTAGACTCCAGTGCTGTCTAAATGCCGAACACATATATAATTTAATATTTTTCTAGTGTGGCTGGGAAGATGGCTCAGTGGTAGAGCACTTGCCTTGCATGCCTGAGGCCCTGGGTTCAATTCCTCAGCACCACATAAGCAAAAAGAAAAAAGCCAGAAGTGGCGCTGTGGCTCAAGTGGTAGAGCGCTCGCCTTGAGCTGAAGAGCTGAGGGACAGCGCCCAGGCCCAGAGTTCAGGCCCCACGACCGGACCCCCCCAAAAAAATATTTTTCTAGTAGTTACATTAAAGAAGTAAAAAGAAACAAATGAAATTACTTTTAAAAATATATTATAGTTGGGTGCTGGTGGCGTGCGCCCATAATCCTAGCTATTCAGGAGGCTGAGATCTGAGGATTGCGGTTCAGAGCCAGCCCAGGCAGGAAAGTCTGTGAGACTCATATCCAATAAACCACTCAGAAAACTGGAAGTGGCGCTGTGGCTCAAGTGGTAGAGCACTAGCCTTGACCTGAAGAGCAGAGGGACAGTACCCAGGCCCAGAGTTCAAGCTTCATGACAAAAAAAAAAGTATTTTAGAGAGAAGGAAGGGATGACATTGTCCCAAAAGAAATGTTCTCATTACCTGACTTATGAAATGGCCCCTCTATATATCATCTTTATAATAACAAAAATATTTAACAAAAAATTTTTTATTTAGTCTGTTCTAACTCAAATACGATTTCTACATATAATCAACTTAAAAGTGTTCAGCTATTTTACATTATTTTTTATGCCAAGTCTTCAAGATTCAGGATTTATTTTACATGTCTAATCTATGTAACACTCAACAGCCATGTTTCAAGCATGAAAAGCAATGGGCTTGGAGCCAGAGGCCCACACCTAGATAATCTTTGCTACATTTGGAGGCTGAGATCTGGCGGATGGTTATTCGAAGCCAGACCAGGCAGAAAAGTCCTTCAGATTCCCATCCACAAAATAATTAGCAAAACGCTGAGCTAAAAGTGTAGCTCAAGTGGTGAAGGTGCCAGCTGAGAAAGTGCAAGGCTGAGTTCAAATGTTGGTACCAGAAGAAAGAAACTACACAACAACACAAAACCAAACAAAACAACAAAACAATGAGCAATAGGTGGCTTGGGATCATCCTGGCTAGTGAAGCTCTGGGGGAGGGTGACAAGAGGCAGGTCTTGGCCAATAGGAACGATCACCTCTGGTTAACCTCTGTTCCTGTTGGAAAACATTGCACTTTGGACAGATGGTAGCTTATCTTCCTCTCACTGTATTAACTTTCGCCCCTAAAAAAATGGACTACCAATCAAAATGATCACTAACCCTGATGAGGTTTCTGAGACGAGGTTTAAAGCCCTCTCCCAACATTTCTGTGGCTCTTCTGTCTTTGCTGGGAAATGTTAGGGGCAGCCCACTAAGAATCCCTCTGTGGCCTGAGGACGAGCTTCTGGAGCAGTTGTGCACCAGTCTGAAAAGACAGCCTCTCCTGCAGGGTTTTTGTCTCCAGCCTCTCAGAAAGCCTCTGCTGGGCATCATCTCTGTGGGTGTGGAAGCTGTGTGTGTGTGTGTGTGTGTGTGTGTGTGTGTGTGTGTGTGTGTGTGTGTGTGTGTGTGTGTGTGTGTGTGTGTGTGTGTGTTTACAGACAGGCTCCTGCCCTTTCCAGGCAGCTATTTTCAGCTCTGTGGCTTTATGTTTCACTTACCCTTCTTAATCAGATACTACAAGAACAAATCTTGAAGACCAATTCCATTTCTCCTCCCTTATTCAATCGGGAGTGGGAGAAATCATTTAGAATTTATGAGGAACCCAGGGTGAAAAGAAAATTAATCTACATAAGTCAGTCCAAGAGGGGAAATTCTGCCAAAATGTCCCACGGGTCCTTTCCGGCATCCAGAGTCCAAGAATGTTCTTTCCTTTGCAGATCTCGGCTCACCCCATGCTCTGGGGTACTTTCATGCTTGTTAAGAATCCCAGACTTCAATGTCAAGTGTGTACAGGACAGATGGAAGGGCTGGCTTCTGGCCAGTGGCTAGGGAACAAGCTTGGGTTCCTTTCTTTTTTTCTTTTTTTAGGTTTATTTTAATTTTTATTTAAAGGTGATGTACAGAGGGGCTACAGTTATATAAGTCAGGTATTGAGTACATTTCTTTCTTTTTTTTTTCTTTTGGCCAGTCTTGGGGTTTGAACTCAGGGCCTGAGCACTGTCCCCGAGCTGCTTTTTGCTCAAGGCTAGCACTCTACCACTTGAGCCACAGCACCATTCTGGGCTTTTTCTGTGTACGTGGTGTTGAGGAATTGAACCCAGGGCTTCATACATGCTAGGCAAGCACTCTACCACTGAGCCACATTCCCAATTTCTTTCTGAGCAGTGTCACCCCACCTCATTTTCTCCCAGTTTTTTTCCCTCCTGACTCCCCTCCTCCTCCCAAGTTGCATAGTTCATTTCCAACATAGTCTCTAGTGAGTATCATCGCTGAATTAGTTCACGCTTTGTTCCACCGTTTCTATGCTTCCCTTTCCCTTTCTCTTCCACTAGGACCAGACTTCCTCCAACTTGGGCCTGTTAGGAACTGGACTTTGGGAGAGCCTCCCTTAGAGATCTTTTTCTATCCGATTTAATACTATTTGAGTCAAGGAGAAAGGTTCATTTCACCTACAATTAAGTTAGTTTAAAAAAAAAGTAAGTCTTCAAATCCAGGAATGAAGATCGTTTGGAGACGCCTGCCCCCGCGCGACACCACGTCTTCGCCCCTCAAGTTAGCTCTAGCTGCAGCTCCCGCTCCCTTTCCAGGACAGGTTTCTTTCCTTTCTCTGGAGAGGGCGGGGCTTGGGGCGGGCCTGGGCGGGGCTTGGGGCGGGGCCCGGGGTAGGGGGCGGGCCGGGGGCAGGGCCCGGGGCAGGGGGCGGGGCCCGCTCAGCTCGCGCGCCTGTCGCCTTGACGACCGAAGCAAGATGGATGGGCTGGAGGGCGGCCTGCTGGGGCCGGACCCTGGGGCTCTGAGCCAGGAGCAGACCGAGGAGCTTCGGAAAATCAAGGTGCGTGGTCCGAGCCTTCATGCCTTCCTCCGACAGTGAAAAGTGCAGCTCCCCAGGGCGGGATTCCCCCCCGCCCCGCCCCCGACGGAGCGAAGGGCCCCCGAGGGGAGGGGAGCAGGAGCCCACCCCTGGTGAAGGGGTTCCGGAGAGGATTTGGGGGTTTCTGGGGTCCTGAACAGAGCCACGGGCGCTTAAAAAGGCAAGATTTAAAGTAGGGTTCCTTCTGGAGAAATGGGAAGAAATGAGTGCCAGATTCATCTGTTCAGATACAAACAAGGTTTTAATGGCCTTAATAATAAGTTCCCTAAGCCCTAACAGGAAGCAGCCGGAAGATGTCGAATCTCTGTACACACACGGGACTTGGGCGGCTTCCGTTTACAAGCACCCTGGGGAAAGGTCGAGGTTACCCATGGAGGTTGTTTCCCCGGCCTTTCACACCTCTGGGGTTGAACTGGGTCTGTCCCTTCGTGGAGCGGTGGGTGACCCTTGGCTCTTGCTCCAGATCCAGACTCGGCTTGCAAATGAAAAGTACCTGAGGACCCATAAAGAAGTGGAGTTGCTCCTAAATGGCTTCTTCAGGTAGGTGACTTTCCAGACTGACCTTGTGCAACTAGTGGAAAACTTCCTGGGTCTTGCTATAGATCGATGAATAGGAGTGTCCCTTTTCTTCATACATTCCCTATTGCTTCTACCTTCTTAAAAGTTCGAAAATATCCTAAGACGAACTTTTTCTTACAAGAGAGTTTGTCTAACTTTATTTTATCTCTAAAATTCTTAAGCTGGATGCCCGTGGCCTAAGCCTGTAATCCTAGGTACTCAGGAGGCTGAGATCTGAGGATCATAGTTCAGTATACCTTAAAGATTTCCTTCAGTTATCTCTAAATTCAGTTAATAATACAGTTAAAATATTAATGCTCATTTACTTTAACTGTGAAAATAAATGTGTACCATATGACACTTGGAAGAGGGAATGGAAAAGGGAATTTGACTTTGGGAAACCCAAGTAGCCAATAGATACAGAATACTGCTCTCAGCCAGAGGAGCTCAAGATCCTTAGTAGAAATTTAAGAAAAAAATCACATGTCTGGCTCTTCCCTACTGAGAGCATTGTAGAAAACTCAAGGATTGGATGCTCTCTCTCTGTCTCCCCCCACCTCTCCCCTCCCCTTTTTTTTTCTTGGTCCTGAGGCTTGAACTTAGGCCTGGGCACTGTCCCTGAGTCTCTTTGTGATCAAGGCTGACACTCTACCACTTGAGCCACAGTGCCACTTTTGGCTTTTTCTGAGTAGTTTATTGGAAATAAGAGTCTCATGGACTTTGTTGCCTGGGCTGGCTTTGAACTGTGATCCTCAGATCTCAGTCCCCTGAGTAGCTAGGATTACAGGCGTGAGCCACTGGCGCCTGGCTTGCCTTTCTTTCTTTCTTTCTTTCTTTCTTTCTTTCTTTCTTTCTTTCTTTCTTTCTTTCTTTCTTTCTTTCTTTCTTTCTTTCTTGTCAGTTGTGGGGTTTGAATTCAGCCTGGGCACTGTCCCTCAGCTCTTCAGCTCAAGGCTAGCGCTATACCACTTGAGCCACAGTGCCACTTCCGGCTTTTTTCTTTTTGCTTATGTGGTACTGAGGAATTGAACCTAGGGCCTCATGCATGCAAGGCAAGCGCTCTACCACTGAGCCACCTTCCCAGCCCCAACCCACAAGCCATTTCTTAAGCCGAGAGAGAGAGAGAGAGAGAGAGAGAGAGACAGAGACAGAGACAGAGACAGAGACAGAGACAGAGACAGAGAGACAGAGACAGAGACAGAGAGACAGAGACAGAGACAGAGAGACAGAGAGAGACAGAGAGACAGAGAGACAGAGTGACAGAGACAGAGAGACAGAGACAGAGAGAGAGAGGCCATTCCAGTATCTCCTGGAGTATCTCTTTCCCTCCCCCACACAACATTTCAACTTACTACTTGGCTTGAATGAAAAAATCTAAAGGGACATCAGACAAAAGAATTGAAGGAAAAATAAATCATGGCGCAACCATGGGTGCAAACAACAGAGCTTGCTCATACTGTTTTGTTATAGACAAGTCAGCAAGGGAAGGTTTAAATAATAATAATGCCTTCCATTTCCAGGCTTTGCTTTGTTTCCCTACATCAGCAGTCATCACAGTGTATTGTAATTGTGTTGTCAATCTTCTGCTTCTGTTACTGGTCCAAAGCTTCAAGCTGGTGAAGCCATGTGTGTGTCCCAGTGCCCATATAGTGTGGGATGTCTTGATAACATTTTTGTTGTTGTTGGTTTTCCCAGAAACTCTATGAAAGATTTTTAAAAAGGTAATTATCATTTCCGTTTTACAGGTGAAACACATTAAACTCAAGAGATATGAAGTGCCGGGTGCCGGTGGCTCACGCCTGTAATCCTAGCTACTCAGGAGGCTGAGATCAGAGGATCGTGGTTCAAAGCCAGCACGGGCAGGAAAATCCATGAGACTCTTATCTCCAATAAAACACTAGAAAACCGGAAGTGATGGTATGGCTCAAGAGATAGAGCACTTGCCTTGAGCTGAAGAGCGCAAGGACAGTGCCCAAGCCCAGAGTTCAAGCTCCACGACCAACCAAAAAAAAAAAAAAAAGAGATATGAAGTATCTTTTTCAAGTTATTGACCTATGATTCAAACCCTGGTTCTTTTTTTTTTTTTGGTCCGGTTGTGGGGCCTGAACTCTGGGCCTGGGCGCTGTCCCTCAGCTCTTCAGCTCAAGGCTAGTGCTCTACCACTTGAGCCACAGTGCCACTTCCGGCTTTTTTCTTTTTGCTTATGTGGTGCTGAGGAATTGAACCCAGGGCCTCATGCATGCAAGGCAAGTGCTCTACCACTGAGCCACCTTCCCAGCCCCTAAACCCTGGTTCTTTCTACCATGTTGTGCAGATCCAACGGAGACCCAAGTGGCAAAATACTTGTCTAGCATGCATGAGGATCTAGGTTCGAGCCTCAGATTTTATATTTTGGAATTTTCTCTTAGGTGCATGAGGCTTATAGAACTGATGGGGAGACATCAGAAAAAACAAAACACAACAAAATCGTATCTAGTTCCTCTGTGAAGCTGGGTTCCTTGGTACTAGGAATAAGGCTTGGGTAAAAGTTTTAGGAGTAAGCTGGGTGCTGGTGGCTCATTCCTGTAATCCTAGCTACTCAGGAGGCTGAGATCTGAGGATGGTGGTTCAAAGCCAGCTAGGGCAGGAAAGTCTGTGAGACTCTTACCTCCAAGTAACCACCAGAAAACCGAAAGCAGCTCTGTGGCTCAATTGGTAGAGTGCTAGCCATGACCTAAAGAGCTGAGGGACAGTGCCCAGGCCGACAGTTCAAGCCCCACGACATTAAAAAAAGAAAAAAAAGTTTTAGGAGTCATCTGATAGTGTCACACGAGGGGGTCAAGTCATTACTTTTGTACCTTTTCTTCTAAAGGGAAGAGGGCTGGGAAGGTGGCTCAGTGGTAGAGCGCTTGCCTTGCATGCATGAGGCCCTGGGTTCAATTCCTTAGTACCACATAAGCAAAAAGAAAAAAGCCGGAAGTGGTGTTGTGGCTCAAGTGGTAGAGCGCTAGCCTTGAGCTGAAGAGCTGAGGGACAGCGCCCAGGCCCAGAGTTCAGGCCCCATGACCGGACCCAAAAAACAAAAACAAGAACTTAAAGGAAGTAAAGAGTGTCATCCTTTCCACGCTGGGAGCTTGTGGTCTAAGTAAGGGTTCCAGCTAAGAGACTGGGGATAAATGTTAAAAGCTCAAATTATATTTCCATTTGCATTGTTCACTAACAACTGGGATTAGAAAGAACATAGAAAGGTGAATGAAGAGGCCATGTCTGGGCTGGGAAGGTGGCTCAGTGGTAGAGAGCTTGCCTTGCATGCCTGAGGCCCTGGGTTCGATTCCTCAGCACCACATTAAAAAAAAAAAAGCCGGAAGTGGCGCTGTGGCTCAAGGGGTAGAGCGCTAGCCTTGAGCTGAAGAGCTGAGGGACAGCGCCCAGGCCCAGAGTTCAGGCCCCACGACCGGACCAAAAAAAAAAAAAGAAGAGGCCATGTCTGAATCCTGTGTCCCTGTGGCCCTGTTCTGTTTCTCTGTTGTCCTCGAGGACAACATTTCCTAGAGGAGGCTGGATATAATGAGCCTAGCCGCCGGTGCCTCCCTACCTTCCTTACTACCCCCATCTCCAAGATGAGGCAGGCCAGGCTTTTCTTTTTGCTGTCCCTGCAGCTCTCCTAAATGGAATTCTGGCCCCCCTGGGCATTTCTCTGGGATGGCGAGGGCTAATGTTTGAAGTATGAGGAGTTACTTTGCTTGCTTGTTTGGTGCTATTATTATTTGCTTTGAGTGCTACTAGAATGAGCCAGAATCAGCCTAGCATTGGACTGGCTACTTCACCAGTCCTTCCTGTGAAGAGAAGCAGACAGAGCAGGGCTCTGGGCAGCATGCCTGTGTCTGTCCTGCAGGTCTCTGCTCTGGACTCCTTGAGAAGTTTTGTACCATTTTTAATGAAAAGTGAATTTTCTTCTTGAGTTTCGATCCTAGAGACTTATGGCCATTCAGCCATGGCCCTTTGATCTGTCACAGAAATACTATGCATACAATTCTTAATACCTTCAACTTTGGACCTGAGAAATTAAAAGAATAGGGATCATACTTATTTTAGCCACCCAGAAATCTTGGGTTTGGGTCTGGAGATGTGAAATTATAGAAAGACTTAGTTGTTGTTTTTTTTGTAAATACCCAATTATGCAAATACTAAATCATGGCAGCAGCCATATAATTACTTGGCTGAAAAAAAATCTTCAGTAGGTCTACATCTTTTTTCTTTTTTTTTTTTTTTGGGTCCGGTCGTGGGGCCTGAACTCTGGACCTGGGCGCTGTCCCTCAGCTCTTTAGCTCAAGGCTAGCGCTCTACCACCTGAGCCACAGTGCCACTTCCGGCTTTTTGCTTATGTGGTGCTGAGGAATCGAACCCAGGGCCTCATGCATGCAAGGCAAGCACTCTACCACTGAGCCACCTTCCCAGCCCCGACATCTTTTTTCTTTTCTTTTCTTTTTTTTGGGGTCCGGTCGTGGGGCTTGAACTCTGGGCCTGGGCTCTGTCCCTCAGCTCTTCAGGTCAAGGCTAGCACTCTACCACTTGAGCCACAGTGCCACTTCCGGCTTTTTCTTTTTGCTTATGTGGTCCTGAGGAGTCGAACCCAGGGCCTCAGGCATGCAAGGCAAGTGCTCTACCACTGAGCCACCTTCCCAGCCCATACATCTTTTTTCTTGTTACAAAAATTGCCTTTGAAATATACTTCTCTGTGACAGATTCTAAGCTGGATGGACTTTCCTGTGCTTGTGGCTCTAGCATCCAGGTGAAGAAATTAGATCTTACCTCAGACCCATTCTGACCAGCGTGTATGCTGGTCCTGGGGCTTGAACTCAGGGCCTGGGCACAGTCCCTAAGCATTTTTTGCTCAAGGCTAGCACTCTTGAGCCATAGCTCCACTTCTGACTTTTTGGTGGTCAGTTGGAGATAAGAAGAGTCTTGTGCCAGGCACTAGTGGCTTCACGCCTGTAATCCTAGCTACTCAGGAGGCTGAGATCTGAGGATCATGGTTCAAAGCCAGCCCAGGCAGGAAAGACCGTGAGACTCTTGTCTCCAATAAACCACCAGAAAACCAGAAGTGACGCTGTAGCTGAAGCGGTAGAGCGCTCGCCTTGAGCTGAAGAGCTGAGGGACAGCACCCAGGCCCAGAGTTCAAGCCCCATGACCAACAACAAAAAAAAAGAAAAAACAAAAAAAGAAGAGTCTTGTGAACTTTCCTACAGGTGGTGGTTTTAAACCATGATCCTCAGGTCCCAGCCTTTTAAGTAGCTGTAGCTACAGGTGGGAGCCACCAGCTCCCGCTTTGTGACCCCTTTTTTGTTTGTTTCAGAGAGGGTCTCATCATGTAGCCTAGGTGGATGTGAAACTCTCAATCCTCCTGCCTCACTCAGCTTTAGTGCGCGGATTACAGGTGTGAACCATCATGCCTGATGCCATTGTTCAGATTGCTAATAGCACAGATTCATTTTGCATTTTAGAGAAATGGACGTTTTATAATATGTACTCTTTGGTGCCTTCCTTAATAGTCGATCCTCCATTCTCACTTCTGTGTTTGTATGACTATACCACATGCTATGTATCTATAGCCATTGTCTTTCGTGTTTGCATTGTTGGAGATTAAAGCCAAGGACTCTTGTGTGCAAAGTCCACACTCTACCTCCAAGCTCCACCTCCAGCCCTCCTGTTGTCTTTTTCCTTACTTTTCATGCTCCCTGAACCTGCCCTGACTCTAGCCAGTCTGAGCTCTGGTGCTCATTCTGAGTTCATGGAGTAGAAGCACAGATACCTTTTGAGTGTTCTTCTGGGCTCTGGCAATCAAAGGTAATCCTGGGGATCCCTAGTTGCTAATCTCAAGAAAGTCTTAATCTGAAGAATATATTCTTCCATTTCTGGGCCTTGGTTCTTGCTGTTTTCCAGAATCTAGAATGTTCTTGTCCTTCAGCCCTCTCCTGCCAAATAAATCTAATGTGTGCTGTCAATGTCTCAGGGCCAGTTGCAAAGGGAAGTTTTGGGGAACTTACTTGTTCTCTTTCACTTGCCTGTAACTTATTTAAGGTACTGTCAGATTGCATTTTAGGAAACAGACCAACCCCTCATGTTTTGTGCAGTTAATTTACACATAATTGTACTTAATCAAATTGAAATGAAGGAGAAGGAAAGCAAACTAGTCATTTGCCTGTAATGAGGCTCTGCTTCTGCTCACAGCTGGTGCTCTACCACTTGAGCCATACCTCTAGTCTGACATTTTGCTGATTCATTGGAGATGGAGTCTTTCAAAATTTTTTTGCCCAGGTTGATTTCTAACTGCAATCCTCCAGGTCTCAATCTCTTTGAGTAGCTGGGACTACAGGCACAAGCTACCTGTACCCTGCTTGGGAAGCAAATGCAAGGCGCTGGTATTGAAGCTTGGGGCTTCCTGGGCACAGAGCCTCTGGCCAAGAGTGAAGTGGGGCTGGTGGACCAGCAACATATGTAGCAAGCACTAACCCTGGAGTTACAGACCAGGGCCCTCTCTTTATTTGTTGTCTTTATGAACTGGGGTAACTGATTAACCTTTGAAGGTTTGGTTTCTTCATATGTAAACTAGGGACATACTAATTGTCATTTTACAAGGATGCTATAAAACAAGATAACATTAGTGAACATATTTTGTGAAACATAAAACTTGATAGGTTCTAAGACATTTTCTGTGAGCCGAGTGAGTTTGGGACTTCAGGTGTTAATCTTTGTGTCTGCTTGCTGTACCCAGGGCTAATCACCACCTGAAGTCCATCTTCTCAGCCTTGTTTGTTGGCTCTCTGTCCCCTGCCCTGTGAGAATTTACAGTTAAACTTTCTCAGAATGTTGTGAGTTGCATATTTAACCTTTGAAGAATGGGCAGAGGTTCTTTTTTTTTTTTTTTTTTTTTTTTTTTTGCCGGCCATGGACCTGAACTCTGGGCCTGGGCGCTGTCCCTCAGCTCTTCAGCTCAAGGCGAGCGCTCTACCACTTGAGCCACAGCGCCACTTCCGGCTTTTTCTGCTTATGTGGTGCTGAGGAATCGAACCCGGGGCCTCAGGCATGCAAGGCAAGCACTCTACCACTGAGCCACCTTCCCAGCCCTGGGCAGAGGTTCTTCATGATTGCCTTGTGCTCTTGGCTTGATTTGGGTTCTGTGAAAACGTTTGAATGAATGACAAGCCCCACCTGGCTACAATATAGCTTATTTTCCCCCCTTCTTTTTTATTTTGCCAGCTGTGGGGCTTGAACTCCATGCTCTGAGCTTTTTCTCTCAAGGCTAGCATTCTACCATTTTGAACCAAAGCCCCACTTCTGGCTTTTTTTTTTTAGTAGTTAATTGGAAACAAGAGTCTCAGCCTTTCCTGCCTGAGCTGGCTTCCAACCACAATCCTCAGCCTCCTGAGTAACTAGGATTACAGGCATGAACTACCAGTGCCTGGCCAGCATAGCTTTTTAAAATGAAATAATCCGTGGCCTAGGTTTATTTCTACTTGGGTGTTTTGCACCTGAGAACATGGGTTGACGAAACATCATTTGTCTGAGATCCCCTGGATTGCTGGCTTTGAGGATGAGGTCTCAGGTGGCAGGCGGAGAAGTATCCAAGTATTCAAGCGGCAGCCACAGCCTGCCTCGAAGCTTGACTTACTGCTACCTTTTCTCTTACTATTTTCTTGCAGACAGATGTTTCTGCAAAGACCTGGCAACGTCCTGGAGTTTGCTGCAGGTGAGTAAGATGGGGAATGGAGACTTGGACAGGCTACCCTCCCCGTGGGGTCTGGGGGGCCTTCTCTTTTGACAGCTGTCCCCCCTGGGGGCTATTTTCAGAAGGCTTCATTGCTCTGCTGTCATTTCCTCAAAATGAGGCCAGATAAGGAAGGAGACAGAACTTGCGCTTGGTGAGGATTGGTAAGAATTTTGAAATTCCCAACGGAAGACAGGCACATCCCTCTTCCCTGGGGATCTCACAGGGGTGCCTGACCGTGGCTGCATATTAGAATCACCTGGGGAGCTTTTACAACATGCCCATGCTCAGGCCCCACCCCTAGAGATATTTTTATTTAATGAGTCTGGGGGGCGGGGCCCAGTATCCATAGCTTTAAAGGTCCCCCAGGTGACTCTAATGGACTTGGTTGCCCTGAGGTGGCTTAAGGTCAGTGGTATTTAGCAGGACTGGAACCTGAGCTGGGCCATTTCTCCAGCAGTTAACCCTGCAAGCAGGTCACGTTCTCCAATGTTTGGGAGCGAAATCTAAGTACGTCTTTGCTACACAGCAGATGCAGCCTGTGACTCACATGCTGCCGGGGTAGAAAGCCCTCTTCTGTCGTCATCCTGCGGAGTCTGGCTCTCCTCAGAGAGGGTGTTCTCAGAGACAGGCGCTGGCAAGCCCAGTGAAAACGAGAATAACACTTGGCATTTCTTTGCGCCTCAAGATGGGCCCGGAGCAGAAAACTGAGAGACTCTCTGAGCCTTCTGAGACCGCCCTGAGTGTCAGCAGACAAGGAGCAAATGGCTGTGGGCATCGGTCCACCCTCCCTGGGGATTGGAGCCCTCGAGCAACGACAGTGGCCTAGGGACTTGCAGTGAGGGCTTGCTTGCTCACAGACACTGTACGGCAGGGGTCCCTCCAGCAGCCTATCCCCAAAGTAAGCTGTGTCCCTCCAGTCTTTTCCACTTTAGTATAAATGATTTCTTCTTCTTCTTTTTTTTTTTTTTTTTTTTTTTTTGATTTTTATCCCAGACTATTTCACGGATCCAAGACTTCCCAACAAGATTCACACGCAGCTAATTAAAGACAAGAAAGCAACTTAATTAGCAAAATCCTGACGCTCAGCTGTTGGGAGAGACCAGCCAGAACGAGCCTCGGGTGGGTGCTAGCCCCACTCAGCTGGGGAGGCGGCTTCATCCTGCATTTTGGTCTAGGGAACGAGGAGGAGAGCAAGCAGAGAAAGGCCGAGAGGAGCTGGAGAGCTTAGCGCCCGCGCGCTGTCTCCCTGCCACGGTTTCGGGGAATTCGGCACTGTGAGATGCCTTAAGTTGGCCTAGCATATTAGTGACAGGAGCCTTCCACCTAGTGAACCAGTTAGAGGGAAAAGAGTGGAAGGAAACAGGGAGAAAGCAGCAAAGAGATGGGGAGGGGTCCTTAGCACCAAGTCTGCTCCTGCAGGAGACCTTCCCTACCACCCCGGGGCTGGGAATGGAGCACTTACTTTCCGTGCATTTTGGATTGGATACTGTGTGTGTGTGTGTGTGTGTGTGTGTGTGTGTGTGTGTGTGTGTGTGTGTGTGTGTGTGTGTGTGTGTGTGTGTGTGTGTGTGTGTGTGTGTGTGTTGGTCATGGGGCCTGGGTGCTCTTCAGCTCAAGGTGAGCGCTCTACCACTTGAGCCACAGCGCCATTTCTGATTTTCTGGTGGTTAATTGGAGACAAGTCTCACAGAATTCCCTGCCCAGGCTGGCTTTGAACTACGGTTCTCAGATCTCAGCCTCCTGAGTAGCTAGGCATACAGGCGTGAGCCACCGGCGCCCGGTTCTACTCCATCTTTAAACCAGGCTGTGCTGTCAGGTGCCAGTGGCTCACATCTGTAACCTTAGCTTCTCAGGAAAAAGCCCTAAGTAGAACTCTGGCTTAAGCGTGCCAGCCTTGAATGTAAAAGCTAAGAAACAGAGCCCAAGTCCTCAAGCTATAGTACCAGGACAAGAAAACAACAAACAACAACAACAAAAACCAAGCCCAGGTTGTGTCATGAAGGTCGCCACAGCTGCTTTTCAAGCAGGATGACTACTGAAACTTGTGAAATCTGGGATTTTTTTTTTTTCTTTCACTTTTTGGATGTGAGGTAGGAAAAGGACACACTCCTGACTTAGCAGACCCATTTCTGTTTTGCAGGGTCACCTGACAGCTCGAGAGCCCTGTTGCTGTTCGTGTGGGTTTTCAAACTGCCTTGGGCTCTGCTGTCTCAAAGGCTTTTAAAATCTCATTAAAACTAGACCTTTCTGCTCTCAGCTGTGTTTCTTTCACTGGGGGCGGGAGGAGGCCTGTGGTTCTGGTTCTCAGCCCTGGTGGAAAGGGCTGTTCCCACACCAGCCGCTCCCTCCCTCCCAGGGTCTAGGCCTGGGCTGGGACCACAGCTGGTCATGGTGGGGCAGGAGCTGAAAGTCCACATTTCAGTATGTCAGTGCCAGGGCAACTGGATAGATAGAGCGCAAGCAACGATCAACTGATTTCTATGGAAGCGGTATAGTGAGAGGAGGAGGCCGGAGGCCATCACAAGAGATTGAGATGAGACATTGAGCACCCACTGGGGTCTGAATATTGTGAAATAGGAGCTTGGCAGGGGACTTTAAAAGGGGGGTGGACTTTGTTCTTGAGGATTTTTAGGTACAAGCTGTCCATTTGATTTTTAACTGAGAGGCAGAAGAATGCACCAGATGGCCTCCTGAAGTCCTTTTCAGCCCTACAAGGCTTGTGGTATGTATGTATGTATCTCCCTCTCTGGCCTCCACAATATAAAAAGCGCCTCTCACCTGTGTGTTCCTTGTCAACATCACTATGGCAACAGGAGCACAGACCAAAGCAGAGGTTGTATTATTTTGATTTCCCTTGTCTCTGCCTGCCTTGTTCCCAGCTGCCATCATCTGCGGTAGTGGAAAGGGCACCAAAACAGGGCACTTAAAGAACTATTAAAACTACTGTTAAAACAATAAACTATGGAATAGGATCCGGAAAAGTTATTTTAATAGCTTTCAGAATTGCACTTTGGCAGCTCTGAGCACTGAGAATGAGATACCGTGGTTTAGAAAAATCCAAGCAAAACCTTTAGCAAAAAACCCCCACACATCCTGTAATCCCAGTACTTGGGAGGTAGAGGAAGGAAGACTGTGAGTTCGAGGCCAGCCTGTATAGATGTCTCCAAAAAAAAAGAGAAAAACGAAAATTAAAGCATTCTGAACAGCCACTAAGAACCTGGGATGTGAGTAAAGGGTTACGTTACCACACTTGTATATCCTTTCCTGGGAAAATAGACCTGCAGCAGCAGGGGCAGGGTTCAAGTTTGAATGTATGACACAATGGTGGAAATCTAGCATTTCTCTTAATGTAACTTTGTGTGTGTGTTTGTGTGTTGTGTGTGTGTGTGCTGGTCCTGAGCTTGAACTCAGATCCTGAGCATTCTATTCCTGAGCTTTTTTGTTCAAGGCTTGAGCCACAGCTCAACTTTTGGAAGTTCATTGGAGGTAAGAAGCTCACGGACTTTCTGCCCCAGCTCCTGTACTCAGGAGGCTGAGATTCAAGGATCTAGGATTACAGGCCTAAACCACCAGCACCAGCCCTGAAATAATGTACTTTGAAGCCTTCTTGAGAAAAGAATGGATTTAATGTTCCTAGTGCTTCTTGGTGTGAGCTGCTAGCCTAGGTTGTAAGAGTAGGGTTGTATATGGGCTGGGAGATGAGCTTCTTCCTTTCCATAATCTTGTCTGCTTTATTAGACTGAAAACTTCATCAGGGCAGGGTTCAAACCTAAAGATCTGACTTGATCTCTGCTTAATTCCTGGCACTTAGCAGTATCTGGTAAAGAGCCAGTGTTCAGTAAACATCTGGGGAGAGAGAATGAATGCATGCGTAATGAATGCATACATCAATTGCTGTAATACAATTCGATACCTGAAATGGGAGCAGGTGTGTAATATAGGGGGAAGATGAGTGCCAGGTTTGGGTGGGGAGTGATGGCAATCTCAGAGAAACTGGCATCTGATGGGCAGGAAAGGGTTTCCAGACAGATCTGGGGTGACAATACCCCCACTTTCTCCCATTCTACTGGGCACAGAACTCCTAGCTGCTCATCTTCCTCACAGAACTGCAGACTTGTTGAAAGCAGTATAAAGCTCAGCCTCATGTGGTAGATCCTATTTGATCTAGGCCTTATTACTAGATCATATTGATGTAATATATCTTATTGATCTAGCAATGGCAATGACATTTCCTGATTTTTCAGCCTCCCACAGCTTTTAGTTGATAAGCTATGGATAGAAGAATTTAGGGGGTGGGAAGTTCTAGGAAAAATTTTATTTATTTTTTCTTTTTTTGTGCCGGTCCTGGGACTTGAACTCAGGACCTGGGCGCTGGCTCTGATCTTTCTTTTTGCTCAAGGCTAGCACTCTACCACTTGAGCCACAGCTCTACTTCTGGCTTTTTGGTAGTTAATTGGAAATGAGAGTCTTAAACGAACTTTCCTGCCTGGGATGACTTTGAACTAAAATCCTCAGCTTTCAGCTAGGATTTCAAGTGTGAACCACCAGGGCCAGATAAATTTTGAATTATTAAGAAAGAGAATGTATGACAGTTTGCACTTTCTGATGTGGGATGTGATTCCTGGAGCTTAAGACCAGAAGCAGTAAATGTGAGGGTGAATACTAGCTCCTCCTCCTCTTACCTCTGGCCTGATGTCAGCTGAGAATGTATTTAACTGCAAGTAACATGAACCCAGTTTACAATGATATAAGCAAATAGGAGGTTATTTTGTTCACCTGATAGTGTTAAGATGCAGGATTCAGTTTCAGAGATGTAGCCTTTTCTGTCTTTGCCTACTGCCAGACTTTGCCTGCGCCTCTTGGTGGTAATCCCAGGTGTCATTTCGGCATTTCAGGCAGGAGATGGAGAAAGAGCCGTATCAGCTGACTGTCCCTTTTCATCATGGAAGAATATTTACTTGGAAGTCCTTCTTACCTACATCCCATGGGCCAAACTACGGTCATGTGGCCCACCCTGGGCACAACAGAGACCCAGACAGGGACAAAAGGAAGAAGGAAGTTCCTGTCCTCCAGGAACTGAAAATTCAGATTCCAGGGTGCCTCCTGCCTCATGAACTTCTTCCCTCCCCATGCCAGCCGCACTCACTGGTCTTCTGTTCTTCACATAGGCCAACGTAGTTCCCATTTCAGAGGTTTTGAACTCTCTTCCTGTTCTTTCCCCCAGGTTTCCCCAGGGCTAGTGGGTGGTGTGATGAGAGGAAGAGAAAACCCCATCAAGAGGGGCTGCTTTTCTCTCTCAGCAGGTCTGAAGAGGGCAGCTGCTGGCGCTGGTTTGGGGCCTGCATCTCTGATGTTTTCCTCCTTTATCTTAGGGGAGGAGCCGTAGGACCAGGAAGGTACTGTGCCAGCATGCTTGTCTTTCTTTTCTAGAAAAAGAACCCAGCACAGCCCTCCACCCCAGTGGCTTTCACAGACATCGTGAACAGAACTGTGCAAGCACCTGTTAAGGAAAGCTGGGAAATTGAGTACTGCAGCTGAAACATGTCCTAGATGCCTGTGTGTCTCCGTCTCAGAGAGTTCTCCCCTAGAGATCCAGCCTCCCCCAGACATTTAAAAAATACTAAAGTATGCTTTCCCCCCAGCTGTTTTCTATCACAACATCCAGTTCTATTTTCTTCATAGCATTCCCAGATATTATTTCATTTATTTGGTTGTCTCTGCCTGTGGCCAAATCTTGTGAGCTCCAAGGAGGGCAGGCCTTGTCAGGCATGTTCAGCATCGCATGGTTGGCACCTACAACAGCATCTGGCACAGCTGTTCAGTACACATTTGCTGGATGACTGGATGGATGGGTAGATGGATGTGAAATTGGGAACTGTAGGATGAAGTCTGGATCTATGCAGTGGCACAAAAGTAGGAAATGGAGTTGGGCATCAGTGACTTATGCCTTTAATCCTAGCTACACAGGAGGCTGAAATCTGAGGATCATGGTTCAAAGCCAGCCTGGGCAGGAAAGTCCCTGAGACTCTTATCTCCAGTAAACAGAAAAAGCCAGGAGTGGCTCAAGTGATAAGAGCGCTAACCTTGAGGACAGAGAGGCTCAGGGACAGAGGCTAGAACCTGAGTTCAAGTCCCAGGACTGGCAAAAAATAAAAAATAACAAGGAGATAGAGATTCTAGACATCTTTAGGAGGAGTAATTCACAGGACTTGTGATTTGAAATGTGAAGTAGTTACAAGGGAATCTAGATTCTGTGGGCAAGTAATGATGGGGTTATTTACTAAAACAGAAGTGGGCAGGAGAAATGCAGGAGCGGGTATGACTTTAGACGCAAGGCTTCCATGGAGTTTGCAGTTGGTCATGGGTGATAGTTACATGAATAGCTTTGGTGAAGAAGGCAAAAGTCAGTGCAGTGGGCTGCGTAGGGATTGTGAGATGCACATGCAGAAATGAATGCACACAGGTTATGGCTCTGGAGACATGGCTGAAAAGGAGGATCAGGAGGGACAACTCTGGAAGGAGAGCAGAGTCAAGGGTAATGGTGGTCTACCACCAGTGGTGGTCTTTCTCCGTTTTTTTGGTTATTCAAAGGGCTTGAACTCAGGGCCTGGGCACTGTCCCTGAGCTTTTTGGCTGAAGGCTAGCACTCTACCACTTTGAGCCACAGCGCCACTTCCTGTTTTCTGATGGTTAACTGGCAATCAAAGTCTCACAGACTTTCCTGCCTGGGCTGGTTTTGAACCTCCATCCTCAGATCTCAGTCTCCTGAGTAGCTAGGATTATAGGCCAATAGGAGGTTATTTTGCTCACCTGATAGTGTTATCAGGCAGGATTCAGTTTCAGAGAAGTAGACAAGTACTCAGAGCAGGCCTTTTCTGTCTTTTCCTTCTGCCAGATTTTGCCTGCTCCTCTTGGAGCAATGCCCAGCAGAGGTTTCATGTTTTTACCTTTTTTTTTTTTTTTTCAAAACTGGAGTTTGAACTCAAGGCCTCACACTTTCTAGGCAAGCACTCTACCACTTATGGCCCATCTGCAGCCCCCTATTTCACTTCTAGACTTAAAAGAATTCAGAGCTGCTTTGAAACTATTGCTCATGTTGGAGCTGCTATGCAGGAACAAAGCCAGAACGAATGAGGTTCCAGCTTTGCCACCAACTAACCTACAGAACCTTCTCTGTCAGAGACCTCCCCTCCAAAATTGGAAGAGTAGCTTCTACATGAACTTGCAGTGAAGGTCACCTGGGTCTGGTGCATTCTCAGGGTGAGAAACCGAAGCATATAAAAAGCAGGGCACTG
Organism: Dipodomys merriami; assembly: GCF_024711535.1. Classification (NCBI taxonomy): domain Eukaryota; kingdom Metazoa; phylum Chordata; class Mammalia; order Rodentia; family Heteromyidae; genus Dipodomys; species Dipodomys merriami. The sequence goes on from NW_027202893.1 coordinate 2,817,774, forward strand.
TCTGGCTGGCTGGCCTCTACTGCCCTCTTGTGGACACTGTCCCACCACTTGGAGAGTGCCTGTTGTAGGACTGAATGGGAAGGAGCAGAGGAAGTAAAGAGGAAACAGGGCTGAGAATAGGAAGTAGGCATACATGTCTACATTGCTAGGGTAGAAAGTTCTAGAATCTAGCATATTCTTTTTTCACAGTTTTTTTTTGTTTGAATACAGGGCCATGCCACGGCTCACCACAGAGCCCATTCTTTGTTCTATTTTCATCTTCATGTTATCACAAGAAAACTGGAATACTTATGAATTCTCAGAAACCTAAGCTATGCTTTTATTTTTAGAGCCAACCTGAATGGATATCAATACCTCCATCTCTTCAAACTATTGTAGGAATCATATTCCTTCTTACACAGACCAAAACTCATACTGATCAATGAGTTCTGGGTTGTAAAAGAGGATTTTTTTCTTAATTTTTATTTTGTATTGTGAACATACTGTACAGAGGGGTTACAATTACATGGGCAAGATAATGAGTACATTTATTATCAAGCATTGCAGCCTCCTCCTTTGTTTACCCTTCACATCCCTTCCCAGAAAAGAGGATTTTTTTTTCATATCTTTATTGCACATGAAACACACACACACACACACACACACACACACACTAGTTTTTTTTTTTTTTAGTTTTTGTCGGTCGTGGGACTTGAACTCTGGGCCCGGGCTGTTCCTGAGCTCTTCAGCTCAAGGCGAGTGCTCTACCATTGAGCCACGACACCACTTCCAGTTTTCTGGTGATTAATTGGAGATAAGAGTCTCACAGACTTTCCTGCCTGGGCTGGCTTTGAACCTCGATCCACAGATGTCAGCCTCCTGAGTAGCTAGGATTACAGGTGTGAGCCACCAGCGGCCGGCTACTGAATATTCCACTTGTTTTCAAGGGTTATTCCAACATCAGGCCTGATGTATAATAAAAGGTTTGGAGTATACTACTGTATGATTCATTCTCCTCAGCTGCTTGAGCTTTTACCAGGGAAGTAACCCGTGAGATGCTGTGCCAGCTGGAAGGGAGAGCTGTCTGCAGCTGACCTTGGGGAAACGTATAAAATGATGTTATGTTTAAAGGATCTAGAGTGGCTGGGTGCTTGCTGGTGGCTCACGCCCGTAATCCTAGCTACTCAGGAAGCTGAGATCTAAGGATTGTGGTTCAAAACCAGCCTGGGCAGCAAAATCCATGAGAATCATCTCCAATAAACCACCAGAAAACTGGAAGTGGTTCTGTGGTACAAGAAGTAGAGTGCTCATCTTGAGTGAAGAACTGAGGGACAGCACCAAAGCAGAGTTCTAGCCCTATGACCGACAAAAAAGAAAAAGAAAAGAAAGAAAAAGGATCTAGAGTGGGTGGCATGATGTCCATTCAGATGTTGCCTTTCAGGACTGGAACACTTGTCTGTGACCCCTCCTTCCTCCCCCGCCAATCAACCTCAGGGCAGCTGGGAATTCTGGCTCTGTTAGCTGAGCCCCTTCCAGTATCACCCTCCACTGAAAACCATTCACCATGCTGCTCCTGGTCAGTATGGAAGAGCAGAGATCTGCTTTCCTTCCTCAGTGTGGGGACAACTCTGCAAGAGCACATAGTTCAGCATCTTTCTGCCTTGTCCTGTCTTAGTTCATTTGCTGAGTTGACTTCTAATCAACTTCTTTTACTCAAATTTCTATTTCAATATGTTTCTCAAGGAACCCATCCTGGCAACCATCAGTGCTAAGGAGATTATTTTTTGTTGTTGGTTGTGGGGCTTGAACTCAGGGCTGGATGCTGCTCAAAGCTAGTGCTCAGCCCCTTTAAGCCACAGCTCCACTTCTGGTTGTTTTTGTTCTTGTGTTGTCAATTGGAGATAAAGAGTCTTGCAGGGACTTTTCCTCAGATCTCAACCTCCTGAGTAGCTAGGATTACAGGCATGAGCCACTGGCACCTTGCAGATAGTCAAATTTTGACTTTTTATTTTTTCCAGAGCTGAGGACTGGACCCAAGGCCTTTCACTTTCCAGGCAAATGTTCTTTCACTGAGCTGAATCCCCAGCTCTTTGAGGAAGCAGACTCTAAAGTGAGATTTTAAAAGTGGAATTACCTGCTGGCCAGCTGGGAATGAGGACTCCTGAACTGCCAGCCAGGTCTGGGCACTGACAACAGATCAGTGTAATTATTTCAACTTTCATTAGTGCTGAGTGGAGAAGGCAGAATGGAATGTCAGTACGAAAGTATTTCAGGTTTGATATCCTATCAGGTTTTATAAAGACAGTGATATTGGATGACTATTTCTGGGAGCAATCAGTGTATTCACAATAAAGGGCTGAGTGCAGTTAATCACCAAGTATGAAAGCCTACAGGCCTCTTTATTTTAGAGGACCCCCCAATCCTGAAAAAAAAAACAACCCACAAAACTGAGAGTAAGGTACAGGATTTATTTCTGGACCTTAATTCAGCAGGTCTAAATTCTGATGGAGTCTATTGAAAAGGAGTGAGACCCTGGGATTAGAATAGGAGCGTCTCAGCCGATGCTTTAAAACCTGAATCAGTTCCCCCCTCTGGGCTGTAAACATGTGCTATTCAACTTACTTATTTCACCTTAGTTTGTTTTTCAAGAGTTTAGGCCATTTTGTTTTAAATTTGTGTGTCGTTCATTTGCAAGGTCTATAGTGATAGCATGTTTCATTTCTTGGACTGATAAGTTGTCTTTTCATTGTTTTGCTAGTAGTTTGCCTATTTTATTTTTTTCAAAGAAGGAGCTCTTCAATTATTTTTGTCTATTTTTAAAGTAAGCTTCATTGATTTGTTGATTCTTTTTATTTCCTTTCACATTCTTGCTACTTTGTTTCTTTTCCTCCTTCACAGGCTTCTTTTTGGTGTTGCTGGAGATAGGGCTTTGCCTATGCTATCATTTTTCTAATACAGATTCAGATCATTGACAGGCTTTTTAACAATATACATATATTTAGTGCTATAATTTTCTTCAGCACTGTTTTATCTGTTTAATGGTTAATTCTGTTATGTAGCTTTCTTTTTTTCTTTTTTTTTTTTTTTTTTTGTCGGTCGTGGGGCTTGAACTCTGGGCCTGGGAGCTGTCCCTCAGCTCTTCAGCTCAAGGCGAGCACTCTACCACTTGAGCTACAGCGCCACTTCCGGTTTTCTGGTGGTTTATTGGAGATAGGAGTCTCACGGTCTCTCCTGCCTGGGCTGGCTTTGAACCTCGATCCTCAGATCTCAGCCTCCTGAGTAGCTAGGATTACAGGCGTGAGCCACCAGCGCCCGGCTTATGTAGCTTTCTTTACCTGGTGGTTCTGGGGTTTGAAGTCAGGGCCTTACACTTGTTAGGCAAGCACTCTACCATTGAAGCTTTTTTAAAAATTAGCTTACATTAGTTATACAGGGAGGGATTTCACTGTTACATTTCCACTCATTTGCAATATATCCTACTCAGTCTTACCTCCTCTATCTCTCTCCCTTCTGCCACATCCATTTCCTGCTCAGGTGAAGGCCTGGACTGCAATTCACCTATTTCTTTTGTTGTTGTGGGACTGAACTCAAGGCTTAGGTACTGGCTCTTTGTTTTTTGGTAGTGGTGCCTGAACTCTGGGCCTGGGTGTTGTCCCCCAGCTCTTCAGCTCAAGGCTAGCGCTCTACCACTTGAGCCACAGCGCCACTTCGCACTTTTTCTGCTTATCTAGTTCCAAGGAATCTAATCCAGGGCCTCATGCATGCAAGGCAAACACTCTACCACTGAGCTACCTTCCTAGCCCCTCTGAGCTCTTTTTTACTCAAGGCTAGTGCTCTACCTCTTTGAGCCACAGCACCAATTCGTTTTCTGGTGGCTAATTAAAGAGTCTCACGGACTTTCCTGTGTGGGCTGGCTTTGAACCATGATCCTCAGCTCTCAGCCTCCAGAGCAGCTAGAATTACGGTGTGAACCACCACCTAGCCAATTCACTTAATTTTTAAGCTTCTTTTTTCTGTAGCTAGGATGACAGAGGTGCTTCTTCCACTGAGATGGGTTCTCATAGACTTTTCTACCTGGGGCTAGCCTAGGGAACTTCAGTGCTCCTAATCTGTTTCCTACAGAATAACAGGTGTATGCTGCTGCACCGTCTACTGTTCAAGAAGGGGTCTTGTAAACTTTGTTTGAGCTGGCCTTGAACTGGGATCCTCCTGTTTTTAGCCTCCTAAGTAACTAGGATTACAGGCATGAGCCAACAGTGTCCTATTTCATTTTTACTTGGTTCAATATACTTAAAATTTTTTTCCTTAAGATATTTATTCTCACATCCTGCTCTCCTGAGACATAATCTAGCTATGTAGTTCAGGCTGGCTGGCCTTGAACTCAGCTTCTTCAGTAGTGGGATTTCAGGTATAAACCATAAGGTATATACCTATGATATATACCATAAACCATAAGGCTTACCTGCATGATTGTGTGTGTGTGTGTGTGTGTGTGTGTGTGTGTGTGTGTGTGTGTATGAGAGTCCTGGGGCTTGAACTGGGCACTGTACCTGAGCTTTCATGCTCAAGGCTTAGCACTCTACTATTTTGAGCCATAGCTCCACTTCCAGTTTTTTGGTAGTTACCTGGAGGTCAGTATCTCATGGACTTTCCTGCCTGGGCTGGTTTGAACTGTGATCCTCAGATCTTAGCCTCCTGAGTAGCTAGGATAACAAGGGTAAGCTACTGGCACACAGCCTAATACTTTTCCTTCATTCTGGGAGGATTTTTTTTTTTTTGGGGGGGGGGTCGGTTGTGGGGCTTGAACTCTGGGCCTGGGCACTGTCCTTGCACTCTTCAGCTAAAGGTGAGCTCTCTACCACTTGAGCCACAGTACCACTTCCGGTTTTCGAGTGGTTTATTGGAGATAAGAGTCTCATGGACTTTCTTGCCCAGGCTGGCTTTGAACTGTGATCCTTAGATCTCAGCCTCCTGAATAGCTAGGATTACAGGCATGAGCCACCAGTGCCTAGCTTGGGAGAATTTTTTTTTTTTTTTGAGGGGGGTAATAGCATAATTCTTTCAGGACTTGTAAAATATTGTACCACTTCTATTCTTCCTGGTTTCTGGTGAGAAGTACACTATTATTTAAACTGATTTTGCCTTGTATGTAAGCTGTCTTTAGGTAAGATTGTCTTTAGATTTCAGTTATAATGTGCGTTTGCCATGCGTTTCTTCAGGTTTATCTTACTGGGTGTTTGTTTAGTTTCTTAAATCCACTTGTCTATATCTCTTGATAAACTTGAAATTTCCAACCATGATTCTATGTACATTTTCTTTCTTTCTTTTTTTAGTCTGTCATGGGGCCTGAACTCTGGACCTGGGCGCTGTTCCTCAGCTCTTCAGCTCAAGGCTAGCATTCTACCACTTGAGCCACAGCGCCACTTCCAGCTTTTTCTGCTTATGTGGTGCTGAGGAATCAAACCCAGGGCCTCTGGCATGCAAGGCAAGCGCTCTACCACTGAGCCACCTTCCCAGCCCGCTCTATTCTTTTTTTTTTTTTCAGCTATGTTCTCCATGTTGTTCAGATTCCTATTATGTACCTCTGCGCTTGCTGGGTCCCTCCTCCATCCTCTTCATTTTGCTGATGTGCTTTCATCCCGTTTCACCCACTGAGCTTCCATGTGAGGTATTGTTAGTTTATACTCTAGTGTTTTCATTTAGTTCTTTATATATTTTATTTCCTTGCTAAAGTGTGCTTGGAGCTGCTGGTCAGTTTGTGGCTGTTTCAAAATCCCCACTGGATAATTCTAGTATGTGTCATCTCAACATTGGCTTGTTGGCTTTTTTTCTCATCCAGTTTGCAGTTCTTGATATGATCAGAAATGTTTGTTGTTGTTGTCAGTTGTGGGGCTTGACTCAGGGCCTGGGCCTGGGCCTGGTCCCTGAGATCTTTTGCTCAAGGCCAGCGCTCTACCACTTTGAACCACAGCTGCACTTCTGGTTTTCAGATGGAGCTTTTCCTTGCCCTTAGGACAAAAAAATTGTAGCTCCTTTGTGGTGTCCAGTGATCCTACCGAGAAGGCTGACTCACATGTGGATAATGGTAAATTACCAGCAGGAATTCAGAGAAGCCTCATTTCTCCAAGTGGATCCAGGTTCTCTGCTGACACCATGGTCTTTACTGACACAGTTGACAGGGAGGAGGGCTCAGTACTGTCTGGCTGAGATGAAACTCCCATTCCTGACTTGGGACTCCCATGTCTCTACCTAGAAAGGGTTTTATGTGATGTGTTACAACCAGGAGACAACAGAAGTCTAGGTTCCTACTCAGTCTTGGCAAGAATGAGGTAGAGCTCTTCAGACATAGCCAACAGATTGTGTATGTATACACAAATGTATATGTACAATCCATCTTTCTGCCTGAGCTGGTCTCTAACAGAGATCCTCCCATTCTCAGCCTTATTCAGGATTATAGATGTGAGCCACTGGCACTTGGTTTTCCTTTATATTCTTCTTCTTTGTCAGTCATGGGGCTTGAACTCAGGGCCTGAGCACTATCCCTGAGCCCTTCAGCTTAAGATTAGCACTTTACCACTTGAGCCAAGCGCCACTTCCAGTTTTCTGGTAGTTTCTTGGAGATAAGAGTCTCATGGACTTTCCTGCTGGCCTGGCTTTGAACCATGATCCTCAGATCTCAGCCTCCTGAGTAGCTAGGATTAGAGGTATGAGCTACCAGCACTTGGCTCTCCTTTATATTCTTTTTTTTTTGGGTCCGGTTGTGGGGCCTGAACTCTGGGCCTGGGCGCTGTCCCTCAGCTCTTCAGCTCAAGGCTAATGCTCTACCACTTGAGCCATTTTATTGTTCTATTAGTTTCACTATTGCTTAACTTTTGGAACTGTTTTTCTTGGTTCCATGCAATTTTTCCTTTTTTTTTTTTTTCTCTGAAGCCTAGTACTCTATCACTTGAGGAACAGCACAAATCTGGCTTTGTTTATGTGGTGCTGATGAATCGAACCCAGGGCTTCAAGCATGCTAGGCACTCTACCACTAAGCCACCTTCCCAGCCCGTCCTGCCTTTTTGCTGGTTATTTTGGAGGCAGACTTTTCTGGCTGAGCTGGCCTCAAATTGTGATCCTCTAGATTGTAGGATTACAGCTTCATCCAGCTCTACTCATTTCTTTCTTTTTTTTTTTTTTGAGTCCGGTCGTGGGGGCTGAACTCTGGGCCAGGGCGCTGTTCCTCAGCTCTTCAGCTCAAGGCTAGCACTCTACCACTTGAGCCACAGTGCCACTTCCGGCTTTTTTCTTTTGGCTTATGTGGTGCTGAGGAATCGAACCCAGGGCCTCATGCATGCAAGGCAAGCGCTCTACCACTGAGCCACCTTCCCAGCCCTACTCATTTCTTTAATGAGTATTGGATTGGCACACTAGTGTTTGATCCTTTTAAAATTTGTTTTCAAACTATGCATGATGGGTTGAGTAACCATATTTAAATGAGTAAATTTTTAATGAATTCTTTTGAAGTTGCAATCTTATGCCTCATGTATATATTATAAAATGTATTCATATTATAAATATAAATGAAATATTCTTAACCCTTTGTGAACCCTGGCAATTAAATGGCATACTGCTTTCTGGTGTTATGTGCCTCATGCATGTACATATTGGTATTTAACTTTCCTCTCTCCTTCCCTTCCTTTTTTTGTGGTGGTAGAAACTGAGCCCATAGCCTCGCCCTTGATTGGGATGCACTTTGCTACTGAGCTATACTTAGTCCCCAGCCAAATATCTGAAACAGCACTTCTGTACATGTGTCATTTCCTCATCTCGTTTTGTCTTCAAGTTTTTGCTCTCAGGCTGGTAACTGGCTCTCAGCACTGCTCCTTATAGTACAGTACAGGAAACTTTCTCCAGGTGGTGAGCTAAGGCTTTTATTTCCCAGCTCTATGTCCTATACTATCTGTTTGCTGGTCATAGTGCTTGAACTTGGGGCCTGAGCACTGTCTCTGAGATCTTTTTGCTCAAACTAGTGCTCTACCACTTTAAGCCACAGTGCCACTTCAGTTTTCTGGTGGTTAATTGGAGATGAGTCTCTCAGACTTTCTTGACAGGGCTGGCTTTAAACTGCAATCCTCAAATCTCCTGAGTAACTAGGACTACAGGCATGAGCCACCAGCACCTGGCTACAAATATTTCTATAATTTTGTCTGGCTTTATAATTCTTTTTGTCGGTAGCAGAGCTTGAGCTCTGGGCTTTGGCGCTGTCCCCCAGCTCTTCAGCTCAAGGCTAACACTCTACCACTTGAGCCACAGCGCCAACTCTGGTTTTCTGAGTGGTTTATTGGAGATAAGAGTCTCACAGACTTTCCTGCCTGGGTTGGCTTTGAACCATGATCCTCAGATCTCAGCCTCCTGAGTAGCTAGGCTTTATCATTCTTTATAGCAGGAAGAGAATTTTTTTTTAGTTGAGGGTTTGCTGTTAACCTACATTGGGTTCAAACTTGCTATCCTCCTACCTTAGCCTTCCAAGTGTTGAGGTTACTGGCATGTGCTACCTCATATAGCTATAATTTTTGTCAAGGAGCAATTCTAAATTCTAGAACTCTTAGTGCCAATGACTCACACCTGTAATCTTAGCTACTGTAGATTTTGGTTTGAAGCTAGCCCAGGCAGGAAAGTCTGGAGATTCTTATCTCCAACTAACCAGCAAAAAAGCTGGAAGTGGAGCTGTGGCTAAAATGGTAGAGTACCACCCTGGAGCAAAAATGCTGAGGGACAGTACCCTAGCACTGAGTTCAACCTCCCACAAAACAATTAATTGTATCTGCTGTCTCAAATGTGATATCCCAGTTAGAGCTTTAACAAAGCCCTAGGAACATGGTTATGTATTGACCTGGGCAGTGTATTTTCCCCTCAATGTTCCTAGGGCTTTTGTTAAATCTCTAAGAAAAGGAAGACCATAGAGATTTAAGATAAAAATTACATTTACAGGGCTGGGAAGGTGGCTCAGTGGTAGAGAGCTTGCCTTGCATGCAAGAGGCCTTGGGTTCGATTCCTCAGCACCACATAAGCAAAAAGAAAAAAGCCGGAAGTGGCGCTGTGGCTCAAGTGATAGAGTGCTAGCCTTGAGCTGAAGAGCTGAGGGACAGCGCCCAGGCCGAGTTCAGGCCCCACAACCGGACTCCCCCCCCCCAAAAAAATTACATTTACAGCCCTTTTCTTGGACCATGTAAACACTTCCGACTTCTGTTTGAAGGGAGATAGACCATCTGGACATTTTATATGACATCACATTATATTGATGGCATCATAATAATTGCATGGGAGGAGCAAGAAATGTCAAGAACACTGGAGGCCTTGGTGGGATGTGTTCTTCATTTTTCATATACACTGACCCTACTGATATTCAGAACCCTGCCATATTTGTGCAGTTCCTAATAGTCTAGTGGTCTGGAGGAGGCCAGGGAATTCTCTCCAAAGTAAAGGAGAAAATTTACATCTCATTATCTCTCACTAAGGGAGTAAAGAGACTAGTTTACCTCTGGTGTCTACAAATGTCACATTCCACACCTGGAAATACTGTTTTAACCCAATAATCTAGTGGAGTAAAAGGCTGGCAGCCTTGAGCGGGCCATAACAAAAACAAAAGCAAAACAAAATTCTGTGGCAAGTCTAGATTGTGAAACAAGATCCTTACCAGACTTCAAAGGAGGTGGTAGGAAAGCATTCCATACTATTTATGGCAAGCCAAACAGGAACACACACATGAATCCTACAATTAACACACTTTTGAAAAGACAGTGCCTGGTCTGTGATAGTGCCAAGTCCTAGTTGAGACAAAATGCTTACCTGTGGGACATCAACCATGTCACCAGGAATTATAATCTGGGTTCTGTCATACCTCCAAGTTGTAAGGCTAGGTGGGTCTAGTGATGTCCTTCTTGAGGTAATAGTATTATGTAAGAACTGAGCACAAGCAGGGACAGAGGCAAACGGCAGTACATGCAACTGGCCAGACTCCCTGCCACCCACCACTGTTGTACTGTTTTTCTCATGGTTTACTTCTATAACTACCTGCTCAGGGGATCTGACCAGATGACAGAAGAAAAAGGCTGAACTTGGTTAGCATATGGGGTGTCTTAATAGGTGAAAGCTGAAAATGAGGATGATGGCTGTAATGTGGCCAACTTACAGGGGGCCTTTTTCCCTCCAGTTATGGAGTCTGAACTTGGTTTTGTGCTCTTGCTTAGGTTTTTAGCTCAAGGCTTGTACTGTACCACTTGAACCATACTTCTAATTCTGCCTTTTTGCTGGTTAACTGGAGATGAGTCTCAAGATTTGTCTCCCTGGGTTGGCTTCTAACCTTGATCCTCGGATCTCAGCATCCTAAATAGCTAGGATTACAGGCTTGAGCTATGAATGCCCTGCTACAGGTGGCCTTGAAAGTCAGCAGCAAATGGAAATCTAAGTGGTTGGAGTTTCAATACCTGATCATTTACTCACCCACTCACTCCCACACATTCACTAACTGGAATTTTTGGCTTATACACTTACCACATACTATGCTAAACTTAGGGCTTGGTGCTCTCATTGGGTGCTCTATCACTTGAGCTACTCATCTACTTCAGCTTTTTTTCTTGGTTGAGATAGTCTCTTGTACATTTTGCCTGGGCTAGCTTTGAATCAGGATCCTCAGATCTTAAGTCTCCTGAGTAGCTAGGATTACCAAGTTTAAGCCACCAGTGTCTGACTTCACTAATTGTTTCTGTAAAGAACTCACTTTATGACATTTTAATTAGTTGTGTGAAGTGTATCTGCTGCCAAAATCTGGACATGCCATGATAAGATAGCAATATGAAAAAGAAATCTGTGTACCTTCTATTTTAAGGGAAAGATGGTGATACAGGTTCTGGCAAATGTGAAATCACTAGTTTACTACTTGGGCTGGAATAAAAGTGCTTCGTTGGCTCAGTGTGGCAGGTGAGCTCAAACATTTAGGATGAGAGAAAACAATGTTTCTGATCTTCCAAAGCCAGTAAAGGATTCTGCTCTCATCTTTCCCTCCCTAAAGAGCATACTGTAAAAGAGCACAACCCAATTGCCAACAAATGCTCCTTTTATACTAGGTGCTTTCATTTCCCATCAAGATACCATCTATTTCAGAATGACCTAATCATCTTAGTAGCTTAGACATAGTCCAGAAATTATTTATAGAATTCCAGGAGCTAGTTAAAAAACAATGCAGAGTTCCTTTGTGTGTGTGTGTGTGGGGGGGGTGTTGGTGCATACTGGAGCTTGAACTCAGGGCCTAGGTGCTCTCCACGAGCTTTTGTGCACAAGGCTATCGCTCTACCACTTGAGCCATAGCTCCACTTCCAGCTTTTTGATGGTTAATTGGAGTCTCATGGATTTTCCTGTCAGCTTCAAATCTCAATCTTCAGATCTCAGCCTCCTGAATAGCTAGGATTACAGGCATGAGCCACTCATGTTTGACCAGAAGTTTTCTTTTTAATCTTCAATCATCATTTTCTCCATCAATTATTATTATTATTGCCAGTCCTGGGGCTTGAACTCAGGGCCTGGGCACTGTCTCTGAGCCTCTCTGTGCTCAAGGCTAAATCTCTATCACTTAAGCCACAGCTCCATTTCTGGCCTTTTCTGTTTATGTGGTGCTGAGGAATCAAACCCAGAGCCTCATGCATGTGAGCAAGCACTCTACCACTGAGCCACATTTCCAGCCCTCCATCAATTACCATTTTTTTTTGGGGGGGGGGGTGTCTGGTCGTGGGCCCTGAACTCTGGGCCTGGGTGCTGTCCCTTAGCTCTTCAGCTCAAGGCTAGCGCTCTACCACTTGAACCACAGCACCACTTCCAGTTTTTTTCTTTTTGCTTATGTGGTGCTGAGGAATCGAACCCAGGGCCTCATGCATGCAAGGCAAGTGCTCTACCACTAAGCCACCTTCCCAGCCCTTATTCAGATTTTTTTTTTGAGAAGCAAGAATCCATTGTATAAAGGCATTGTGCTTATTCACTGATGACTTTATCAATACATCTAATGAGAGTTAAGTTCTAAGACCAAAGACAAAATCCAATTTTCAGGGGAATTAACTCATAATAACTGTAGGACATAGCAACTTAATATACTCTTCTCCTTTTTAGCCACAAACCTTCAGTGGCTCACAAAAACATCTTACAGGCTAGGAAGGTGGCTCAGTGATAGAGCGCTTGTCTTGCATGCATGAGGCCCTGGGTTTGATTCCTCAGCACCACATAAGCAGGAAAAGCCAGAAGTGGTGCTGTGGCTCAGGTGGTAAAGCACTAGCCTTGAGCTGAAGAGCTGAGGGACAGTGCCCAGGCCCAGAGTTCAGACCCACAACTGACCAAAAAAAAAAAAAAAAAAAAAAAAAACTTACTTTGGATGTCCTATTCCCAGTATACTGAAGCCATTAAATAATACCTAAAAAAAAGAACACAGGTCTTTATTTCTGTATGATATATAAATGTTCAGTTCAGATGATGAGAGCCAAGTACTAGAGATGATGGCTAGCTCTTCTATTTGCTCCAGTTAACTCCAAGGGAAGAGGCTAAATAGGATCCAGACTGTTTTAGTCCACTGCAATGCAACATAAATCTATAGTCTAGTACTTCCTGAGCAGAACTGTCCCAATAAAGCCGGATGTGAGAACTGTTGAGAGGTGCAGATGGTAACATGGAAGAGTCAACACAGACATATGCCTTTCAGTCTGGCATGTCCATATGTTCTCTAAAACCCACACTTTGTCAGAGCTAGGAGTGAGGCCAAGGTGCCGGCTCATTTTTACTCCACTGTTCCTGATTCTGCTTTGCAGAACTAGAGGGGAGATTCAGATTGTCTGGGAGTCGGTGGAGGGCAAGGCCTTGGTAGCTTGCTGAGCTAACCAGTACTTATATCTTTTGGTCTTGGGCTTCTCAAACATGACCACAGACATAGGAACTCTCACAGTGTCAAGTCCGTTTACCTGGAAAAAAACAAAAAACAAAAACCAGCACAAAAAACAGTCAGGCAGAGCTAACATTACCCAACTCCATCTTTTCATGTTGATGTTTCTCCCAGTGAGAAAAAGGGAAAAACAATACTTGAAACACTCACCGTCACCTCACACCAGTACTCGCCCCACCGTGTGATAGGCTCCTCTGGTAACTTTAATGCATGTGGAGCAACTACAACACCAAGCTGGGGGAAAAAAATCAGCGAAATGAATCCTTAAGGATGCCATTTCAGGCAACCACATAAAGCTACCTCCTCTACAATTTCCTGTACAGGAGAATTTATTCTAGTTGATTTCATGGAAGGATACAAAACTGACCACAGCAGAGAAACTTAGTCTGACTTTCCAGAAAGGGAGGTGAATTTACAGATAGAAACTCATTAAAATCACTCTCACCCATGAGAGTAGTAATTCTCCCGTAATTCATGTATTCCCAGGCTCTCCCTACCTCCTCCAACTTTTCCTATCTTTAAAGTCTGTTATCTCAATCCTTTCCCTCCCACTCCCTGCAAACCAAAGAATACTTTTAACTCCAGCTCGATGCTCATACCCTTCTGGAATGAAGGATTAAAGTTGGGGCTTCCTTCCCAGAGGAAGCACTGTCTCGAGGTGGTGTTTTGAAACACTCACATTCTTGAAGAAGTGGCGGGCAACTATTTCAGGGTTCAGCTCCCATTTGACATTGTTCTTCATTCCCACTTCTAGGTGACAGCCTCTCAGAAATTTTACTGTCTGAAAAGAATTATAAATAGGGACTGAGATTTGAATTGGAGTCAAAGGAGAACAACCATTTGTTAAGAGTCACATTGTCTAGGGCTGGGAAGGTGGCTCAGTGGTAGAGCGCTTGCCTTGCATGCCTGAGGCCCTGGGTTCGATTCCTCAGCACCACATAAGCAAAAAGAAAAATCCGGAAGTGGCGCTGTGGCTCAAGTGGTAGAGCGCTAGCCTTGAGTTGAAGAGCTGAGGGATAGTGCCCCGGCCCAGAGTTCAGCCCCACGACCGGACCCAAAAAAAAAAAAAAAAAGTCACATGTCTGAGAGTTCAGAAAATAAGGACACAATTTCTGCTTCATACTCAAGATGGGGAGAAAATGGATGGGAAAGATAGATATAGCCTTATTGTATTGTGGCTGATAAGGTAAAAGGATATTTTAACAAACCTTTTACAAGGATGTCACCTATATACACTACTGTACCAAAGCTAGGAACATTAGTCAGGATCATCAAAAAGGACTCCCAGTATATCTAGGATGGAATGGCCTTTAAAGACTGTTATTCATGGGCTGGGGAGGTGGCTCAGTGGTAGAGTATATGCCTAGCATTCATGAAGCCCTTGGTTCAATTCCTCAGTACCATATTAACAGAAAAAGCCAGAAGTAGTGCTGTGGCTCAAGTGGTAGAATGCTGGCCTTCAGCAAAAGAAGCTCAGAAACAGTGCCCAGGCCGAGTTCAAGCCCCAGGACTGGCCAAAAAAAAAAGTTTCTAGATCTTTGGGGCTGGAAAGGTGGCTCAGCGGTAGAGTGCTTGCCTTGCATGAATGAGGCCCTGGATTCAATTCCTCAGCACCAAATACACAGAAAAAGCTGGAAGTGGTGCTGTGGCTCAAGTGATAGAGTGCTAGCCTTGATCTGAAGAGCTGAGGGACAGTGCTCAGGCCTAGTTCAGTCCCCACTGACCAAAAACAAAAAACAAGACTGTTATTCATACCATTTTAAATGGACTTGTACTGCTACCTGCACCAACTGATAGTTCTTTTTTGCTTACAGAATGAAATATTAATTCATTAATTGATGATTCAAAATGTTCTGCACATCCTCTTCTAATCCCCTTTCTAGCCATGTTTCCTAATATTATACTATGTAAATCCTCTGTTTTTCCTAGACTGGTCTACTTTGTTAAAATGTGCCTTAAATTTCTACTTAAACTTTTTCTCCTTTAAGAACACTTTTCCCAGGAGGAAAAAACTGGGAGACAGTGAGGAAGGGGTAACACTATGCAAAAAGAAATGTACTCATTATCTAACTTATGTAACTGAAAACCCTCTGTACACCCCCTTTATAATACATTTTTTTAAAAAGAACTTTTTCCATTCTCCTGGACTGTTCAAAGCCTACTGATCCCATCTGAGAAGAGGCCCTCTGCAGTCACCCTTAAGACCATTATGATGCATGTAACTCTTAAAATGTACTGCATTGAGTTTACTGCCTTCTCAACTCTACATTTTACTTATCTGTAAATGATCCTAAAGGTAGAGACTTCATCTCACATTCGTTTGTAGGGAAGACAAGAAGGTTACTGGGCCCTGGACTTGGGGCCTCAGATGTGCTATGCAGAAACTCATCATTGAGCCTTGTCTCCAGGCCTGCTTTTCTCTGGTTACATTTGAGATAGGGCCTCACTTACTGTCCTGGTCCATGACAACTTTATTTCAGGCTTCCCATTGTTGCTGGACTGATAGGTTCCTGCCATCATCAGCAGCTTTTTCCACCAAGCTGAAATCTCCTGGACTTTTCTGTTCAGGATGACCTGAACTTCAGCCCTCCCTCATCTCAGCCTCCCATGTAGCTTACACTGGCCTAAGGGCTTGAGAAGGGGGAGGGTCTTGTGAACTTTTCTGCCCATGCTGTCCTAGAACCATGATCCTCTCATTCTGTCTCCTAAGTAGCTAGGACCACAGGCATGAGACATTATTTACTAGGTTTTCACCTCACACTTTCATTGGGTTCCCTATGTCCAGATTACCTCAATAAGCTATGGTACTTCATATAAAAGACCAGAATTTCTCAAGAGGGAAGTAGCACTTCTTTCTCACACTCTAGTGTGTATAATCAGGAGATTCTGAGGAAATCAGGGAGCTCTCAAGAAGAGGCTGGTGAACAATAAACTTTCTACTTACTGCTTCTCCTGCCTTGGTCTGGATTTTCTCTAATTTTCCTTGTTGTCTCAGCTAGAAAAGAAATAGATGAAAATTAATTAAACCTATGAGTTCATGTTAAGTAATATCAAACTCTTATTATGCCAGGGATAGGCAGGATTCTTAGATTCTTATTCTTCTATTTAAATTAAATATGGAAGGGGAGGAAATTCATAGAGAAAACTTTTCCTTAAATGTTTTGTTCCTCCAGGTTCCTTTTGTCCACTCACCAATTTCTCCTCTTCAAATAGCTTCTTGTTTTCGGGGGATGCATACACAGCTAGTCCCTGAGGAAGGAGTTTATTACGACCCACAGATTTTTTCACTGAGACTAGGTCACCACGGACTCCAAGTTCTGCCGATGAGAACAAGAAAAACTGGGTCAAAAAACTACATGTATCACCAAAGAGAGATAACTGGCTTGGGTTATAGCTCAGTGGTAGAGATCTTGACTAGCATGACCCAGGCCCTGAGCTCCATCCCCAGTTGTGTGTGTCTTTGGGGGTAGCAGTAGGGGAGGTACACTTCCATATTTTCTTAAAAGTTTTCATTCTTTCCTAAAAACAATTGTTATATTTAATAGGAACTACACTTGAGAGACTGGTAATTGTTTCTTTAGGGCCTTACTTAGAATTTTAGCATTCTGGGTATGACTTGCTGTGAGTGAGAACCTGTTCAGAAGAGTTCATTATTTATGGAACAAACTGTCAGGTCTCTCCTTCACAGAATGGTATGGTTGCATCCACATTTTAATTTTCCAGTATCACAATCACAATTTTCTTTTTGTTTTTGTTTTTTCCCTGTCGGTCATGGGGCTTGAACTCAGGGCCTGGGCATTGTCCTTAAGCTCTCTTCTAAAACTCAACTCTAGCACTCTACTACTTTGAGCCACAGCACACCTTTCGGTTTTCTGGTTGTTAATTTAAGAGTCTCTCGGACTTTCCTGCCCAGGCTGGCTTTAAACCGCGATCCCCGGACCTCAGTCTCCTGAGCAGCTAGGATTTAGCGGCGTGAGCCACCGGCGCCCGGCTACAATGACAGTACTTTTAATGGCTTCCTTTCTTCACATATAGACAGATATTCTACAAACTAGAGAAAGGCAAAACAGCGAATGTCAAACAGGATCAGCCTGAGGGGGCAAGTACCTCCGCGCCCAGGCCTTACCGTCCACAGACTGCGTGAGGATGAGCTCCAGGTTCTCTTTGGGCCCGTGTTTCGTGTCCTCCACCAGCCGGTAGACGCGGTGTCGCCGGTGCAGGCGCGGCTTCCGGCCCTCCTTGGCCAGCGGCACCTTCCACCAGCGCTCCACGATGACCGTGTCCTGGGGTAGGGAGGCTGGGCTGAGTCACCACCAAGAGACCCCCGCCCCCGGCCGGCTGCGCCCCCAGGAGAGCCCGCCACGCCACGGCCGGGCCCCTCCAACTCCCAACGCGCCCCAGAAATGACACTTGGACGTCAATAGCCCCACGAGTGTCCAGGACCCCAGAGCCCAAGCCCGTCCTCACCCGACGATGGGAGAGACCGAAACCGCGCTGCAGACTGTCTGTCCCCCCGTCAAGCCGCGGCCGGAGTAACTCCCGGGCTCCCCCCCGCAGCAGCGGCACAGCCCCGCCGGCCCGCAGCAGTGCTCGGCCGGCGGCCGCCGCCATGATGCCGGACTCAAAGGAAGACCCGAAGAAGGACCCCGGCGCCGGCGGCGGGAAGGGCCCCGCTGGGGCTGTCCGCGGCGCGCCTGAGCCGGCGCGCTGGAACCGGGAGGCGGCGCGGGGGTGGCAGGGACGCCCCGGCGCTCCTTTCCCCTCTGCGCTCCCAGCTTCGGTTTCCGGTTTTAAGGACAGATAATGGAATGATAATTAGCGCACTGACACCGGACAAGAAACTGTCTTCTTCTTGGCTTTAGAAATCACGGGGGCTTGGCTTTAGCTCCAGGTGTTCTCAGAGGCCACGTCTCAATCTGCCCGTCCTGTTTTCTGCTTGGGGAGCAGGAAATGCTTCTCTTTCCATTTCCTCCTGCTTTAACCCTGTTGTTACACTAAAATACATCCTTGCCAAAACTTTCACTTTGTGAGACTGTGTGTGTGCGCCAGTCCTAGGCTTGAACTCAACCTGGGCACTGTCAAGGATAGCCCTCTACCACTTGAAACAGCTCCACTCCTGGCTTTTGATATTTATTGGAGTCTCACAGACTTTCCTACCCAGTCTGGCTTTGAACTGTGATCCTCAGATCTCAGCCTCCTGAGTAGCTAGAATTACAGGTACGAGACACCAGAGCCTGGCTGAAACTCTTCTTTTTGTGAGACACCTTGACATGTTTTTATTATATCAAGGACCTTTGATTTTGTTTGGAAACTGGGAACATGAGAGAAGACCTCATCCATTCTCCAGTGACATTTCAAACACGTTTGTGATGATCATTTTCTGTGTGTGTGTATGTGTGTGTGTGGTTTCTGGAGCTTGAACTCAGGGCTTGGCCTCTGTCCTTGAGCTTTTGTGCTCAAGGCTAGCACTCAACCACTTCAGCAACAGCTCCACTTCTGGCTTTTTGATGTTCATTGGTGATAAGACTCATGGACTTTGCTCACATTTCAGCCTCCTGATTAGCTAGTATTATAGACATGAGCCACAGGCTCCAGGCTCAATGTATACTCTCTTGAACTGTTCTAGTTTTATGCTATTTATAAGCCAAGAATTTCCAAATTTCCATCTCCATCCAAGACTTCTCACAAATTCTATATAAATATCCAACTGAGTATCCATTATCTTCCCCTATGTGGCTAAAAGACATCTCAAAGTTAAAACTGTCCCACACTAAAATGATTTATAACCCCTCCCTCAAACTACCCAACCCTTAGCCTTTCTCATGCCAATTGATGGAGACTCCATTATTTCAGTTCTTAGACACATCTTAACTCCTTTATACTATTAGCAGGAAATTCTGTGGGTATTCCAAAGTATTTCAGAATTCAACCACTTGTCACCATCTCCCAGAAATAAGGTATCCCCGTAGATAAGGGGTCTTTTATAAAGTGGAGTCAAAGCATGCCATTCTGCAATCATTTCCCCTTTATTCAACAATGAAAGGCCATACAAGTGACAAAGTCTCTATAATCTCACTCCACAAGCTCTCATTGCTTGTATCAGCTCACTCATTGATATTGGCTATCTTACTATTTCTTAAAAACAGTAGGATCATTTCCTATTTGGGGCTTTTACACTGGTTCTTGCTTCTTAGTGGGCCTCTCATATCCAGATGCTTGGCTTGTTAACAACCTTAACTCATTCAGGGTTTGATGAAATGTTACTTTTCCAGTGAGGCTTATTTAAATCACCTTGTTACTATGCTCTGCTGCTGCATTCCCTTCATGGTTCTTTACCCAGCTCTATTTCTACAGCAGTCTTCTTCTAATATTACTTATATTCTAGGTTTGTTCTTTTATTCTTAGAAGTTCCACGCGGCAGGAATCCTCATTTTCTTTACTATTGTATCCCAAGCACCTAGACTCACAGTGCCTGGCCTAGCGCTCTCTCTCTCTCTGTGCCTCTCTCTCATACACACACAGCTTTCTTTCTGTGTGTGTGCTTGTCCTGGGACTTGAACTTGGAGCCTGGGTATTGTTCCTGGGCTTTTTTGTTCAAAGCTAGCACTGTACCACATGAGCTACAGCAGAATTTCTGGCTTTTTGGTAGTTAAATGGAGATAAGAGTCTTGTGGACTTTTCTGACCAGGCTGGTTTTGGACTGTGATCCTCAGATCTCAGCCCCTCTGAGTAGCTAGGGTTACCACTGTGAGCCCAGTGTTCAATATTTATTCATTCAATGTTTATTGGATGAATAAAGAATATATAGATGTTCACACTGGTGGTCTCAAAACCAAGGTTTGCTAACACATCGTTTCAATTTTTTTTCATTAGCTTTTAAAGAAGAGTTTGGCACAAATTCTTTCTGGTTTTGGTTGAAAAAAAAAACACCATAAAGTCTGATACCACTGGCTCTGTATGGCAACCAGATGAAGCTGAGTTGTGTTGGTATCTTTTAAATAGGGTGTGAGTTCATTTTGTATGTAGCCCTGCAGGTCTAACTATATTAGCTGTCCTGGGCCCCTGGAGGTTTTCAGTTTTCCATTCCTACCCTACAAGATAATGGAGAACTTCAATAATCTGTAATGCCTGTGTAGGGTAGAGATGTTAGTAAAAATATTGAACAGGAACTAAATAAGCAAATGTTCAATTAGAGTCCTGGAACTATTCTGCAGTGTCGGAACTCTTAAGTGGTGGGTTTTAGAAGGAGGTATCCCAGTGGAAGGTCCAGGATGGGTGAGCACAAGTGCTTGAAACGAATACAAACTTTAAAGTATTTAAAGTACCTCTGTCAAGTGAATATGCAGTCGGTTAAAGAAGAGGGTGGGGCAAGCAGCAGCAGAGTGGAGTCCAGTGACATAAGGGCTGACTCAGTGCTTGTGTCATAGTGCCTTCCAGGTCACAATGGGCAAGATAGCTTGAACCTCTGCCGCTCGTCTCTGAACTTCACTTTGCCGCAGGGAGGCACTGAACAGAAAAACTGCCTTGTTACAGGTCCCGTCCCTCTCTCTACTCCCTTTCTTATATCAAGAGGGGAAAAACACGGAACTACCTCTACCCAATCTGGTCACCATACGCCTATTATCTTTACTGTTACAAATACCGGATCACCCTCCGGGAGAAGATGCTGCCCTGTTGTTACAGAAGGTACTTTTTTTTTTATTATTTATTATAAAATGTAGGAAAGAGGAAGAATTTGAAAGTATTTCCCAACTGGTAGCAAAGTTGGACAAATCTAGCATGGGACTTGCACAACTTTCCCATTTGACTGCTTTGGAAAAATAGGCTGGTCCATAGATGATACAAAAACAGTATCAGAGGCTAGTCCTGTGTTCCTAGGTAATCCTAAGTATTTGAGTTATAGCCTAATCAGATTCGAATGTAAATTAACTTTAGGTTTATTTTCCCAACTAGCATCACTTATAAGGAACAGGAGGACTTGACACTCCGGCCCCGTTGCTGCCTCCAGTGCTCCTGAGTCCCTAGGAGGTCTCCAGGTGGGCAAAAGCACTGAGCAGGAAAAAGAGCACAACCAGCTTAAAGAATTGTATTCGGTAAGTGAAATGTGAGCTGAGGGCATGATAGGGGCAGAGTGCTAGTTGTAATGTTTAGAGGCCATTAGCTAGTTGGAAAAGTCTGTCATAGAAAATTAGAGGTAGATAGTACATTGGAGCTGAGATGTAATAATGACTTGCTTTATAGACATATAGACTTGCTTTATAGGAATATGGGACATAAAGCTGTTTAGATGCTGACCTAGAATCTAGAACTCCTTCATTTATCTTTATACCATATTGCAAGTAACATTCCGAATCATGATCTTAGAAAAACAGCTTGAGAGAAAACCGATATGAGAAAATAAGTGGAGTAAATAGAATAGATGATAAGGCTTTGTTTAAACAGTAAGCTGTGTACTATGGTACACATCTTGTAGTCCAAGCTATGGGGGAGCTGAAGCCTGAAAATTGCTTGAGTCTGGAAGTTCAAGGCCAGGCTGGGCAACATAGTGAAACTGTCTCAAAACAAGATAAAAATAAACTGTAAATATTTGTACATTTCTCAATTAGTCCTTGGGATGAGATCAGCATCCAGTAACACCCCATAGACTGCAGATCTGATATCAAGTAGAACTCTTAACAGGAATGGTTTAAGGGAGACTTTTGAGACAGATTCCACTTCTCCCAGCTTGTCTCATTTGACTCATCTTGCTTCCAGAGGCACCCAAATCTGTACAATTTGACTTGTGGACACTGAGGCAGTAGACTATAATACTTTTGGTAAGAAGAATATGATTATTATTTTCCAGGCTGGGAACCTGACAGTGCTGTCTACTGACATTCTGCTCCACCAGGATCCAGTTCAGTTAGACTTCCACTTTCGCCTCACCCCCCATTCCTATGCCCATTGGCACGGCCTTCTTTCTGACCACCGACTCTTCCTGGACATCCCATTTCGGGCCTTGGATCAAGGCAATCGGGAAAGGTGATTCAGCTAGGATGAGCCAGTTGGGGAGGGAAGGGATGAAGGGATTCCATCCTTTTGTTGTGTCACAATCAGTAAGTGGGCTGATTCAAGAACTGGGTAGGACACACAAATCAAGTAGCATACAGATAAACCTGTGATGTGACCCAGAACCTTTGGTGTTTAAGGGAATAGAGCCTATGGGAAGTTGCAGGACTGATTCAGAAACATAGAAATGAAAATCCAGAAATAACAGAATAACAAAAAGGGCTTTCCAGCTTCTTGTCTTAATAGACCTTTCTTCCTAGACTTTTTCTGTGGTTTATATTTCATTCCAGTCATAATTCTTTGGCTTCAGAGAAAAAGCTATCAAATCTAGTTTAAAAACTTTGATTTCTTGGTCTGGGCAAGTGGACAGCAAAAGCGGAAAAATTTTTCTAGACCCTGAGTTGACTTGTTCTCTCTGGCCCTCTAGTTTGACAGCAACATTGGAGTATGTGGAGGAGAAGACTAGTGTGGACTCTGTGTTTGTGAACTTCCAGAACAATCGGAAGGACAGAGGTGGGAATCTGCTGTTTTTTTTTTTTTCTTGTCCTTTCTATAGAGGCAGCCAAAAGCTTATTTTCCTTTGTTAGAGTCTCTTTCCTGGTATTTCAGGGATTTTTCTTCTCCCCCACTACAAAAGAAATTAAATCACTCAGTATTCTGTTTATGCACATTGTAGCTGAACTAACTAAAAGTCCCTGGAGGCAGTGTCAGAGTTAGACTGAGGGAGCAATGATAAAATTACACAGAAAATTCAAGAGATGTGGTGGACCAGGCAGGAGTTCAAGGGAATGTAACATTCCTTATGTGAAAGGATTGGGCACAAAGCCAGAACTGGAATACATTTAACCAGATAGATGCTGTGTTGAGACTTCATACACACAAAATTAATCTTAAATTTAGTGAAGAAAAAGTTCTAGGAAGTCTCACAATGAGAGAATTGAACATCAGAAGTGTTAAAGTCAGGGCTGGAGCCTAGGTTTGCTTCACACCAAAACACATCCTAAATAAAGCCTGTACTCTACTGCTTCCATAAATCAGATCTCTGAGGGAATAAATGGGATGAGCTAATCACTTGTTCTAATCATTTGTACTGTCCTTTTACAGGTGCCCTGCTTCGGGCCTTCAGCTACATGGGCTTTGAGGTGGTCAGACCAGATCACCCTGCCCTTCCTCCCTGGGGCAATGTCATCTTCATGGTGTATCCCCTAGAAAGGGACCTTGGCAACCTGCCTAATGCGCCTCCCTAAACATGCTTATTCCATCTCTGTGAGGGGCTGGAAGCCTTGATACACGGGACTCAAGACCCCTAGGATGTGACTCAAAACAACTCCACCCTAGGAATAAAGGGTAGTGCAATCAAAATGTGTCCGCTGTTTCTTGGATGGAGGGGGTAGTGATGACTGGGGGTACAGAACTAAACTCACTGTAGGGTGAGTTTGGTGATTAAAAGAGGGAACGAATTCAATTTCTTTTTTCCATTCCCGTATCCCAAGCCATTTATACATCCAAGCCATTTATACATCCTTAGACATTTATAAATGTCTAAGGCAAAGTATTACCAACCAATTAGGGAGCTCAAAAAGACTGTCTTGTTGGGCCCAGTTGGCTCATGCCTGTAATCTCAGGAGGCTGAGATCTGAGGATACCAGTTTGAAGCCAGCCTGTGCAGATAAATCCCCGTGAGACTCTTACCACTAAAAAACCAGAAGTGGTTCTGTGGCTCAAGTGGTAGAGGGGTAGCCTTGAACATAAAGAGGCTCAGGGACAGTGCCCAGGCCCTGAGTTCAAGCCCCACAAGTGACCAACTAGATCTACACATTTACACATTTCAATGGAAATTGGAGACAAGTGCCAGTTCTGTTTGGAGAGAAGGTACATGGATCACAAAATGCAAAGAGCATATTCCAGATAGCAAGTACAGGGTTGTATTGGAAGAATGAATGGAATTCACAGGACGGGATATAAACTGACAAGACATGAACTGAATAGATTTTTACCCCATGACCAACAGCAAAAGAATATTTTATAGTAGTAAACTACAGGTAAGACTGAGGCACTAATTTTCCACCAAAGGGGGGGTGAAGTTCGTGCTATCTTTGATAGCAAAGACCCTAAAGGAGGAGGAATTTCCACATAGTAGTATCAGGGAAGATCTCACTAACCCCTTGATATTAAAAAGGGCCTGCATAAGGCATCTTTATTTTTTTCTAGTTTACCCTTCATTGTTCACTTACCATTATCCTCCTACCCACATTACATATATACATACCTTCAATTACCTTCACAGTTCTCATTAGAGACAATACTGTCACAAATGAAAAATTGCTCTTAAGCATTCCTTGAATCCAGGTTTCCAGAATCCGAATCCAGGCTTTTTACAATAGTTTAGGTGGGGTTTTATTTACATAGCCTAACCTTGAGCTGGCTGATTTGGAAGTGACTCTGGGGGAAGAAAGTAAATGTGTATATGGAAAGACACTTGTTTTACTGCCTGTATATATAAGGCAGTTGATAATTCTCACGAGATTTAGGTTTAGGTGGCCAATGAATACTTAGTTTAAATATTTTTGAGATTTTTATTCAGTCCCCCAAATGATTTGAACTTTCAAGGTGTATGTATATACATATATAGACACTTTACTAACACTTTACTAGCAATTTACAGCATCTCCTGAGCTCTTTTTTACTTACATTTTAACTAAAGTTTGTACATGTACACACACACTTGTCTCCAATAACCTATCTGAAATTGTGGCTGGGAGGTGGTATTCTTTCCACGTCCTGCAGCTCAACATTTTTGCTGATTTTTGCCTTTGCTTTTCGACTCAAACACTACTCATAACACTTCCTGTAACAAGAGTCACCTGATAGGGTGAGTCACAGTCTCAAACTCTGGCTGTTTCCCAGCCTTGAAAGACACAGCCCCACAATAATGCACATTATGACTGGCAGAGGGGACCTAGCTTGACTCAGACCCCTGAAAATAACAGCAGCAGGGTGGGGGTTGGGAGTAAAGTATAGGGAGGATGTTTTTGTCTCCCTCTTCCCCACACACTTTCTGGTAGTCCAATGGGAGGAGAAAATGAATTTGGTCCAAGCAAGACTCTGTGTAACAAAGGAAGGACTGCATGGATTTCTATTGGAGATTCCTCTCTCCTGGCACCAAATCCTGCCAAACAGAGGCAAAAAGCTTAAAGAGTCAGTATGAAGCAAGTTAATCAGCAGGAAAGCAGCTGCAGAGGACTACATGAAGGTAGAGTAAAGGGAAGGGGTAATAAAGTTAAGGCTCCCGTTCTTACCCTCATCACTTCCCTACTCACATTGCAAAGTAGATGCTCTCCAGCTGAAGCACGGACTTCAGAGTAAGTAGTCATCTTTAAGGTTATCATCACCAGACATAGAGGCAGCTTCTATTGGGCAGAAATGATATTAGATACTGCCCTCTTTTAGCAGGTACTACCAGTGAAGCCCAGGATTAAACTGGGCTCTTGGTGCTCAATGATCTAAGAACCAAGCTTTAACTTCCCTACTCTGGAGAAACTCAACGGTAACTCCAGCTGGGTGCTGGTGGCTCACGCTCGTAATCCTAGCTACTCAGGAGGCTGAGATCTGAGGATCGAGGTTCAAAGCCAGCCCAGGCAGGAAAGTCCGTGAGACCCTTATCTCCAATTAACCACCAGAAAACTGGAAGTGGCGCTGTGGCTCAAGTAGTAGCACTCATCTTGAGCTGAAGACATCCGGGAAAGTGCCCAGGCCCAGAGTTCAAGATCCATGACTAACAAAAAACAAAACAAAAAAATCCACAGGTATGCTAAATAGGCAACAATGATGGTACCTGATAAGCTGAGGCAGGACAGGGTATGTGGTAGCTCTTCCGGGCTCTCTTTGGTCTCACTAAGCATGCTGGCAAGAGAGACATCTGTTTCTGTGGCCTTAGGGCATAAAAGAGAAAAAGACCATCTTGACTGGTGGGAAAAGAGAGGCCATCCTGTCATTTTGCCTATAGGATCAGATTAAGGCAGTTGACAGGAACAAAAGTATCTCCTTTTGTTGTTTTGGGTTTTTTTCCTTATACCTCTCAATAATCCTCCCTTTATAACTTTTAATGGGCTTCATGTTATTCACACACACACACACACACACACACACACACACACACACACACACACACACACACACACACACACACACACACACACACACACACACACACACACACACACACACACACACACACACACACACACACACACACACACACACACACACACACACACACACACACACACAGAGCACTGTGACCATATTTACCCCCACTCCATCATTCCTTTCCTACTCAATGACTCTGATCAACATTTTCCTAAGCAGTTTGGAAGCTGAAGTAACCTAATAGTTCTAGAGTGGCACAGTTTTTGATTTTCCAGAAGTTAATGTTATGTCTAGAAGGCCTCATTGTGTCTCCATGCCCAAGGTTCTCCTGGAAGCAGCTGTCTAAGTAAGAGTTCACATACCATGTCCTTCAACATGTCCGGGACAGTTCTGTTTTCTTCCATGTCTTCAGGAAGCTCAATTGCATATCCTTTACGAACTAATTCTAGCCCAATATCAAGTTTCTGAGAAATAAAACAAAAAGAATACTGTTCCCATTGTTAGGGAGGACAAATCTGAGTAAATAAGATGGAATAACTCAGATTAAAACTTCAAAGGTTGTCCGGGGCTGGGAAAATGGCTCTGTGGTAGAGCGCTTGCCTTGCATGCCTGAGGCCCTGGGTTCGATTCCTTAGCACCACATAAGCAAAAAGAAAAAGCCGGAAGTGGCACTGTGGCTCAAGTGGTAGAGCGCTAGCCTTGAGCTAAAGAGCTGAGGGACAGCGCCCAGGCCCAGAGTTCAAAGGTTTTTTTGTGCATGTGTGAGATGGTGACTAGGATAAAGGTTTCTGGGAGAGAAATAGGGCATGAAAATGCAGATGATAGATTGAGCAGTGTTACCTTCCCATTGCTGATATCATATAAGTAGATCTTTGGCCAAGTTGAGATCCCAGTCTGGACGTAGCTAGAGATCTTGGCCACCAGGGGCTTCCATTCAGCACAGTAAGTGAGTCTGTCAAATTCATCTAAAGCTTCCTCTTCCCATTGTACACCTGGCAGAAAATTATAAGAGGGTGGAAGTGTCACAGAAGGTGCTGAAAGGGTATGCATATACCCTGGAGGGAAGTTGGAACTATTTCTTTAATTTATTGTCATTATAAAGATTACAGAGGGGTTACAGTTACATAAGTCAGGTAATGAATACATTTCTTTTTGAACAGTGTCACCTCTTCCCATCTCCACCCATAAGTTGAATAGTTCATTTTCAACATAGTGGGAACTATTCATTTTTACTCAGGAAGGTACTTATATACATCTCTGGTGAGTCTGCCTCACTGCCAGGCAAATTTCTGGTTGCTGCTTTTTCATACTAGTAATGAAAAAGCTTTGAGATTCCCAAGACTCAAAAAGGTTGGTAATGTGAGAGCTCCTCACATACCTTATATGAAAGACAAAGTTGACATGACTGATTTACCTGTGGGGGCGATCCGTGCCAGACTACATTCAATTGCTTGAAATGGAAGGCTTAGAAAGTCACTCCTAAATTGAGAGAAACAAATCAGAAGCTCAGGGCAAAGTGGGACTTCTTATACTCTTCTTTTAGACAGAACCAACTGATCCAGTGAGAAGATAATCATCTGCTTTCTGAAAATAGATTTTCTTTTAAATCCCCGTGGTGATGTGAGCTTACTACTCTATATGGTCAGGGCTGAGCCAACAGCTGAGATTCCAGAAGAGTCCACACTGACCTGAGAGCCCTGAGCTCCTTCAGTGGGCAATCTCCATTATCTCCAAAGTCAACAAAGTAGAGGTCTAAATTTCCATTCTCCAACGTGCCAAGGACCCGGGCTCGATACCAGGAATCATTTGCAGATAAAGGTGCAGCTACAATATCTCCTACATGCACAGTCAAGTCTTCAGGCTATACATGGGAGTGAGGAGTTGGGAGGGGGTAGAGTTATGAATGGTAGCTAATAAACAGGGAATACCATAAGGGAGAAAGAACAGTTGCCTCACAAGAAAGAAAACATATTACAATGAAAATGCCCCAGCCCTGTGCTTATGGCAACTCACCAGGCTATTCTCATAATGCTGGGTCATCTCATTGACAAGCTTATCCAATTGCAGGCTACGTGAGCCAATGATTTGGATCCAGAAGTGGTTAGGGTGTTCAGAGGCAGAAACGTAGACTTCTAGGTACTCATCAGCATGGAAACTGAAGTCAGGACTGGGGACTGAACATAGGGATAAGGATGATGACTGTATTAGAACTGTGAATGGTACAAATACTGACTGAGTGGCTGTTAACCATTTAGAAAATGGCTGGAGGAACAACTGGAAGAATGTCCTGAAGAAAGGTACTAAGTTATCCTCAGTACCTTTCTATGTAACTGAGAAACAATGATATACATTCTTTGACATATGCCATGTATTCAGAGAAGTCCTCCATCTGGCAGGTGCATCAAGATCATGAAAAGGTACATGGGCAGTAAGCTGTACATGAATAATTTTGCTTGTTCCAGATTCCATTCTACCGTGGATCCATCATGTGAGCATGGACAACGTCATGAGCATGAGCCTCTGGGGGGCCCTGGTCTTCCCTGTTCATCCCAGCATCTTTGCATAGAGAGAAAGCTCATGGTTTTTTCAGTCTTCTTGAAGTGATGATTTTTTAAAAACAAACCAGACAGGCCATACAAAATTAGGCTAAGAATTTACTTATACAAAAAGCATGTCTGGTGACAGAAGAATAAAACAGACTTTGTTCAGGGTGGCTATGAGTGAGAGAAGGGGAGCATCAATGGAGAGAGTGAATAAGGGTGAATTTTGTCAACGTACATATATATGCATACACCATGAAGCCCGGTGAAATTGTTTTAAGATGAGGAAGAATAAGGGAGAGTAATAAGGAAGATGATGTTGATGGGATACATTGAATACATGTATGGACATGTCAAAATGAAACTTCTCTTATAGAAGTAGTGTACGCTAATGAAAATTTTCTTTTGTCAGATCTGGGGCTTAAACTCTGGGCCTGGGTGCTGTCCCTGAGCTTCTTTTGCTCAAGGCTAGTGCTCTACCACTTTAGCCACTTCCAGCTTTTTTGAACTGTTTATTGGAGAAAAGAGTCTCATGGACTATCCTGCCCAGGCTGACTTCAAACCATGATCCTCAAACCTCAGCCTCCTGAGTAGCTAGGATTACAGGCATGAGCCATTAGTGCCCAGCCAGTAAAAGGTGTGTTTGGGGAAAGAATATACATTTAATTATTTGATGTACCACTCACAGACTAGTTTTCTGTGTCAGCATATTATGATCTCATTTTCCTTCATCATTAGCTGGCTTACATTCACAAAAATTATTGTAGCCAGGCACCAGTGGCTCACCTTGTAATCCTAGCTACTCAGGAGGCTGAGATCTGAGGATCACGGTTCAAAGCCAGCCAAGGCAGGAAAGTCCGTGAGACTCTTATAGCCAATAAATCACCAGAAAACTGGAAGTGGTGTTGTGGCTCAAGTGGCAGAGGCCTAGCCTTGAGCTGAAGAGCTGAGGGACAGCGCCCAGAGTTCAAGCCCCACAACCAGAAAAAAAAAAATCTCTTTCTATATATATATATATACACATACACACACACACATATACATATATATATACATATATATACACACATATATATTGTTTAGTATCAACCTAAGTAGACATTACCAGAAAGGCATGATTTATGATGATAGATTTACATTTTTTATTGATTCCTATTTGAGGTCAGATAAGCTAGTCGTCTTATCTTTTATATGATTAATGGGTTCTCAGTTTGTTACATACTTTCAAACATGGACATCTCTGGACTGGTTTGGGCTCCAGGTTTCTGAAAGCTGTCATCATTAGGTTTTTCCCAGGAACCTTCTTTGGGTCCTACAACAGCCATGTCACCACCTCCTTTGTGGGGAGGAATCTCCAAAGGTGCAGTCTGCCCCATGCTAGAACTGGTGTTTTTCCATGAAGCTGGTTCTCCAGCTCCTCCTGCCTCTGTCATTTCTTCTCTTCTCACACTGATTGGCTGCTTGCGTGGGACTCTGGTTTCTGCAGAATGGGCAATTCTCTTTCGAAGTTCTTCATCCTCTGAAACTTTCTCCAGTATCAAATGCTGTGGAAAATGAAAGAAGGTATAATCTATTCAGTCAGATACTGATCCAGGATCAAGTAAAGGGTTCTTTTCACTCTAAGTATGATTCAGTGCATCAGCTACTTGCCTTAGCTGCTGCCACTTCCTTTTGTGTTCCTGAGATTTTTATAAGTCTTGATAGTAGTAATGTCCCCTCAGATTCTTTGTCACAGGTAATTTTTGCTCCTGAGGCCTTACAGATAGAACGAATCGTCTCACCGCCTCTCCCTATATTGAAGAACACATAAAAATCTGTCCTTTCCTCCTGGCCAATCTTAACTACTAGAAAAATCATAGTCAGTGCTACTTTCCAAATTTAGCAGGATATAAAATGAAGAATGGAAGGATGAGCTACTGGAGTTATTGTTATAGGAAAGAGAATAAAGGACTCTATCCATTTTATTTACTCTTGATGTTTAGCTATGTTAATTTCATGTCATTTCCATTTTCTGGATTCTTAGGCAAGACTATACTTTGCATCTCCAGCTCTTAAGAAAACATGCTGCATGTTGTATTAGAATCCTGTACTGAGGACTCTTCTCTGTCTGAAACAGTACACGGAGTTACTTGGGGAACACTTAACAGGTACTCTTAACGGTATTTTTTTTGTCTTTTCTGTTTTGGTACTAGGGATCTGGGGATCAAACCCAGGATGTTGGACTTGCTAGGCAAGCACTTTACCACTGAGCTACATACCAGCCCTAACAGGTACTCTTTATAGCACTGCTTTGAAAGACCAAGATAGTACAGGCATCAAATTTTTCCTTTATAAATCTATCTATAAGATTCAGATAATAAGTTTTGTTTTTACCACCAATTCTCTACGAAAGTAAAGTACTGGTCTCAATGTCTGTCTTTTTTCCTCAACAAGGTCAAAGAGGGTAGATCAGGAAAACCCCTGGGAAGGTGTGAAAGGCAAAAGTAAAGAAAAAAGGAAATAGCAGAGTAAGCTGTCCAGTGGTACCTATGATTCTGCCCACGGATCTCTGGGGAACTGAGAGCTGCTCAGACACAGGGGTATTCTCTGTCAGGATCTGATGGATGGCTGCTTTGGCCTTGCACACCTGAACAGGAAAACCACTGATAAGCAGCACTCGCTCATCGCCTACATCCTCTGTGTCCACATCAATCCGAGCACCTGTCTGTTTCCGCAACTGCAGAGAAAAAGGAGATGTAGCAGTACACTTTGAAAGAGCTCCAATTAGGGCCCAGCTAAGGATACTCTAAATTAAATCCTGGAGATACATGGAGTTAAGCAAAAGTACCAGCTAAGTACAAACACTATAAGCAATCCTCATTTACTTGTACTTATGGAAGGAAATCAGTAACAAGAATAATTCCAAATAGCAGTTAATTTAAAACCATTTATTTCTCTTTGTGTTTATGTCCCTTTCTTTCCTGATTTTATATAGATTAGATAATCACAATTTTCTCTCTTTTTTTTTTTTTTGACAGTCCTGGGCTTGAACTCAGAGCCCTGAGCTTTTTTGCTCAAAGCTAGAGCTCTACCACATAAGCCTAAGCTCCATTTCCAGGTTTTGGTGGTTAACTGGAGATAAAAGTCTCATTCTCTGCTTCTATTGGGGGTTGGGGGGGGAACATGGGGAGAGGGCATGGTGGCTTCAAACTGTGATCCTCAGATCTCAGACTCCTGAGTAGCTAAAATGACAGGCATGAGCCACAGGTGCCCATCTCATTCCTCATTCATGTGTGCGTGTGTGCGTGCGTGCGTGCATGCGTGTGTGTGTGTGTTTTGCTAGGAAGTGAACCTGGGGCCTCATAGGTATTAAGTTAAGAATTCTACCACTGAACTACATCTTCAACCAAAAGATTTTGTTTTGTTGAAGAATAGAAAATAGTTTTTTAAAAAGCAATAATTCTGTATTTATTGCCAATTAATAAGTTAATTAATTCTATAATAGAAAAAAATTCAAGCTATACTAAGCTGAGAATCATCTAATCTAGTCATTAATTCTCTAAAAAGTATTCATCTTTGGAAAGTAAATAGTGTAGCTAGATAAAAAGCTTTTTTTTTTCATTTAAAAATATAAACAGCTTGGGGGGGGTCTTTCTTGATATAGGGTCGGAGGAAGGGAACAAGAAATCAAACAGAATCAAGGCCTGGGAAAAGCCACTTGCTTGTTCCCACACTTACTTGTTTAATGTTGGCTCCTTGCCGTCCAATAATGAGCTTCACAGCCTCCTGGGGAACCCGCATCTCTATCTCAATGTCATCCTCTCCAACAAACGTCAGCCGTTCTTCTGCACAGATCAGAGCTTACTGGATTGGACTTAAATACACCCCAAAATACTATTATCCCTTCCTTGAATGTAAGAGACACTGATCCAAGATATAAAATGTGGATCTAACCACAGTGAGAAAGAAAAGGAATAGCTAAGTGGAAATTAAGAGATCCTCAAAAACTAGAGTTGAGGGTGAGGGTATAGTTCAGTGATGAGTGTAGTACATACTTAATATGCATAAGGCCAAGTTTAAGCCCCAGTACACATACACACTCACAAACAGGGCATTTTCTCTAAGATACTAAAATGGGAAATGTAGATTATGGAAAGAGGAGGCTCTTGGTTCTGAGCAAACTACTTTTCCCAAAACATGATTCTTGGATAAGAATGAAGGCCACAAGTTGCTTTAAATATCTATAGTCACAAAAATTCTGAATTTTTTTTTTTTTGGAGTCCAGTCGTGGGGCCTGAACTCTGGGCCCTTCAGCTCAAGGCTAGCGCTCTACCACTTGAGCCACAACACCACTTCCAGCTTTTTACTTTTTGCTTATGTGGTGCTGAGGAATCGAACCCAGGGCCTCAGGCATGCAAGGCAAGCGCTCTACCACTAAGCCACCTTCCCAGCCCCCTGAATTATTTTTGTTTTTGGCAGTTCTAGGGTTTGAATTCAGGGCCTTTCTAGGCAGGTGTTCTACTATTTGAGTCACACCTCTAGGCCATTTTTGCTTTAGCAATCCTAGGTGATTTGCCTAGGATTGGCATCAAACTGTGATCTTCCAAGTTATGGGCTCCTGTGTAGCTGGAACCACAGATGTGCTGCCATACCCAGCTAATTGGACTGAGAGGGGGGTCTTGCTAACTGTTTTGTCCAGTAGAAGTTCAAACATGATCCTTTGGATCTCTAACCCCTGAGAATCTGAGATTACAAGTGTACTGCACCTAGCTTTTTTTTTTTTTTTTTGTCGGTCGTGGGGCTTGAACTATGGGCCTGGGCGCTGTCCCTCAGCTCTTCAGCTCAAGGCAAGCGCTCTACCACTTCAGCTACAGCGCCACTTCCGGTTTTCTGGTGGTTTATTGGAGATAGGAGTCTCACGGTCTCTCCTGCCTGGGCTGGCTTTGAACCGCGATCCTCAGATCTCAGCCTCCTGAGTAGCTAGGATTACAGGCGTGAGCCACCAGCACCCGGCTGCACCTAGCTTTCTTGAATGACTTTTACATTAATCATTTCTCTAAGTTCTATTCTCTAGCCTGTAGGATACTACTCATTTGTTTAGTTAGGTACTGGTACTGGGTCTTGAACTCAGGGTCTCTTGCTCAGCTTTCTTGCTCATGGGCTGGTGCTCTACCACTTGAGTCCAAAATCTCCAGTCCAAAATTTTCCTGGTTAGAGATGGGAATCTCATAGATTTTTCTGCCCAGGCTGTATTTGAACTTTGGTCTTTGAGGTCACAGCTTCCTGAATAGCTAGGATTACATACAGGGTGAGCCATCAACATGTGGCTGGGATAGTGACTTCTGACAACTAGAGAGAAGCATATAAATAAGAGTATAACAGACCAATGGGATTATACAACTTGATCATTTCATAGGTTAGCTACACAGAATACAAAGAAGAAATATTTTTAGTATGATTCCTTACCGAAAGCCAATTTTATCTCAGACACATTACTGGTCTGGCAAGGAAAAAACTTTTATTTTAATTGACAAGGCAGAAACATGATCTAAATATTTTTAGGTACAATGATGAAGAGATTCACATACCTCTGCTTTCTCTATACCTACGGTATAGGATATAGGCAACTGCTGCACTGGCTGGGATGCCGAGGCCCAGAGCTATCTTCTGAATAGTGGACAAGCTTGTCCAAGAAGTCTGCTCAGTGGACATTTTCAGCTATACACTGACTGACATCCTGAAAGAAGCAAACCAAGGAAATGTTGGCATTTTCAACCAACACTTGTCTGGCTGGCAGAGAGGCATGAGAACACACTGTTACTGAAAAGAACACAAGTGCTGATTTTCCCATTTAAGAACTTCAGCAAACTCAAAAATCTGTTTCATGGAAAAAAATGTCTCATTGTATTTTAAACATGTTAAAGGAAACATGCACATAAAATGAAATAGAAAACTTTACTTTTTTTTTTTCTCAAGGAGATCTATGCATTGATCAGTTTTTTGTTTTGTTTTTGTTTTTGGCCAGTCCTGTGGTTTAGACTCAGTGCCTGGGAAATGTCCTGAGCTTCTTTTGCTCAAGGCTAGCAGCACTCTACCACTTGAGCCACAGTGCCACTTCTGGCCTTTTCTATTTATGTAGTACCAAGGAATCGAACTGGGTTTCATGCAAGCTAGGTAAGCACTCTACCACTAAGCCACATTCCCAGCCCACTGATCAGTTTTAAAAGCCAAAGGAGCAGTGGCCACAACCATAATCCAACTTAACTAGAAAAAAAAAAAAAGTATAGCTGGAGGTTTGGTTTCAATGGTACACTGTCAGCTTTGTAAGCTATGTGTGCCCAAGTGTACACATACTCTTAGATTTTATATCAAATGATTTAAAATTCCTTATCTATGCCTCTGGATATTCTCAGAAGCTGTTGTTTCTGCAAGGACTGCCTTTTCTAGGCCTGATAAAGACCATCTTACTTATCTTGCATGGTGATATAGCCTTCATTTACTGTCTCTCCCGATTTCTATTTATAGCTCAGCCAATAGTGAAATAGGATTCTACCTTGCTCCTTTACTAGAATTAACTTGCCAGACAATCAACCTAGAGAACATGCATGAGGACTTATTTTACTCTGCAGCAGCCAGAAGGCAATTATTCTTGCCACAAAAATATTTCCTTGGGCCGGGCGCTGGTGGCTCACGCCTGTAATCCTAGCTACTCAGGAGGCTGAGATCTGAGGATCGCGGTTCAAAGCCAGCCCGGGCAGGAGAGACCATGAGACTCCTATCTCCAATAAACCACCAGAAAACCGGAAGTGGCGCTGTAGCTCAAGTGGTAGAGCACTCGCCTTGAGCTGAAGAGCTGAGGGACAGCGCCCAGGCCTGGAGTTCAAGCCCCATGACCGACAAAAAAAAAAAAAAAATATTTCCTTGGGCTGGGTGCTGGTGGCTCATGTCTGTAATCCTAGCTATTCAGAAGGCTGAAATCTGAGGACTGCAGTTTGAAGCCGGCGGGAACAAGAAAGTCAAAGACTCTTAACCACGATTAACTACCCCCACCCCGAAAAAAGCCAGAAGTGAAGCTGTGGCTCAAGTGGCAGAGCACTAAAACTTGAGCAATAAAGCTTAAGGACAGTGTCCAGGCCTTGAGGTCAAGCTGCAGAAAAGACGCAGAGAGATAGACAGAGCGAGAGAGCAAGCGATCGAGTATGTGAGAGAGAGAGACAGAGACAGAGACAGAGGCAGAGACAGAGAGACAGAGAGAGAGAGAGAGAGAGACAGACAGACAGACAGACAGACAGACAGACACAGACAGACAGACACACACATACCAATAATAATAAAATAAAAATAAAAATCCTTGGTTTCTGTGTCCTCTTTCTCTTCCATTCTCTTCCTGTTTCTCTGGCAAATACTTCTCCATTTGGGGCTTGTCAACCTATGCTTTCTAGCCATTGCTAATGTGACTGCTTTCTTTAGGAAATTTCATCAACACCTGAAGCTTCAATTATTGACTGCACGCTAATGACTCCAACCACATAGTACCTGGTCAGAAGCACAAACATCTTAGCTGGGCACCAGTGGCTTGTGCCTGTAATCCTAACTACTCAGGAGACTGAAATATCAGAATCATAATAGGAAGCCAGTCCAGCACAAAAGACCATGAGATTCTTATCTTCAATCAGCCACCAAAAAGTCAGACCTGGAGTTGTGGCTCAAATGGGAGAAAGCCAGCCTAGAGCGAAAAAGTTAAGCGAAAGAACCCAGGTTCTGAGTTCAAGCCCCAGTAAGAGCATGCATCAATCTATCAATCAATAAGCACAAACCTTTTATTTAGAACATTGCAATGGCCTTACTAACATGTATTAAAATCTGACACTATACCTTCATTTTGCTGCCAAGAAAATCTTAACGAAATATTTCCTTCCTTGTAACTCCACATACATTCAAACTCCCTTGACAATTATTTCACATCTTTCTTCTCCAACCTTAAAAAGCTTCTTTTTTTTTTTTTTTTTTCGGGTCCAGTGATGGGTCTGAACTCTGGGTCTGGGCGCTGTCCCTCAGCTCTTCACCTCAAGGCTGGCACTTTACCACTTGAGCCACAGTGCCACTTCTGGCTTTTTTTCTGCTTATGTGGTGCTGAGGAATCGAACCCAGGGCCTCATGCATGCAAGGCAAGCGCTCTACCACTGAGCCACCTTCCCAGCCCCAAACGGTTTCTTAAATTCCTTAAATGTTCTTGCTTCCTACTTCATTAAGGAAGCAGAGCCTTCAAAGAAAGTATCCACAAACACCCATTCATTCACCTTTCTCTATCTGATCTTTTCTCCTGTAACAATAAATTATCTTTATTCCTTGTACTGAAGTCTTTTTTTTTGTCAGTCATGGGGCTTGAACTCTGGGCTTAGGCGCTGTCCCTCAGCTCTTCAGCTCAAGGCTAGCACTCTACCACTTGAGCCACAGCACCACTTCTGGCTTTTTTTGTTTATGCGGTGCTGAGGAATTGGACCCAGGGCCTCATCAATGAGAGGCAAGCACTCTACCACTGAGCCACCTTCCCAGGCCCATACTGAAGTCTTTCATAAAAATGTCCTCCAAAGCTGGGTACTCGTAGCTCATGCCTATAATCCTAGCTACTCAGGAGGGTTGCGGTTCAAAGCCAGCCCAGGCAGGAAAGTCTGTGAGACTCATCTCCAATAAACCACCAGAAAACAGGAAGTGACACTTCCTGTTTAGTGGTATAGCATTAGCCTTAGCTGAAGAGCTGAGGGACAGCGGCCAGGCCCAGAGTTCAAGCCCCACGACAAAGGAAAAAAAAAGTTCTCCAAGTTCTTCTTTTGGTGTTGTTAATGCTTTCCTCTCCCCTGGGTTTCCCATCAGTAAGTATTCTCTCTTCTTAAAGAAAGCCTGTCTTCATTCTACTTGCTCCTCTTAACTACCTCCCATGTTTTCCTTTCCTTTTACATGAAGAACTAAGAGTGTTAATACTTAGGTATTGTTAAATTCAAAGATTAGGTCTCATCTTGTCTGATTTTGCCACAGGATCTAGAATAGTGGGTGTTACTCTTTTCAAAAACACCTTCTGTTTTGGGGCTCAGAAGGTGGCTCAGTGGTAGAGTGCTTGCCTTGCATGCATGAGGCCCTGGGTTTGATTCCTCAGCACCATATAAGCAAAAAGAAAAAAGCCGAAAGTGGCGCTGTGGCTCAAGTGGTAGAGCGCTAGCCTTGAGCTAAAGAGCTGAGGGACAGCGCCCAGGCCCAGAGTTCAGGCCCCACGACCAGACCCCTCCCCCAAAAAACAAAACAAAACAAAACAAAACACCTCTTGGGCTTCTAAAACAGCACATCCTCCTCACTTTTCTCCTCTTCTGGCTAATCTATCAAGACTCAATCTCTAGTTCTTTCTCATTTGTTAAACCTTGTCACACCAGATGTCCCAAGGAGTTGTTCTTTCCTCTCTTCTATTATACTAAAATATCATCTATATGTTGTTACAGTTAGGACTTCCTCCTAAACTTTAAATTTGTAAAATCAACTGCATACATAATATGTCCAGACAAGTGGATTCCTTTTTTTGTTATTGTTGTTGTTGGTTGTGGGACTTGAACTCAGGGCTTGGGCATTGTCTCTGAGCCTCTTTGTGCTCAAGGCTAGTGCTCTACCACTTGAGCCGCGGCACCACTTCATTTTTTTGAGTGGTTAATTGGAGATAAAGTCTTATGGGGCCAGGCACCAGTGGCTTGCTCCTGTAACCCTAGCTATACAAGAGGCTGAGATCTGAGGATCACAGTTTAAAGCCAGCCTGGGAAGGAAAGCCCATGAGACTCTTATCTCCAATAACCCACTCAAAAAACTGAAGTGGCGCTGTGGTTCAAGTGGTAGAGCGATAGCCTTGAGCTGAAGAGCTGAGGGATAAAGCCTAGACCGAGTTCAAGCCCCACAACTGACCATTAAAAAAAAAAAAGCCTTATGGGGACTTTTCTACCACTATCTTCAGATCTCAGCCTCCTGAGTAGCTGGGATTATAGTAGTGAACCACTGGTGGCCAGCTACAAATCTATTATTTATTTGTCAGTTGTAGGGCTTGAACTCCGGGCCTGGGCACTGTCCCTTAGCTCTTCAGCTCAAGGCTAGCATTCTACTACTTGAGCCACAGTGCCACTTCCAGTCTTTTCTGTTTACATGGTGCTGAGGAATCAAACCCAGGGCCTCATGTATGTCAGGCAAGCACTCTACCACTGAACCACCTTCCCAGCCCCTACAAATCTATTTTTTAAAGACAGTAGGGTTTTTGTAGTTGTTTTTTTTTCTAGTACCAAAGCTTGAACATAGGGTCTTGTGCTTTTGACTGGCCTTTTCACTCATGTCTGGTGATCTAACACTTGAACCCTATCTCCAAATCAATTTTGTTGTTGTTGTTGTTGCTGCTGGCTAATTGGAGACAGAATCTCTAAAACTTTTCTGTCAGGGCTGCCTTTGAAGGGCAATCCTCATTGCTCAGCCTTCTTAATAGCTAGGATTACAGGGAGATCTCCTGTCACTTGACTCTAGACAATATCTTTAAACAAAATTACCCTCTTGAGAGACTCCTGGCTTGAAAGGGGGGGGGGGAATCCCTCTTTGTTGAGGAGTGTTTTCAAGTGTCTTGTCTATTACAGACCATTAGTTATCCAATATCCAATATATTATTGTGCTCTACTACTTGAGAAAGGCCTACAGCTCTGCTTTTTGCAGGTTATTTTGGAGATGAAATATCCCAGATTTTTCTGCTCAGCCTGCCTTTGAACCATATTTCTTTGTGTCTCAGACTCTTGAGCAGCTATATTAAAAGTATGAACCACTGATGTACTGCTCTGTACATCACTTTTAGAGACTCAGCATCAACATGAAGGAATACTGTTCTCTTCCCATCCTTTCAGGGGTTGTACTGGGAATTGAACCTAGAGCCTCATGGATCCTAGGAAACTATTACTGAACTACACTTTTTGATATTGTTTTGAGTCCTGATAAGTTTTCCAGGCTTTTAGCTGGGATTACAGGAGTATACTACCACATCTAGCTTTCCCCCACTTTTTTTTTGGGTCCGGTCGTGGGGCCTGAACTCTGGGCCTGAGCGCTGTCCCTCAGCTCTTCAGCTCAAGGCTAGCACTCTACCACTTGAGCCACAGCGCCACTTCTGGCTTTTTTTTTCTGCTTATGTGGTGCTGAGGAATCGAACCCAGGGCCTCATGCATGCAAGGCAAGCACTCTACCACTGAGCCACCTTCCCAGCCCGCTTTCCCCCATTTTTAAGGGAAAGATGGAAGGACTGAGTTTAATGTATGGTATTTATTTTCATTTATGAAATTTATTCCTCAAATCACTGAATAAAACTGTTTTCTTGTTTTTTTTTTTTTTTTTTTTTTGTCGGTCGTGGGGCTTGAACTCTGGGCCTGGGCGCTGTCCCTCAGCTCTTCAGCTGAAGGCTGAGTGCTCTGCCACTTGAGCTACAGCGCCACTTCCGGTTTTCTGGTGGTTTATTGGAGATAGGAGTCTCACGGTCTCTCCTGCCTGGGCTGGCCTCCTGAGTAGCTAGGATTACAGGTGTGAGCCACCAGAGCCCGGTCGTTTTCTTGTTTTTTAAAGAGCCAGCAAGGAAAACCTTATATGACTCTTTGTATTATAACATAAATACCTTTAACATACCTGTGGTAACATAATTGCTTTCAGAAAGAAAGGTTTCTGAATA
Organism: Dipodomys merriami; assembly: GCF_024711535.1. Lineage (NCBI taxonomy): Eukaryota > Metazoa > Chordata > Mammalia > Rodentia > Heteromyidae > Dipodomys > Dipodomys merriami. Next base: position 2,858,152 of record NW_027202893.1, read on the forward strand.
AATAATTTGTAAATATATGACTCCCAAATTGATATTTTCCTACACTAAGAAACAGTTTACTCTGGATGTCTACAAAAGGTTTTACTTAAAAAAAAAATCTAGTTACTGCATAGATTTTCTCATGGTCTCTAAACATCTTCATTATTAATGTGTTTCAGTTAAATACTTCTGGCTTATTATGGGCTGAGCATGCTAGGAAAAAAGGAGGAATAATTCCTATTCTGAGCCTCACAACAGTGGCTCATGCCTGTAATCCTGGCAACTCAGGAGACCGAAATCTGAGGATTGAAGTTTGGAGCCAGCATGGGCAGACAAATCCATGAGACTTATCTCTAACTAGTAAAAAGCTGGAAGTGGAGGTGCAGCCCAAGTGGTTATGTGCCAGACATGAGTTAAAAAAACTGGGCCAGAGTTTAAGTTTCTGAATTAAACTCCCCCCCCCCTCCCCGCCCCACCAAAAATAAAAATCTTGTTCTGAAACAGTTTGGTGAGAGATAACACTAAAACAACTAATTAGACAGCAAAACAAATTAAAAAAAATCTTGGCCAATTCAATATCAGGAAAGAACTAGAAGTTAAATAGATTTCTTAGAAAGGACATAGTTGAAAAAGTACTACTCACTCTCTGCCAAATTACTCAAACCAATAACTGTAAAGTATCAAATGTGAGACTGGCTCTACGCACACAGGTTAAGTAAGATTTAGCTTGTCTGGTAGGAGAAATCTTGATAGGCAGATGCCTATAGGTGGTTCTGGGAAACCTAAATAAACGTGCTCTCTCATTTAACATGATCTTGCTAGCCATACTTCTTGGTTTATGCAAAAGTTTTAGAACTGAGAGAGACCATAGAGAGTATTCTGTTCCCCTTGTTACAAATGGAGAAATGAAGGCTGAAGGATATGAAAGAATTTCTCCACATCACAGAGTGCAAGGAAAATAATTCTGTTTTGAAGGCCACTCATAATCACATCTCTGTAGGGAAGCCCAAAACACTTTTTTTTGTTTTCCAATCCATAGTATTTATTTATTTATAAGAGAAACTATTCATTAGCCCACATATTCATATTTCATAGTTCAGGAACACAGGTCAACCCAAAGAAATTCTTTACATTCCAAACTCACTTTGCACTCTGAAAGATACCTGCCTTCCTCATCTCCTCAAAATCCTTCATGGAATCATAATTTCTGTAGAAATCTGCATATGTCTTCTTTCCTGGTTCAGCCACACCAAACTTATAGAGAGCTGAGATCCCCAGAGATACAATGAATATGAACCCATGCTTGGCCAGAAGATCCAGCATCTAAGGCGTTGCCAGTGTACCGGAAGCCATGGTAGCAACTGGACACCAATGTCCTTCCCCGTGGCAGACAAAATGGACTCAACACACAAAAAAATTTTTTTTTTCAGTTCTGAAACTATGAGAATCAAATCCAGGGATTGCTAATGTTTTTCTTTTTTTTTTTTCTTTTTTTGGGTCAGTCATGGGGCCTGAACTCTGAGCCTGGGCACCGTCCCTCAGCTCTTCAGTTCAAGGCGAGCACCCTACCACTTGAGCAACAGCACCACTTGTGGCTTTTTTCTGCTTATGTGGTGCTGAGGAATCAAACCCAGGGCCTCATGCATGCAAAGCAAGCACTCTACCACTGAGCCACCTTCCCAGCCCTATGTTTTTCTGATTTTGTAGTTAAACTCTCTGAAGCCTGACTTACTGTAGATTAGGATACTTCCACAGTATCCCAAACACACATCATGCTTATCATTCTTTTTTGAAAGTAGTACTGGGATTTGAACTCAGTGCTTTTGAGCTTGCTAGGTAGGCAGTCTAGTGCCTAAGCAATGTCTCCAAACCCTTGTTCCTCTGGTTATTTTTGTTGATAGGGCCTACAGTTAATGAACTGTAATACTCTTTTTTTTTTTTGGGGGGGGGGGTCCAGTCGTGGGGCCTGAACTCTGGGCCTGGGTGCTGTCCCTCAGCTCTTCAGCTCAAGGCTAGAGCTCTATCATTTGAGCCACAGTGCCACTCCCGGCTTTTTTCTTTTTTGCTTATGTGGTGCTGAGGAATTGAACCCAAGACCTCATGCATGCAAGGCAAGCGCTCTACCACCGAGCCACCTTCCCAGCCCCTGAACTGTAACACTCTTATTTTACACTTCCATAGCTGGAATAATAGATGCATTCCACACACCAAACTTTTTCTATTGAGATAAGATCTTACAAACTTTTTTTTTTTTTTAACCAAGGCTGATTTCAAATCTTGATCCTTCTACTCTGGACCACATCTGTAGTTCTTGATATATTGTGGGGAGAATGAATTGAAAGCTAATGCCTCTTCAGATATTACAAATTATCTTGTGCTGAGTTCCCAGCCGATGTCCAAAGGGATGAGTTAATGAAGTCAAATCAGACAAAACTTACCACAATAATAACTGTCTTAAGGATCAAGGACTACAGGGAGGAAACACATACACACACATACACCCCCAAAACCTTCTTGACACACTATTCTGACCACTGCAACCCCCCCCCTATATTTAGAGATAACTAAAGAAAAAGCTGAGTGGGGGGGGTGGGTGGGAAGGAGGTGGATAAAAAGGCAAACTAGTTAGCCCTGTGCACAAAAACTCAGGGACAGCGCCTAGGCCTTGAACTCAAGAAGCCCGGCACCAAAACAAAAACAAAAACAAACACAAAACAGCAAATTAATAAAAGAATGGTGCCTCCGTCTCTAAAGGAACCAGCCGAAGGGGCAAACCCTCCCGTAGCAGACTCCACAACGAACTAGCCCTGGTACCAGAGTACGTCCTTTGGATTTGGGTAAAGCGGCCCGCCAGCGCGCCTCCCCGGCTCCTGGGCCCCACACCCTCAGCAGGCCGCCTGGCATTCCTCAAACCCGCATTTCTGCAGCCCGGTTACCACGACTGCCCACAGCCCGGCCTCTCCCCACCCCCAAACCCCGCCCTGGAACCCCACCGTTAGCGCTCCTCGAGAGTCAACTGTCTTGCTCTCCGCTTCGCACCTCAACCCAGCCGCCGCCGCCGCCGCCGCCGACTCCTCCTCCCACACGCACCACAAATCGAGCTCCGCCCGCCGCGCCTCAGCCACCACTGTCCCGCCTCCAAAGCGCGTCCGCACTAATCAACGTCTGGTTTGTAGTCAACCAATCGTCTCCCCCTACCCCAACCAATCATTCTGCGAGTTATCGTGAGTGACATAGTTACTGAGCGCTAAAATCCAATTACCCGCAAGAAATCCAAGACCGGCCCACCTCATCAGCCAGTAAGATCCGGGAAAAGTAGTTGTTGAGCTCGCACCTGCTGAGAATTAACTAGCCAATTAGAAGCTCCAACAGAGTCTTCTGGGTCCGCCTCTAAGCCAATCACAGAGGAGGCTTGTGCCTCCTTCTTCATGAGGTGAAGAATCGGCGCTCGCGAGGCCGGGACCCAGGTGTGAGGGGTTGACTCACGTGTGTCACGCTTCCCAGACAATTAGCGGCTTTGTACCGAGCCGATACCATTCCGCTGGGGTAACGGGTTCAGGACAGTGGTACACTCCACCACTTGCTTTTCTTGCGAACTTTTGCCTCGACCTGTCCCCTAAATTCCCCCGGAGAGACGTGGGAACACTTAAAAACTTTTTTTTTTTTTTTGAAAACACGAAATAGATTTCTGGACAGCAGGAGACGCAAGGGGGAGGCGCCGCACAGCCCAGCAGAGCGAGGACCCGCGCTGGCTTTCCCCGGCCGAGGCGTGAACACACCATGTGGATGGACCGAGCGGTGGCGGGAGCGGCGGAGACTGGACCTGGGTAAGGGACCTGTGGGCGCAGCGGCGCGGGGCCCGCCCCGCTGGGGGTGGTGGTGGAGGGCCCGGGCCCGGGGGCGCTCCCGGGGGCGGTGTCCTCAGGGGTGGGTTTCTGCCAGACAGCGGTTTGCTTTGGCAGGTTGAATTCCAGCCGCCGTTAAGAACGGTTAGGAGCCTCGCCAGCAGGCCCCTGCGCCCCCATCCCCACACCGGAGACTCAACCGTGGGGACCCGGGGCCGGATCTACCCTAAGCATGCTAATGAATACCAGATTATAATTCTGATTAATGAGGAAGGTGCCTTTGCGTTCAGTTTTCCCCATTTCTGTTGTGATTATTATTATTATTATTATTATTATTTTATTTTTTAGAGAAAGGATTTTGCTGTGTTGACCAGGCTGGCCTCCAACTCATGAGGAAGGTGCCTTTGCGCTTCAGTTTTCCCCATTTCTGTTGTGATTATTATTATTATTATTATTTTATTTTTTAGAGAAAGGATTTTGCTGTGTTGACCAGGCTGGCCTCCAACTCTTGAGCTCAAAACGATCCTCTTTGCCTCAATATCCCGAGTAGCTGCAACTACAGACACATTCTATTTAAAAAATATGTATGTGTTTTGTGTAAGGAATACATGCATATTTTTAGCAAATTCAAAAGGAAAAAAATATAGAAAATGTCTCTCATCTTTCCTTCAGAGGCAATCAATATTTCCAGTTTCTTGCGAAATTTTTTACAAAATAATCCATAACTCACATGCATAAACATATTTTTACCCAGTTAATGTAATCTGGAAGCCTTCCCATTAACAGCTCATATGTATCTGTCTCACAGTATGACTGATTGATATATAAAATACACTTAAGTCCTTTAGAATTATATACATATGAGCACAATTCATTTATGCCCCTGTGTATCTGCATGATAATTACTTAGGAATGCAAAAACTAGGTTTAAAAAGAGCATATTTTCCATTTATTAGATACAGTTCTGTAAATTCTCTCCCTCCTACAAAGAATTTTCTAATTTTCATTCCACCAGCAATATTTGAAAAGGAGTTTGCTTAGTATTGCCAATTTGCTTTCCATGGAGGTTTTAACAGTTGTTTTTTTTTTCCCACCAGCCATGGATAAAAAGGACCTGTTTGATAGCACACTTACACAATATGTTATCCCCTCTTGATTTTTAATAATCTGATAGTGTAATTGGCTTCTCATTGAATTCTAATTCATTCTCTCTCTCTTTCTCTCTCTCTCTCTGCAGTAGAAAAAAAATTCATTGCCTTTGTATGCTAGGCATGTGCTCTACCATTTGAGTCCTGCCCCCAGCACTTTTTGTTCTGATTATTTTTGAGATAGCTCCCTCTTCAATCCTCCCATATTTCCTGTCATCGCAGAATAATAGATGTGCAATACCTTGCTCAGATTTTTTCTGTTGAGATTTGATGTCTTAGACTTTTTTTGGGGGAGGGGGGAGAGGAGGCCTGGGTCGGTTTAGAACAACAATCATGCTAATCTTAGCCTCACATGTATTTGGCACAGGCACATGCCACAGCCCCAGCAATTGATGGAAAAAGCTAGGATTATAGACATAAACAAGTGGCATCCAGCCTTGGATATTGAATCTTTCCTTTATATTCTCTCTTTGTGTATAAATTTAAAATACCTCTTTCCCCAGTATGTTCAATGTCTTTTTATTAATGGTGTTTTTTTTTTCTGTGTAACATCTTGATAACATTATGTTGATAACTTTTGGGGTTTTTCTATCATATTCAGAAAATCTCCCATTACTAAAGAATACTTTTGAAATTGCTGTAATCCTATTTACTCAGGAGGCTGAGATCTGAAGGATGATGGTTTGAAGCTAGCCTGGTCAGAAAAGTTTGCTAAATTCCATCTCCAAAATAACCAGCAAGACTCAGTGGTAGAGTACTAGCCAAGTAAACATGAGGACTTTGCCCTGGTACTAGCAAACAAACATGTTGTCTTCCTTCAGTACTTGTATAGTGTTCTTCTTTTGGTATATTCGATTAATTGAGGACTTATTTTTATATAAAATTAAAAGATAGAGATCCAGCTTTTTTTTTTATTCAACGCTTCTTACTGAATAACTCATTTTCTCCATTACTTTTGAGTATTACCTTTTTTTTTTGGTTGGTTTTGGGGCTTGAACTTTGGGCCTAGGTACTGTCCCTCAGCTCTTCAGCTCAAGACTAGTGCTCTAACACTTGAGCCACAGCATCACTTCCTGTTTTCTGGCAGTTAATTGGAGATAACAGTCTCATGGACTTTCCTGCTGAGACTGGCTTTGAACCGGGATCCTTAGATCTCAGCCTGTTGAGTAGCAAGGATTACAGGCATGAGCCACTGGCACCCTGCTGATAACCATTCTTTTTCTAACTTCAAATACTATAAACTAGTATTTATAGTTTCTTTTTTGGTGTGAACAGATGTATAGGCTTAGGTACGCACATATTCTCTTTTTTATTTAATTATTTTTCATTTTACTTTATTGCTGTTTTAGAGGTGATATGCAGCAGGGTTACCTTTACATACATCTGGGAATAAGTGTATTTCCTTTCACATAGTGTCATCTGTTCCCTCATTCTCTCCCATTCCCTCCCTCCCATCTCCACCCATGAGTTGCATAGTTTACTTTCATCAATGTCCACTGCAGCCACTGTGCTCCACTGCTGCACTTTTTCAGCCTTTTTTCTCCGATTCTGTGCCCTCCCTCCTTACCTTCCCACAGATGTGGATGTGAATACACTGTATATAAAGTAAAGAATACAGAGTCAACAACAAAAACAACAAACAATTTAAGAAGTCCTTTGTTTCTGTATCTTTGAAGTTCGTTTCAGTATGTACATTATTTTACATACTCGCTTTTGGGTCTGGGTTTCAAATCATTTCTGTCAGATGCAGCTATATTGAATATAATTTGGTTTATTCATTCTCATTACTATGTTAGTATTATGTTATGAGGATATAACATAATTTGTTCTCTCCTATTTTTATTTTGTTTGGAATCATTTTTAGATTTCTTCTTGCTTTTTTGTTTTGTTTATGAGAGGTGGGCAGTCATGGGGCTTGAACTCAGGGCTTGTGTGCTGTCCCTGAGCTTTTTTGCTTGAGGCTAGGGCTCACACTTTGAGCCACAATTCTACTCCTGGATTTTGGTGGCTAATTGGAAATAAGAAAGAGTCTTAGGGACTTTCCTGCCCAGGCTGGCTTTGAACCTTGATCCTCAGATCTCAGCTTCCTGAGTAGCTGGGATTATAGGTGTAAGCCATCAGCGCCCTGCACCCTAAGCTTTTTTTTTTTTTTTTGCTTATGCCTAGCAATCTAGTACTTGAGCCACAGATCTATTTCTGGCTTTTTTTGGTAGTTTATTGGAGATAAGAGTTTCACAGATTTTCCTGCCCAAGCTTGCTTGGAACTGTGATCCTCAGATCTAAGCCTTTTGAGTAGTTATGATTACACGTGTGAACCACTGGTGCTTACATGGATTTTCTTAAAGAATTGTTGTATTTATGATATAGTATCTTCTTGCAATTTAACTCTTTGATGTTCTATCAGTAGTGTTTGTTACTTTGATAGTACTGGGGTTTGAACTCAGGGCCTTGTACTTACTAAGTTGGTGCTCTATCACTTGAGCTATGCCTTCAGCCCTGGTTTTTGCATGTTATTTTGGAAATGGAGTCTCAGGCTTTTCTGCTTGGTCTGGCCTGGAAGTGGAACCTGCTGGATTTCAGCCACCTAAGGTAGCTAGGATTACAGGCATGAGCCACCAGTGCCTGACTTGTAATGTTTTAGCATTTTCATCATATAGAATTTACATGTCTTCTGAATAAATATTTAAGTATTTAAAGCACCTTGATTGCTCAAGGAATAGTGTTCAGTGTGGTTACAAAAAGCACAGAATTATTTTATAGGCCCACTATATTTTATTTTTTAAGTACTAGACACTCAGGGCTTTGTTCTTCCGTTCTACTACCTGAACCATACCTTGAGTCCTTTTGCTTTTAATTCTATTTTTTTTCTTTTTTCTTTTTTCTTTCCCAAATAGAGTCACTCTTTTATTTCCCAGGTCAGTCTGAAACCTTTTGAGTAGCTGGGATTATAGCCTGCAATTACAGCCTTCTCAATTCCTAAAAATCCATTATTTTTTGTGCAAAGGGTTCTAAACAGGCTTACAGGAGGCAGTAGGTAAACTAAGTTTACACAAGGTTGGATTTGTTCAGAGAATTCAGTGGTCAGAAGTTTCCACTCAATTATTTAAAGCAGGAAAGCAGACTTTAAGCTAGCTTGTGGGCAGTGAGGGGTTTCAAATTCAAGTAGCCTGGTCCAGGGTCTTGGCTGCTCAGAGTTCCCTTCCTGTACTGAATTCAAGTAATATTTAGTTGTCTAAGTAATTGAAAAATAACACTCATCTCTCCTTTAGCTCAGCATGGGAGTCATCCTTTCCTCACCCATTAATTAGGCCTCTTTACCAGAAAGCATCAACTGGGAACAGAAGCCTTACTGTCATTTATGTTAGTGCTACTGTTTTGTTTTTAGATCAGATTGGTGAATTGGGGCAGATGTTCTAGGGGAGAAATTCTCCTTAGCTTCCCCACCTACCACCATCCAGCTCTTAAGTCCTCCTACTTGGTTTCTCTTACAAAACAGATTGAAGGAACAGGACCTGGAAGCCTTTGGTCTCAGGTGTTTTCCAGCTTGCATCATCGTCATGCTTGCTGCTTAGAGCCAGAGTTTTCTTCCTGTCCTCAACAGGTGGATGCTGGTGGATGAAGCAGATAGAGCCCATTCCTAACATCTGCTTTACACTCTAGCCCTTCTGAACCTTTTTCTTCAAACCATTTCTGGGGTTTGAACTTTAGGCCTGGGCAAAAAAAAAAGTCTCTGACATTTTTTTGCTCAAGGCTAGCACTCTATCACTGGAGACACAGCTCTACTTCCAAAATTTTTTGGGTGGTTAATTGGAGATAAAAGAGTCTCATGGATTTTCCTGCCCACGCTGGCTTTGAACTGTGATCCTCAAATCTCAACCTCCTGAGTAGCTAAGATTTCGAGCATGAGCCACCATCACCTGGCTTTTAAACCTCCTTTCCTCCCCCTCCTCCCGCATCCTGGGCCTTGAACTTTGGGCCTGGGCACTGTCCCTGAGCTCCTTTTTCTCAAGGTAGCACTGTACTTTTTGAGCTACAACACCACTTCCAGCTTTTTCTGTGATGAATTGGAGATAAGAAGCTTATGGACTTTTTGCCCTGGCTGGCTTTGAACTGTAATACTCAGATCTCAGCCTCCTGAGTAGCTAAGATTACAGGTGTGAGCCAACAGCACCCAGCTAAGTCTCCATTTTTAATCATGAGAAGATCCATTGCTGGGAAAAGGCATTTCCCTTCAGTTTGTCTGATCCCAGGAATTTCTGCTTCTTGGGGCAGATCAGTTTGTCTGATCCCAGGAATTTCTGCTCCCCGAGGCAGAGGCAGTCAGGACACTGGAAGAGGAGATGGGAAAGAAGGAATAAAAACTAGAAAACAACCTCCTGAATCAGGTACATTGAAGTTGTGGAAGGATGACCAGAATCATCAAATGATTCCAGTGTCCTTAAATGTTCAGAGTGAGTCGGGTAGAGGATGTTACATCCTACAACTGAAAGGCCTGCACAGGAAAGTTGAAAGAGGACAACAGCAGTATGGTGGAAAGAGGAGCAGTATGGTGGAAACTATATGGGTTTTGACTTAGCCCTGAGTTCAAATTCAATATCCTTACTAATTAGCTCTATGCACCTGATCAACTTAATCAGCTAAGTTGTCTGTCTGCCTTGTAGGATTGATGTAAAGGCTAAATAAGAAAACATACATGCAGGGATTGGAGGCATGGCTCAGCACTAGCCAGTGAAGGAAAGTGTCAGGTACTGAGTTTGAGTCCTGGTCTCAGACCAAAAAAAAAAAGAAAGAAAGAAAAGAAAAAACATACATGCAGCCACTCATGTGAAATAGGCCCTCCATAAATGTTTTCTTCTGTCTGTTCCACTACCCCATTCCGGGAAGAGCTTCCTTTGGATTGCCCCCACAATATGATAACATCATATCCTTATATGTGAACATGCTCCCACAAAACCATATAGCATACACAAACTTACTTGCATTTTTAGATGCATTTGCACACTCACTGGTGTACACACATGAAAAGCTGAACAGTCACAGCTGCTCTAAGATCAGGCTTCCCAGATGGGTAACATATAGGACTGACTTGTGGATTCCCGCATGAACCTTGTTACATTAGTTTGTTGCAACCCTTGAAGGTATCCTGCAAGAGCTCTGGCAGGTGAATGAGTATGTTAGTCAGGAACAACACCATAGGCACCTCCTTAGGATGCAGATATGTTTCCTGGGGGTGATGCTTGGCCCATCGAGGAGACCTTTATCCATGCCTCGGGTCATAGTGACTGAAGTTCTGGCCAAGAGAGTAGCTACTGACCACATGTAGTTGTTCTAAGCACTTATAAAGGTGATAGTTTGAGGCATGGAATTTTAAAAGCACTTAATTGTAATTAATATTTAAAATATTTTTTCAGGTATTGGGAAACATTCAAGAATGTTTGGAACAATATGTTTTATTTCAATTATTTTTTTATTTTTGCTTGGTCATGGGGCTTGAAGTCAGGGCCTGGGCACTGTTCCTGAGCTTTTCTAGCTAGCAATTTACCACTCTGAGCCACAGCTCCACTTCCAGTTTTCTGATGGTTAATTGGAGATAAAAGTCTTAAGGACTTGCTAGCTTCGAACTGCAATCCTTAGATCTCAGCTTCTTGAGTAGCTAGGATTACAGGTGTGAGCTACCAGTGCCCAGCTGGAACAGTTTAGATGAATGAATCTACGTTTTCAACAGTTAATCTTATGAAACCTAATACAGGTAAGTAAGCTATTTCGGATGCAATGCCATAAGTATAAAATACACTGGATTTCAAAGACCTGGTATAAAAACGTTAATGTTAAATGATTTCACTACAGATTTTTATACTGCTACCATTGAAATGATAAAAGTTGGGGTATGGGGCTGGGAAGTGGCTCAGTGGTAGAGTGCTTGCCTTGCATGCATGAGGCCCTGGGTTCCATTCTTCAGCACCACATAAGCAGAAAAAGCCGGAAGCGGCACTGTGGCTTACGTGGTAGAGCACTAGCCTTGAGCTGAAGAGCTGAGGGACAGTGCCCAGGCCCAGAGTTCAGGCCCCACGACTGGCAAAAAAAAAAAAAAAAAAAAAAAGTTGGGGTAAATTGGGTAAAATAAAATAGTATTAAAATTAATTGTATCTGTTTTATTTTGATTTTTTTTAATGTGTGGCTACCAGAAAATTTGAAAATACACGTGTGACTCAATTTCTCTTTCTGTTGACTGTCTTCTCTTGAGATGTTCATGAAATGTTCCTCAGCAATGTCTCCCTATGCCAGACACACATCTGTTCCTGACTGCCCCAGGGGCCTTCGCAGAGAAACTTTGTCTAAACAGCAGGTTGCTTCCACCAGTATCTGCATTGCAGAAAGGGCAACCAGACTAAGAACCAGGCTTACAAGTCTCAATAAGATGCAGATGGAAGATTGTGGAGAAGAGGGCATGTCACGAACTGGAGAATAGTTAGCTGGATGACCATTGAATTGTGTGTGAGGAGGCTAGGGGCTCAGGGATAGGCATTTTCAAGAATGTTGGCTTGTCCAGCTTTGCTCTTTAAACTGCTAGGTTCTCACATTCACCTTCACTCCCCTGAAGAGTTTGTCTACCCTGAAATCCAGCTTTGCCTCCTCAGTGGCATCAGCTGCTCTCACCTGTCTGGGAGTCTCCTCGGAGCAAGGACGACAGCATTGGCTAGCAAGCTCAGTGTGCATGTGGTTTGGTGGCAAGGATTCCACAGGAAGAAGGAAACTAAGGACACTGGGCAGGTGTTGTTGCCGAGAGAAAGGCTCCCAGCCTCGTGATTCTCTGTCTGCCCTCCTCCTGCTCCTCTTGGGCCCCCCCTTCCCCCCTTTCCCCTGTGATGATGCTGATGCTGTCGCCTGGTCTCTTTAGCTCTCAGCATCTCTGCATTTTTGGGGTTGTGCTTTGTCCTCTGTTGGAAGCATACTCCTTGGTCGTCAGCAGTTTCACCGCTCACTCCTTCCCTATCTGGGTGACGTCTCTCCAGAGACAACTTCCCACTGAGTCTGTGCTAAACATGGATCCTATGGACTTGCAAAGTTACCAATGAGGCATTTCTCATGGCTGCTGCTTTTCCCCCACTTTTTCACTGCAGCTTGCTAGGCTGCCCTCCCTTGTTCCTTCAGCCTAGCCCCTCCTGCTTTTGGGGTCTCTCCTTTGACAGCTTTGACAGATTATTCATTTTCTAGGAGTTCCCTTCTTCTGACTTTCCCCCAAGGGCACTAGGGATCTTCAACCCTTCCAAATGACTTAGAAATGTGAAGGAAGACACTAGGTGTCCTAGGCTGGAATTTCTGCATGAAGGATTACCCTGGAACATGGAATCTCTCCCCCAGGCCCAGAGATGAAGCATAAAAGGGAAAGTATTGAGAATGAGAGGAGGGGCTGGGGGTGCTGATCTCTCCAGGCATGATGGGCCTCCCTAATCCTGAATGTCAGGTTGGATTAGGTGGAAGCAAGGTCTACTGGGGTACATGATCAATGAGCAGCCAGAAAGGAGTAGAAATAGACTGACGTAAAGAAAGTTCCAGAAATCGTGTTTCATTTTGACTGCAACTGTAGTGGCCTTTGGCAGCAGATTTAATGATCAGACAATGGAGGCTGGAAGCTCATGCAGACATCATGCCAGTGTATAGTTTGTCCTTTCCCCAGCCTCCATTTTGCATGCATCCTCTTCTCAGCCTGAGGGTCCTTGGCTCTAGTTCTTTGCACCTAGGAGGAGCGCTGGTATAGGAATAGGAAGCAGAAAAAAAAGGGAAACTGCCTCAGAGGAGCAGAGACTTTAAAAAGCAATTGGCACTTCCCAGCTTGAAATAATCTAGCTGTGTTTGGCCACTGTTACTGGTTATTAGAAAGGTAGAAGTGTGTGAAGAATGCCTAGTGATTAGAATAATAGGCTAGAGCCTTGGTTCTGTTTTCTGCTTTGTGGGTGGGGGAGGGAGGATTGGGCTGATTACAGAGTCTAGATCTGCAATTCCCTCAGAGGAGAGATGACAATGCTCTCTTCAGCCTGGGAAAGCATGGGGCAGCAGCCCCTCTATCAGAAGCCATCACTAGCTGCTCATAATGCAGGCGGCTGCTGTGGGAGATCTGTGCTGCTGGGGATGAAGTAGAGGTCCCAGGGGCCTTGGTTGGTTCTGTCTTCCCCTTTGGTATCAAAAGTGGACTTGGCTGGGTCTCCAGTGTGGAAGGAGATGTCAGAATAGCTTGGCAGTGACCCTGTTACCCCCAGAGTTCTTATCCCCAGAGGGCCGAGGTGCCACAAAATCGAAAGTCATGTGATGCTTGACTCGCCCCTTGCCCTTGCTCCAGAGGGCAATCAGACCAAAACAGAGGGTCACCGAGGTGAGGAAGGGTAGGAAGCCCATTGCTAACACCATAGCCACACCTCTGCTGTCTAGAAAAAATGGCCCTGGGGCTCCTGGCATGGTGATGTTGGGGTCCGAGAGAGTGCCATTTGGTGGTTCAATTTGGATTACTTCCAGCCAGGTTCTCAGGGAGTCATTCCCAGCTACATTGCTTACTACACAGACATAGGCTCCTCTGTCCCGTAGCTGCACCGAGCGAATCTCCAGCGTCCCATCCTCTAGGACCCTCACTCTCCCACCTCTTCCCAGCCAAGCCCCTGGAGGCCTCATCCAGGAGACTGTGGGGGCTGGGTCTCCATCTCCAGAGCAGGAAAAGAGAGCATGCCCCCCCTCCTCTGCAATGACCCACCGTGGCCCCGACTTGCGGATCAGGGCTGGCTTGCAGGTGAAGTGCCCTGGAGGTAGGATGTCTGAAAATTCCCTCAGGCTCTTCCCTTGGACATGCTGGGGGCCAGCACAGGCAGGGGGGGACGTGCCAAAGTCCAGGTGTCTTCGTAGCCTGAGCAGCCAGAGAAGACGGCAGTCACAGGTTAGAGGGTTACCAGACAGCCTCAAGGTGACCAGTTTGTCTGGAGAAGGAAAGGCTGTTTCCTCCAGGGTCTGAAGGGCGTTGTCTGCCACATCCAACATGTGGAAGGCAGTCAAGCCATGGAAGGCCTGGGCAGCGATGGAGGTGAGGCAGGCCCCCGATAACCGGAGCTCCTGGAGCCGCACCAGGGGACTGAGCCTTCGGGCTGGGATGGCTGAAATAGGGTTCTGGGATAGATCCAGGACCCTGAGGAAGCTCAGGTGGTGCAGTGCCTGGAAGGGCACTGAGCTCAGATTGCAGCGGGTGATGGCCAGGCTACTTAGATTGAGCCCAACCAGGCTTCCTGGGTCCAGAGCCTCCAGAGATGGCCAGTGGTGGATCTCCAGCTCCTTTAGTTGCCCCAGCCCCCGCAGGGCTCCAGCTGGCAGTTTCTCAATATCCAGTTCTCTAAGCCTAAGGGCCACTAGTGCTGGGAGCCTGGCAAGGGCTAGACCAGGTACTGTGCTTAGGTTGCAGCGCTCCAGGGTAAGGGTGCTTAGCTCAGTCAGTCCTGCAAAGGCTCCTGGAGCCACAAACACCAGGTGGTTGTCCCCAACCTCCAGCTGCTGGAGGCTGCCTAACTCACCAAAAGCTCCATCTAGGAAGAGGACAATCTGATTAAGGCGGAGATCCAGCAGTGTGAGGGCAGACAGGCCTGAGAAGATGCCGGGCCCCATAATTCGGAGCCGATTCCCTTGCAGCCTCAGAGTTAATAGACTGTGTAGACCATGGAAGGCCCCTGGCTCAAGGGTGGAGAGCTGGTTGTGGCTGAGGTCGAGTTCCCGGAGGAGGCCCAGTCGAGAAAGCATGCCCCGTTGAAGTCCCCACAGGCGGTTTCCACTTAGGTCGAGGAGCTCAGTGTCCAGTGGTAGGCCCCCAGGGACAGCCTCCAGTCGCCTGTGGGCACAGAGCACTGCCCGGGGCTGGGAGGTGCAGTCACACACAGCAGGACAGCTGCTGGTGTTCCCTCCAGGCAGGAGGAGCAGGAGAAGCAGGGGGTGCCATGGGGACCAGGCTTGCTTTGGAATTAGGGCTGCGTCCATCCCCTGAGTCCTGGAAAGATGGGAAAGAAGCTTTAGATGATGGTGGTCCCTGGACTTCCCTGGTTCTCCTTAGAGGGGAGAAAAAGTGATCTGTCTCAGCATTGCCAGAACAAAGACTTCAAGTGCATCACCTCCCTGGGGCTCCCTCTTGGGGAATTTTCTCTGTTTCACTCCCTCCCTGGATAAATGGCCATGTGTTTAGCTCATGGGACCCTAGTCATCTTGATTCCTATGGGGAAGGCTTTGTGGGAATGGGACGGAGAGCAACAAAGAAGTAACTGAGTCTGTAATGGGTTTTTCTGCACCTGTGAGATCTGGGCATACCTCAGGTCCCTCCCTTCTCCTTGATATCTGCTCTCTACAAATTCTTTTCTATTCCCTTTGACCCACCCGTTGGCCCAGTATTTGAACCCACAGTCTTCCCTAAGGCTCAGGGAGATCACACCCTTGGCCAGAACTCTCTGGTCTAACTGGAGAGAGGTCTTCTCTTTGACTAAGTTGCCGGAGTCTGGGGAACATGCTCACTACCCCCAGACTCTGCCCCCTCTCCAGCCTGGCCCAGAGCCCGCACCCTGGACTAGCAGATCTAGTTTCTGTTTGGATGACAGCACAGCTCCACATTGGCCATGGCATAGAGTACATGGGACACTTGATAGAGACGCTGAGAATCCTACAAGAGCCTCCAGGCAGTCCCTTTTCCCCTACAGATGGAGTTGTGGTGTGTGAAAGATCCAAAGGGTGCTCAAGTTTTTAATTCTGTTGCTTGGTCCTTGGTTTTAGGCTTCTTTTATACCCCTGTATCCTATGTAGGGATATATGGGTATTAAGGATGTTTTGTAGCTCTGAGAGAGAGCTCTTGACCTCTTTGGCCCTAACTGTCTGAGAATATATAAGAGGCAGATTGGGATCAAGTGAGGCATAGATAAGGGAGGAGAGGTAGCTTGGGAAGGAAGGGAGCTCTAGGTTTGCATAGCACATACCTGGGCACAGGCAGTGTACAGATAGATCCTATCTAAAGTGGTCTCTGGGTACCAAGGGCCTGGGCAATATCAAGAGGATAGTGCTGGGCAAGGTGATAGAGGAAGAGGGCTATCTAGTGGTAAGAGCCTCTTGGCTCCAACCATTAAGTGCAACCCTGGAGGAGGTGATAAGAGATGACAAAAGAATAGGAGCAAGAGCCAACTGGTGCTCCTGGAGGCAGCATGCCTCAGTTTCTCCCAGGCTACAGATCTCATCACCTCAAGGCTTTGGGACTTGAGGCTTTCTTAGCCCTGTGAGGGTTAGCTTTCTGCTACATGACCCATTTTCTCCCATGCTGAACCACAGAAGAGGCAATTTAGGAGATGGCGTGACTTCATCCTCTTCCTTTAGCCAATTCACAGGACTGTAGTATTTGAGCAACTAAAGAAAGAGGCTGATGCAGAGTGGGAGGGGGTTGGAATGAGGCATGCAGGAAACCATGCTTAGCTGGAGTGGTAAGAAAGAGAAAAAATGGTAAGGGGCAAAGGCTGCGGCTCTTCTTGCCCCTATCCTAACCTAACAGGTATCTCGGTGGCGTGCTAAGAGTTCTCCAAGGAGATCCATGTCCCAGCCTCCCTGTAACCATTCTGGGAAGTCCACCTGACTGCTAGCTCTTCATCATTGCCGCTGCAGTTCCTGCTCATCCTTTTTTTTTTTTTTTCTCCCTTTGTGTGTTCTGCATTCAGCAAAAGTGCAATGAAGCGTGGAACCCAGCTTCCTTCCTTCCTGCTCCTGTAAGTTTCCTCTTAGTCCCCAAAGCCTGCTGAGTTAAGGACTAGGGGACCTAGGGCTGGCCTCTTTTATTTTTAAAGTGGCTAATTTTTATCACAAACTATCCCTACCATCCTCTGTGGCTACACGACTGGCATCTGGCCACTTTGCAGGAAGAAACAGCCTTATCAAAAGCCCTTCTTTCTTCCCTGCAACGGGGTGGGGTCTAGGGTATCAGGGACCTCAGGGACAGGGAACTTTCTTCTTATCTCTGTGTGTCGGTCTGGAGACACATGCAAACATGGATGTCCTCTTTAAAGCGTACCTGATAGAGGCATAGGGACCTTGAGGAGGTGGGCTCCTGGGAAAGATCTCTGGAATATCCACACAGAGGGGGGTGCTTCCCAGAGGTAGAGGAAAAGTGGGAAGAAGGAAAGGGGATCTCTTTGGAGTCCTTCCACCCTGGGGTATTTTATTTTTCCCATCAAATTCCTGGGGTGGGGGGCTAGTCTTGGGATAGTCCGGGGCAGGAGGGCAAATCCTCTTTCCTTGATAGGCACATAATCTGGCCTTGTCTGTGAGAATGTTATGGCAAAGGGCAGTTGTGGCTTCAGGACAGAGGGTCGGGGCACTTACCAGAGAAGCTGGAGGGTAGCATCAAGTTGGGCACTGCATCTGTCCAGAGTTGGGGGCCTGTCCCATTCGTGCGGCACCTCAGAACCCCTGCACCCTCCTGTGTGTCTGACTCCCCACTCCCTGCCACCCGCCAGCCAGCCGCCAGCCGGCCAGCCAGCCAGCCGCTGCGCTGCTGTGGCTGCAGCCAATGCTGCCAAGACTGAGGGAGAGAAAAGAGCCAGGAAGCATTTCTCCTTTTTCTCTCTCTCTCTCTTTTCAAACCAGGCAAGAATGAGTCTGCCGCAACCCTGTTGGTGCAAAATAAATAAATAAAGCAACCAGGGAGGGCTGCAGCAAGCGCCACTACAGGATGACGAGTAGGGGGAGGATGCAAGAAGGGCTCTGTGCCAGGGAGGGATTGGAAAGCTTGAAAAGGTCCCTCTGACATCCTGCTCCCCCTCTGGGGTGCTGAGAGCTCTCGTGGGTCAACCACTACCAGAGGATTGTCTTTTAGTGGCTGAAATGCTCAGAATTTCTATGCAACCTCTAAACGGCCCCAAGGGAAAGTTCCCTGCCCAGAACATCCCCCTTGGAGCTTAGCTTGAAGCCCTTTCGTGGAGGTACCTGATGATCAGTTTACAAACGTCACAGGGAGATTGGAACTCCAGCCTTGGGAGAATCAGGGCTTGGGAAGGGAGGAGAAGGGGACAAAAGTCCTATGAAACAAATGGATTGCTGACTCTACATAGGAAAAAGACCAAAGGTCAGAAATGTAGGTAGTTGTATTCAAAAGGCTCCCTCCACCTCCAACACACACCCGCGCCCCCACACACATCCACACATCCCCTATACCCCACACACCATTTGCTTTAAATCATTTTATAAACAATGGCAGAAGTTGGGGTTTAGGTTTACCCAGCTAAACCTTTCCCCTGAGCAGAAAAAAATATCCCCTTCTCTCAATCATCTCGTACTTATCCCTTATGGAGGGTCTGCAGTCATTTACAAAGCTGAGAGAAGTTCAGGGGTGCGATCATGGTAAGAGAAACAGGTCCCTGCCCTGTTCCTGGTCTCCCCCTCATGCTGGAGTCAGAGGCAGGCAGTCACAGATGTGGGATGACACCAGCTTTCTGTAGAGTGAGAGCAGGGCTGGAGGCCAAGGTTAATGAAGTTCTCCCAGGGGTTGTCCTTGACATTTTGATTGGCAATTGTCCAGCTGTTTCCACTTCTATTGGGGGGGTTTGTGTGATAAAAGACAGCCGGAGCTGGAATGGAGTTTGTACATCCCAAGTTTAAGATAGGTAAACTGAAGCACCATGGAAATGTTCTGGGGTCCTGTCAGACAGGGGGACTTCCCTGAGGCCACTTGGTTTCTCTGAGTGAACTCAAGGAGATTGTGGCCAGGTGCTGGTAATCTTATCTACTCTCAGATAGAGGCCAGGAGACCACTCCAGATAAAGGATTTGTGAGACCTTATCTCAACCAAGAAAACTTGGCACAGTAATACACACCTGTTTATCCCAGCTGTTGGGGGAAGTGTAAATATGAAGATTGAGGTCCACACCAACCTGGGCAAAAAGCAAAGCCCTATCTAAAAAAAAATAACCAGGGGAGCTGGGAAGGTGGCTCAGTGGTAGAGTGTTTGCCTTGCATGCATGAGGCCCTGGGTTCCATTCCTCAGCACCACATAAGCAGAAAAAGCCGGAAGTGGCACCATGGCTCAAGTGGTAGAGTGCTAGCTTTGAGCTGAAGAGCTGAGGAACAGCACCCAGGCTCAGAGTTCAGGCCCCAGGACCAACAAAAAAATAAAATAAAATAAAAAATAACCAGGGCATAAAGGGCTGGATATGTAGCTTAAGTGGTAGCTCGCCTCCCATACAAATTTGAAGCTCTGACTTCAAATCCCAGTACTACAAAAACAAAAAAGTACATGATGTCAGAAAAGATATGTTCTTAGGACCACCTTTTATAGGATGAATTTAGTATGTGTTTCACTTGTATAGAATGGGTATGTCTGATTAGATTTGTGCTAACTCCTAAAGTCTGTTTTTAAAGTGCACGTGACAGGTTTTTACTTTGAACACTGATGCTCTTGGCCTCTTTTATGCTTTGTTTCCATACCCAAACCCCATAAAGCAGTTATCCTGGCCTCTTACCCCTATCCTTTACTCTCCACATATCCAGGTTCTTCTAGATCCCAGGAAAAGGACAGGGTGCCTAACAAATCCTTTGCTGTACTGAGAGAAAGGAAAAAGGTGGAAAAATCTAAGGGTCCAGATTCGTGTTATGTACAGGTCCTTCTGGGCGCTTGCCACCAGTCTCTGAGCTTGATCCATTTCCCCTAGCTGAAGCTCAAGGGGAAATGCAATGAGGTATTTCAAAGGTCGGTTCTTCGCTTTTGAGCCCAGAGTTGAGTCTTCTTCATCCAGGATGCTTGGATTCATTCCCTATATTCTTGAGGACATCTTAGTGCTCCTAGAGGTTCTTATATCTAACCTCACCCCACACCTTCCAGAAGCTGGGGCAGAGGCTCTGGGAAGTGAGGTGGAGCAAGACTTCTCTCCATCCCTATCCACTACTAGGCAAGCCTGGGAGGCAGAAAACCAGTCTTAGCATTTGTTCACCCCAAGGACATAGGCAGGATCACCCTCCAGGAGGCATAGGAAGGAAAAGACTGATGATGGAACAGAGTCCAGGGAGGTGGGCCAGCAGGCTGAAAAGAGAGGAAAGGTGTCCCTTCTCCAGGTCACTTGGATAGCCCCTCAGGAGACTCGAGTTCAGTGCTGAAGAGTTCCTTGTAGAGCGGAGGGAAAGCAGCTTGGACCACAATGGGGTGGAGATGTTGGAAGATCTGTAGTTTTTCTACATGCTGACTGCACAGGCTCCGGAGCTTCCCTTTGGGTGGCAGCTGGGGATGGGTTAATGGAGAGAACGGTCAGCATTCTCCTCAGAGCAAACAAGTCCTCTTGCCTATGCCGGACTGTACGACCTCTCCTTGTTTTTGCTCTAAGTACTTGGCACTTTGGATCAGTCAAATCCCATTGGTAAAAGTATGTATGTGTTAAACAAACAAAGAAAAAACCCAACTGAAGCTAAGTGAATGTCTTTTGCATGCAGCCCCCAAAATCATACGTGGATCCTCAACACTAGTGCTGTGCCTAGCATGTAGCAAAGGACTGCTTTAGTGATTATGCCAATGGATCCTCACATTGCTTCCCAAGTAAATTGCCTAATAACACCTCTAATTGTAGCATTTCCCTAGCTTCGGAACTCCCCATTGCCCAGAAACAAAGTCTTAACTCTTTCTATGACACTGGAAATTCTCCCTGATTTTCCTCTATTTTCAGACTTATCTTTGGCATTCTTCAGCCTCATCAATCCCATCTTCTGCTTTTTTTTTTTTTTTTTTTGGGTCCGGTCCTGGGGCCTGAACTCTGGGCCTGTGTGCTGTCCCTCAGCTCTTCAGCTCAAGGCTAGTGCTCTACCACTTGGGCCACAGTGCCACTTCCGGCTTTTTTCTTTTTGCTTATGTGGTGCTGAGGAATCGAACCCAGGGCCTCATGCATGCAAGGCAAGTGCTCTACCACTGAGCCACCTTCCCAGCCCCCAATCCCATCTTCTGAACTTACACTTTATTCAAAAAGTACTGTCAGCTATTCCCCAACTATACACTACTTTGCCTTCTTAGTTTTGCTCATATCATTCCCTAAGCCTGGAATTTCTGCTGCACCCTCACAGAGGTCTGTTAAAACCTTATCTCTAATATGACCTTGTTAAGTGCTACCTTTTCTAGGAAGCATTTATGTGTCACTCCTTTTGCACTCAACTTGTTGGAATCCTTGTTCTATTCCCTTTTTCCAAAGGCTTTTACAACAGCATACTGGGGACATAGAGACAAGGGACAAAAAAATAAAACTACTGGAATTAAAATGTGCATTTATCAATTGAGTCACATAAACAAGTCATTGCTACAGGAAGATTTTTAACACCTGTCCTTATTGACTGGGTTGCCAAAAGGATGATAGAACATATTAGTGAAAGCACTTTGTTAATCTCATTATTATAACATCACATATCACATTCTACTCTATATTAGGGGTATATTAAAAGGTATACAAATCTCGGGGCTGGGAAGGTGGCTCAGTGGTAGAGTGCTTGCCTTGCATGCCTGAGGCCCTGGGTTCGATTCCTCAGCACCACATGAGCAAAAAGAAAAAAGCCGGAAGTGGCGCTGTGGCTCAAGGGGTAGAGTGCTAGCCTTGAGCTGAAGAGCTGAGGGACAGCGCCCAGGCCCAGAGTTCAGGCCCCACGACCGGACCCAAAAAAAAAAAAAACCCAAAAGGTACACAAATCTCTTTATACCAGTCTAAAATATCTTGGTGAGGTCAAAAACTGAATCTGTATCTTTCCACAGTGCCTTATACAAGCAGGTGTTTTGTAAATGTTGGCTATATTAAACTGAATTGCTCCCTGGAGGTTCCTTTTAATTCCAGACTCTAACTTTCCATCTCTGTACACATGGAAGTAGTTGCTTGTTTCCTCAGTCCCTACTGCTGTTGCAAGCTCTCTGGCATAATGTGGCATTCAGCAGTCCTTCCTTTGCAACCTCAGATCCTAGCCCTGTGTTTCATACCCTGATGTCACAGATCCGACATTGGTCCTGGCCTTTTCTACCCCTGAGACTGCTCCTACCTTTGCCAGAATGCCTTGGCGATGGGTCTTGCAGAGATGATGATGGAAGGCTAGCTCCAGATTGTACTGCAGCTGCTCCACTTTCCTTTTCTCTTGGAGCCCTGGTCTGTCTGAAGGAAGGGATGGGACCAAAGAGAGAACAGAAAGAACATGGATTCTACAGCAAAAGGAATGTGTTGGGTCTTTTCACATATCTGATCTTCTGAACTGTGTGTACATTTGTATGTATGTGTACGTATATCTTGGTTTGGGAGCCGTTAGCTCTGGGACCTAGCTGTCTGCAAGGGAAACTGGAGAGAAATGAAGGGGATGGAAACTTGTAATCTTCTAACTTCAAGCTACCTTCTCCCTGATAACTTGGTATTTCACATAGCCCATTCTGCCACAGGGGGAAATAAAAATAGGAAGGAAGTTCCCAACTCTCCTATGTGAGTGGTTTCTGATAGGAGCCACTCAGGCCCTTTCCAGACCTCTGCAGCAGTCTGTGACTCACTTCAACTCCCAAATCACCTTTTGACCTGTTTCCCTTAAATACTAAGAAGTTGTATTTAAAGCTTTAATTTCCAGTTGAAAGGGGCATATTGGCAGAGCTATAAGAATGATTTGAAAATCCAGGTTGGCAGCCAGACCCATTTCTGCAGATTCTCTGAGGACTTAGTGTTTGGCTGGCTCAGGCTAGCCACTCTAGTCCAGTGGAGTTGGATACCTATAGCCATGCCATTGAAGGCATTCGGTCTTAAAGGATCTTGTACAGAGCAGGGATTCTCAATCTTGATGGCCTGGAGGAGGCTATTAAAAATTCAAGTGCAACTCAGACCAATTACATCAGAAACTCTGGAAGTGAGAGCCAGGCAGCAATAGGTTTTAGAGCTCCCCAGATAATTCCAATGTATGCTACAAAGGAGTCACCACATCAGACTAATTTCTATCAGGGAAGTAGCTCATTTCCTCTGACTCTCACTTCTCCCTGATCCAACCACACCACCTAATGCTGGTTTTTGTCCTGTTCCAAGGGTCCTTGGCATCTTTATTTGAACTGATTTGATTGTATAGCAGTATGGGGCAGGGCTCATCCTGCTAGCTCCTAGATTTAACCACATACATAGGCCTAGACTTAGTATCTGCTGTGCCTCAGCCTCCAGAATGTCCTTTCCCAAGTCAGGCCCAGTCACACTCACTGGCATTGATGAGAACAAGGGCAGTGTAGAGGGCAATTTCATCCTCGGAAAAGCGCAAGGCACTGAGGGAGTGGGAGAAGTCGAAGATGGAGCTGATGAGCTCATTGCAGCCTGATGGAGTAGAAAGCAGAAGAGTAAGCAAGGCAGATGAGACCATGTGCCCAAAGACACCGCCCTCTGGATGCTAGGAACAGAGGGGAAGATCAGCCAGCTCTATATAAAAGGATCACAAAGCATTGCATGGGGTTGGCATCAGAATCCTCCTTCTCATTCACCACTGCCCCTCACCCAAGGCTCGAAACAGCTCCATGCCACCGTATTTCCCTTCAAAAAAGACTGTATGATTATCAGCATTGTAGGCCCGGCACATCCTGACCAGCACAACCTCCATTGCTCCTGGTGAGAGGGAAGAAAAGATGGATGGACAGCATGAAACAAAGCCAGCAGCCTGTTTCTGCCCCACTCAGTGTCCTGGTATCTTTAAGCCACCTCCCTCCATTTGGCCTTTCCCGCTCCATGCTCTGTCCCCTTTCCCCAAGGTCTACCTCCCTATCCCGTGGCACCTGCTTTTAGTAGTACGATCTGGTCATTCTGGCAGAGCTCCATGAAGCCTGCGAGCCGCTTGGCAAACTCCACCACATACTGAATGGCTTCAGTGAGGCGGTGGGCACAGCGCTCCCACATCTCCCATATAGACTGCAGGGACAGAATGGAGATCTGCTGTAGCCCTCTGTGGCCCTGTGATCCCTCCAAGCCCCTAGGAGTTCCATATAATAAATTGCAGGTGGTAGGTTCTGAACTCCCATGTTCTGGAAAAATTCAAAACCTTTATTAGCACAAAGGCACAAGTCAATTCCTGTCATGTGATCCTACTTATTGAGCATCTACCATCTCAGTACAAAGGAAACAGAGGAGAGATGAAAGGGCAACTTTTCCTAACCTCAAGCTATGTTCTCCCTGGTAGCCTAGTATTCCATGTAGCTCTTATAATACTAGGCACTAAGGATTATGCTACAGGGGGGTGGAGAGTCTTCCTGAAGTACACTGCATTAGCTGTTGTGGGGGAATAAAAACCATATGAGGTATGGTTTACCCTCAAAGCCTGCTTACTCTTCATCTCCTCCCAAAACACACCCAAGGTCTTAGTAAGCTTCAGAAGTCAGTGAGATGTGCAAAACGAGTGCTTTTTAGAGTAAGTGGTATCGTCAGAGCCATTAGATCTGAATTTGATTTTGTTTCCGTCACTTTATGATTGTGATTAAATCTATACAGCAATAAATACCACTCTTGTAGTCTGGTTATTTGAAGGCTCAAAGATAATCTATGTAAGGCATTTATTATGGTGCCTGGCAGAAAAAGGGTATTCTCTATAACACAACTCAGGTTCTGAGTAGAGCTAGTACTGACCGAAAAGGTAAAGGAAGAGGAGAAGGAGGAGGAAGGGAGAGAGAGAAGGGAGAGTATATCAAGTTCTAGATAGTAGGGGAGTAGGTTGGAAGCTGAGTGAAGTTTAATAGCAGGGGCTAAGGGAAAGCTCTTATCCATCTGCTAGGGTGTAGGCAGAAACACACCACACTCGCAGTACATACACTTGTTGGGCAGCCTGTGTTTATCTGCAGTATCTTGCCTTCTTCCCCTTTAGCCCCTAAGCCTATGCAGGTATCCATCTCTGGTGATGGGACATCCTCACTTGCCACATGTTCTGGCCTTACCTTTCTCTGATAGCTGGTCACCTCCTCCCGGGAGAAGAGGTTATTACGCTGCCGTAGTAGGTCTTCCAGCCGCAACTGACATGTCTCTCGGTAGGACTTGCAGACATTCTGTACCAGATGTTCTGGGGCCAGAGAAGAAAGGCATGACCAAATCTCAGCCAGCTCCTACCCCCACTTACAAGATGCTTCCTGCTGGGTCTACTGCCTGTCTTGACCCCTTGTCCAGGACCCCTTGCTTTCTTGAGGCTCATGTTTGTTTGATGTAACTAATCCTCCCTCATTTCCACCACTGTCTTGGCTTTCCCAGGTGCTTACCTATCTCTGTCAGAGAGGCATACGGTGCCTCTGGGGTACTGCAGATATTGGGGCTGCAGTAGCTGTCTGGACCCTGTCCTGGATCCCCAAACCCAGAGTGCCTGGGCCCCTCCAAAGGAAGTCCACATTTTCCAGGAGTAATCTGGCTGTTTCTGCTATAGATGCTTTCTCTAGTCTCAGCCTTGGCCCTCTGAGTGCTGTACTCAAGGTGGCAGGAGGCCCCTTTGGGCTCTGTCTTGGCCAAGTTGTTAGAATATGGCAGCCCAGAGCCTGAGGCTCTCAGGAGACCAGGAGGACAGGCGGAGGCTTCAGGCAGGTCAGGTGAGGCACCGAGGGGCAGCTGGCCATCTGGGAGCCCCAAGGTGTAGGTGAGGATATCTGCTCCATGGCCCCCTCCTGGAGGAGTCTTGGCTACTTGTTCCTGTTGCTGCTGCTGCTGCTGCTGCTGCTGCTGGAGTTGTTTCTGCACTTCTGCATGCAGGCTGTCTCTCTGCTTCTTGGACATGCGGCCAAACTTGACAGCTGAAAGAGGCCAAGGGATCAGGAGTTTAGGAGGTAGAACATGCAAGGCTCAGGGCAAGGTCAGCAGCCAAGGATCATTCCAGGATGGACCAACTGCCCTCTGACTCCAAGCCCAACTTCTCTGGCCTTCCCCAAGAACCTTTACTTTGGGAACTTAGGTCTCCTCCCACCCCTCACTCTGAAACCCTTCAGGATATACCTGACCTGCCATTTCCATTTCCTGAACAAAATCATATGGATGTTCAACTAGCTTCTAATAGTGGCAGAATTCAAACAATGAACCTGGGTAGGGGGATTCTGGCTTTCTGAGATTGGGGGGGGGGAAGTGTCAGGTAGGGGGAGGCCTCAGGCTGTATTGGGGTCAGCGTGCCTGTCTGGGAGGGCCGGAGGAAGAGGAGGGCTGAGAACACAGGTCTCCCTGTGGTCAGGCCTGCAGGCTCCCTGGTGACCTAGATACTCACCACAGCCCAACCCAGGCTCCGTGGCTTGCTTCTGAACATCCTCTTCTGCTCTCTCTTTCCTGCCTTTTACTCACCCCCACCCCGCTCCCCCTCCCAGGTGTGGGGGCACAGCCCCTCACCCTGCCTGCCCCTTTGCACCCCTGCATGTTTCCTTTCGCTTTGTTATTTTGAGCACTGAAAAGTGCTGACAGGCTCCTTCTGCATCCTCATCACCTAGTGTCCCCCCCTCCCCCAGCTCCTCAGTGGTGGGGGACCTGAGGGGGCTGGTGAGAAGGTGGTGGGTGAAGACACTGGGAACATCTGTTCCCCTGCCCTTCCTTCTGGGTCTTCCTTAGGCTAATTCTGCTCCCATTCTTCGCCATAGTCCCATGTCCTTGAGTGGAATTTGTGGGGCGGGGGGGGGAGTGGAATTCAGGGAGGAAGATGGAGGTAAACTAGGTCTTCACAGACGTAAACCACAGTCAGAAGGGAAAGACACGGACACTAGATGAGAGCTGGGCAAGAGGGAAGTAGTGTGAAGAGAATTCATCTCAGGAAGAAGAGATGAGAGGCCTGGGATCTTGAGAAAGGATTGTTGGGTCAGAACCTCAAGTTGGGGACTCTGTTTTTTTTTTTTTTTTTTTTTTTTGTCGGTCGTGGGGCTTGAACTCTGGGCCTGGGCGCTGTCCCTTAGCTCTTCAGCTCAAGGCGAGCACTCTACCACTTGAGCTACAGCGCCACTTCCAGGTTGGGGACTCTGAAGAGCTTTAAAGGACTGACTCCAAAGGGAAGAGACAAGGGGCTGTCAAGAGGAGAAATGGAAGGAGGTCTCAGGAAGGGCATTTTGCAGGCCAATCCATCTGCCTAGCTATCCCTCTACAGACTGCAAGAAAATCTCCCCCACCCCCCCACCCCCACCAGAACAGCCTGTTTGGGCTCACCATCTCGGGACATGCCCAGTGCTAGGCACTTCTGCAGACGGCAGTGCTGGCATCGGTTACGGCTGGTGCGGTCGATGGGGCAATTCTGCTGACGGGTGCAGGAGTAGGCCACATTACACTGCTGGCTCCGACGGAAGAAGCCCTGGGGAAGGCATGGGGGAGGTCAAGGCTGCTCACGCTGGCCAGGCCCAGGGTGGTCCTGACCCAGCTTTTTCACATCCTTTAGCCATCCATCCTCCCATCCTCAGTCTTCTTACCATCTTCCCTCTTCCCTTCCTTCCTTCCTTCCTTCCTTCCTTCCTTCCTTCCTTCCTTCCTTCCTTCCTCCCTCCCTCCCTCCCTCCCTCCATTTTTTATGCCATTCCAGTAGTTTGAACTCAGGGCCCGAGCACTGTCCCTCTGAACTCTTTTGCTCAAGGCTAGCACTCTACCACTTGAGCCACAGCTTCACTTCTGGAGGTAAGAGCTTCACAGACTTCCCTGCCCAAGCTGGCTTTGAATCACAATCCTCAGATCTCAGCCTCTATAGGATTACAGGCATGAGCTTGCTGCACTGGCTCACCTCAATTTGTTCAATTCCTTGCAGGGAAACACCACTGGGAAGCTCCCTAGCTGCCTCAGTTGACCATTGAGACCTTGGCCTCCAGCTCTGAAGAGGAGTGTGCATACCCATGCACAACTTACCTTGCACCCCTCACAGGTGATAACCCCGTAGTGGATTCCAGAAGACTTGTCCCCACAGATTTTGCAAGGGATCACTTCAATTTGAGCTAGCAGGGGGAAAGAGACACACATCAGACCAAGATACTTTTTTTTTTTTTTTCATTTACATTCCACCACTATGTACCTGGGCTACAGACACCGGTGCCCCTTTCCTACCTAACTTCTCCAGGCAGCTCCAGATATTTCCCTCTTGTAAAATGGAAGAAGTAAAGTGGCAAATGCTTCTCAGTAAAGGATCTGAGGCCTTCTTCCCCGCCTTTCCCCACTGAGAAGGAAGGAGCCGGCAGAGTGGGGGCAGCCGGGAGTCCTATCAGGTTTATGGAGGCAGAAAGCAGCTGCAGAAAAGCCACCTGCTCAGCTCTTCCAGTTGAATGTCTCCAGCTGCCCCTCCATCCTGTCTCAGTCCTCACTGCCTCACAACACCTGCTTCCCGCCCAAGGGGCTTTCTTTGTAGCTCCCTCCCCCACTGGGGGCTCAGTTCCCATGGGCAGAGTGTGGGGCATGGCAGGAAGATGGAGTACATCATACAGGAGGTAACTGGGGGCTAGGTAAAGATACCAGCCATTCTCAGCCAGACAGAAAAGGCTTGGGGAGAGCTGCACAGAAGCAGGAACCAAGAGAGGGACTCAAAGAGTAGGGGGCAGAGAACCTAGGAAGAAGCCACAGATGAAGTCCAGGAGAGTGGGACTCCACAACCCAGCTTTGTTGGGTGCCAAGGAGAGAGTCTAGGCTCTTGGCCTGAGTGGACAGAAGGTGACTCTGTATGTATCTGTGTCCACCTGTGTGAGCACTGGTTGAGACTAGAGACCATCTTATTCACCAGCTCACTTAGTAGACGAAGGACAATGTCTGAGAAGGCTCAGGTTCACACAGCTAGTTTCTTTCCAATAAGTTATTGTTTTTGTTTGCTTGTTTTTGTTTTTGTGCCAGTATTGGGTTTGAACTCAGAACAGAGCCTCGTGCTCTCATGCAGACTTTTCACTCATGGCTAGCATTCTACCACAAGCCTCTAGTGCCAGCTTTTTGCTGGTTAATTGGAGACAAGTGTCTCTCATTTGTCTGCCTAGTTTTGTCTACCTAGTTTTGAAATGCAATCCTTAGGGCTCAGCCTCCTGAGTAGCTAGGATTATATGGCTGAACCCTTGGTGCCCAACCTATTGTGCTGCTCTGAATGAATGACTTCTTGAGTCACAGATCACTATTTTTTAACTTTATTTTTGTCTTTTCTTTTTTGGTACTGGGGATTGAACCCAGTATGTTGCACTTGCTAGGCAAGTGTTTTACATTTGAGCTACATCACAGCCCACTAAGCATGTTTATGAGCATTCTTTCTGTGTATGTACGCCTTGGCATGTCTGCTTGTACCAGTGTACACAGGGCACATTTGTGTATTAAAGCTTGCTCATTGGGCACTAGTATCCAGGTTCTTGTTCCTATTAAGTGCATTGTAAGATGTACCTGCTTATACTCCTCTGTTGCTTGCTTGCCGGCCCCAAATTCATCTCCTGTTCTTTGCCTAGTCCCTGTCAGTGCTCACAGTTCTCTGTAGTTTTAAGGTCTGGGATCCCAAGTCACTCCAGGTCTTTTTTTTTTAGCACTTCCAAGGACCTATGCGTCTCTTTCACCATCACTGGTTGGTTGGTTTTCCCTCTGAGAGGGAGGCTAGGAGAGGAGGAGGCCAGAAAAAGCATCCTGTGGCCAAAGCCTCTTTTTTTTTTTTTTGTTGGTTGTGAGGCTTGTACTCAGGACTTGGGCACTGTCCCTGAGCTTTTTTGCTCAAGGCTAATGCTCTACCACTTAGCCCATGGTGCCACTTCCAGTTTTCTGGTGGTAACTTGGAGGTAAGAGTCACGAACTTTCTTGTGCAGGCTGGCTTTGAATCGTGATCCTCATATCTCAGCTTCCTGAGTAGCTAGGATTACAGGCATGAGCCACCAGCACCCAGCTCTAAAGCTTCTTCTTACCTGTGACAGGTCTTCCACCCTAGGGAGAGAAGAATTTTTGCCCTTTGGAGGGCAAATCTACATTCCCAAGAGCTCACTTCCAACCTCAAGCCTGCCCCTGGTCATATGCAAGACCTGCTTATATAGGGTAGACAGGGAGACCATGACTTGCGTACCATGCCGTGAAATCTTATTTTCACCATCTTTAAAGTATCATCCTCTCAGGCCAGCCTTGGACTGAGTTAGGTTAAGTAGTTGCTTCCTTATGGCTACAGGTGTTCTGAAATCCTTCCATCAGGACTTGATTCTTTCCCCCACCTCTACTCATACTTGCCACCTAACACCCACATAGTAAGCTGTGGTCACCCCAGGACCAAATGACAAGTGAATTTTTTATTCTTTCTAGTAAATTATAAATAGAGGTCAATGCACACAAGGGAAGAGAGAATAAGAGGGGAGAGACTAGAGTTAGGAAGAAGGGTAGAAAGTATGGGGACTCTCATGCTTCTAGTCAGATTCTGTCTACCTCAGTTCTCTTAGCAGTGAGATGAGAATAAAAGTAAAATTGCCTGTCTATGAGTGACTGTAGGTCACACAGACTCACATTAGATGACATTACCAGTATAGTACCACATAGGGGCAGAGCACCATGAGTGGCAGTAGCTGCTGACCCAGGAGAAGCAAAGAAGCTGTGGACATGGCCAGGCCTAGAGAAGCCTTTGGGCCCCACAGGCTCTGTTCTCACCCAATATCTTCCCCTCTGTTTTGGTGATATCTCTCCTCCGTGGCCCTAAGACCAGAAGAAGGGGGATAGACAACATTGGTCACCCCAAAAAACAAGCAAGAGGGAGATTAGGCCAAGCCACAGTGGGAACTTGGGCTCTGGCCCAGCAGCCGACCACAGGCCTCCCTGCCTCTCCCCTTCTCCAAGAGCCACATCCGTGTGCGTGTATGCACTGACCACATGGGTAACCCTAGACACATCTCCCTGCCCCACAGCTGACCCACTGCTGGGCCTGGCCTTAGGGACCTCGCCACAGTGTCACCAAAAGCTTGCCCTTTTCATAGGAAGAGGTGAACAGCCAAGGACCTCTTTCACAAATACCATATTTGGGAGATCTAGAGCCTTGGACCTCAGCCTCCAGGCTAGCCCTTTCCCCACCTCCCTCAACCATAATCCAAGGCTGAAGAATACAATGACAGGAACTCAGAATCAGAGACTCTCAAAGTCAGACCCTCTAGCTTCTCCGAGCTGGAGGGACTAAGAGGTTCAGGACTAGGTGAAAATAGAGACAGCCCTAGGAAAGGAGAGACAGAGGCAGGAATGTAGGAATGCTTATGCTTATGTCCTGGTCCTATGTCCAATCCTCAGAATTACCAGGCTTCTTGTCCTACTCTTTCTCCTTCCCCTGCCACCTGCATCCCCTTCAATGACATCCACCCCAAACCTCAAAGAGAAAGTACCGGTACTCAAGAGAGCTAGTGGAGGGCGGTGGGGAGGGGAAAAGATGGGCACTTGGGGGATGGGAGTGCGAGATGCTGAGAAACACCTCCGTTAATCCACCTTCAGGACCTGCCCCATGAACCAGTCCTTGAGCAGCAGGTGGTGGGAACCCACATGGGGAGGGGGAGCTGAGTAATCACAGGATTACTCAAACTGTTTCCTGGGAGCCTAGCCTGCCAGGAACTTACCATCTTTGGGCCTGACAGTGCCAGGAACCAGAGCCAAACAAAGGTCAGGAGCCTCATAGCCAGCCCTAACCCCACTGCTCTCATAGCAGTGGGACTCTGCCTGTTCCCACTCCTGCTTGTTTGGGAAGAGCTTTGTGTTTCATCTGCTACTCACTGTACTTTTCTCCTGAGAAAGATTTGAAAACTGAGGCCTACAAACTCAGTGGCTTGACTAAGATTATAATCACCAGAATTGGCAGAGCTAGCATTAGGTCCCGTTAAGCACCCTTAACCATTAAGCTAAGTACCCTGAGGCACTGGTAGAGCAGGAGAGGAGCAACATTATTGGTTATCAAAAGAAAATCCTCCAATTTTGTATTTCCAAAAGGAGAAAGAAGAGAAAGGAGAGAAAAATGTCTTTTTTTTTTTTTTTGGTCTGGTCCTGGGGCCTGAACTCTGGGCCTGGGCGCTGTCCCTCAGCTCTTTAGCTCAAGGCTAGCACTCTACCACTTGAGCCACAGAGCCACTTCCGGCTTTTTTATTTTTGCTTATGTGGGGCTGAGGAATTGAACCCAGGGCCTCGAGCATGCAAGGCAAGTGCTCTACCACTGAGCCACCTTCCCAGCCCCGAAAAAAATGTCTTTAATAGCTCCTTAAATCAGCTAGTTGGGGGATGATTCTACCTTTTGTATCACCTACAGATCACAAGACAAAACAAACAAAAAATGTAAATCCCTGTTCAGGAGATTGGAGATGGGCTTGATAATTCTATATTTTAATGAGCTCTAGATTGTTACCTAAATTTGCAATACATTAGCATACCCTTAGAGTAGCAAGAACTTAGCCCTTCGGCCAGTTTTTGTGCCAGGTGGGCAGGGTAGGTTTTACAATCTCTTCCCAAGCTCTTTCTTCCTCCTCGTGGTACTTTTATTTCTTTTGTTTGTGTTGGTACTAGGCACTGAACCCAGCGCTGCAAGCATGCTAAACACCCACTCCCCCACTAAGCTATACCTTTGCTCATCAAGTTCATTCTTACACCTTCCCTACCTTCCAGTGTGACCTGTAAAACTTCATTGTGATGTAGGCTTAGAAAAAGAAAATGGGTCTCCTGGATTGTCTCAGAGATTGAAGGCTCCCCAGGAAGCATCTTGTCAAAGCTTCATATGAGGAGAAATACGGTAGAGGCAAACCTACTCTGCCTCTAATCTCACTCTGCTCACAGCTGTGAGATCCATTGATAGTGCTTTTTGAATGCATCCAGAACTTGGCCCTGGGCCATGTCCAGGTGCCCTATGCCACAGAGAGGAAGTGGTAGGTGCAGAGGAGGGGTGGCAACCCAGGGGGATCTTACCCCTCAAACCCCAGAACCACCTCCAGCCCAGTGGAGAACGATTCAGAGGATTCCTGGGATCTTCATCTTCCTGTGAGGTCAATCTAGAGCTAGGCCCTTTTCTTTCTCAGTTGCTTCTCTCCAATACATACTGCATAAGGAGGAATAATAATTATAAAAGGGTCTGGGAAGGTGGCTCAGTGGTAGAGTGCTTGCCTCTCATGCATGAGGCCCTGGGTTCGATTCCTCAGCATCACATAAAAAAGTCTGGAAGTGGCGCTATGGCTCATGTGGTAGAGCGCTAACCTTGAGGTGAAGAGCTGAGGGACAGCACCCAGGCCCAGAGTTCAGGCCCCATGACCAACAAAAAAAACCCCAAACCCTAAAACACACAAAACACACACACACACACACACACACACACACACACACACACACACACACACACACACACACACACACACACACACACACACACACACACACACACACACACACACACACACACACACACACACACACACACACACACACACACACACACACACACACACACACACACACACCACTGGCCATTTATTTTTTTTTTAATGGGGCTGAACTCAGGACCTGGGCATTGTCCCTTAGCTTTTTTTCCTGTCCAGGGCTAAGTGCTCTACCACTTAAACACAGCTTCACTTCTGGCCTTTTGCTGGATAATTGGAGATAAGAGTCTCATGGACTTTCCTTCCTCCAGTTGGCTTTGAATTATGATGGTCAGCTCTCAGCCTCTCGAGTAGCTAGTATTCCAGGCATGAGTCAATGGCGCCTGACTTTATACACACTTTTGAATGATCACAACCACCTTTTGTTGGAGGTACTACTGGTATTGTTCTCTCAGATGAGAAAACGAAGGCCTAGCGAGACTCAGATCTGCCACAAGTGGCAGGTCTGGCATTGGTCTCTGTAACTCTAGAGCAAGTGCCCTGGACCATTAAGCTATGTACCTTGTGAGGATGAGATGCCCGAAGGGCCAGAGTGGGATGAGGTGAGATTATTTCCTGCAGGGGAGGGGAAAGTGAAAGGAATGGGCTAGACAAATAATCTAGGGAGAAAACTTACAGAACTAAAGCCACAACTCATGTATAAAGAGTCAGATATTCCCTCGGTCCCTAGCTTTTCCTCTGTAATCATCGTCCCCTCCTGCTCTTACCTGTTTTGCTAAGGTGAGACAATGTGTTACACCTAAGTGAGCTCCTAACCCTTGCCAGACCATAGCTCCCTTAGGGTGTGGACGAGTTTCTTGCTTCTTAGTAGGCCTTTCTTTGCAGAAATGAATGATAAATGAGTGAGAAAGAGGAATGCTTTTCTTAGCCTGACCCTTCTCTCACCACTGAGACCACAGCTCTAGCCAGGGGTCCTCTGTGTACCCCAATCTGTTACCAGCCTCCCTCCTTCCTTGGCTCTCAGTTCCCCCCAGCTTCTGCAATGCTGAAAACCAAGGTGGTTGGCACAACCACAGGAGCAGCAGGAGGAGGGCTGGGTGGGGAGGCGCTGTTCTGCCTGGTGGACACTACCCCAGCCCGAGCAGGGCTCTCCCCACAGTCCCCAGTGACAATTTTATGCTGATACACTCGGATCCTAGAGCTGAGAAAATAGTGAAGCTAAAACTCAGGTGGGCGAGAGAGAGTCTGGGGTTTTGCAAAGCCATGAAAGACAGCCAGTCTCCCGAAACCCCCTCTTGCTGCCCCCACCACCCCCGCAGTCTGGGGCAGGAGAAAGAAGGGGAAATAAAAGAACCCAGTGAAAACAACCAGTGGATGGGGGGAGGGGATGAATCACCAGGAAGAAGCTCTGAGGAGTGGGAGCCCAGACGGCACACTGTCACATTCAGAGGCCTCCCTTGCCTCCTGAGCCTCCGGTCTTCGTTCTAGACACCACCATTGCTCTGGAAAGCCACCAGACCCGGAAAGGCCGGAAGGCCCTGCCTTGTTACCATCCTGACATTCCAAATAGGCATCCCCGTCCTTTTTGAACCTCAGCACCCCAGGGAAGGTGGTTAGATCTCAGGAAGAACTACGCATTAAATGGTACATGAATGAGACTCCATGACTGCTTTCCTTGGAGAGCCCTGAGCATGGGCTTTAGTTTGCGGTGGCACAGAGGCAGGGGGAAGGGAAAAGTGCATCCTTGTCAGGGACAGACATATTAACATACATTATCTTCATAGTGATAGGACAGGCTGAGACTCCACATTCTAGTGCCTTGGGCTCCAAGCCGTTGGGATTTGTGCTAGGAACAGGAAGAAAGGAAAAGAGCAAGAAACAGGAATGATGCTAGAAAGGAGAATGTCTTCTACAAAACCCTCAGATGGCCCTGGACCCTTATGGTGAGCTCTGTGGCACCCTGGGGATTTGCAGTTCCTACTGGCCCATTATTTCTCATTATCATGACAGGATTAAAGATCAGGACACAGAGAGGGCAGACATGTGACCTCTCACCCATTGGCATCCCACCTCCCGATCTAGGCTCAATGCCAGGGCCTCAATGTCTATTGGCCCCTCATTGGCCAAGCCTCTTAGAGTGAGTACTTGGGCCACCTTCTGGCCAGCTGGGAGTCTGTTTGGTTAATGGTTAGCTTCTCTACCTGTCCCTGTATCTGTACATGGTGAACTGCATTCCAGCTGTTCTCAGGCGTCATACCACACAGCTTTGGTTCTCTTGGTAAGCTCAGTCCACATCTCCATCTAGCCAATAAGCCTGTTCCTGTGCCTTTCATAAATCAGTCCTTTGAGTTTAGTTTCTGTATCTCTTTATTTCTTGGACTGTTTCTGCTCCTTGTTTGTTTGGCCTTAGTGTTTGGGTATGTCACAGACACAAGCTTCACAAGCTTCTAACTCTCCCTAGGTGTTGGTGGCTTAGTACTACCTAGGACCAGAAAACGTGGGGTTCTGAGATATTCAGAAATGCCCACATGAGGACCAGTGGCACTGTCCTCCAAATCGGATGAGATCCCCTCTCCTAGACAGCTGTGTGTATGTGAGGGGTGGATTTAAACCAGAGCTGCCCAACTGTCTCCCCAGTCACTTCCAGGAACTCCTGCCTTTATGCTGGGCTTGAAACATACCCAGCATGGCATCGTAGGGTTAATGTGCTTATTTGGGGTCATTTGTGGTCGGTCCAGCCTGCTAGCCTTTGCTGCTAATGAGGAGAAGCTAGAAACAGATGTTCCTACTTGCATTGTTGGATGCCTTTGGCTTGTCCAGGGCAGCTCATACACCTGCACTGCCGTCTCATCCCACTTACAGAAATGAAGCTCCTTTCTTGCCTTGGTCTCCTTTTCTTCTACTGCCTGGGAGGGCAGAAACTCTATTGGGGCACACCTCAGAAGCTAGGATTCACTCTTTAGTCCTCCTTTATAGTTGGCATTGTTGTTTTTAAGTTTAATGTCCTTGTTTTACACATGAGAGACCAGGACTCTACAGACTTGCCAAAAGGTGACATGGTGACAGAAATGGTACCAGAATCTGTTTGTTAGACTCTCAGTCCATGGGTCTTTCCAGGACTCAATATGACCTCTCTTCTGTGGCTTGTGGGAAGACCCCATTTGAGGCTGAGGCCGTCACAGGCCTCAGGCCGCAGGGACACAGGCTTCCCTTTTCTTCATTTACCCTGTGCTCTGAGCGGTTCTCTGGAGGTCCTCACATGAACCATCTGATTTGTCCACCTAGCTCAGCTGAAAGAACCAGGACCCCAGACATCTTCCCACCAGTTGTTGGCCCAGTGTTTCAAAGCAGAAAGGGAATGATGCTAAAGGTTTTCTGCTCCTATTTCCATTGCTCTGATCCTTCTGATCCCTGCATTAGTGACTAAACCTGGAAAAGCATGCACATACACATACACACATGCATGCATGTACACAAAGCCCATCCTAGCTGGAAGGCACTTAGTTCTTGCATCCCTGGATGAGCAGAAAGTGTGGTGTCTGTGAGGTATAGATTCTGGCATTCTGACCCATCATTGCCTGCCTCAGTTTACTCTGACTGTCCTGCTTCAGAACGTAGCAACTCCCCTGGTTGGAGTCACTATGGGATCTACTTCACTAGGAGCTGAGAGAGTAAGTTCAGAGCTCTGGTAATTGCCACCCTCCATCAGCTCCCAGCTGTGTGCTCTGGGGTGTACCACTACCCTCCCTGGGTCTCTGCTTTTGTGAACTTAGGCGCTGGACACCTCAGGCATTCTCAGGGAATCTTTCCAGAACTTACAGCAAGAATTCCTCAACTGTTCTTTTGACTACTGCTTCAGTAAGGAAACTGCCTGGAAGGGGGTGGGGGGTGGGGGGGTGGGAGCACAACTTTCCAGCCACTCCTCCCAGCTTCCAACGGCTCTTGCCCTTGACCACGACACACCCTTCCAGGGAGGAGCCCTCCAGCTTTGTTCATACTGTTCCCAAGGCACCCTCCTCTTGAGAGGCTCAGGGATGGTGACCCCACTCCCAAGCTTCCCCCGCACCCAGGTGGCCCCAACTCACTTACTTCTCATGATTGAACCTAGGCTTGGCAGCTTAGCCGGCCTTGGCTCCCTGTCCTTCTCAGCAGGGTGGTCCAGGTACAGGGAACAGCTGGCAGTGGAGGTGGGGGTGAGGCCCTCTCAGCGGAGCCTCAGCCTGCAGCTCTGCACCTAGCTCTCCCCCAGTGCTTCTGAAAGGGGGAGGGGGGGATAAACTCTGCAACACACAGGTGGCTAAGTGACAGCCCCCCTAGTCCCCCAGGGGTGTAGTGGGTAAGATGACAGGCGCTCCACGTGGCCAATCTGGGCCTGGGGCAGGGTGTGAGGGGTGGAGCAGCCAATCGTAGGGGGCGTTGGAAAATTCCAAAACCACATGCAACAACCACTCGCGGTAAAAGCTGTTTCCACTTGCCAGGGTAGTTCTGGCTGGGGAGCCGGAATGGACCTCCTATTCCCCTCTCTCTAAGGATCCCAGCCTGACTCTCTTTGCCAGAGAACTCGGAGGACAGGAATGTCCCAGAGGTAAGTTACAGGATGTCTGCTGAGGGTGGCAGCATCTGCCATTGAAACCCTGTGGACTAACCCAGCCTGTTGTGTCTGAGGTTGTCTACCCCCACCCTCATCCCTATGCTCCTTCCTACCAACATGCCATCTACCCTGGGCTAGGGAACATGAAAATTATAGTAGGAGCCAAGGACCAAAGGTGAGCATAATACGAACAGTAGTAACAATTATCAGGCAAATACTCAGAATCGGCAGGAGGGGAGAGTCAGTCCATCAGACATTTCCTTAGGGGCAACTTTGCTAAATTGGAATGCAGATAATGACATTTATCACTGTCTAACTCATAATCATAATAATAGTCCTTACTATGTGCCAGAAATGGTTCTAACATATTATGTGGCTTTAGCTAATCCTCACAAAATATTTTCCAAGGTAGTTTTCCCCTTTCAAAGATGAGAAAAGCGAAACGGAGAAGTTAAGTAACTTGCTAAAGGTCACTGACCTAGTGAGTAGTAGAGCTAGAATTCAAGCCCAGGCAGATTGGCCTCAGCTCTCCCTCAAAGGACCAGTAGGGTTTCTCTGGTTCAAGTCTGCTTTTGAAGGTGTCTCAGACTCAGATACCTCCTGGCCCGAGTTTCTCAGTAGATTGATATGGGGTTCCAACTGATGGGCCAAATAATTTTGGCAGTGTACCTCAGCCTTGGGGATTCAACTGTGAGAGACCTGAACATCTAGATTCTTTGGGCCAACTCTCCTGAGAAGTCTTTGATTTTGCTAGAACTTCACAAGCAACTCAGGCAGTGTGAGCTTTTCTAAGCAGGCTTTTGAGAGCTGGGCAGCAGAAGGGAGGAGGGCCTGATGGCCTGGATCCTAATAGTAACTCATGAGTTTGGGGGTTACCGAATGTTTGCCAGGGTTATTGGGCCTGGGACAGGAGCCAGAGATAGGGTCCTGGCCAGCAAGGTTTCTGTGGTAAGGGATTAAGAGTAGGAATGGTTTCACCTCTCCCAGTTCCCACTGCTCCAAAAGTCCCCTTCTTCCCCCCAACACTCCCCCCCTCCTCTAGCACACCTACGTCACTCTCTGACCTGCTTTCCTCATAGGGCCCTGCTCAGCATTTCCGTGAGGCCCTGTGACTACGGGCAGGCAGGCGAGGCTTGATCAGGATTGTGCTGAGCGAAGCAGCCCCCATCCCCAGGAGGATGTCAAATCCTAGATGGTCCCCAGCCCTGTCTCTGGCTCAAGGAGGAGAAGCTCTATGCCCTCTGAGATGGCTCTGCCTAGAATAGGGAGACTGTCCATGGTTTGAGCAGTTGAAAGGAGGGACTTATGGGAGAAATGGAGGATTCTCATCAGATCAGGAACCCCTGCTAACGGGAAGCCTTTTCCAGCGTGCCCACAGGCTGCTGAGCACATGTGTGGCCCTGCTAGGGATGATGAGTTTTGCTACTGAAATGAAGCATGTGCATCTTCTGGGAAAGTAGTTTAAAGAAGATGCTGACTTGAATGTATCCATTAGAAAGCTCTACCTGAGCTCTAGCTTTCTTCTCACAGATTGTAGTCTTTTACAGCCCCAGGGTAGAGAGTGTCTTTAACTCATTCTGTTTCCTACAGAGCCAAGGCTTTCCTGCTCTTCTGTGTGGCACAGCCAGGCTCCAAGCTTGTTCACACTTCAGGATGTGTTAACCACAGAGATGAACACCAAACCTGGCTCTGCTGCCGCAAAGCCTGGGGCCTCCCATTGTGGCATCCCTGAGTTTCTGAGGCTGCTACCCAGCACTACCTCTCCACCTCCCCCCTTCCCTGGACCACCAGTCTCCCTCTGGCCTCCCTCTTACTTCCTGTGTGGCTCTGTCCAACTTCTCTGCCTGCTTTTCCTTTGTTCTTTGTTTGTTTCTTGACATCTTTCCCTTATCAGGCTTGCCCTTGGCTGTGGCCCTTCACCTGTCCCAACCTTTCCTCACTCCCTTGAGTTCCCAGGCTTGCCTCCTTTCCAGCCTATCATTTCTGTCTGGCTCTTCTACCTCTGTCCAGCCCTGGGGCTTTCTTTACTTTGGACCTCCCAGAGTCCTTGACGAATTCTCTCTCACCACAGCTCAGCCCTAGTTCTTGGTCCCAAGCCCTTACTCACAAGTGTGGGTCTTCTTTGTAGCCAGCAGCTCTGGAAAGAGAAAAGAGGGGCTCAGTGTCAACTGTTGAAGGCACATCTCCCAGTTACAGGATTGGTTCCATTCTACTCCATTCCTTCCCAGCAGAGCCTGGCTTCTGAAAGAAGCTAGGCCACCTTTGCCAGCTCCCATTCTGCTGCCTTCTCTGCCCTTCAGCCATGCTGGCCCTCTTCCAGGTTCTCAAAGTGCCAGGCTCTTGAATGCCTCCAGGACTTCCCCCATGCCACTCTTTCTGCCTGGAGTGACCTTCTCTTCCCTACCCCTTAATCTACCATCCTCTCATCACTCATCAAGTCTCAGATTCTATCCCTTCCTGAGAAGCTGTCCAGGCACTCTCCCTCCCCTGAGTTTTTACTGAGGTTTACTCACTCAACACCTTACACTTAATTTCCTGGCACTCACATATTACCCAACCACCATAAAGTATGCTGTGATCTGTAAAATGGGTCTGCTCTGCTAGACCGTAAACCCTAGGAAGACAGTGCCTATATCTGTCTTGTTCAACTTGCTGTCCTGACAAATATCTAGAACACTCCCTGGTACCTGGTACAGTAGAAGTGCACCATAACTGTTCTGCACCCAGAGCAAAATCTGCATGAAAACAAAACTCTTGGTTGCTGATTGATTCCTGAAAGTATCCGGAAGTTTCAGAGTAGTGGGGCTGGTGGCAAAGCAGAGAGCTTTGAACACAAAAGCCCTCCCTGGCCTCCATCAGCCAGATTTCATTGGCCTGCCATCTGCCCAGGGAAGAATTTGCTTTTCCTGTGCTGCTCTGCTGTGTGATTAGATCTGGATGGAGCGTTGGCAGAAGAGGGCACAGGTGGGTGGTGATGTGATAGAGGACCACCTAGGAGGAGCAGCTGCTGAGGGGGGAGCCTTAGCCAGAGCATGGTTGTGGAAGCATTCCCTCACACAGTTAGAGGTGATGAAGCACCTGGGAAGGGAGCCTCATGGGAAGAAGCTTCCAGACCAGATCTTGATCCATTTCCTATATCCACATAGTGGCAATTCATAGATCTTATGTCTAGTCTTTGTCCCAGCCATGCCTGTAACTTCCCTAATCATTGCCTCTGGGTTTGTTTGTTTTTTTTTAAAGTGTATTTTTTGTCTTCTTTCTTTTCTTTCTTTCTTTCTTTCTCTCTTTCCTTCTTTCTTTCTTTCTTTCTTTCTTTCTTTCTTTCTTTCTTTCTTTCTTTCTTTCTTTCTTTCTTTCTTTCTTTCTTTCTTTCTTTCTTTCTTTCTTTCTTTCTGGTGTTTGAACTCTGGGCCTGGGCACTGTCCCTCAGCTCTTCAGCTCAAGGCTAGTGCTCTACTACTTGAACCACAGCGCCATTTCTGGCTTTTTCTGCTTATGTGGTGCTGAGGAATCAAACCCAGGGCCTCATGCATGCAAGGCAAGCACTCTACCACTGAGCCACCTTTCCAGCCCTGTCTTTTCTTTTTTTGGTACTGGGGATCGAACCCAGGACATTGTACTTGTTAGGCAAGCGCTTTGCCACTGAACTACATCCCAGCTCCCTAATCATTGACTCTGTTCTGTTACTTTTCTCCTCTTCTCTTGTCCAGTCCAAGCCTACCACACATACCCTCTCTCCAATACCCCTCCCCATCCCCGTCACTGTCCCTCTGTCCAGGGGATGCTCCTCCCACAATTGGGCTGTCATGGTGCCAAGTGGGCCTGGTAATCTGGGATCCCTGGGTCTGCCCAGAGAAGGAATGACACCACCTAGCCCCACCCATCCTGGCCATCCTATCCAGCCCCACCTAGCTTCCTTCCTGATGTGGCACCCCTGTCCCTCCTCTAGCTTTACACCTCAGAATAGTCCTAAATTTGTATGTGTGTGGGGAGGGGCGGGGGGGGGGGAGTGTGCTTCTTTTGCCCAGAGAGCAAGCTGTTCTTCCACCAGGTGGCCCTGGAGCTTGGCAGCTCTGGCACTTGCTCAGCTCACATATTTCCCTGGGTGCTCACATTGACCAGGCATGGGGTGAGGATGCCTGAGTTAGTCCATTGGTGGGGCCTAGGGCTAATCCAACTCTCGGTCCCTCTCCGTGCTTGGCCCAGTGCCCCACATTCTCTGCAGAAACGAAACCCCATACTTCTGGGCCAGCGGGAGGAAAGTGCCAGGCTAGTGGGCATGGGCAACTAATGGGGCGTGGTGGCTGTCCCCCTCCCTCTTTCATAGCAGGACCGGACAGGTTCCTCCACTGGTGAATGAAGCAGCCAGCCTTCCTGTCCCTGTTGTCCAGGGGCCTGGCCAGCTGCTGAGATCAGTAAGGGTGGGGGGACCCTGCCACCCCTCAGAGGCACTCACACCTGCGAAGGCCACCGTGTTCTCATTCTTCACTCTTCTAGCTACCCTAATCCTGCTCTCCCCTCCTCCCCCTACCCCAAATTGTCTTTCTTTTTCACTTCTTCCCTTTCTCCCCCCCCTCCCCTCCCCATAGTGTTCTTGCCACCTCTCCCTGCCTTTCCTGTTACCCTCTCTTAGTTTCCAGTCCTTTCTCCTGTTTCTTCTTCATTTTCAATCAGGACTTGTCCTATCTTACCTACCTGGGCTCCCCTACCAGTCCATCTCTCCCTTTCTGTGTATTCTTCTCTGTCCCCCTCTCTAC
The DNA here is from genome assembly GCF_024711535.1 of Dipodomys merriami. Taxonomy (NCBI): domain Eukaryota; kingdom Metazoa; phylum Chordata; class Mammalia; order Rodentia; family Heteromyidae; genus Dipodomys; species Dipodomys merriami. The sequence continues at coordinate 2,900,715 of NW_027202893.1, forward strand.
TTGCCCACTGACTTCCCATCTCTCCCCACCTCTGAGCCTCCTGGCAGTCCCTTCCACCTGCTTACAGAGCTGTGGGGCCTCTTACCCCTTGAGGCTCGGTGGTGTCTCTGTGGGGCCCTGTCCATGGGGCAGCTCCCTTGGTGCCGTCCTTGCTGCCCTGGCTGCCCAGGAGGGCAGGGAGCAGGGCCCAGGGGAGGGAGGGAAGAGGAGGGAGGGAGCACCTGGCTGTCAGCAGGCAGGGAAAAGGAGTGGCTGGCAGAGCTGTCTTGGCACCAGGAGGGAATGTGGGGAGAGACCAAAAAACTAGAGATTAGAGCCTTTGAGTAGAAACAGAATAGATGAAAAGAAGGGACCTAGGGCTGGGAAGGTGGCTCAGTGGTAGAGTGCTTGCCTAGCATGCATGAGGCCCTGGGTTCGATTCCTCAGCACCACATAAGTAGAAAAAGCCCGAAGGGGTGCTGTGGCTCAAGTGGTAGAGCACTAGCCTTGAGCTGAAGAGCTGAGGGACAGCACCCAGGCCCAGAGTTCAGGCCCCACAATCGACAAAAAAAAAAAAAAAAAAAAAAAGAACAAAAAGAAAAAGAAAAAGAAAAAAAGAAAGTAAAAGAAGAAAAGAAGGGACCTAGCATTTAGCAATCACCTACTATGGACCAGGTCCTTTGTCAAGTCCTCTCTGTAAACCATGATACTGCTTTATGTAATTCCTCATGACATCCACCACAGGAAACAATTATTTTAGATTAATCAGTGAGTCAATCAAGTGATGCTTAGAGATATTAAGTACGTGCTCCAGAACTTGCACAAAATGATGCACGGTTGAGTTATGATTTGAACCCAGGTCTCTGTGATTTCAGAACCCCACAGTTTCTATCAGACTAAGACAAGTGACAGAAGTAACGGTGAAGGGAGAGCCTGTTTGTTCTGCTTCTTTGGGATGGGGTTAGACTCATCCTGGTGTCTCTTTGGTTCTTTAAGGACACTGTCTGTCCCTGATCCATGCTGCCCTTTCCTGTGGTCTGGATTACACTGGACTGGTTGTATGGAGACCCCCCCCAAGTCTGAGCCTGCCCTCATTGAGGCCTGCTCTGGAGTCTGAGGAGCACTGAGGAGCAAGGCTTCTGTGGAGATGTTGCTATTCTCCTGCCCAGCATCGGCCCAGAGTTTGATTAGCTGGGCCTGGCACTCCTAGTTACTCAACAGGCAGCTGGCCAGGGGCCAGGCTTCAGGGAAGGCTCCCTGGCACCTCCTCCCTCTTGCTCTCTCCCAGCTGGTAAACAGCAGAACAGGAGCCAGCCACGACACAGCCTCGTGACTCGCCCACTCCCCCCACCTGATGCACGTGGCACCTGGCGTGGAGAGGGCAGGCAGCTATCCCTTCGCACCATCATCCTCTGCTCTTGCCCCGCCCTGGAACTTCACACTCTGCTACCATCAGCACCTCTGTCCCAGGGTAGCTCCCAGAGTCTCCCAAGAGCTGCAGCTCGAGGGATAAGGACTAGAAAATGAGAAGGACTTTCTAACTCCTGGGGTGGTTGACAGGAAGATGGGGAAGAAGAAAGGAGGGTAGATTTTGAGGTCCCTTTGGCACTGAGAGTCTGAGGGTATGTGTTGGTACCCCATGTCCTTTTTTTGATAAACACAGGTCCATGGTACACTCTGCTCAGAACACAATGATAGTCTGTTTCAGGGCTCTACCTCTTGGGCAGCTTTGGAGTAAGATGCCAAGCTCTGGAAACATCACCCCACCCTGGGGGGGGGGAGGGTTGGTAAGTAGAGTAGGCAAGAGGTAGCAAGAGAGGAGAGTGCAGGCAGCATAGATCTGTTTTCCTTTCCCCCAGAAAGAAGAGCGTGGTGTCCCTGTCTCTTTCTCTCCTGGTCCGTCTGCCCCTGGCTCTTTGGTTTTTCCGTGCCTCTCCAGGTTGCCCCTCCATCTCCTCTCCTCTTTAGGCTTTTCTTCCTCCATGACACTATCCCTCCCCCAAACCGTAGCCACAGGGTGTGGGGGGAGGGTGGTCATGCAGAATGCAGAATGCTTGTGGATGGGCTGGGCCTCCACATCTCCAGATACCACTTCCAGAGGGCCACTTCCTGCCTGCTGTGTGGAGTGGGCAGGAAGTGATTGGAGGGCTGGGAAGGCAGGGGTCTAGCCTCTAGGCTAAGCTTTCTCTGCTCTAAAATATGGATGGTTTGGGTTCTTTTTCTTCAAGGGAAGAAAGGACTTAGGTTACCCTTTTGGGAAATGGCCTCTCTAGTGAACCCTTCCTTCCCATTTGCTGTAATCACAGCCCCTTTCCGGAGGTTATCAGTCCTTTCAAAACTGAGCACTGGTTATTTCCTCCTCAAATACAGTCGTACATTCTTATGCAAGGAAGAGGCTGATAGGGATCAGAGAATCATTTCAACCCCCCTCCCCCCACGTGCCCAGTCCCTTTATCAGGCTGGGGAATCTCAAAGCAGGGGGCAAACAGCCTGGAGGGGGGCTGCTGGTGGTGGCTTGATTCTGGGGAGTAGTCACCAACTTTTCTTTCCCTTCCTCCCCACCCCCTAAACCACAGAAACCACTTAAAGCTCAGAACAAGCCTGTCCTTCCAGGGAGGGCCTAGGGGGTAAAGATGGAAAATAGGTTGGGTTCAGAGCCTGTGATGCCACACACAGCTCTAGCCCCATCCATGGCAGGCAATTGCCCGGAAGACGCTGCCTCAGTGATAAGGGATTGCTTTTTTTTGGGTCTGAGGGGCTCCAGACCTGAGAAGCCCTCAACTTACCAGAATGACTTCAGGAGGGGAGAGAGTTTCAACCATTGACCAAAGGTCAATGCAGACTCCATAAATAGCTGTAGCCTCTCATCTCGCTGCCTCCAGACCTCCCCTTGTAGTCACAAAGGCCACCATAGCCCCAGCCCTGGCCTTGAACTTTGGTGACCCTCTTCAAACCGTTCATCCAAATCAATTCAACTTGAGAGTCACATAGACCTAGAAGCGTTGAAAAGCACTGACAGGTTGGAGCTCTGATTTCTAGAGCCAAAAGGCTTGTAGCGATGTGGTCTGCTGGGCATCAGCTGTGGGCCTTGAGGCCCTTCAAAGCCCTCAGTGACCACATCAATCAGAAGTGGCAATACCACTATTCCTGGCTTGCCTGGCTGGAGGCGCTCAGCAGCTTGAGCAGTCTGCACATAGGACAGCTTTTCTTGACTCATATGCCCCTCGGGTATGTGTCTGTGGCTCTTCCAGTGATGGTGTAGCCCCCATCACAAGCCACTGTGGGCTGTGCATGCCGAGAGCACTACTTTCTACTTTATAGCTTCCCATGAGCCCCTGGGTTGCAGCTGAAGGTACATTGGTAGAATCTTAGTCAGAAACCTTTCCTGAAGCCAAGGCTGACCCTGGGGCAGTTTACTTAACCTCTCTGATCTCTTCTCTCCTTTGTGAAATAGGAATAGTATCTACTTTACTGAGTGGTTGTGATGACAGAGATAAGGGCATGGGTAAAGTATTGGACCTAGCACAAAGTACCACAGTTACAAATAAGTATTTTATTCCCTCTCTTCCATTTTCTGTTCCTCCCTTTCCTTATTTGACCACCACTTTCTATTTCCTTTGTTGTTTCTTTTCCCCTCCATACCCTATCACCAAGTGATAGTGTTCATTTTGCAATTTGTCTGATTTCTGTGTCTGTTTTGATCACTGCTTTATCCAAGGTCTGGCACCTCATAGACTTTCCTGAAAAGTTACAAATGAACATTTTATGATCTTTAACATTCATTCCAGATACTTCCAAATCCAGCTATTCACTAAGGATTGTCAGTGGGAGGATTTTAGGGCTGAAGTACAAATTCAATACAGTCAGAGAGATAAAGCTAGACCTTCAGGTAGGCTTCAAGAGACCACCATTATGTATTCCAACTTCTAGGGTGTGAGATGATTGGAGAGCTATCCTCGTGGGCAAGGAAGACCCTTTCAGAGCGACCCAACAGAGCTAGAATCAGGTAGCACCTGGGGAATTTTATAGTGAGGTGATGAGGAGTACTGACTCTGGAGCCAGTCTCTCCCAGTTCAAGTCCTCTTCACTAGCTTAGCTGAGTCAAGCTCAAGGTCACATTGGATAACAATAGGACTGCACCTCTACGGCAGTTGCTGGAGAGAACAATTGACTTGACAAATTGTTGGAACATTTCCTTGTATGAGGCTAATCTGTGCAGAGCTCCTGCCACTTATGATCATCTGGTCAATGCTACCACCTGGTGGATATCTGGAGCTAGGTTTCCTAGGTCTAGGGCACAAGTAGTGGGGATCTAATCAGCCTGGGGAGAAGGAAATAGGGAACCATCTGAATAGAGGGGTGTGTGCCTGTCCTTAGAGTTTTGAGCTCGGGTTCTATAGTTTTGTTCAGATTCAGAAGGCTTAGCCTTGGAGCAGTGTAAATCTGCGACCATTGGAAGTAAGAAAGGGCCCAAGAGGGAGGAGGAAGGTAGACTGGCCCAGTGCCTTCTCTCCTCCTTCCTTCCCGAGTCTAACCTGAGCCAAGAGGAACCAGTTCCCAGGAAGGTGGAGGTAGAGAGAAGAAGGTCATTGCTGACGTAAAGGATATTCAGGTAAGAGGTAAACATAATCTGACCCACATTTACTTTTTTGTCCTTTACCTCCTCCTCCTCCTCCTCCTGGCCAGGTTAGCTTTTGCTGAGAACAACTCTCATACTCTGGTAGCTCTCCTTCTCCATCTCTGGGACATTCTATTTCAGGCTTTGGATATCTAAATGCTGTTCTCTTGTTCTTGGCTCCAGTCTTGCTGTTAGGAAGCATAGGTGTGAAAGACACAGGCAAGAGGGAGACAGGAAGGTTAAAGGACACACACAGGTGTGTTTGTGTGATATCCCCTGACCCACTCCCAAGGTGCAAGGATGTCATTTGTTTTCAGGACAGATGTAGGGGGTAAGAGGGAAAGAGGAAGAAAAGGGCTAATTCCCCCCCGAAATCCTCCAGGAACCTCTAGGGGAAGGTGGCTTTTGCTGCCTTTTGTTACAGAGCTCTTGCTGGGGGTGACCCAAAGAGCCCTCCGGATTTTTGAAGATCTAGGGCCCTGCTGGACAGGGGCCTTGGGACCTATCAGCTCAGATCTTCTGGAGTAACAGGCCTTTGCGTTGGAGGTCAGGATTCTGTAGGTTTAACACGCTCTTGCAGGATTTCTGATGCTCGGTTATTGCGAAACTCCTCCAAGTTTGAGAACCACGACTGAAGGTCTGCTCCTGCTCAGATAATCCGAATGAAGAGCTCCTTCCGTTTTGTGTACAGCCTGCCCGAAAGTAGCTTGCGAACTCCAGGGCAGTAGGGCACCAACAACGGAACTAGAGACAAACGGACGTTTTATTAACAAAAATAAATACACCCTGGGTAAGAATCACCGCGGACCCAGAGGAAACCTCCAGAGGTGCCCCCAGTCTCCGTTTACAGGCTGAGATGGGCAGGTGCCAGGGAGGACCCTGGGCCTAGACCCCCTCCCAAGGGGGGCAGCAGGGCAATAAGCGGCGTCTCACACTCCCCCAGCACCACATCCCGGCGCAGCCCTGCGCCCCTGTCCAGCACCTTTGCCCTCAGACTGCGGGCCGCCAGGTCTGGCGGGCGGAGCCCGTCGAAGAAGAAGTCCTCATTGAAGATGGGGTTGGCGCTGCCCTTCACCACGCGGCTGCGCTGGGCCTGCGGTCGGACGCGGGGCTGCAGCCGCAGCACCACGCAGCAGCCGCCGCCGCCGCTCCCGGGCCCGGGCCGAGGCCGGGGCAGATCCTCGGCGCTCACCAGGCGCAGCCGCAGCCGCCCGGGTCCCGCGTGGTAGGCGGCGGAGAGCCGGAGCTGCCCGCCGCGGGGCCCGAGGCGCAGCACGCTCTCCTTGGTGGGCCGCAGCTGGCAGCAGAGGAAGTCCAGGTGGAAGAGGGGCGGCGCGGCGCGGCGCGGCGCGCGGGGGCTCGGGTCCCTGGAGCCGGCCGCCTCTGGGGCCAGGAAGCGCGGCCTGGGCGGCCCCGGGGAACCTAAGGGCGACGGGTCGGGCGACGAGGCGGTGTCGCTGTCGGGGGCCCGGCAGAGGCGCAGGTCCGGGGCGGAGACGTGCAGCCGCGAGTGCGCAGGCGGGAGCCCCGCGGCCAGGCCCAGCGGCGGCGAGTGGAACAGGGACTCGCGCCGGCGCGTGTGCGGGCTCTCGGGCAGGAAGGCCCAGCCTTCGCGGCCCGCCAGGTGCGGCAGAGAGCAGGCGGCCAGGAGGCTGCGCCCTCCCGCGTCGCGCCCGGCCGGGGACGCGGCGCCGCCGGGATCGGGGAGCCGAGGCGGGATGAAGAACTGCGGGATGCGATCCGGGGTGAGGACGTTGGGGCAGGCGCGCGTCGGCGGGGCCGGGGCGCGGCGCCTAGGGAAGAGCCTGGAGGGGGCCCACCGGGCTCCGGGCTCCGCGGTCCCCACCCCGTAGCCAGCTTTTTCCAAGAGCCACATGCAGTAGGGAGGGAGTAAGGAAACCTGGAGATCCGTAGGGCCGAGAGGGTCCAAATCCAGCAGCTCAGTTGGGAGAGGTGGACGGAGCTGGGTTGAGAGAGAAGAGGATCCGGAGGTCAGTGATTTAGCGAGTCAACACTTGACAAGTCCAGCACAACCACCTCCCCGCCCTTCTTCCCCAGACTCCTGGGGCCCTAGGTCTCTATTTGAGCAGACAGACGAAAAGAAAGAAAAAAGGAAGGGAGAGAAAGAAAGAAGAAAAGAAAGAGAGAACTGGAGCTCGAAGGAAGGAAGGAAGAAAAAGAAGGAAGGAAGGAAGCTGAAGAGAGTTAGAGCTCGGGACCAGACTGACATTTTCAGATTCAAGCCTCAGATTCTCAAGCACACAGACCTTTCCATTGTTATGGAGGATGCCTCGTCCACGTCAAAGTTATAAGGACCCAAGACACCCACTGAACCCCTAGGGTACTGCTAGAGGAACTAGCATAACCACAAGTTCTGTGGTCACAAACGCAGACTCCTAATCCTGCCTGTAGACACTCTCCCCTGTAAGGACGTTGGTGCCCTGGACCGGCTTTACCTTCTCTCTTTTTCTCCTCGCCCCTCCCCTCCCCTCCCCCTGGCCCATTCTGATGACTTGAGCTTTCTTCCAGGATCTGGTCTGGCCCTCCTCCAGGCCTCCAGGATCCCCCCCCCCCCGTCCCTCGCCCCCGCCCCCCGTGCCGCCCCCCCCCATTGGGAATCTCTGGTCAGTGCCATCCCTAGATTTTAGCCCCACCTATCTACCTTGGCTCCTCCCATAAAAGTTGATCCTGACCTTTTCAAGTTGTTCTGAACAAAAGGTGTCTCTCTTCTGCTCCAGGACACAGGGGACACGCCGGATCTGAGTAGATGCAGGGCCAGTCCAAGTAGATGCACCTCTCGGTGGGCCACAGATTCCCGCCTGGGCCACAGATTCCCACCTTTACTTGTCAAGAAGTCTCTCAGCCCTATGACATCCCGAGTCTGCGGGGCGGGTCCGGGCCGTTGGGTCGCCCCTCCCACGCCCCACTCTTTCTTGCTAGGAAACCACTCCACACAAAGGCTGCATTGATTCTTCTCCACCTCCTGAGTAGCTCCTAGCTCCGTAAGGCTCCTCAGCTGTGCCTCGAGGTCGCCACAGCTCTGCAGGGGTGGGGGTGGGGGGTGGTGTCGGTCTGATCGTCCTGCAGGGGTGAGGGTGGGGGGACGGTGTTGTTCTGATCATCCGCCTGGGAGTTGGAGCCCCAGGCCTGAGTGCTGGTCTTAGCTGTGGGCTGCCGATGGGGCCTGGATCTGGCTTCTAGCCTGGAAAACGCGTGAAGAGCTCTAGAGGAGCAGCTTTCTTTTTCTTTCTTTCTTTCTTTCTTTCTTTCTTTCTTTCTTTCTTTCTTTCTTTCTTTCTTTCTTTCTTTCTTTCTTTCTCTCTCTCTCTCTCTCCCTTCCTCCCTCCCTCCCTGCTTCCCTTCCTTCCTCCCTCCCTCCCTCTCTCCCTTTCTCTTTCTTTCTTTCTCTCTCTCTCCCTTCCTCCCTGCTTCCCTTCCTTCCTCCCTTCCTCCCTTCCTCCCTCCCTCCCTCCCTCCCTCCCTCCCTCTCTCTCCCTTTCTCTTTCTTTCTTTCTTTCTTTCTTTCTTTCTTTCTTTCTTTCTTTCTTTCTTTCTTTCTTTCTTTCTCTCTCTTCCTCCCTGCTTCTCTCCCTTCCTCCCTCCCTGCTTCCCTCCCTCCCTCCCTCTCTCTCCCTTTCTTTCTTTCTTTCTTTCTTTCTTTCTTTCTTTCTTTCTTTCTTTCTTTCTTTCTTTCTTTCACCAGCTTGCCCCCCCCCATTACTTCTGGGAGGAGCTGGCAGGGGCCCCTGTTGCCTGCGTCTGACTTCTTTTCTAGGATAAACAGAGTTCTGTCTCACCCCAGCCTTCTAAACTTCTTCCTTCAGCCAGATCCAGATTTCTAGCAGAACCTGCAAAGCCTAGATCCAGACTGCCTGGGTAAAGGTTAAGGGAGGACTGCAGAGAAGAGGGAGACTGTCATCAGTGGCCAATGGCCCATTCCTTTGTTGTACTGACTCTAGTCCTCCTCGTGAAACCCAGACAAGTCCCCTGGCCACATGAAATTTATTCTTTAATGGGGAAAGAAAGAAAATAATAAAATTATATTAGCAAAGTCATAGTTTATTAGTTAGACGTAATTGTTGAGGAGAAAAAGTATGAGAGGATGATAGAGAATGAAGGCATGAGGGCATGCAGTTTAAATACAGTGGGTTAGGGATGGCAATATTTCAGAAATAATAAAAGGGAGAAAGACTCCTAGGAAAAATGTCTAGGCAGAAGGAATTACCAAGATCCAGGAGATGTCTGGAGTCAAGGAGACCAAAGGCCAGCATAGTTTGAACAGATTAAATGTGGGAAGGATGAAGTCAGAGAGGTAACAGAGCCAGGATGAAGCAGCTTGTAACCACTGAAGCAATTTAGTCTTCTACTTTCGGTGTGTTAAGGAGAGATATGGCTGGATTCCTATGTCAAAAGGAGTCCATTTAAGCCAGGCACAGGTGGCTTATGCCTATAATTCTAGCTACTCAGGAGGCTGAGATCTAAGGATCACGGTTCAAAGCCAGCCTGGGCAGGAAAGTCTGTGAGACTCTTACCTCCAATTAACCACCAGAAAACCAGAAGTGGCTCTCTAGCTCAAGTGGTAGAGTGCTCGCCTTGAGCTGAAGAGTGCTGGGACAGGGCCCAGGTCCAGAGTTCAAGCCCCACGACTGCCCCCCCTCCAAAAAAAAGAGTCCATTTGGTAGCCATGTA